>NC_084894.1:27193740-27841865 GCF_958979055.1 Alnus glutinosa | reverse complement strand
CTGGACTATGCAGGTCTATTGCATATCTCAACAAGAATTAAATGTGAAACAGTTTTACAAAATCTGTTTTTTACATTACTAGATAACGTTGTTGTTGGGCCTAATGACCGGAATACCCGGCCCATCGGTCATACTGAGTTAAGCAATAGAGTTATCTCATGTCCGCTTGCTCCAACAAACAAACTCTCGTACTTATCTTTCTTCCTTTTTTGTAAGTACCTCGAATCACTATTTTGGCCCCCAAGGTTAACTGTTTTAACAGTTGTAAAAGACGTCTAATTAATAACTAATTCTACAAGTATGATGAAAGAAAAATATTTGGGATAGTACTACAATTTCTTTTACATTAATGTTTTACAGACTCACGTGATAATCCACATTTTAGTGGTGACACCGTAAGTGACTATTACTTCAGTTTGTAAACGTGGTAAGTGCCATATAGAACATGATTATGAACATGATTACAGATCACATTTTAGTAACTGACATGATAATTGACACGTGAATTACTACGCCAGTTTGTAAGAATTTTATATAAAAAGCTTAAACACCCCTAACATCACTCCTTATGAAAATAACTTTTACCTCTTTCTTTTAGTTAATGGTTCGTATCCGTTAACAAATGTCTTAATGAACATTTACTATTATACATATATATTCTCTGATCGATCAATAATTTTATACAATTTTTTAAGAAAAACATATTATGTTTGCCTTAGTTTATATATGTAAATACATAAAAGTAACCTAGTGTGAGGAGTACGTACTGATGAGAGAATTGGCCGGCCTGCTCGTGTGCGTGGTTGTATCCAGTGAACTGCCACCGATGCACACTAGGGGACGAAGCTTCGTGGGTCGGAGGTTTCGGGCACCGACCGCAGCTGCAGAAAGAACAAAAAAATGACAATTATGGCGAAGGAAACGCACGAGGTGCGCCATAAGATTCTGATCACGTACTGTGAGATCGAATCTAAACAGAAGATGGAAACTAAATATGTCTATATCCATATATAATTGTACAACGTGGGTTTAGCCTGTCTTCACACTAAATCCAAGGTGAAAGCTTGATTAGTTTATGTATATATTGCTCATGGAATATCATCATTGGTACTTGGAGTATGATTGAAGCTCTAACCCCTATCTACCGTGGTACTTTTTTAATCCCCTACGCCTAATCTTCTCGTACTTGCTCCACCACCGTACCCCCTCCTAATTAAGGAATAACCATTCTTAACATTGACCATCATTTAAGTGCTCATTATCGATCTCTAGATACCCGTATTGGGATTTTAGATAATTTTATTATTTGAAAAAAAGTTTTTATGAAATTTATTTGTCCGTATAAGTCCCGAACAATTTGTTCATTTATTGAGGTAGCTAGGTTGATCTCATAAAGACATCTTTATATTTATTGTTCGGGTTACTAACAATTCAAATTAACAACAAATTACTAATCAAATCTACCTTAGAAATTGAAATTAGAATTGTTAGATTTGAGACACATGTCCTAATTATGTCTTGGTATGAGACGTGTTTCAATCTCAATAGGTCATTTCAACTGAAAACAAGATCCAAGCCAAAACCCAATAAAAAAATGTTCATACTTTGTCTTTAACCTTAGATTCGTCCTTATGGGTGGCACTATGAGACAGTAACTCAAATGTAATTAAATTAGACATACAACTCTTAGGGGTTAAACTGACACCAATTCAGTGTATCAACGTACGTGCGGCCCAATGAGGCGGTGCACGGAATCTGAAGTCAATTAATTAAGGAGTAACATGTGCATGTTCAATTAGGGGAACTAATTAAAATTTGCATGCACACGACAGTTTTAAGATCTTAGCAAATCATGTTTGGTTATGGATTAATAGATTTATATAGCTATAGCTGGTCTTCGCAAACTTCTATGTGATAGAAACTCAATATACTTAGATATTTTTATAGAACACTTGTCACCGGGGACGGAATCAACAGGGTGGCGATGGCCTCTTCCCGTTTTAAATTAAGTTTGATTTTTCATTCATATTTGGACCTCCCAATAAGAAATCTTGACAACAGGAACAATTCTTGGATTTTGGAAGAAAACATTTGGTGAATGTTGTCCAAGAGAGAATTAGGTGAAATGTCAAGCTCTTTAATTTGTACGTAGATAAACATGCAAGCTAGGCTTCATTTTTATATGAAGCATCTAATTAAAATCTAAATCATGCAGGTTGGTAAGATCAGTATCCTGGAATGGTCCCCTGATAAACCATCACGATGTGTGGCTCATCTTTCTCATGGAGTACCCTTCTAAGATTCGTGTTGTTCACAAGAATTTAAGTATTTGGTAAATTAATTAAAATCGTAATTTGACATTTAAAATTATAGTTTGGCCTTCAAAACCGCGTGTTTTAAAAATGGGTAACGTTAGAAACTACATTTTTACCTTGCAGCTTTCTTACAATACTGATGTGGCCGTCTCAACTATCCCTTGGATCAATTATTTTTTAAAAAAAAAAAATAAATAAAAAATTGTAAGTTCGGGGGTTGGGACTATCACGTGTGAGGTAGTTGTGAGATAAAAATTGTACTATATATATAGCATTACTTTTTAAAAATAGACCCAGCCACTTGCCTACGATTTGATAACATAAAATTTTTTTTCACATTTTCAAACCTCCATTTTTTAAAATTGCACTCCCAATCAAGATGTTTACCTCAATATTATTTAAAAACACATTTATAATCTGCAAAATCGTAATAACAAGCGAATTATGAGTCTAATAAGAATAGCAAAAGCACTAAGAAAATGGAGGAGGTAAAAATTAAATTGGAAATAAACAAGGCAATAAATCAGGATATGGACAAAGAGAGAAGAAGCAAAGCTGGAAAGTCGTGCCTTAATTGAACAGCATAAAGCGTTCATGAGAGCTCCACGAAGTCCTCCAAGACACTAATGCTCATGTCTTCTTTTCCTTTTGAGAAACCATTATAATTGGAACACCAAAACCGAGTTGGATGCTTAACCCATATGTTTCAACACTTTCTGTTATCTTTCAGAAAATAGAGATTTTCAATAAAATTCATGAAATCCTCTTGTTAACTGATATTTTGATATTGATAAGTTACATTTTACCCTCTAAACTATCACTCTAATTACAATACTTACGCCTCTTAAGTACAACTCATTACAATTCTGACCTATAAACTATCAAAATATTTCAAGTTATACCATAATTCGGATTTAATTCTTGGATTTGGGTCAATGAAAATATTAACAAGTGTGCATGAACTGTTTATCTTACCAAAAATACCCTCAATTTGAAGAGTACATTTTCTCACCAAGCTGGGGCTTGGATTGAATGGTTGTATTGTCTTCTTAATTATGGGATGGCTGCGTGGCCGCCCCTTATTTTCTCTTGGACTAGTCGTGCAGCCACCCATTATTTGTTCTCGGGGGATGGGCCAATTGGTGGTTGTTTTCTCGTGGGGTCTCTGTGTGGCCAACACCTATTTTCTCTTGGGCCACCCATTGTTTTCTCGATCTCCACTCCTCTCTTCTCTTGGCCTGATTGTGCGGCCATCCCTGACTATCTTCTAGGGTGACTGCAACCCCCCTATCTACTAGGAGAGATTGAGTCATTGAGATAGTTTTATTTAAAAAAAAAAAAAAAAATTCTTTCAAATTGAGGTATTTTTGGCCGAATAAATAGTTCATGTGTGCATGTGATTGGGACGTGTAAATTAAAAACTTTTCATCCAAACTCACGGCCAAATGATCTAAGTAAGGGTGTAACTTGAAATATTTTGATAGTTTATAGGTCCCGAGTTGCAATGAATTAATTATAGTTTAAACATGTAAGTGCCGTTGAGATGATAGTTGAAGGGGATAAAGTATATATAATATATACCTTTAATATAATCTTCCTACATAAAATGATCGAGATAGCTTAGAGGCCAATCATCAAAAAGTTGTGGTAGGTATTCATGTCTGAATTATTTCCAATTAATTACGTACCAGCAATCCATTGCACCGAAATTTGTCGTCTTCCTTGCTCGATCAGCCAAAATCTTCATAATCTTTTTAACAATAGGTGTAAGATATAATAGCATTAATTAGCTCATATATATATGTTTGTTAAATCAAGCTCCTGTAAGATTTTCTCAGATTTGCAGAAATTTTTTTTATAAGGCTTCAATAGGGAGAAAAATCTATAGTTGGTGAGATATACTGTCTCGTCTTCAATATTATATGCATGCATGGTTCTGCGTGTTTGAATAAAAAGTTAAGCTTGAAATCAAGCATGTCATCGCAACTACGTACCAGCCGGTTTAAAATTACAATTTTTTATTTTGCTTCATGTTTCTGGACATCAAATAGTAAGGGTGACAATTTTTGTTCGGGTGTTGAGTTTGAGTTGTGTCGAAACAAGAATACAAGATCGACTATATAGGTGACGGAGGACAAAAGGAATTTTTCAGAAAATATATAAAGATCAAAAAACAGGAAAAATGGATAAATCTTGCGTTAATTCAAAGTTTTATCAAAATAACTAATAGAATAGGTTGAACTAAAGTCTCGATCAGTGACCTTGACAGAGTGTCAACAACAAAAGAGAAGAGAATCATCTCAAACAAAACAAATATTTAATTTCATTAATCATCATAATCTAACCCCCATTGGAGTACAGAAGAGCATTTAAATAGACAGTACTTACAAAACCCTAATTCTAATTAGACTCATTGACTAAACCTAATCCTAATTTGAATTACTTTTGGGCCAAGCCCATTATATATTGAATTATAAAATAATACAACTCTTAAAAATAACCATAACTCTATTTTGACTGACTTTGGGCCAAGTCCATTATTAAATTACAAAATTCATTAACTCTTAAAATATAAAACCTAAATAATCTAAAGACCAAATATTCTTTTTTCATCCTGCATCAATTTATAGGTCAACTATAATCTGACTCATTTAATTAAACTGGGTTAGACACCTCAACTCTAACCCGCTAATTTTGTATTAAATTGAATTTCTTGAGAGCTTTTTCAAATTTATTTGTGGTTATATATATATATATATATATATATATATATATATATATATGTGATCAACTACATCAGTCTCAGAACAAATTAAGAGTAATGCTAAAAGTTACATTTTTTATCTCACAATTGTCCTATAATGCTGACAATCCTAGCCAACTTTTATATTAGTTCTTGTTTAAAAAAACGAAAACAAAAAAACAAAATCAAAGATTAATTGGGACACAACCTCAACATTATGGAATGGATATTGAATAAGAATGTAGTATATAGAATTACTCTAAAATCAAATATACACGTTCATATTTCTAGATAATTTGGGTTGGAATCAAATAAAATAGAAGATATTGAGCACAACTCATGCATGCTAGAAATCCAATACATATATATATATATATATATATGGGCGCTAAGCTCGAGTAAAGATTGTACAAAATTATATGATTTCTTTTTAAAATTTTGGATAGTTGTTGCAATTCTTTTAATTTTGTAGTCTCTATAGAACCTTTATATTAACTCTTACTAAAATATGTGATAATAGTGGGTTAGACGTACATTGACACTTACCCAACAGTAAGTGTAGATGAGTAAATAAGGATTCACTAGGCATATGTTAATTAATTTATTGCAATTAAATAATATTAAGAGGATTTATTGGTACGTACGTAGGCCCATTCTAGAGTAAGTTTAGTTTGATCTATTAATTTTTTCTTCTTCTTTTTTCGGATTTAGCACCTGCAAAAATCTCTATAAAATATAATATTTGAACCCCTTGGAATAATTTAGTTGGTCTCGTTGCCTGCATCACAAGGTTGAAAAATATTCCAACAACATATAAACAGTGATTGAACACGAGCGGATCTTATTATAATGATTGAGATTAGGGATCATTAATTATCCAAAGAGTGAAAAAGGATAGACATCCGTGTCAAAGGGAATAAGATCTTTTCCATTTTCAAATCAAATAAATAGTATATATTTCAAGATTTAAAAATTAATGATGCATCTAACGTTAGCATGTCTTTTTTTTAAAAAAAAAAATTAAATAATGTATAATTATGTGCATCGTTAAATGCACAAATTTTAAAATCATCATCATAAAATGGATAAAATGAAATGGATCGAAGAGAATCCTTGTCCATGAAAAGAAAGTTTCAATCCAATGTAAAACTTTTATTGAAGTCGATTAAGAATATTGAGTTTGTCAGATTCTATATTTGTTAACAATTTTTCTTGATGTTACATCACTTTTTCAATCGCATCTTCACACTTTAAAAAGTTGCAATGTTGTCATGCTTGAAAACTTTGCAATGTCACTTATCCGTTAAGATTTTTCTGTTATGCAATGTCACTTATCCGTTAAGATTTTTCTGTTAAATCCTTACGGAGGATGACAAAATACCAAAAGTATCTCTATTTTATTTTTATTTTAAAAAAATATATATATATATATATAAAAAAAAAAAATAAATAAAAATAAAAATAAAAATTGACATTTCTGTGACCCACGGCCAAGTTGGCTGTGGGACTTGGCCGTGGGTGCAAGTTTTTTTAAAAAATAATAATAATAATTATTATTATTATTTAATTAAGGTAATTTTGTAATTTTATAAATTTTACAAAAATATAAAGGACATTTCACCTATTAACGGTTAGATTTGGACCCTAAATCCTAATTGTAGAGGTGACATTGCAAGTTTTTCAAACATGGCGACTACTCGATATTTCAACTTTTTAAAGTTTAACGGTACAATTGCAAAAGTGATGAAGCATCAAGAGAATAAGTAAAGTTTTTCTTTGTGCTTTTTTTTTTTTTTTTTTTTTAATTAAAAAGGCAGCCAAACAAGATCAATTATAGCTATTCTAACTAGACATGACCATAGTAGCACCTACTCAAAGATTCTCCTTTTGGGAGCTTGAACTCCTAACCTTGTGCCCAATCACTTTAAAAATTTCTTTGACACGCTACTAAACCATCCTATTTATAAGTTTTTTTTATTATTGCAACAAAACAGCTAGATCACACCATCTTCCTCCTCTAGTGTGAGAGAGGAAAATAGAGAGGAAATGAGGATAGGCCCATGGCATGTTACAATGAGAAGCCCAATAGGTTAAGCTGTGCATTTATGCACATATATATAATTTGAAGCACACAATATTCGGCCATGCATTGATTTTAAAATGAACACGTACAAATAACTAGATATGATAACAAAATGATGTAGATGATGAAAGGTGTGTAAAAGTAATATACCAAACAGACGTATAAATAACGTTATCCATAAAGCTAGGTACGTATTAATATAAATTGGAAGATTTTCCCTCTCATCTCAAATATTTCGAGCTTCATTGTCTATTTGCTCGATAATGGAAAGGATCTCTTCCTTCTTAGCTCTTCTTTGTTATCTTACGTACTTATACATATATATATATATATATATATATATATATATATATATATTTTCATCTTATTTTGTTAACTTGAACGGTTGATCAACGTACTTAATTATCTAATATGTACTCTTTTGCTTTTTGTAAGGCGGTTGCGTCCTTTTATAATATGCCTTATCGACCAGAAAAAGACTTATCAGACTGGCCATGACTCTTCCTCGATTATTCTCATTATGTTCCTCGTGGATTTCTTACGTGTTGCCACCCTAATCGATCATATCAACAAAATCTCATTGCTGTTTCTTGTAGAACTCATCCTTTTATCTTCATGCCAAAACTGTCGTGGAACTCCTTAATTAGTACGTTTTTCTCGACAACCAAATACATGGTGGATAGATCAAGATTTTTTTATAGGGTTAATTACGTACACTTAACCATCTTCAACTATCGCTCATATAAGTACATGTTGCTCCTCACGAAATACCACATGTCACACTTAATCTCTTTCAACTACCAATCATTTAAAAAAAATTAAAAAATTAAAAAAAAAAAAAAAAAAATGTTTGCCCATATCATTAAAATAGACGAAATCTTGACTGCATGTCATGTATGTACATGCATTTTTTAGACCGAATCAGACTCTTTTTATACCTACTTCTAGCCGGATCTATCAAAATTTGATGGAAATCATGTGTGATCTCTACAAACTGTAAATGATTTTTCTCACGAGCATTTGAAGATGATAAACTTCTATTACAAGATCCAAATAGAGTTTCTTTTAACATCAAAAGGAAAAGGAAATGGATATTAAGAAGAAAGTTGGATCCAAACCCCTAATTAATGGAAAAGGAAATCCCATACCAGTTACAAAAAAATCCATACGAGGGCCAGCTAAAAAATCCAATTTGGTAGTTTCTGTTCAATATATGGGGTTTAGGGTGTTGAATGAGCAAGACAAACGAAAATGATTTGGTATTTTCATATAAATTGTATTTTGTGTTTTTTGTTGACTTGTCAATCTCTAAGTGAATACCGTACAATAAAGGCTTTACAGCCCATCTTAATAGAAGGTATCCTCGTTATTAATAGGAACCAATGGATACTGATATAGGAAAGTTCTATTGAAAACAATGGCTGAGAATTGAAAAAAATCTATCCATTACAATATCCTAATAATTTTAGAGAATCCCATAAAACACCAATTTAGAATATTGATAACAGTTTCAATTACCTTTTTATAGGGCAATAAAACTACTTGGCTTCCGGCTGATCATTGTTTTCCCTTTTTTCTTTTTCTTTTTTTCTTTTTTTTTTTGTTTTTGGAAAAATATACATAATTCCCTCAAACTATTACTTTATTGTCAATGTCCCCTCCAAACAACCAATTGTGTCAATCTCCTCTTCTAAACTACCAAAAAATGTTAGTGTCCCCCCTAATGACAAAAATACCCTTAATAAAATCATTCAATTTTTTTTAAAAAAAAAATATAAAATAACAAAAAGTTATACAAAAAATAAAAAATAAAAACAAAAAACAAAAAATAAAAATAAAAACAGGTTTTTCTCTTTTTTTCATTTGTTTTTTTAATTTTCGGTTATTTTTTCGTTTTATTTTTAAAAAAAAAACAAAAAAATCGTTCTTTTTTTTTTTGGTTTTTTCTTTAATTTTTTTAATTTGTTTTTAAAAAATATATTTCCTTATTTTTCATTTTTCATTTTTAGTTTTCGTTTTTTTCGAATTTATAAAGACATTTTTGTCTTATTGAAGAAAAAAAAATTATGGTTATTTTTGTCTTTTTATTGGCCTTACGGAAGACATTAACATATTTTGGAAGTTTGAAATGGGACATTGACATAATTGGTAGTTTGATGGTGGGACATTAATAATTAAATGATAGTTTGAGGGGATATGTATACTATCTCCCTCCCCTTTTTAATTTTTTTTTCGTTTATGGTTCTCTTTCAAGTCATACAGAAATGGGTACATTGACTACATTAATCCATTAGCATCGATCCCAAGCTTTCTATACTGGTATACATTGGTAGAATGGTTTAGGAATTTTAAGAAATCCTAATTCTCGATAAAACACCAATTTAGAATATTATTGATAGCTATTTAAATTACCTTTATATAGGAAATTTGGCATCCAGCTCACTGATTCGATCTTCTTCTTCTTCTTCTTCTTTTTTTTTTTTTTTTTTTTTTTTTGGTTCTTTCAAGTCATATATATAAATAGTACGTACATTCATTAGCATCTCCATGCTTATTGCTGTATGAACGTAGACCACCAATCCAGCATCCCCCTAACGGAATTCAATCAAAAATGGCCTCCCTTATCTTCTTCGTCGGTATATTGGTACACGTTTCTATGATATCCTTCAAAGCATGCAACGCCATAACATTAACGCCCAAAATTTCGCCAAAGTTTCCTGCCATTTTCATCTTTGGTGATTCAACAGTAGATTCCGGCAACAACAATTATTTTGAAACACTAGCTAAGGCCAACCACAAGCCATACGGTCAAGACTTTCCGGGTCATATTCCTACAGGGAGGTTTTCTAATGGAAAACTCGTTTCAGACTTCTTGGCCTCCATGCTGGGGATAAAAGAAACAGTTCCTCCTTTCTTGGATCCATATCTATCAGATCGTGAACTCCAAACGGGTGTCTGCTTTGCATCCTCCGGTTCCGGGTACGACGATATAACGCCGGAAGTATCCCGAGTAATTCCGGTGAGGAAGCAGGTTGAGCAGTTCGAGATGTATTTGGCGAGGCTTAAGGGAATTGTGGGAGAAGAAGAAGCTAAGAAGATAATCAACGGATCATTGGTTATTATTAGTGCAGGAACTAACGACTTTATTTTTAATTTCTACGGCGCGCCGACAAGGAGGTTAGAATTCGACGTTAGTGAATACCAAGATTTTCTTCAAAACAGGCTGCAAAACTTTGTTAAGGTAGCATGCATGCAATATTTCTCCCTCTGTGTCTTACTTTTCCATGCATGTTTTCACGACAGTCGACGTTAATTTTCTGGAATGTTTTTGATATGATCATACAAAGGCCTGCAACTATAACTTCTTCCTTAAATAGAGAGACGTAAATCAATCATTTTTTTGTCGAGAAATGCTATAACATTAATGGTTATAGGCTTATAGTGGCTTAATTTCATTGATTAATCTGTTAATATATATTGCTTAATTTTCATTTATATGTATACTTGCAGCAACTATACGAGCTGGGATGCCGTAAAATGCTTATAGCTGGGCTTGTTCCAATTGGTTGCTTGCCCATTCAGATGACCTTGAAGTTTCAGAATCCGGAGGATAGAAAGTGTATAGAGAATCAAAATTTAGATGCCAAAATTTATAACAGCAAGCTTGTTAATCTATTACCCCAAATACAGGCACAGCTTCCAGAGAGTCATATTGCCTATGCAGACGTGTATGGGCCATTGAGTGACATGATTAATAACCCAACGAAGTATGGTAAGTTGATCCACCTGATCTCAAATTTACATTGATCTGTTATTCATTCAAGACATCCAAGACATCTCTTGTTATTGAATATCGAGGATCAAGATAGACATTTTCGAGCATTAAATGGGTTTATACTAAAAGTAGTGGTTTTTTTAATTCTGACTACCCTTGATTATTCAATAATAGGAGATGTCGTGTTATTAAATAACAGGATGTAAGCAAAACTCCTAACTGAAACTCTCCCAGTAACAGTGTTTATATGGCCTTTAATTTTGTATGTGGGGGCAATTTCATATAGTTTTTCCTTCGGGGGGAAACTACGTACATTTTTATATATATCTCCTCAAACTATCATCAAATTTGCAATATTTTCTTAAACTACAAAAAGTTGTGATTGATCCCCCAAACTTCCTAGCCCTTTCACTTAACCCTTCATTAGGGTTTTAAGTTGATCAAATTCAATGGAAAATGGGTCACGTGCCATATCAAACGTGCAAAAATACTTAACTTCACTTGTCATGGCCGGAGAGCTAGCCATAGGTCTTTGTCAGGCCAGTTCAATTCGCACGTGCCCCGTTTTCCTATTAAATCTAATGGAAGGGCTAGATAGATTGGATAGTCGATTGCAATTTGTTTTTGTAATTTGAAGATGTTACAAATTAGAAGGTAGTTTGAGGAGTTATATATGCAGTTTTCCCTTTTATTTTTGAGTGTTTTATGCTGAGAGAAAATTAACTTAATAGAAAGTATATATGCATGTCTTGCCCAACAGGTTTTGTAGAAACTAAGAGAGGGTGTTGTGGCACCGGGTTGATAGAATTCGGACCCTTGTGTACTCCGGAGACTCCAACATGCGAGATGGCTTCAAAGTACTTATTTTGGGATGCCGCTCATCCAATTGAACTGGCCTATCGCTACATTGCTGCAATTCTTGTAAAGCAAGTCATTCCCAAGTTAGTATGAACACAGTCGTCATTGGTTAGTTCAATCGGATAAATAAGAACAGTTTAGATGGAAAATTACGTACGGTTCTTATTAGAATATTAATCAAGCAATTAACTTAAATCCTTCGGCTTAAACTTTTGAGAAAAGTTGTAATTTAACTTATTATCAATATAAAGGCTTTAAATTCGAACATTTTTTTCATCATTTTCACGTAATGGGTCTCATTTTTTAAGATTTTGGAGTGTGAGGTAATTTATCACTTCTTTATGTCTCAACCAATTGTGAATTGTCCATGTAACACTTCTTTATGTCTCAACCAATTGTCCATGTGATATATATATATATATATATATATATATATATATATATATATATATGCTAACTTGATTGATAATTTTGGGGGTGAGGTTATTTCTTTAGTCTCTATATAAGCCTTTATCAAGAATCTTTTTATTGTGAAAAAACAAATGAAATTGGATGCCATCTAATTATCATATTTGATATAAGTTTGGCTTATGAAAAATTAATGACTGAAGATCTCATGTGCAAAAATTAATGTTGGAGATTGCTAGCTCCACTGAAAAAAAAAAAAAAAAATTGGAATTCTTCTATAATCTTGTAATTTTTACTGTTTATTTTTGCACACAAAAATCTTAGTAATCTTTTTAACGGAAACAAGCCAATTAAACTAGTTTGATATTAATTTCAAAAGTAGAGAAATTAATATTAATAAAATCGTTTATTTTGTCAGACTTTGACTCTTTCTCTTCCATCTTATCTGCCTCTTACGATGATGAAGAAAATGATGATTTTAATCATTTAAATTAATATTAATATTTTTTTTTTTCACGTGTGGGTATAAACTCTCTCTTATTATGTGAAGTTTAAAACATGAAATATTTAATTTAAATAAGAAGTGAATGTTGGAGACATGGTTCAACTCAATCAAGATTTGATACCATGTTAAACAATCACTTATCCCAAAAGCTTAAGATAGGAATAGATAAATATTTTAATTATTTAATTTATATGCTAACAATGACTTAGCCATTTAAATTTATCGATATCATATTGTACGGAATTTGAATTTTTAAATTTATCAAATTTGACCATCTAATGTTTTATATATACTGTATTAGAAACAAAAATTGCATAAGCTAAATTATATTTTGTTTCTATTCTAAGAAAATATATATATATATGGTAGGGTGCATGGAATTATAACAATGGACAATTACTTATTTAGTCTCTAGAGTTTGCAAGTGTACCAAACTGATCTTTAGGTATCAAAAGTATCAAATTAATCTTCGAAATAAGCTTCCTGTCTAAAATAATTCTCCTGTCAGTTATTTGACAAAAACCATTAAATGCCCACGTGGATTCACACCACAACCAATTATCGATTGACATGTGACATGGCCAATATCGCAGCCTATTGAAAAATTCCAAGTTTACCCCTAAAATTAAAATTAAAAAATAAATAAACAATAAATAAATAAAAGCAACAACAATAACAACATACCTACGGTTTGAACACAACTTGACTCAAATTTAGAAACATATTGATGAATTAGTCTTTTTTATGTTACATTTTAAATTTTTCCTTGACATTTATTTCTAAGTTAAAAATGGGCAAAAATTAGATATTGAATTTAAACCAAAGACAAGAAAAAACATGGTAACCTACAACAAATCCAGGTGGGATGTCTTCTCCACCTCACTCAAAATTTAGAAGGATATTTGTCCGTACGTCTTCATTATTTTACTTGGGATAAATTAAAGAAGTTGACATCTAGATAGAACACCTTTTAAATATCTTGTTATTTTCCTGCTAGTTAAAATAGGCATATGTTGAATAATCCAGCTCATTGCACTCTAAATTAAGAATATTAACCAATCTAACTACATAACTTCAAAACAGGAAAAAAAAAAAAAAAAAAATACTAGTTCAAAGAAGTTAAAGATGGCAATTAACTCCAACTTTCTTCTTTTTTTTTTTCTTCTTCTTCTTTCTTTCTTTCTTTCTCGTTCTCTCTTTTTTGTTTAAAGGTAAAACTCTGTATTTGATACTTGGCTATGAGTAAGGTTATTTTTCACACTCATTTCACATATGTTGACATGAAAAAACATTCTATGTTTTAAGTGAGGTGGCTGAATTACCCCTAAAAATGGTGACTTTTTTATTTCTTTTTTTATTTTTCTTTATGTTTTTAATATTTATGTTTAAAAGATTTATATTAACATTCACTAAGTAATTATTTAAAAAGACAAAGGTATGAGATCAATGAGAAAAGAGCAAATTCATTTAGAGAGATTAGTAACAAGAAAGAAAAATAAAGAGAGATAATGGTAAGTGTAAGTGATGATGACTCACACATATTATAAGTTTAAGACCTCATTTGATTCGCGAAATAGACTCCTGGAATAGAATGACTATTCTTATGGAATAGCTATTATTTTGTTTGGTAGAGGTTTATTCCTTAGAATGGTTATTCCCATTGGAATAGCTATTCCCTTACGAAGAGAAACACCGATTCCTCTAAAAAATGAGAGAAATAGCTATCATAATGAGAATGAACTACAATTTCCAGAAAAAAAAAATACTCTTATTTTTTATTTTCTTTCATTTTTTTTTTCAAAAAAAAAAATGAAAAAAATAAAACCCTAACCCCGGTTGGCTGACCACCCCAATGGGTGGTCATCCAGCCACATAGGGTGCCGGGGTGGTCGCACCACCTTCGGAACGCCTCATGGTGGACCCCCGAGATATTCCAAAGGTGGTGCGACCAACCCCTGCGCAATGGGGGGTGGCCCAATTCTCATTGGGGGTGGTCGTCCATCCCCGATTCTCATCAAGGGTGGCCGGCCACCCCTGGTTCTTTGGTGGGTGGCCGACCATCCATTACCACCCACAATTTTTCAAAAAAAAAAAAAAATTGTTTTTTGTTTTTTTTTATATAATTTGAGTTTTTTAAAAAAAAATAATAATAATAATATATATATATATATATAATGTCTGGTTTTTTTAATAATTTTAATTGAATTCCAATTAAGGTGTATGAGTTGTTACCAAACTAAATATTATGAATAATCATTCCATTCCATTCTCTTTTATTCCTGAGAAGAACTATTTCATTTTCTAATGGAACACCCATTCGATCCGCAAACCAAACGAGGCTTGAGTAATGATATTTAGTATATTTTTAATATACGATTGTCTGATTTTTACTATTACATTACTAAGTTGTATGACAGTATAGTAAGAGTCTATTTGGGTTTGTGATTTCAAAAAATTCAATTTAAAAATAACAATTTTAAAATGTATAATATTTGAAAAAATAATTTTTAAAAATGCAGTTAAGCGTTTGACAAAATCACAGTTTGGCATTTAAAAATACAGTTTTCTGGGTTTTCAAATCGTAGTCAATAGGGTGTATTTTTAAAAACGCAAATCTCATACGATTCATTTTTTACAATTTAGTTTAAATTCGTATTTTTTGTCTACGAAATCATAATTTCAAACCCACCTTAATTAAATAGCATTACTTTATAAATTAACAAAGAGCACACGACTTATTATTTTAGTAAATAATCTTTCTAAATATGAGAGAGAAAGTAAAAGAGATATAAGATTTTGAAAAATAAAAAAATAAAGAAAGTTATTTCAGTTTTATATTAGCATTCACTAAGTATTTATTTTAAAAGACAAAGATATTCCTAAAGTGAGCGCTGCTTTCACCAAAATTATGCCAATCATCACACTTTGGCAATTAATGACGGTTCCCCAGGTTGTGCTAAATTTTGTGGAATATCTATTTTAGTAAGAGAAATTAGTTAAGAATAATGATTCAATGCCACTTAAATATATAACTTTTCACCACCTTGCCTATATGATAAGGTAGTCCCCACTACTTTTTGAGTTTTTTTATTTTTTAAAAATAAATTAAAGTGGGGAACCACCTTGCCACATAGATAGGATAGTGTAAAGTTGTATATTTAGGTGGTAGTGAATCATTACTCATTAGTTAATGAGAGTAATGCTGCACCCTACACTCATTTATCAAACCATGTTATATAATTGGGATGACGTGAAAATAAAAAATTATCTTTTATTTTATTTTATTTTTTTTAAGTGCTGATTTTCACTACCACGTCATCAAGTTGTATGATAATATTTTACTCTTTTTTTTTTCTTTTTTATAATTTTTGTCTGCATTGAATATCAAAATGATTGAAGTTATACATACATTACATTCGATCATATCATTGATAAGATATTAAACTAAAACAAATAAAGGAAATTGTTGTGATTTAACATGCATGTTTGCCAACTCCAAGTATTCTGGCAGTATCAATCAACCTTTTAACTTTTTTTTTACAAAAAAAATAATAATAATAATTAATCGGAGCTGATTCAATGAGTAATTGGCACTGTCACATTAGTAAAATATGATAAAAATATAATTTTTAGTGTTACTCTTCTCAAAATAATGGGCAACCGCTGTATAAGTCTAAGCAATAATAAGGCACCAAAATGGAAAGTTATAAAGAGTGATTTGTAATGAAATATGATGTGAACAAAAAAATGTGACGTTGAAAAGTCATTGATTGTGTAATTATATATGTAATCCACAACCTAAATAATGAGAATCTATATTTAATTGAGTAATGATTCACTACCATCTAAATATACAACTTTTCACCACCTTATTTATCTGGCAAGATGGTCCCTCACCTTAATTTATTTTTAAAAAATTAAAAAAAAAAAAACTCAAAAAGTAGTGGGGGACCACCTTGCCACATAGGCAAGGTGGTGAAAAATTGTATATTTGGGTGGCATTGAATCATTACTCTATTTAATTCTTCTAACCATTAAATTCTTCTAACCATTAATTCTTCTAAGCATTTAATTCTTCTAAGCATTTAATTCTTCTAACCATTAAATTGTTCTTCTTTTTAAAAACAAAAAAGAAAAATACTAATCCAATAATTGGTTGGAATTACCGTAGAATAATTGTGTGATAAAAATGTAGTTTCTAATTAATTAATACTTACTCTTTTCATGTGTTGAGTCTGCTCATACATGGAAGGTTGAGAGAGACTATATGTAATATCATAAACAGAATCACTGTTGGTAGAAATAATTAACTTGACATCATGAACAATTTTACAGTGAATCCTGACATGTTCTCCCACATTAAAAATGACCATATATTGAATGTTCTGTTGTTATTGCGTTCTATATATAGACTACTAAGACTAGGCTTTCCTGCAAGGGAATTCACAAATTAATTCAGACTCGTGAAGAAATGAAAATCTTACTACCACCTTTCTTCATCATATTCCTTCAGGTCTTAACCACCATTTCCCACACATGCAAAGCCTCTACAACCTTACCAAAATTCTCAGCTATGCTAGTCTTTGGTGATTCAACGGTAGATACTGGTAATAACAACCATGTTTTAACCCTTTTTCAGGCCAACCATAACCCATATGGTCAAGATTTTCCCGGCCAAATTCCTACAGGGAGGTTTTCTGATGGGAAACTCATTCCTGACATGATAGCAAGCTTTCTAGGGATCAAAGAGAGTGTTCCTCCCTTTCTAGATCCATATATATCGAACGATGAACTCCGAACCGGTGTTACTTTCGCATCGGCTGGATCCGGGTTCGACGATCTGACTGCTGCTGCAGCTGGGGTCATCCCATTTTCGAAGCAGATCCTGTACTTCAAAAGTTACATAGAAAGGCTTAAAGGGTTTGCAGGGGAACTCGAGGCCATGAAGATAATTAATGGTGCTTTGGTCATTATCAGTGCAGGAACTAATGACTTTGGTTTCAATTTCTATGATATACCCATAAGGAGGCACCGGTTCACTATTGGTGGATACCAAGATTTTCTACAGGATAGGATAAAAGACTTCGTTAAGGTAAAACATGCATCCTCTGCTTTTTGGCCTATAGTTATCAGAAAAATGCTAACCATACTTACGATTTATGTACAGCTAGTTTACGCGCCGATATGGCACTTTTTGTCAATCCAAAAAAAAAATTGCACAAATGAAGGAGCTTATACGTTCTTACTAAGGGTTGGCCGAACAACCACCTTCCCACTGCCATAGGGGTGAGGGGGTGGTCGATCACCCTTACCGGACCTCCAAGGTGATCACACCACCCCCAAAGCCATCAGGGTGGTCGCAACTACTCTAGAGCGAGATTTGGTTGTCGACCACCATATTCCTTTAGTGCAAATTTTTTTTTTGTTAACGTGACAGTGTCATAGTCAGCGCGTATGCAATAGCATAACTCTAATTATCACGCTGATGATGTTACATTGTGTGTAAATGTATAGGAACTTTACGATCTAGGATGCCGTACTATGATTATAGGAGGCCTTCCTCCGGTTGGTTGTCTGCCCATTCAGATGACTGCAAATTTTAAGAACCCGACGAATAGAACATGTGTGGAGCAACAGAATTTAGATGCACAATCTTATAATCAGAAGCTCGCAAACCTCTTACCTAAATTGCAGGAATCACTTCCAGGGAGCAAAATCATCTACTCTGATGCTTATGAGCCGCTGAATGACATGATCAACAATCCACAAAAATATGGTATGGCGTCCTAAGATAGTTGAGAAATGATGCTTCTCCTGCCCATTTTACATCAATTAACGTAACGTGTTTTAAGTGATTTTCGGTGTGAAATGGACGTGAAAAGCATCGTTACTCCCGATAGTAACTATCCCTATCAGTACTCTTTGTGTAATATTTTGGGACTCATGAATTTTTGTGGTGCAACTTCAGGGTTTGTGGAAACGAAGAGAGGGTGCTGCGGAACGGGGTTTTTTGAAACCGGTGAAGCATGTAATCACAAAACTCCAATGTGTGGAAACGCTTCCCAGTTCTTGTTTTGGGATTGCATTCATCCAAGCCAAGCAGCATACCAGCATCTTGCTAAGAACCTAGAGGAGAAAATCCTTCCCATCCTTACACCAGATCACAGCCGTTGATTTATCCAAATCTTCCTTTTCTTCCGTGTCAATAAGAATTAAAAGAAGAGCTTCTACACTTTGATTCAAAGTAATTTTATTTAGTTTAATAAATAAATATATATCCTCTCTTCTTTTTGTGGAGTGTGCGTATCTCTCAAATTAATTAGACACTAAATTGGGCTAAAACCAGGCAATAAACTATATTAATCAATAAATAACCCCAATCTAATTAACTTGAACAGCTCTAAAAAGAAAGATCCATAATGGAAGAATTCTTAATGCACATTCAATGAGACAAACGAACATTAATTCATGAGAAATCCCTCGTCTTTCATCTAAACAATGTTTTATATATATATATTCAAGATGAGACATGTTTTGATTTCGTTATCTTACATATTTTTTGTCCATTTTCGTACAACAAATGTACAAATTCACCATTAAATCTAAAGAAATGATAAAAACTCATTTTCCTTCCCATTTGTCACCCATTTCCGTACAGTGAATTCACTATTAAATTTGTGAGACGAGGTAAGTTAGACATCCATTCCCTACCCATCTCCATTCAATCAATTTTCAAATCTACTATTGAAATTGTAAAACCCAAAAATTCATTGATGAATTTAAAAATGAGATGAGTATGAGATCGATGGATTTCTATCATTTCATTCTCACATATTCAACGGTAAATTTACAAAATAGATGATTTGGAGAATGTGGTGTAACATCTCTCTTAAATCTATAGACAGAACCACGTGTTGGTTTCAAAGACTCAATAATAAATTTTTAAAAAAAAAAAAAAAAATACAAGAGAGTGGCATCGGACACGTACATCTCATTCAAGATAGGAAAGGAGTATATATATATATATATATATATATATATATATTATTGCAACAAAACAGCTAGATCACACCATCCTCCTCTAGTCGGGAGGAGAAAAGAGACAAAGAGGAAATGAGGATAGGCCCAACCTGTAATTACAATGAGAAGCCCAATAGGTTAAGCTGTGCACAGCACGTAATTATTGATAAATGATATCTACATAATTTAAGCACACATTCGTACGTGCCATTGATTTAAAAATAAATAAATAAAAACACTTGACATGGACCAAAAAGGTGTAAAAAAAAATGCCAAAAAGGCGTATAAATAACGTTACCCATAAATATTATATTAATGTTATATATTATATTTTTATCCTATAATTATTTTACTTGGTATAGCAGTCTCAATCAATCATTATTTTTTTTTTTAACAAAGACTAGTGGGGATCGATACGTTAACATTGTGAGATAAAAATATGGTATATAACATTATTCTTATATTAGAAAGTAATGCTACACATGGATTAGAAGATTACCCCCAATCATCTCAAATATTTTGAGCTTCATTCCTACTACATTCCTACCTCATCGTCATGAAAAGATAAAAAAAGTTTGCAAATTAAACTACGAGAGCTTCTACACATCCTCCCCTCATCCCCCTCTTATCACCCTTTTATAATAAAAAAATTGATTTTTAATAAAAAGTTGTCTCTGATGTGACATCAGAGACAACTTTTTAATAAAAATCAATTTTTTTAAGGAAAAGAGGGTGATAAGGGGAGGATGAGGGGAGGATCTTTAGCATTTCCCTTAAACTACTAACTTCAGCACCCACAATTTTACAAAATGGGTCACCTTTCAATCTTTTCCTGAAAGCATTTTCACCCTTTCATCATTTTTAGCTATAGATACTATAACTATATTTAACAATGCTGACATGACACTCTCAATCAAGTCAAATTTACGGAGCAATTATGTAAAAGTTGAGAGTGGTCAATATTGATGGCTAACCAAACAAATCTTATTTATAACAACCACTTTAAGGGCTAACAAGGTAAGATTAAGATTTAGTCCAATAGGGTAAGGGTATTGCACTAGATCTATATCTTAGTTATGAGCAGTGAGCACATGCAACTGCGTAACTACTAACTGTTAATAATAGTGTCTTATTGTCTTCCCTATAGATAATTTTTGGGGTGAGATTATTTTTTCTATAATCTCTAAGCCTTTATCCAAAATCTTATTATTGTGAGAAAGTATAAGATTTTGATATGATATGATATGATATTGTCTTCCCTATGATATGCCATTTACTTATTATATTTGATATGAGCTTGGCTTGTGAAGAAATGGCTGGAAATCTCAAAACTAACTAGATGCCACGGTCGTTCAATATTAATTTCAAAAGGATCTTCAATGATTTTTGACTGAAGACAAGCCAAGCCAAACTCGTTTGACATTAATTTCAAAAGTAGAAAAATATTAATAAAATCGTTTATTTAGTTAGACTAGGACAATTAAGAATTTAACTCTCAAGCCCCTTTCTCTTAACTCTTCCTTGTCTTCTAGATTGATGGTATTAGCAAAGGAAAATGGGACACCAAGAATCTCTTATGATGCCTTAGCCATTTAAATTTATTGTTATCATACTTTAAGGAATTTGAATTTATAAATTTTTCAAATTTGAGGATGATCTAATTAATGTTGTATATATATTGTATAGAAACAAAAATCGTATAAGCTAAGTTTTTTTTTTTTTTTTTGGAAAAGTACATAACTTTCTCAAACTACCACTTCATTGTCTATGTCCCCCCAAACTACCAATTGTATCAATGCCCCCTCCTAAATTACCAAAAAATATCAATGTTTTTCCTAATGACAAATACCCTTCATAAAATTATTAAAATTAAGAGAAAAAAAAATTATTAAAAATATATATACAAAAAAGTTATACAAAAAAATAACCAAAAAATAAAAAACAGTTTTTTTTCTTGTTTTTTTTTAATTTTTTTTATATAACTTTCAGTTTTTTTTTTTTCATTTTTTCTTTAATTTTTTAATTTGGTTTTTAAAAAAATAATTTTCTTTAGTTTTTAATTTTTTTTCGAATTCATAAAGACTTTTTGTCTTATTAAAAAAAATTAGGTTCATTTTTATCTTTTTGTTGATCTTAGGGATATATGTATTTTATTTTATTTTTCTATTCCGAGAAAAGAATGGTAGAGTGCACTGAATTGAAACAAGAGAAAACTTCTTGCCACCAACTATTTGACAAAAACTGAATTCACGTTACAGTCAATCATCGATTGAGAAGATTGACACGTGGCATGGCCGATGACTCAAATTTAGAAAGAAAAATATATATATATATTGATGAAAAAAAATAGTCGTCCTTAGGTTACATTTTAAAATTTTCCTTGACATTTATTTCAAAGTTAGAAAATTGACATTTATTAGATATTGAATTCAAACCGAAGACAAGAAAAAACATGGTAAGTTGGTAACCTACAAAAAATCCAGGTCGGATGACTTCTCCACCACATTCAAACTTGGAAGGATATTGTCCGCCTTATTTTACTCGGGATAAATTCAAGAAGTTGACATCTGTGCTCCAAGTTTACGATCTGGGATGCCGTACCATGATTATAGCTAAGCAGGGCTTCCTCGCAACCAACCCATTCAAATAACTGCGAATTTTAACAACCCGGAGAATAGAACATGTGTGCAGGAACAGAATTTAGATGCACAATCATATAATCAGAAGCTTGCAAACCTCTTACCTAAATTGCAGGAATCACTTCCAGAGAGCAAAATCGTCTACGCTGACATCTATGAGCCACTGAATGACATGATCAACAATCCACAGAAATATGGTATGCCACCTTCATATTGTTGGATAATGTTACTGTTCACACTCATTTTACGCCGGTTGACATAACGTGTTTTAAGTAATTTTCTATTTCAGCCACTCCAAAATATATATATATATATACTTAAAACACACTAATTCAGTCTGTGTAATTTGATCGAAATAGTTTTCTCTGCCACTATTTGTGTAATTTGAGACTCATAATTTTGTGGTGCAACTTCAGGCTTCGTGGAAAGCAACAGAGGGTGCTGCGGAACAGGGGTTTTTTGAAGCCGCTGAAGGCTGAAGCATGTAATCACAAAACTCCCAATGTGTGGAAACGCTTCCCAGTTCTTGTTTTGGGATTGCATTCATCCCAGCCTAGTAGCATACCAGAATCTTGCTAAGAACCTAGAGGAGAAAATCCTCCCCCATTCTTTCAACAGATCACAGCCGTTGATATTCAACGGAACAAATTGAAAATCTTCCTTTTTTTTCTTCCGTGTCAATCAGAATTAAAAGAAGAGCTTCTACACTTCGATTCAAAGTAATTTTATTTAGTTTAATAAATATCCACTTTTCTTTTTGTAGAGTAGTGTAGTGTGTGTATCAAATTAATTAGACACTAATTGGGCTATAACCAAGCAAGAAACTATATTTTAATCAATAAAAACATCCTCAGATAAATTGGGATCACACCCTAAACTACACAAACATCCAGTATCCTAACTCTTGGGGATATACAACGACTTTCTCCCTAAACATATACTAATTTCCTGATATGCTAACATCAGAGACAATTTTAAGTATCTAAATAGGTAAGGAATCAGATAATATCCAATATAGTAATTTAAACAGCAATTTCCAAATCTAATAGAGCATCCAGCAATTGTTTAAACTGATTTTTCCAATCAAAGCAGTATCCGATATACAATTTAGAACACTAACTAGCAACCTAATCTCCAAACACTAAATTCAATCCTGCAACCATTCATGATTTTCATTCACAAATGATACTAGAAACTTCTAGTATAGGCACAAATCATTCAAACTGAATTCAAACAGCATAAAAATTCGTAAAAACTTGCACTAAAAATTTATACATACATACAACACCTATCTGTGGCATCTTACCTTCACTTCCGGTGACCGGCCAATCCAGCATTTCCCTGAAACAGGCCATTAATCCGAGCCTCAATTTCCTCCGCACCGTACTTGATATGCCTCGCCACATGCTTCCCCAGCTCTGGAACATTTCGCAACCTTCCAATGAAGCTCTGGTACGCCGGCAACAAAAGCTTCATTATCGACATCCTCAAGTCCTCCCTCATCTGATCATTGTAAGCCACCCAACCAGATTGAGCCTCACAAATCTCCTCAAAGAATGTGTTGAACAACTTAATCTTGTCTTTTATGGTTTTTGCAGCAGCATTAGGAGCTAACGAGTTATTGTCTAGCTTCAACACTCCTAGAACCTTATTCCATGAGCTTCTTTGGAAACTCACATGCCATTGCCGGATTCTTGCGGTGTGTTTTCGAATCCAATCATCGCCTAAGAGCGAGGCAAGTTCGCTATCTTTGACCTTTTGGCCTATATACCTCCCATTGTTCATCATGAAAACAGCGGACAGAGCAGGGTCCTTGTAAATCTTCGCCTTCGCCTCCAAGTTACTCTCAAATAGCTCCATAATCCAAGCCATCTGAACCGACAATGACGTCGATGATCCTCCTCGATCATCGCCAAGCTTCGAAGGTGGAACCACATTCTCGTCGAAAACTTGCTCGAGAGTTTTGAGCGATCGGCAAGCAGCTCGGAGATAATTCATCACATAGCGGGTCATCGGGTGGAGCCCGCCGCCGGGCACCGGAGCTTTTGCGGGGTCCCGACGGATCAGATTTTCCAATTCCATCAAAATGCCTCTGATCGCTTCTCCTAACCTCTTCCAAATCGTTACGGCTTCGTTCCCAAGAACCATACAATACTGATCCGAGAACACCGAGTGGAACTCGGGCAAGAGTTCTCTCAGAGCCTCGAAAACATCGAGAACTTTGAACAGCCGCTCCGGCGACCGGCTCCCGATGGCAACGGCATCGGCAAAATTCAGGAGCTGAATCGTCGATCCTCGACAGACCTCCATGAAGGAGAGGTCGGCGGCAGAGGAGAGGCCGAAGAAGACGCGATCACAGAGGCGGCGCTCGCTGGGGAAGAGGATCCGGAGCGCGACGTTCGATGCCTTTACCCACCGTTCGATCTCCTCCTCGATGTCCGACCATGGCATCTTGTGGACCTCATCGATGCTCAGCTTCTGTAACCCTAGCCTGGACAGGCTCTCCTCCAGGAACTCGCGCCTGCAGCTGCTGTACACGTGCGAGCACTCCTTGCCGAACCCCGCGGCCACCATGCGCTTCGCTATCTCGTGGAGATCGTTGATCGTGCCGGAAGGGAGCGCGTCGATCACGACGTCGTAATCGGTGACTGGCTGTGCTACGGGGATTTCGTGGTCCTCTCCTTCTTCGTCTTCTTCCTCCGAGTCGAAGGAGAGATTTCCCGCTGACTCGCGACTCAGCTCATACGACTCGCCGCCACGCTCCATCAAGGACCTGAACTCTTCCTCGATGCGGAACATGGCCTGCTGCATCAGGTCCTCCGCGCGTCCCAGCAACGCGCAGACGGTCTTGTCCCTGGCCATGGGGCTCCAGTCCCTGATGGTGGCGATCAACTCGTCGACGGCGTCGAGGAAGGCCGCGGAATCGGCTGAGTCCGCCCAGATCGGGTTGTCAGCCGCCACGAACTGGGAAATCTGACGGTCCAGGGACTTGAGAGTGTGATCGAGAGCGGCGCAGCCTCTGGGATCGTCCTCGTCGATCCCGTTTTTCTCGGACAGCTTCTCTCGAGAAAACCTGCCGTCGAAGTTGGAGAAGATCTGCAAAATATCGTCCGCCATTGTCTCGTTGTGGCCCAGCGTCTTCGCGATGTGCCTCGCCACAGCCAATAGTTTCTCCTCACCGTTCTCAGCCATAAATTATCGAATTACTACTTCTAGTACTAGTCTACCCCCAGTTAATTAAGAGCTAAAAGGTTGCGTGAATTTGAGGAATTGTATGAGACTAGGGTTTTCAAAATGAATGGACGATGAAAAGAGATGAGAAGGATTGGGAGAGACTAGGGAGGGGGACATGTTGATAGTGATATTACGGAAAAGTCCTTGGGAAACGCGGTTCGTTGTCGTGGATGAGAAAGAAAAAAGTAAACGCGGATAAAGCAGGAAAAGGAACGTGGGGAGAAGAACGAAGTTGCAGACCGGGAGAAAGGAGAAGATGCACCGTCGGCAATACAGAAGAACGTGGAAAAAGCGTCAGGTGGGAGTGGCATTTCTTGGAATTCTTTTCATTACAGTGGGAATTTTGAAGGGAGACCAAGTCAAACCTCAGTCCATGATCTGGGCCCATTCCTTTTCTTTTTCTTTTTCTTTTTCTTTTTCTTTTTTTTTCCCGGTGGAATTCCTTTTATCATGCCTTCAACAAATAAGACAAATTTTTTTTAGATCCGTACCAATTCGACACGACGTAACGGTCAAATTTTAAGACAAGCCCAAATATAAACGACGTATCAATCAAGAAATTTGATATCAACTGAACACATATCTATATGTTTCAGTTTCAAGGTTGGTGCTAAAGGCCTTGCCGAAATTGTGAATGTTGTTTCAAGGTTTCTCTTATAACATTGACCCATACATCAACAAAAGGGTGGAGGATCTTCGCTTTGCTTTAAACAATAAACTTTTGAGACTAATTTCTAATAATGAGCTATATATTACACTATTATCTCATTTCTATTCTTTGGACTTAGGTGACAGTATTCATCAGCTAATCGGTCTTTATTAAGAAACAAAAATTAAAGATCAATGATCACTACTACATCGGCATAGTAGAATAAGATTACATTACTTATTTTTAATTGGTCAAAAGGGTATCCACACTCCAATATTTAGGATGAAAATCCTCTCCAAAAAAAAAATAATATAAACACAACTCATACATATCTCATTTTTAAATTCACCATTAATTTATAAAACTCAGAGTTCTACAAATTTAAAGAAGAATTTAAAACTATATTGTATGAAAATTGGTAAGAAATGTAAGTATATCATTTCTCCCTCTACAATTAGGTGTCTTTGTTATCCTTCCTCTTTGGCAAAGAATGATAGGAGATCCCAATCCCAATATTTC
The DNA here is from genome assembly GCF_958979055.1 of Alnus glutinosa. NCBI lineage: Eukaryota > Viridiplantae > Streptophyta > Magnoliopsida > Fagales > Betulaceae > Alnus > Alnus glutinosa. Next base: position 27,815,117 of record NC_084894.1, on the reverse strand, counting down.
TAACGTTTCCAATAATGTTGGCAGACCTTGCCGCAACCCTAACATCTGTAGATTTTTTAGAATAGCTGAAATTCTTAAAATATTGACTACTAATTTTATTTAAATTATTTTTCTAAATATAATAAACATTAAAATGATAAGATCTAATCTATTTAATTAAGAAAAAAGAGAGAAAAAGAGAATGTAGTAGCGACCAGAGTCGTGCGATGAAAAAAATGATAGACGGGAACAAACAACAATCCATATCACCTTCTTTTGTTTTTTTTAATCAAAAAAAAATTATAAATTTATCCTTTTTGATATCACATTAAAGGACAGTTGTTTGTCCCATGTATCACTGCTCCGAGCCTATGATGCTTCGCACCCCCCCGTGGAAACTGACGAGGCAAGCAAACTTGGCAAAGGAATCTTTAAGATTTATATAGATTCTTTAAGATTTTTATTTCAATCGCCTAAGTACATCGCTCAAATCGTAAACCCAATCACCACCGTCTACCCTCACATCACGGGTTTCGTATCTCCAAAACTCGCTTCTCCACCGTTTCTTTACAAAGCCCAATATCATATACTTCGTCTCAGACTTGTCCACCATAGTCCACACTCCAATATGGCCTCTCCTCCCACGCTCCCAATCTCAAACCCCCAAACAACCGGCGAATCTCAACAGTCCACCACCACAACCCCAACCCCAACCCCAACCCCGTTTCTCAGAGTCCGAACCTTCATCACGCGCCTCTTCGGCTACACCCGCCGCGCTCTCTCCAACCGCCGCCCCTGGATCGAGCTCGTAGACCGCAACTCTTTCTCCAGACCGGACTCGCTCTCGGAAGCCACCTCGCGAGTGCGCAAGAACTTCTCCTACTTCCGCATCAACTACCTGACCTTACTCGCGCTCGTACTCGCAGTCTCCCTCCTCTACCACCCCTTCACCCTCCTCCTCCTCCTCTCCCTCCTCGCCGCGTGGCTCTTCCTCTACGCTTACCGACCGTCCGATCAGCCCCTCGTGATCCTGGGCCGCACGTTCTCCGATGGCGAAACCCTGATAGGGTTGATCTTGCTCACCGTGATCGTGGTCTTTCTCACGAGCGCGGGCTCGCTGCTCATATCGGCGGGGATGGTGGGGATGGCGATCGTGGCTGCACACGGTGCATTTAGGGTTCCTGAAGACTTATTTCTTGACGATCAAGACCCATCGGGTTCTTCTGGGCTCTTCTCGTACATTGGTGGTGTCGCTTCGTCAGCCGCTGCAACCGCCGGTCCCGCTGTGATGTCGCGTGTCTGAACAACGCCTTTCGGATCGGATCGTATCGTATCGGATCAGATCTAGACGCAAGCATTTTAACCTTAGGTCCTTTTGTAATTTCCTTGGCAATTTTGGTTGGTTATGTTTCTCTTCTTCCTTTTTTGTTAAGAGGAAAATTATTATTGAATACAAATTCTATTTTTTTTCTTTGGGCAAGTGTATTAAAGGATCTTCAAATTTTTGAATAAAAATGCTAAGTAGAATGTTTTCGACTACTCAGGTACCAAAAAAAAAAAATCATACAATAAACAGGCAAAATCCCTCACAATCGCCCAAAACAGTAATTAACCCAAAAAAATGGCTACCATGTTAAGTGGTCTTGGATCCCTGCAATAGCCAGAAATTCGGAAGGCATAAGAGAGGGGGTTGTGAATTCCAGACAAGTGAACCCAAAACTCTATGCTGTCCGGAGTAAGCTAGGCAGCCTAATTTCAGGAATTCTCATCAGCAATGTGATCCTAAGATCTCTCCCTGCCATCCCAATATCGCCAACTCAAGAGTTACCTCAAGATATCAGCCAGGTAACAAGCGATTTACAACATGAAATCTAGGTTTTTTTAAGGCGTGTAACAACCCTTCTAAAAGATACAAGAAGTCAAATTCTTTAAACCTACCAAGTGCTCTCTTCCCTTTATTGATATGAGCGTAATGCTATTTCCTGAAAGAGGACGTCAATTAAATATAAAAGAAAAGAGAAGTGAAGAAGCTGAAGATTCGAATTTACAGCCACACAGTTTTTCAAGAGCTCTCTTTTGCATACACGCTAGTCTCCTCCACGACCTTTGTCCACACGTTGGCAATTTTCTCGGTGTATCCGACCTATAAAATTCACAATGGGGCCTTATGCATAAGTAGGTGGGAGGATCACAGATCTTAAATGGAAATAGTAGCATATTGAAAGAGCGAATTGCATGTGAGAAGCCACTGGAAGAAAAGCATTAGAGAATACGCATTTTTTTAACTAATAGATTAACATTTTCATTGGAAGGAACAACTTTACGAGCCACCCTCAATAGAGAATGAATGGTTCAAGTAGTGATGTGTATTGTGATTGAGTTCATCTGGCTTAGACTCAACTGCGAGCTTCTTTAAAACTATAAGAGAAGTATCTATCTTCACAATTACCTGTTATTCAATCCCTATAAAACAGAATCTTAGTGAAAATTCTACAGAGAAATCTGCTTGCTAAAGCACTTGTATTTCCAACGAAAGTTCATCAACATGCTCCCTCAATTAAAAGCTTCACATTTAAGCATATCTTAGAGAGGCTATAATTGTTACACCCAAATACTAAAGTGTCCAACTGTGATGCAATGCACGTACTTTGCACCCCATGGCACCTTTTGTTGAGCTCTCATTTGGACTTCCTAACCTTACAGCACCCCATGGCATTTGCTCAAAAAGATCCATAAATTAAACCATATATGAAAGCTATCCTCTTGACAATTAACAGAGCATCCCTTGCAAACAACAGAGTTCTTGTGATTTACTCAACTGCCCAAGTTTAATGAGAAACTAAATGTATCGAGGAGTCTATGCGGACATGTAACCTGGTTACTAGCTATGAAATTAACATTTTTCAAGAAAAATAGTCAAATAAATAGGAAAAGAGAAAATAGACACACACACACAGTTTGTCCAAAAACTGGCTTGAATTTCTCTCAACTAGAGCCCATCATCTTTGTGCCTATGCAACCCAGATGAACTCAAGTAAGAACTGTACTAGTCCAAAAAGTGAAGCATAATGGAGGAAAGATAGAAATAATGGCTATGGTTAAGGAGGCATATGTTCCCAGATAGCTCATACATCCTATATGGACAGTAGAGAATGATTAAATTTACCTGATTGAGCACAAACCCCTTCATCATATTCAATAAGTCAGCCTTTCTCTCTCTGTCAAACCTTTCAAGTTCAATCCTGTTGTTTTCCTGCATTTATATAACCATTAAGCCACAGAAAAGGTGGTAATTAATGCTTTTAATCAACAACAGAGAATATGAATTTGCTCCATTCCAATATTATGTCATTCAAAATAGTAAGGCAACTAAATGTAGAGATTTAGAACACATTTGGAAAAAGCATATCCAATATAAACCAAAATAGAAGAGAACTATTAGGACACTACAGAATTGAAAAGCAAATATGCCAATAAAGTGAGCAATGGATTCAAAAAAAGACAAAATGTCACAAACAAAGGTACGATAAAGAGTACGTACTGCATAATTTTGTAATCACGTCACTTTCAAAACATCCATAATTACTTGCTCTTTCATATTTGGAATTTGATGACCAGTTGGAGTTATAGCAGCATAATCTATCACAATGCACGTCAAGGTACGCACACTCAAGTAGTTACTGGAGCTCTCAAGGAGTCACAAAGAACTCAAGGCTTCCAGAACCAAACTTTTTCATCCTGAAGACAGACTAACGACTTAAATCTAGGAGAGCTAATAAAAATCAATCTTGCCACAACTCACACCTTGCTAGAACAGGATACGATACAACCAAGCCTTCAGCTTAGATGCCTTGTTTGCTTGCCACAGCTTGAAAATCTTATTGGATGTAGTTTACAAGACAAAACAGTAGCCTTATGCAAGGGCAATTAGCTCAAATCTGGCTGCACTTTTACATTATTGCCCAAGTGATAACAATGCAAAAGATGGGAAACTAAGAAATTACTAAGTTAAAAATAACAAGAAGCAGATGAACTTGGGAAATTGAGGTACAGTACAGAGACACCACAATAATTGTCTGAAATAGTTACAAGGATTGTTCCACTCCCCTAGTTTCTTGATTGTAATTTTCAAAACCTTTATACTGGTAACATCAATGTTCAAAGCAAAACCATTGCACAACATGAATGCCCCGTTCAGGATAGTGGACAGTATTTCATACCACTTTTTGCCTGAAAATGTGATGGTTATATGACATCAATGATGCACATCATCTTTTGCACTGACCACGTAGCTCCAATCAATTGATAGCACCTGATGGATGATCTAGCGAAGGTAGCATAAATAGCCCTCCCTCCTTATCCAATTAGCCATATGTTATATTACTCCCAACATTAGCATTCAAGGAATGTCTCCACAACTCTTAAGGTTAAGCTCACCTAGTCATCAACTAGCACAATGTAACCTAATCTAATGAAAGAGAACTTGCTACATATGGGATATCATATTTGTCTACAGCAGCTAATAAAAAGGATAAAATAAGCTACAAAGTCATCAGGTTAAAGCCGTATCTTTTAAGATGTGCTTCCACTTTCCACAAGACTGATGCTGGGTTTACCCAAGAACAGTAAAAGTCATCACAGTTCAGTTTCCCCTTAATAGAAACAGGAAATACTAAATTAAATTTGTTGATGGATACATTAGAATTCAATACGTCACATCAGAAGGCCTAACATGATACGTGGAATGTACAGAACAGGAGTAAAAATGAACATCTTCTTAAGTTCCATAAAATTCAAAGAGACTAGCAACAATCCAGATATGTTGAAAAAGATACCTTGATCCGCTCGTATTCTCTAACCGCAACATTTTTAGCATCCTCAGTGTCTCTTATTGTTTCCTTTAGCTCCTCTGTCTTGCGAATCCTTGATTTGTCGCCACCAAATATTTTAGATGATGCAGCTTCAAGTTTTTCAGCCCTTGATTGCAATGAAGATAATTCTGATAAAAGAGTCTGCACTGTCAGTAAAGCACTTGAGCGATCTGAGAATGCACTGTGGACAGCTAACATTAGCCCTAGATATTCGTGAAGCGTATCCTGCAATACATACAAAACAAAATATCATTAAAACAGTGGAAGACTTCCTATAGAGCAAAAAGGACTCTAAACAAGAATGTTCAAAAGAACTCAAAAAGTCAGATGGCTTAGACTACTGCAAGCACAAGGACCAGCTTCCCATACAATTGGCAATCTAATCATTAGAAGAACATATAAGGACAATTGAACATAGTTGTTATATTTTTTTTTGATAAGTAAAAACATAGTTGTTATATTTGAAAGCATATCTATCAGAAAGGTTCTGAAATTTACCAAATGCTTGACAGTCTGAGCATTTAACTCCCGATAGAATCTGCTTGCTTTGACGGCAGCAGTTGCAAAACCTTTCATCTCATTGGCCCGCACTTTTTGAGAGTCAAACACCACCTCCTCATTCTCAAATTTCGTCAGCTTAATAAATGCTAGCCCCAATTCACCCATTGTTTCTCCCATTTCTTGCTGAGCCTTGACAAGTGATTCAGCCTAACATATTCACAACATGAGAAAACAACCCAATAATCACTTATACAGAAATAAATTGGACATGCATATATCATACTTGCATATTTTCACAACCCATGTAAATACTAACATAAATGGCATATACTATCCTACATGGAGATTCTGACATGACTTGGTCCATCAAGTCATGACTTAGTGGCCCCCAGTGTTTGTGCTTCTAATCTCCATGTAGGAGAGCTCTTGACCGACTTTTCCTCTTATATAATAGGGGTATTTGGCCCTTTTGGGATATGAAGTGAGAGAGAGCCTTGTGCCACAAAAGAGAAAAAAAACAAAGCTTGAGGGAGCCACACAATTTCAGCCACCAAAATTAGAGGGAGTTTTTTCTTTGGGGTAAGAGTGAGATTTAGGAGTATTAAGGCTTTGGTTTTAAGTGGTTTTCTATTTACTTCTATTTGTAAAGAGGGAGCCACACAATTTCAGCCACCAAAATTAGAGGGAGTCTTTTCTTTGGGGTAAGAGTGAGATTTAGGAGTATTGGGGCTTTGGTTTTAAGTGGTTTTCTCTTTACTTCTATTTGTACTCCATCTTTTGATAGTAGAATTTTTTTTGGTCATCTCTACCTGTAGATGTAAACTTGTTAAGCCAAACCACATAAATCTTGGCGTTCTGTGTGATTGCCTTATTTTATCTTGTTCTTTTCTACTTTTTTCTATAAGCATTGTGCTTTTCTACTTCTTTGCGATCCGAAAAATTAATTTGTCACAACAAATCGGTATAAAAGCTTGGGTTTTTTGCAAGATGCCAAGTGCAAAATTCAAAGTTAAAAATTTTAATGGCCAGAATAGTTTCAGTCTTTGGTGCATCAAGATGCATGCTTTGTTAGGACAACAAGGCTTGGCGAAGATTTTGGAGAACGAGGCGCCATCAACAACATCAAAGAAAATGCACTTGAAGAAAAAGTCCACAATGCAATTTTGTTGTCTTTTTCTGATGGAATTTTGAGAGAAGTCAACGATGAAGAAATTGTCACTGGTCTTTAAAGAAAGCTAGAAAGTTTGTACATTAAGAAGTCCCTCACTAACCGATTGTATCTGAAGCAACGATCATATACCCTACCCTCAACATGAAAAAAGGTACGCCTCTTTGTTATCGTCTTGATGAATATAATAAAATTATTATGAATCCGAAAAATATTAATATTAAAGTTGATAACTATCAAGCTCTTATTTTATTGAGTTTACTATTGGATTTCTTTGCTAATTTCACTAATTCAATGTTGTACGGTAGAGATACCATCTCCTTAGCGGACGTAAGTCTATTTTGAATTCTATGGAGTTAGAGACACTATTGAATGGGAAAGGTAGTGTTGATCAGGCTGAGAATTTATTTGTTAAGGGCCGTTACGAAAATTCCTCTAATTCTAGAGGTCGATCAAATGAGAGAGACTCAGGCAAAGGTAAGGGAAAATCAAGAGGTCGATCGCAATCCAAGTCTAAAAAGAAATTTAAGTATTACTATTGCAAAAAAAAAATGGGCATTACAAAACCAAGTGTCTGAAGCTAAAAAATAAAGGGAAGATGATAAGTTAAGTTCCTCTTATGCGGCCAGTGTTGTCGAAGAAAAATCTGATGGTTTAGAAATTGTCCTTGCAATTAGTACTTCTGATAGTCGCTTTAGCAACAAGTGGGTTCTTGATTCTACTCATAAATTTCATATGTTCCCTAAAAGAGATTGGTTTAGTACCTATAAGTCAATCAATGGTGGTTCAGTCTTAATGCGAGACAATGCAACCTGCAATATTGTTGTTATTGGTACAATCATAATAAGGTTGAATAATGGAATTGTTAGGATTTTGATGTTCGACATACCAATTTGAAGAAAAATCTTATTTATTTGGGCACTTTGGAGTTTGGACTCCCTTACCTACAAGTATTCCGATTAAGGTGGAGTCATTAAAGTTTTTAAAGGCTCCTTAGTTGTAAGGAAATGTAACAAAGTTGATGGCCTCTACTTTCTTCAGGGCAGTACAATGACATGTTCAGTTGTTGTGTCTTCTTCAGATGATCCAAATTCAGACACTATCCAGTTATGGCATATGTGATTAAGTCATATGAGCGAGAGGGGTATGACTATCTTGAGCAAATGGGGTTTGCTTTGTGACCTCAAAACGAGAAAGCTTGAGATTTGTGAGCATTTGTCTTTGGAAAACAGTGCTGAGTCAAGTTCAGTACAAGTATCCAGAGAACGAGTGGTACAGTGGATTATATTCATTCAGATCTTTGGGGTCCTTCTCAAATTCCATTGAAGGGTGGTGTTCGGTATTTTGTGACATTTATTGATAATTATTCAAGAAAAGTCTGAATATATTTTCTGAAAAAAGAAAAGTGACGTGTTTGTCACTTCCAAGTAATGAAAGGCTTTAACTGAGAATCGGACTAGAAAGAAAATTAAGCAACTCAGAACAGACAACAACATAGAATTTTGTGGTGGTGAATTTGATAAATTTTACATCGAAGAAGGCATCGACGGTTAGACAAACTTCACAGTAGAATGGGTTGTTGAACAAATGAATAGGACTCTTGTAGAGGGCGCGTTGCATCTTGTCAAATGTCAAGTTGTCAAATGATTTTTGGGCTGAGACAATCAATACAGCTTGCTATTTGATCAACCATTCTCCATCAACTACTATTGAATGTAAACTCCTTATGGGGCATGGTCTAGTACTCTTGCTAATTATTCAAATTTGAAAACATTTGGTTGCTTGGTCATTGTCATGTTAATGATAGTAAGCTTGAGCCTAGTACAAAGAAATGTATATTTATTGGCAGTGCTGATGAGGTGAAATGACATAGATTGTGGCATTTTGATTCTAAATCTCCTAAGTTTATAATCAGCAAAGACGTGTTTGATGAATCTGTCATGCTTCGCCCAAGAAAGGAGTCTGTTGTTTCTACATGAAATGAGTATTGTAATGGCAGGCAATGGAACTTCAAGTAGAAGCTTCACATAGGGTGCAAGATGACACTCGAGATCAACCTATTACAAACATGCATGGTTATAGTTCTAATAATGATGATCCACAAGAAAAAACTGAAGAAAGAGTGTAGTATTGCGACTGGTAGATAAAGGAGACAAATTTGGCCACCCCAATGATATGGCTATACATATTTGGAAGCGTATGCACTTGTTATGGGTGAGGAAACAAAAGTTCAGGAGCCTTCCACTTATTCAGAAGTTGTCACAAGTAATAAGTATATACAGTGGGTTGTCACTATGAATGAGACGATTGAATCTCCTTCATAAGACTCAGACTTTGAAATTGTGAAATTGACTAAGGGCACAAAGATTGTTGGGTGTTTCTCGAGTTGAAGAGGAGAAGTCTCTGTCATCCCCATCGCCATCCCAACATACAAAGTCCTCTTCACTATCCACCTCCGAAGATGGATAGTGAACAACGACAGGCGGGGCACTGACCTCACCAGAAGAAACAGGCAGGGCATTGAACGACGACATTGACTCTGCAATCAAGCTATCATCCATTTTCAAAAAAATATGTTGTCCCTCGATTTACGGCTATAACGTTGCAAGGGTTTAGAATTCAGCATAGACAAGGGCCTCAAATCAGAAGCCCAAAGCCCTACAACCGCATCCCCCAGCAAATCCTCCGGCCTAGAAAATCCTCAAAGCAGAAGGAGAAAGGGTCATACCTAAAGTTTCCTCACTCGGACCGAAAACAACCGGCGTCATAGGGTTAAGAAAATCACGCCAAAGAAGACTCTTCGCCGGTTTAGGAATCCCTCCATCAATATGCCGAGGCATCAGAGAAGGACCACCAGAGAACTCTGACCCAGAGCATGGAACAGCAACCATCGGTTTAGGAATCCCCCCGACATAAGCAAACCAAATCACCTTGGAAGAACCAGACCCAACTCGAGAAACACCCAAGGAGGAACCCATGATCGGAGAAGACTGGCCTAAGGGACCATCGGCATCTACCCTTACCGAAAGAGACTCAACACAAGCTGTTGTTGAGACGAGAACAACACACTCTTTTGGGGTATACCATTAGTTGGAATGCAACATTACAATTTAAGACAGACAGTTGCTTTGTCTAAAACGAAAGCAGAATATGTGGCAGCGACAGAAGCAGTGAAAGAAGTAATTTGGTCTAAAGGTTTGGTTAGCGACTTGGGTTGCAAAAGAACGTGACTACAATATTTTGTGATAGCCAAAGCACAATTCATTTGACTAAAAATCAAATGTATCATGAGAGGACCAAACATATTAATGTCAAATATCATTTTTTTCGAGAGGTTGTGACACAGGATGATATCACAATGAAGAAAATTGCCATAGAAGAAAATCCAGCAAATATGTTAACTAAACCAGTTCCAATTCTCAAGTTCAAGCATTAGGACTTGATTAGTGTTTGTAGCTTATAATTACCCAAGCTACCCTACCTCAGCTTTATGCCGCAAGCCACTTAGAGGTATTGGAGGAGACGTCATGAGGAGATTTGCATTGGGAACTTAATGGAATTCGAGTCAAGGTAGAGATTTGTGGCGTGACTTGATCCCTCAAGTCATGACTTGGTGGGTCCCAATGTTTGTGCTTTCATTCTCTAAGCGGAGAGCTCTTAACCGACTTTTCCTCTTATATTTTTTTTTTATAGAAAGCAAGTGCATTTTATAAAAAGTGTCTTTTCCTCTTAGATAATAAGGGTATTTGGCACTTTTGAGATATGAAGTGAGAGAGTTCCTCGTGCGACAAAAGAGAAAAAACAAAAGCTTGAGGGAGCCACCAGAAAAAAATCAATACGAGAATTAGAGAAAGTTTTTCCTTTGGTCAAAAGTCTATTTTTGTATGAGAGTGAGATTTGGGTGTATTGGAGTTTTAGGTTTTAGTAGTTTTCTCTTTATTACTATTTGTACTCCATCTTTTGATAGTTAAATTTTATCATGGTTGTTTCCGCCGGTGGATGTAGGCTTGTTAAATCGAACCACGTAAATTTTAGTGTTCTATGTGATTGGCTTATTTTATTTTATTCTTTTCTACTTCTTTGCGATCCAAAAAACTAATTTGTCACAACAAAGTTAACTCCACTTTCTAAAATTCTAATCATTATTTTTAAATTAAATGGTTCAGATTTTGTCATTCAGCATTTATCACCTAGAGAGGACTTTAATATATCTTTAATTCATAGTATCTCAATAAATCGTACACTAACATGGCAAAATATGAACAGTTTCTTAAAAACTCCATCGCAAAGCTTTAAAGGACCCTAATCCTACTTACATATATCTTTCCCAAAAGATATCAATACTATGATACTAAATCAACCCAAGAGAAACTCAAGTATATATATACACATATATTAACACACACACACACACACACATATATATATCACAATATTCCCAGAATATTTCAATTCTAAATCAGAAATCCAAGAATGAGCTTAAGATGATTATAACCTGCTGAGAAGCATTATTGAGTTGTTGCTCGAGATCATTAATCCTCTCTTTCTTTTCCAAAAAATCCTTATCTTCCTCGACCATAGGCGGTCTCGACCCTCCCCAATCATTGGCCATCGACTGCTTCAACTCCTTGAACAGCCTTAACAAGTCCCTTCCTCCCTTCGCAGGCTGCACCACCTCATGTGGTGCCACCACCGCGCTGCTCTCCCCTAGCAACTGCTTCGGTAGATTCACTGCCCCGTCGAGCATCCTCGATGCCACATCGGTCGTTGTTGGCAGCGGCAGCTTCCCCTGGACCTGCAGGAACACCCTCAGCTCGTCACTTCGCTTGAGAACCGGGTGCGCCGCGAGCCTCCGCAGGTACTTCTCCAATGCCACCCTCCTCTGCTCTACGAACTCCTGCTTCTGCATCACCTGGCTCTCGACCACGCTCTTGTCCGGCCTAGGCGGAATGAAGAGCCCTCTGTACGACTCGGCCAACCGATCCGCTAACGTCACCACGTCCCGGAACCGCCTCCTAACACTGAATTCGGATCCTCCGAACTCTGGCACATTCGTTCTCGTCGTGATCAGGTACGTCACGTACGTACCACCGCCCGGCACGATCGAATTTGAAGCCTCCTGCTCTTTTTGCGGATTCGACACCGTGATTTTTATGTACTCCGAGCTTGACGCCGCCGACGACGAGGACGAGGAGCCCAGCGATCTCGAAAACCTCCCGGAATTGTCCGAATTCGGGCTAGGGCTCTCGACGCCGTTGACGTCCCCGAAGTGATCACCGTCGAACGGGCTGAAGATCACGTCGGCATAAGCCGGCGGCTCGATATACGAGCTCTTCGTCTGGCCCCTAGGGTTTCTGAGATCCCGGTACGGCGGGGGAGAGAGCAGGGGATCGGATTCCGCAGGGGTCACGAGGATCGACGGCGAGAGAGGGTGGTGCGTTTCGGAGATCGCCGACGACGACATAGCACTTCGGTAATTCGAGTACGATTTGCTGTCGTTTAACGGGTCGTCGAGCACGAGATTTTCCATCTCTTCCTTGGACGCGTAGAGATGGCCCTCTTCGAAGCCCTGGGTCTCCGAGCCCATCATTTTAAGCAAATGAACAAACAAAACCAAAAACTAATAAAGCGCCAACGGTGTTTGATTTGTTTTGGTTGAAGACATTAGATTGGGACTTGGTGGAGGTTAACGTGCGCTGGGGGTGAGTGGCGCGCACCAGAGGGATAGCTTTGGAGTTGGGAGACAGACGATGAAGCAAGCGCGGCACGTGGGTTTGGATGCAGATTAGACAAGGAAGAGCTGAAACAGAGAAACGATGGGTGGGGTTCAGGGGTTGGAATTGGCGTTGGAGCGTGTGGGATTTTTAGCTGGGAGCTCTGTGACTCTGCAAGTCTTCGTGGGCCTTTGTTAGTTGGATAAATTTTATATATATAGGTAGTTTATTTAAAGGCAATTTTAGCCTTTTGGTTTTTTCTTGTGACACGTTTCACGCACGTTCATCTTTTGTGCGTGCTTGTTTCCATCAATTCTAATTGACGTGTCCATCTTTTTTTAAAAAAATAAATAATACAAAATCAGGGAGTTTGCAAAAAAATTAAATTTATGATTTATAAGGGTAAAACTAAAAGGGATTAACATGGAATACCAACATTATAAAAATCAAAATTTTAAGATTATGATCGTAAAACTGTTAGTATTTCAGAGTAAGTGAAGTTTTTTTGAATAATTCTACTCCTAATCGAATTGGAGTAATAGTTCTAATTCGAATCCAATAAAAACTCTTTAAAGAATCCGATCAACAATCCAACTTTCAAATGAATGGGGATAGGACTTCCAGACCAAATCAAACACGAGACACTTCTAGTTTAAGTGAGAGTAATAAATCCTATTCACACTGTACCATGAACTGTCCCAACAATATATAAAGTATTTTGTGCATCTTATCTAATGGAAAAAGGAGGTTTAAAGTGTCACGGCCCAATTTGAAGAAATATTTATCACATCATTTGGGTTCAACCCTTCTCTCAGATAATCTTTGGTTACTCTTAAAATCACCCTACTATCATATAGTTTTCAATTAGAATTTCAAACACATACCACAAATTTCTATTAACATTTTTTATACCACAATGAAACAAATTTATTTAAGAACATATCACCACCCACATCTGTCCTTGTTAACAATCGAAGCTCAAATTAACGCCTGTCCTTCACAATTTAGGCCAATTTGTTACATGCAAGGGAATGGGCTCACAGGTTTTTTCAATAGCCCAATCCGAAGTCATTCGAGTCCGCTATGTTCACTTGGGCCCATTTGACCCGAATTCACAAATTGATTATAAGTGGGCCAAAAAATCAAATTAATTAAGCCCTTCGTTAAATCCTCTTAGTGGGTAATAAGAGTTCGGGTATCACCTTTGGAATAAATTGAAAATCTTACTCTTAAAAAAACAAAATTAAGTACTTACACTAATTAAAGACATTTCTTGCAAACTTTTTGTTTTTCTTTTTTTAAAAAAAGTTTTTGTATTATAAAAAGTTTTCCGGAAAAATGAAAATTATTTGTTTTGGAGTGTCACATGAAAACTTGTTATAATTATGTCTGAAAAAAAAAAAAAAAAAAAAAATTAGCACACTTTTTGAAAGCGATTAGTATTATATCAAAGATGCAATATTACGGATCTACATCTTATGGCAGAATAAGTCTTGTAGTAGCAAAACTCTCTTAATTTAGAATAAGAATGTATAATTTTATTAGGAGTTTAAGACTATAATAAGTTATTTTTATTGATGACATTAGAATTAGGATTAAATTATGATTTAAATGTTATAGATAATCTGTTATCATTATTGATAACATTATAAGTGGTTCATTCTAGCCAGTCTTTTACTTATACTTTGCATTGTAAGTGTATATTTAAAGACACAATAAGTTCTTTAATATAATTAAGCAAATATTAATATTATTTGGCTATAGAGTTTGTTTAGGAGGCATTGGGCTTCCTTGAACTGTCTTTATTTTATCCGTTATGTGCTTTAAAAATTAAGCCCGTAACATGCAACGCGTATCAAAACTTATAACTATATTCCCTTATATTCGCATTGTTAAATAGATTTAGACATTTTCTTACACATTAGTACTAAAGAACATAAAATTATTTTAGATGGGTTGGGAGGAATTTTAATACAATCTATAAAATTGTTATGTATTTTATCAAAAAAGAATGTGAAAAATAAATAGATACATATATAGCAATTTTATGGACTAAATTGAAGAAAATATTTTCAACTCAATTTTGGAGAAATTTTTCGTCTGGAACTAAAACCCTTTTCCCAAAAAGAGATTAGCATTTTTTGTTAGGTTAAATACCTTACAAATACTTGTGGTTATGCTTTTAATCAAATCATCGCCTCGATTTCATAAAATGTCACAGGTGGTACATGTTGTTAATGAAAAAACACAATTGGTACTTCCGTCAATTTTTTAACGGACTTCTACGTCACTCACCTTAGAATGCTGACATATGTCTCTCCTTCCATGTGGCCTATGTATCACATGTAATACTTAGGATTTTAGTGTCACACAGGATGATAAAAATAATAAAAATGAAAAAAAAAAAAAAAAAAAAAAAAAAAAAGGAAAAGAAGAGGAGGGATGACCCTTATTGGTGGTTTGACCACAACCAATGGTCAACTATCCCATTTTTTTTGTCCCCTTATTATCATTTTAGGGGTGATTAAACGACCTCCAACGACTATAGGGTGGGTTTGACCACCCAAAACTGACTAATTTGGGCTTGGGGTGGTTTCAACCACCCAATTTTGACTTTGTGAGTGGTTTGGCCATCCTCTGGCTGGCCATAGGAGATGGCTCGAGTTTCCCCTTGACCAAAATGGGGTGACTGGCCACCCATAGGCCAAAAAGGGATGGCTGACCACTTCTTATTTTTTTCTTCATTTTTTTTAAAAAAAAAATTAAGGTATTTTTTATTTTGCTCCTCACATGTGGCATTGAAACCCTATGTATCACATGTGGTACGTGAGTCACGTGGAAGGAGGGACATGTTTTAGCATTTTAAGGCGGGTTATGTGGAGGTTTGTTAAAAAAATGAACACAGGACTAACAGAAGTATTAATTAGGTTTTTTTTATTAACAACATGTATTACTTGTGACACTTTTTGAAATCGAGGCAATGATTCGATTCAAGGTTTAACCATATGTACCTATGCGGTATTTAATATAATATATATTTTTCAATATAAGTAACTAAGTGATTAGCATTTTAACCAAGGTTAATTGAGATTGATAGAGACTTAAAGAGAGGTGTACCAAATGACAAAATGAGGACATGGTCAATTCAGGTCAGGTGTAGGATCGCTTTCCGACAGTGCTTCCACTATATCTGCTTCCAAACGCACTGAATTTTTATTTTTGCTGTGTTTAACGCAGATTAGGTCTTTCCCAAACGCTTCCCTAGCTTTCCCGTTCTGTTTCTTACATTCATCGTCACAGAAGAGCTACCAAACTCCACAAAAAGCCCGAGAGACAGAGAGACCATTTTCTCGATCTCGAACCCTAACGAAACCCGACACGGACCTCTAATGGCGTCCAAGTTCGGTTTGGCCGGAGGGATACCGGAGCGGCGGGTCCGACACGTTTGGGATGCCATCGATTCGCGGCAGTTCAAGAACGCTCTTAAGCTCTCCACCGCACTCCTCGCCAAATACCCCAACTCACCCTACGCTCTGGTAAGATCATTTCCTTTACGCCTTTTCAGTTTATCGGAAGGCATTTTCTTAAGCACTTCGAACCATATTGAAGCCTTTTTAGCATTTGTGAACATTTTCCTTTCTTGCATTTTCTCGAGGACTAAACGGAGCCTTATGGAGTATAAAAAGCTACTTTATCTTAGGGGTGTACAATTGTTTATGCACTTTGGTTGGAGTTGATTAGCAATGTGGATTATCGCGTGCTCTCACAAGAAATTTTGCTCTCAATGCCTTTCGGTGGCCTTATTAATGTTTGAATTTATTTTCACCGGCTCGACGACTGGTGCTCTTTTTTTTTTTGAAACAATGAGTAGAACTATATATAGACAAAAGAATCAACTTTACAAAATGTTCAACCAAACACAACATTACAACCAAAAAGAACTCTAGGCATACAACCAGAATTCAAAAACTAAGAAACAAGAAACAACACCAAAACACCCAACTGAACTAAATCAGCATATTGGTATCAACATTCCATTCATGGCATAGGCTGATGTTCTCCATATTCTTCTGAAATTTTCTTATCCCAGAAATCTTGCACCGAATTTCCCAAAAAATCTGCTTCAGGATCTGCTCTTCAGTACAAGGTTGCCCTCCAAACTTTATCTCATTTCTAGCTCTCCAAATGTTGTACACAGTAGCACTAAAGCTCAATCTACATAAGGACCCCTTCAAGCTCTTATCCTTCCATCTACGGCAACCTTCATCAATTACCTCATCCCAATTAGTAGTAGGGTTCAGAACATCATAACGCTTTAGACATTCTTTCCAGATTCTTGAACTGAAACCACATAGGAAAAAAAGGTGGTATCAGCTTTCAGTTCCAGCCCTACAAAATGCACAACTAGTATCGCCCGTAAATCCCCAAGCAAGCATACGGTCTCCAGTAAAAAGCCTGTTATTGACAGCTAACCAAAGGATGAAGGCTTGTTTTGGAATCGCAAGTTGATGCCATATTGGCTTCAACCAACTCACAATTGTTTTTCCCTTCCTAAGATAATTCTAGGTATCTGCACAAACATAAGTACCAGACCTAGCAATAGTCCATATAGGCTTATGAACAACTCCTATAGGTACATTTGGCAGCCTACTTTGAATAGCAACAAGCTCCTCAGAACGAGCAGGTCTCCAGCACCACTCTCCTTGCTTTAGGACCGCCTCCAATTTAGCCTCTAGCTTGCTATGTGAGTCATATATAACTCTATAGTCAAACTTGTCCACTAAAGCACCAAAAGGATGCCAAGCATCCACCCACAGATGAATATTGCTACCTGTGCCCACTTCAAATCTGAGAAAATCCCTTGCTAGGCCTCACAGTTTTAGCAATTTCCTCCAACACCATGAACTATTGTTAGGGACGCTTACACACCAGAATCTCTTCCCTTTCAGCAAGTATTTTTGAACCCAAGCCATCCATATAGAACCAGATTGAGCAAAAATACTCCAAATATGCCTCATCATGGAAGAAATATTCAAAATCTCCACATCTTTCAACCCCAAACCCCCTTCCTTCTTAGGAAAACAGATATCAGTCCAAGACACTTTAGCCTTAGCAGCATTGCCATAATTTCCATTCCATAAAAACCGACTGAATTTTTGATTAATATCCTTAAGAATTCTCTTAGGAAGGATAAAAATGCTAGACCAATATACTTGAATGCTGTAAAGAATAGAAGAAAGGAGCTGCAACCTTCCTGCAAAAGATAGCTTTCTGGAAGACCATGAATCTATGCGACCAGCAATTTTATCAAGGAGAACTTTGCAATCTACAACCGACAACTTAGAGGATATAAGAGGGACTCCAAGATAACGAACTGGAAGATGACCCTCCCCCACTTGCTGCTCAGACAAAAGAGAAATCTTCATCCTTTCCGAAACACCAAAGCAGAACAGAGAGCTCTTTGAAGGATTAGCTTTTAATCCTGACAACAATTCAAACTCTCTCAAAGTTGCTTTAATGATGGAGATGGAAGACAAATTTGCATCAGAAAAAAGCAACAAGTCATCCGCAAAACAGAGATGAGTTAAGTTCATTCGGGAGCACCTGTAATGGAACTTAAAACCTGATCCTTTTATAGTATACTCCTCCATCAGCCTAGAGAAAACCTCCATAGAAAGAACAAACAAATAAGGGGATAAAGGGTCACCTTGCCTTAAACCTTTTCCCCCTTTGAAGTACCCCACCAAAGTTCCATTAAGGGAGATAGTAAACCGAGGAGATGTTATGCGCATCTTGATCCAGTTAGTGAATCTGGTAGGAAACCCAAAACAAGAGAGACATTGAACTATAAAATCCCAATCTACAGAGTCATAAGCCTTCATGAGGTCCACCTTCATGGTACACCGAGGTCTACCACCAGATCTATGATAATTTTGAACTAGTTCTTGAGCCAATAAAATATTTTTCGATATGCATCTGCCCGGAACAAAAGCAGATTGATTTCTGCTTATCAAGGAATCCAGAAAAGGCAACATTCTGTTGGACAGAATTTTAGTTATGCATTTGTAAAGCACATTACAACATGCAATAGGTCTGAAATCCCCCATAACCGAGGCATTTGGCTTCTTAGGAACTAAGGTTAAAATTGTAGCATTAACCTCCTTAAGAAGAAGCCCAGTTCTGAAAAAATTCTGAATAGCTTCTATCACATCTCCACCCACAATATGCCAAGAAGACTTGTAAAATTCTGCTGTATAACCATCCGGGCCAGGGGCCTTATTAGATTTCATGCTGAAAATAGTCTTCTTAATCTCCTCTGCCGTAACATCTCTTTCCAAAAGAGTAGCTTCCTCAATCGGCACAATAGGAGAAATCAATTGCTTAACCCTCTCAGCAGAGGCATCAGTGAAATGAGTATTTTTGGAGCCTAAAAGATTCCTACAGAACTCCAAAGCCATACTTTTTAACTGAGCAATATCTTCCACCTTATTGCCTAGTTCATCATACAAGAAGGAAATAGAATTCCTGACCTGCCTACCCTTAAGGATACGATGAAAAACCGCATTATTTTGATCACCAAGTTGCAGCCATTGATTCCTTGCTTTCTGTTTCAAGAAAGCCTCCTCAGCTTTTGTGATAGACACATAAGCATGCAGACACTCCCTCTCCTTCAGCAAACAATCAGCCCTCCCCCGGGAATCCATCACAGCCTTTTGAGCCAAATCAAGGGATTCACGAGCTTGGATGATCTTATTTCTAAGATTACCAAAACAACTAGTGGTCTTAGACTTCAAAATAGCTTTAAACTCTTTCAACTTTCTGCAAAGTTTGTACATTGGCACCCCATTTATTTCCTGCATCCAGCAATTAGATAACCATTCCATATAATCTCCATGCTCCAACCAAAAGTTACAAAATTTGAATGGTTTAGGACCAAAGCTCACCAAACTACCAACTGTAATGAGGCCAGGAGAGTGGTCCGAAACACCTGCTGAAAGAAAATCAACATTGGTACCTCCAAACCTACCAAGCCATTATTAACCAAAACCCGATCCAGCTTCCTGGCTATAAAACCAGCCCCTTCACTCTTGTTATTCCAAGTAAAAAAAAACCACTAAACTTCAAATCAATCACTTCCAAATCATTAAGACATTCCCCAAACTCCAATTCATAAGAATTAAGGCTATCCGAGCCCCATTTCTCTGCCAGATGTTCTACAACATTAAAATCACCACTAAGCATTCATGGGTTAGGAAACAACCTATTCTTAATGGTACACAAATGCTGCCATAAAGACCTCCGAGCAAAAACAGATCACCAGAATCAAGATTCTCCGGCAACTCCCCGTCACGCGCTCCCACGCGCTGAAACCCAATCAATCCAGCAACCAAAACCCAAACTTCCTCTGAGCTTTCTAACTACCTTTGCCACGTTAGCAAAGATGACTGGTGCTCTTCATTTCGTTTATATTTCATTTATGCTTTTCTTGCCCTTTTGATTAAGATCAAGTCTGTATCTTAATATAAAAGACACCGGGTTTGATGCTCTTTGGGTTTGCTTTTTGCTTTTTTAGCAAAAAAAAAAAAAAATTAATAACAAACAACTTTAACACAAAATACTAGCATAACACTTCAAACTACTTTCAATTTATGTCACATCAAATCATTGTTTAAACTAAAAAGCAAAAAAAACCACGCAAAGAGCATCATCAGATTTGCCTAGCAACATCCAAGAGCTTCTTTATTGCTGGATAGTACAAGGGAAGGGACATCCCAAAGAGGCTATCCGGAAAGTTATTATTGTTCTCTTAATATGGAGCATTTGGAGTGAAAGGAATCGTCGTATTTTTGAGGATAGTGAGACACAAGTGCTCTTTCTAAAATCTTCTTTTTGAGATCTCTTGGGTTGGGTTCTTGTTAATGTTTCTAACTTTGTCTCTACAAATTTGGTTGATTTGATTTGCTTTTTACATTGAAGCAACTTATAGGGTTAAGTCCCTTTTGTATACTTTTCGTGTATAAGGGCTTAACCCTTTTTTTTTTCTCATTAAGATCTGAATTATTTATCAAAAAAGAAGAAGAAAAAAGAGCATTATCAAATGAACCCGTCCTTTTTGATAAATGAATTCTTGAGTATTGAAAACTAGCTATGGTGCATAATCCAGGTAATTGTATTTGAAGCACAAGAATTGGTTGAAGATCATGCGTGCTGGAAAAATAATTAGCCAAAAAGAGTTAAAAATAGAGGGCTAGAAGTTAGAAATTGAAAGATTATTCTTATCTTAATTAGTTGACATCCGGGTAGTTAAAATCTTATTGGCAATCAGTGGTTCTGTGGACCGTGGCATTAACATTCTAAAACAGTATCTATTTTTTCTTTTTTGTTCTAGTGGAAAGGCCAATAATGAAGAGAGCTAAATCCTAACTATGCCAGTAGTCTATATAGAGTTTTATCGGTAAATATTCTTATAAAGTACCTTTTTTTTTTTTAGAAAATCGCAATGTTTAAAACAATCTTATTTTCCTTCACATGTTCTGCAGGCACTCAAAGCTCTCATTTTAGAGAGAATGGGGAAACCAGATGAAGCATTATCTGTTTGCTTAAGTGCCAAAGAGCTGTTATATAAGAACGACTCCATTCTGATGGATGATCTCACTCTCAGCACACTGCAGATTGTTTTCCAACGACTTGATCACTGTCAGTATTTGTTTTGATGCTTTGAAGTAACCTGTTTATAGGAATGTCATTGTCAGACTTATCTCATGCTTCTGTGTGTAATCAGTGGACTTGGCTACAAGCTGTTATGAATATGCTTGTGGGAAATTTCCAACCAATTTGGAACTGATGATGGGGCTTTTCAACTGCTATGTTCGTGAATACTCTTTCGTGAAGCAGCAACAGGTTGATTTTTTTTTTGGGGGTATATATGAATAATATCTATTGTTATGTAGTGGCATTTGTTTGCACATGGTTGTGGGACAATAGATTGAAACTTTACTTACTCTGGTCGTATCTTCTGGCAGACAGCTATCAAAATGTATAAGCTTGTAGGTGAAGAAAGGTTTTTGCTCTGGGCAGTTTGTAGCATTCAATTACAGGTTCTGCCAGCTTTCTCTGTTGTTTGTTGTCCTGTTAATGTTATGTTTTCATGTTATGCTAGGAACCACTTCAAAGACAGTCGTTGGTACTGGGACCATATAATATCAAATATTGCCCCTCCCCACAATTCCCTTTTTTTTTAAAAGAAAATTATTGGGAAGTGCAAGAATTGATCTACTGTGTTTCATATAATTTGTTTATTCAACTCGTCTTTGTAAATAAGATCTTGTTTCCTGTTTATTGATTCTTTGGAGTCTGAACTTCTGGTAGGTGTTTTGTGGTAACGGGGGAGAGAAGTTATTACTCTTAGCTGAAGGTTTACTCAAGAAGCATGTTGCCTCCCATAGCTTGCATGAGCCTGAAGGTGACTTAATCTTTTCCTTCTTTAATCATCTTGGCAAACAATTAAGAGGTCTGTTGAGCTAAGAATGGTTGATTTCCTTACCAAATGTTTGGAATCTATTGCAGCTCTTATTGTCTACCTTTCCGTACTGGAGCAGCAAGCTAAGTATGGTGACGCTTTAGAAATTCTCTCTGGGAAATTAGGATCACTATTAATGATGGAAGTTGATAGGCTGCGCATACAGGTACTTTCTTAAGCTTTAATTTGCTTTAATTTCTTAGTGGCTAGCTTTATTGATAGTATATCGTGTATATCTATGCAATCAAATGTTTACATGTAAATACTTATGTTTTTGCTTTTGCTTCTGCTTCTACCTTTATTTTCTTTTGTTTGTGATTTTCTTGTCTGGGGCATGAGTGTGAGAAGCAGAACTTTGTCGAGAAAATAGGGAAGCTGGATATTTGAATATATATATATATATATTGTTTTATAGAAAACACCAAATGGCTAAGCAACTTTAGCTCCTAATTGTGCAAGGTTATAATCAGCTTTCTTAATCAGGTGGCTGTTGATGAGCTGATACGGTAGTTTGTTGCCTGGTTATGATTACCTTCAATACTAGCAATTTTTGCAGAAAGAGTTCCTTTGTTCTTGTTATACTGTTGGCTATGCCTTTACTTTCTCAATTTTTGGTTTTATTCCATGATGCTTCTGCCCTGGCGTTAATTCCATTGCATGAAATATGTTGCATATAATCATTAGTTTATGGAAACTTTTTCATTGTTCAAAGTTGCAAAGCTAATCATTGTGTGTCTGGGTTTACATGGATGGGGAAAACTCATTCAGCACTTGTTTGCTGTCCTTATCAACTTGTGCACTTTGACTTTAAGTTGACAGGGGAGGCTTCTTGCAAGGGCAGGTGACTATACTGCTGCTGCCAGTATATTTCAGAAAATCCTAGAATTGAGGTATGCTTGTTGAAATTTGCACAATCCAAAAATTATATTTTTAGCTGTTCAATGGGTAGTA
Organism: Alnus glutinosa; assembly: GCF_958979055.1. Taxonomy (NCBI): domain Eukaryota; kingdom Viridiplantae; phylum Streptophyta; class Magnoliopsida; order Fagales; family Betulaceae; genus Alnus; species Alnus glutinosa. Next base: position 27,792,413 of record NC_084894.1, on the reverse strand, counting down.
GATGAAAGGGTCTTCATAGGAGCATGTATTTAGTGGCATAAATAGGGGTTAAAATTTTTTTGATAAGTAATAAATAGGGGTTAAAATTATGATTTAATTTTATTAGGCTAGAAATAAATATCACCAAGAGCTCTCTGTATGGCTTGTTGGCATCTGTTTATTAAGATATGGTAATATAAAATGATAGATATGTAGGAGTTATTATTATTTCTTTTTTAATTTCAAATTTGCAAATTAAGTATTTGAAAACTTAGTTGTAGTCTTTTAATTCGACTTAGATGAGGACCCCCTGCAGCTATCTTGTGGGACAAACATGAGGGATATATGAATTAGGATTGTACTTGAGCCTAATCTACAAGCTCATGATCTGCCCTTGAATTGTGGCCTATGATATGATGTGTTACAGTTGACTGCTGACAATTGGGTATTTTTTGTCCTTAACCTTGTATAGATTGACAGGATCTCAATGTACTCAAGGTCTCTCCTTTTTCTATCAAAATATTCTTATATATTACCGGCGTCAAATTGTTCTTAACTGTGCATGTTATGTACTAGTTACATTTCCATTTTCCTTTTTAATCCTTGCCTTCATACTCGTAGGTTTTTCTTTTGTTTGTTGCTATCAACCTAGCATCCACAATAGTCTGTTTTTTCCTTTTTCAGGGCATTGCTAATTGAGTTGAGACCTCTAGTACATCTAGTGCTAACTTCATTCTTCAAATATTTTTTAAATTTCTATATCCAGGAACATGAATTGTAATTCTATATTCTGTTTCTGATACATTGTATATTTGCTACTAGCTTTGCAACCCTTGATTTTGTTTCTTTCCTGTGACAGCCGTGATGATTGGGAGTGTTTTCTACATTATCTAGGCTGTTTGCTGGAGGATGATAGCAACTGGGTTAATGGGGTCCTCAAGGATTCAATTCCTCCACCAAAATTCATGGATTGCAAGCTTTCACACTTATCAGATGAAATGGTGCGTGTTTACACTTGGAATTCTGATTGCTGTTTCTGTATGTGTTAGGTCATTTTTGCATATTTTGAGTATCATTTTCTGTAATCTGTTGTGAAGAATTTGATTTTCCCAAATTGGTATGCAGTTTGACTCTCGTATATCAGATGCATCAGCTTTTATACAAAAATTACAAGCAGACACCAGTGACAATACTATAAGGTGTCCATACTTGGGAAACCTTGAAGTTGAAAGGAGGAAGCACCTGTATGGAAAGGGGGATGATGAGAAACTAATGGGGGCTCTGATGCAATATTTTTTTAGGTATATATTGCAACCTCAGTCTCTTCTCTGCAAAATTTCTAATATCGTGTGTAATTGTAAGGCCAAAATGAGTTGAGTTATCCTATCTTGTGGCCTGTTTCTGACATCCCTAGCTAGTTACAGGTTTCTTTTCTTAATGCATGTTTCTTTTAGGTTGAAATAGTTTTATTTTTATTTTTTAATTTATCCATCTTCCTTGTGCTGCTGATCGCAGTTGCTAGGATGATCAAGTTGATCTATTTGGATGGATTAAATTGTTGCGGCTACATTATAAATACTAGGAAGTTCCTAGTCAATATTTTTACAACTATAGGCTTGTATAACATGTAATGAACTTTTATTTTATTGACAAACAATATTCATATTGCTGCAGTTCTGATTCTATCTTTTGGAGTGTTTTTGCTTGTTAAATGCAGGTTTGGTCACTTGGCCTGCTTCACTTCTGATGTTGAGGTGTTTGTTGAAGTCTTGACTCCTGATAAGAAGAATGAGTTTTTGGAGAAGTTAATGAAAAGCTCCGAGTCCCCTTCAGCAGTGCCAGCTAAAGCGCTTGGGCAGTCAATTACCCTTTTAAAAGTTCAACAACTGATTAGCAAGATGTACAAGCTCCCTGAGAGCGGTAGGTCTTTGGCTTTAAATCTTAAATTTATGCAGTTTCATTTTCTTGGGTAATACCCTCGTACACCCTATTTGTCTTCCCTTTTCTTTCTTTTTGTTTTCTCCCTCTCTCTTTTTCCTTGGTGGGGGGCGGGGGGTGGTATTAGTGCCAGAGCTAAAATTTGACTATGATCGGACCACATAATTTTCTTGACCTCAAGATTGTCAATTCTTGAGGCTGGTGTTGACTCTGTAACATTGCCATCATTTTATCATAGTCAATGTTCTGACTCCTCTGATTCTTCTGTTGATATTTTCACTTCCACTAGGAGGTTCGCATAACAGTGAAAAACGTTGCAAGCAAGAAGCACTGAGCCACATATAAAAACGGAAGATAATTTCCTTAAATTTGTAAATATAAATGTAATATAAATGCCTGGGAAGCAACCATGTATGTTTATATTTACGGTTTACCCATAAAAAAAGTTTTCTATATGTAGTTCATTGCTTCTTGCCTGTAATGTTCTTTACTGTATTACTTATCAAAAAAAAAAATGCTCTTTACTGTGTGAACTCCACCATTGATTTTTCCACTTAACCTGGAGCTGTTCCTCTTCAGAACTTGAAGGCTCTGCTGTTCAGATGGTGGAGATGTATTGTAAAAACCTTCCACTATCAAAGGACTTGGATCCACAAGAGAGCATGCATGGAGAAGAATTACTATCTATGATGTGCAATGTGTTGGTTCAGGTATCTCATGTTACTTCTGTAAAGTCATCCTTCTGCTGTATCCAAAAATTTATACTAGAGCTGTTTTGCCAATTCTTTTTTTAATCACAGATGTGCACATCTGTTAGCATGTATTCATAGATTTCATGTATGACACTGTTCTTCTGTTATGTTTTATTTAACTCGGTTCATTAAGATTCCCAATATGTAAGTGCCATTTCTTTTCCTTCTGTGGTGAATGCTCATACTGACATGCATTTCTGTGGTTTAGTTATTCTGGCGTACTAGGCATATCGGCTATTTTGTAGAGGCAATTATGGTTTTGGAGTTTGGCTTGACCATCCGAAGGTCAGGAATTGTTTTAAGTTCTTGATTACTATTGGCATAATTTATTGTGTCGTTTATTTAAACTTGATGTAACATTGACCATGGCATCGAATTACTAAATTTCTTTATAACATAGATTTTTTTATGAGGCACACAATCTTTGCATTTTTTATTGTTACACTGTCACTTTCAGTATGAAAGCTATTTATTCTGTATTGTGTAGAGGAGTTCTCTATGAGAAAGATAACATTTGTGTCTCTTCACATGTGACAGATATGTATCGCAGTACAAGATCTTATTGTTGCATTTGTATTCTCACATGGGTGCCCTTTCATTAGCGTATGAATGGTAAAGTTGTTTAATTGATGCAAATTTACATGTTAATTGATGAAAGTACATTATTTTCCATCAAATGATGCCCCTCAAATGCTGATTTAGTTGCTATTGGTTGGGCTTGCTGTTTATGAGTCTTTTTTCTCTTCTTGGAGTATAATAGCAGCTTTTCCCCTGTTTAGGTATAAATCTCTGGATGTGAAGAATATCTTGATGGAAACTGTTTCACATCACATTTTACCCCAGATGTTGGTGTCTCCCCTTTGGGCAGATCTAAATAATCTGCTAAAAGATTATCTCAAGTTTATGGATGACCACTTCAGAGAATCTGCAGATCTTACATTTCTGGCGTATCGCCACAGAAATTACTCAAAAGTATGAACATATTTCTCAGTATGCTTATTTTCATTTATTCTGATGTACTTTTTTTTTACAGAAAATCACTTGCATTACATGGTTCTAAGATTTACTGGGGGTGCCTTACGCTTTTAATGATATTTCAATTAAGTATCACAAAAAGATTTACGAGGAATTATATGTTTATTTATTTTCATTTTATAGTTATTTTATGTAGGAAAAAAGATCTGATATCAAAATTGATGTGGAACAAAAGATGTGATGCTAAATCTGTTGGAGTAGAATCTGGACAGCAATTTGTTTCAGGGTTCAGGAAAAGCTATGTCTAGGATTTTGGTGGGAATAAACTGAAAAATATTAGGGAACATGGAGTTTGTAATAGTTGTGCGTTAGATCAAGCTACGGATTGAGTTGCGGTAGTGCGAAAACCGTTGTGTATAACAGAAGGTTAAGATTTGAAGATGAAATAAAGAGGAAAACTTGGGTTTGAATGGTTGTTTCTAGGCTGTGAACAATAACTCGGGAATATTATTTGGACATTTGTTTTTTGGTTGGTTGAGAGTTATTTGATAGATGGGCGGTTTGGGGTTTAGGATTAGATTTTACGAAAATAATATATGAAAAATCAAATTTAGGTTGGAATTCGAAACAAAATTGCTGCAAACTGAAAAGAAATTAGAAAAGGAATAAAAAAGGGGGGGGGGGGGGGGGGGAAGATAGGATGTTTTATGTGGTCTAATAATCGAGAGTCCCCTTCTTTATCTAGAATTGATAGGTTTTCTATTTCTCTAGAATGGGAAGCCAAGTTTCTTGATTTATCTCAGAAAAGGATGCATAGATTATGCTCAGACCACTTTCCTTTGAGGTGGATATTCAAGGGGGCAAATGATCCTTATGGGATGTTTGAGTGTTCGATTTTTTGAAATCTAAATTCAACTATAATTTACTGCGCGAATTCCAAGGCAAAATAAAGTAGAAAAAGATGTTTGGATGGTTTGACTTCCTGAAACAAAATTAGAAAAAATTGGATAAAATCTGATTTGTTATTGAAAAATTGCGAATACCAATAGAATTTGTTTTTGAAAAACAATGCACCCAAACATCCCATTAAAGTTTGAGAATATTTGGCTAAAGGCCGATGGCTTTGCGAATAGGGTGAGGCAGTGTTGGTCTTCTTATCTGTTTCAAGGCTTTCCTAGCTTATCCTGGCTCGTAAACTTAAGGCCTTGAAAGCTGATTTGAGATTCTATAATGAGCAGATGTTTGGTAACGTGGAGTCCCAAGAAAATTCTCTTTTGGAGGAGTTGCAAGTTCTTGGTGGTTTAGAGGAAAAGAGAGTATTAGGTATTGAAGACAAACTGAGGAATTCCATTGTCATTGGGGAATTGAAGAAAGCTACTTTATTGGAGGAGATTAGTTGGAGGAAAAAGTTTAGGGCTCTTTGATTAAAAGAGGGTGATAAATGCACAAAGTTTTTCTATCGGGTGGCCAACTCGAATAGGAGAAACAACTCCATTGAGTCCTTGTCAATCAATCGCTCAGTATCTTCTGATCAACTGACAATCAGGGAACACATTGTACAATTTTGTGACAACCTTTTTTCAGAACAATTTAGTTGACGTCCCAAGCTAGATGACCTTGATTTCGATTCCATTAATGTGGAGGAGGCTTCCTTGCTAGAGAGACCGTTTGAGGAGAGTGAAGTCCTTGAGGTGGTGAAAGGTATAAACAGTGAGAAGGCGCCAAACCCTGCTGGTTTTTCTATGGCGTTCTTCCAAGTAGGCTAGGAGGTGATCAAGGCAGATATTATGGGGGCTCTTTATGATTTTCATGCTAGTAGTAAGTTTGAGAAAAGTCTCGATGCCACTTTCATTGCCTTCATTCCAAAGAAGCTTGAGGCTATTGATCTTAAAGACTTTTGCCTTATTAGTCTTGTGAATGGAGTTCACAAAATTATTGCTAAAGTCCTAGCCAACACGTTAAGAAGGGTTTTGGAGAAGATTATCTCGAAGCCCCAGAACGCTTTTGTGAGAGTTAGGCAAATCCTTGGTTTAACGCTCATTGCTAATGAATGTCTGGATAGTTGGATCAAATCTTGTGAGCCAGGGGTTCTTTGCAAGCTAGATATTGAGAAGGCTTACAGTCATGTCAATTGAGATTTCTTACTTATTGAGGAGGTGTGGTTTTGGGGAAAAATGACGCTCTTGGATAGCGCATTGTATTTCTTCGGTGCGCTTTTCCCTTTTTGTGAATGGCAATCCGTCGGATTTCTTTAGTAGCTCCCGTGGTCTCAGATAGAGAGATCCTTTGTCGCCTTTACTATTTTTCATTATTAAGGAGGCATTAAGTAGAATGCTTTTTGCAACTGTTCATGGGGGTTTTCTCTCGGGCTTTTCTATGGATTCTAGGCACTCTGGTGTACTTAATATTTCATACTTGCCGTTTGTGGATGACACTTTGATTTGTTGTGGGGCCTAGTGTGACCACCTTTGCTATCTATGTGCTTTAGTTTTATGCTTTAAAGCTGTCTCCGGTTTGGAGATTAATTTGACTAATTTGGAATTGGTTCTTGTGGGTATTGATGATAATGTGGAAGGATTGACTAGTATTCTAGGTTGTGGGGTCTCTTCTTTGCCTTTAAAGTATCTTGTTCTTTCGTTGGGGACTTCCTATAAGGCCAAGTCTAAATGGCACAGTGTCATTGAAATGATAGAGCGTAGGTTGGCTGGTTGGAAAAAGAATATGTATTTGTCTAAGGGTGGTAGGGTTACCCTTATTAAGAGCACACTTTCCAATTTGCACATGTATATCATGTCCCTTTTTCCTCTCCCTGTGGGTGTTGCAAAACACATAAAGAAGATTCAACGAGATTTCTTATGGGGTGGGTAGGCAAAGAGTTAAAATTTCACGTGGTAAGTTGGCTCAATGTTTGTTCTCCGATCTCTAGGGGAGGGTTGGGGTTCGGAACTTGCTGATGTTCAATCATGCTATCTTAGGAAAATAGTTTTCGCGTTATGTGCATGAGAGAGAGGCTTAGGGGAGAGTTGTGGGGACTCTAAATTTGGCAGTTCATGGGGTGGGTGGAGTTCAAATGACCCTCTTGGGTCGTATGAGGTGGGGTTATGGAAGAATATCAGAAGGGGTTGGGGAAAGTTTTCAAGCCATACTAGATTTGAGGTGGGAGATGGCTCCTAGGTTAGATTCTAGAATGATCTGTGCTATTGCTTGTGCAAAGTATACCTTAGTAGCGGCTCACTTGGAACTTTCCGATGGCTCCAATCAATTGTGAATATAAGCTTTGTTAGAGCGGCCCATGATTGGAGGGTGGATGTTTTTGACTCGTTCTTCAATTTTTCCAAAAGATGGTTGTTCAACGTTAGATCTTTCTATAGTGTCCTTTTATAATGATGGCATTCCTTTCTCTTGGAAGAATATTTGGTGGACTAAGGTTCCTTTGAGGGTGTCTTTTTTTGCTTGGTCGGCGGATCTAAGAAAGATCCTTACCATGGATAATCTTAGGAAGCGACATATCATTGTAGTTGATAGGTGTTGTTGTGTAAGAAGAATGTGTAGTCTGTGGACCATCTTTTTCTCCACTTTGAGGTTGCTTGTGTCCTATGGAATGTCTGCTTCAGTCGCTTTGGGCTGTTTTAGGTTTTGCCTAGACGAGTTGTCAACTTATTTGCTTGTTAGTGGTCTGCTAGTAGCATTCAAAGTGTTGTTGTGCAGAAGATGGTGCCCTCATCTTTTGTGGTGTCTTTGGATGGAAAGATATGATATGAGTTTTGAGGATTGGGAGAAGATGTTGGAGGAGCTTAAGGCTTTTTTTTTTATTTAGTACTTTTTATCATTTGACAACTGCAATTGTATCTCCTTTGGAACTTAGTTTTCATGATTTTCTTGCTCTTTTTCTCATTCTAGCTAGGTGTTTCTTTTATATGCTTTCTGTGTACCTGGGTGAGTGGGTGCGCTTTACGCTTTTAATAATATCTCGGATATATATATATATATATATATATATATATATATATATATATATATATATATAAAAGAGGAGACAAACCTAGGCATCACACTTAACTTTCCTATGCATCACATTTAGGATTCCTCAGCATCATACTTCAGAGAAGGGTTGCACCACACAATCCTTGAGACCAATCTTTTGCTGGAAATTCCAAAGCCACTTTTTCATTCAATCATCATAAGAAAAACTATTAGATCCATATATAGGCATCTAATGCCTAATTCTAATGGAATTAGATGCATTGGGCTTTAACTACTTAAACCAAACCAAATAGTTAGTGAAACAAGTAAATAAAACCAAATAACATAATAAACCCAAAATAAGACCTAATGGATCAAAAGTATAGCTCATTCATGGAAGTATAAAATTACAAAAGTATTATTGACTCTTAAAATTAAATAAAACTAAAATAAAATAAAATTGACTTCTTGTTGCTTGCATAATTTTTCATCACTTAATATACTAGGCGAGGTGCGGCTTTTCTATCTGCATCTTTTTATTTTCACTATTGCTCTTAAAAAATGTTTGCAGATCTGTTAGCCACCCCCCGCTTGCGCACGACACACAGACTGGCTATTTTCTTCAGGCTTATGCTGTTTGTGTGTGTGCATTTTCAAGAAGTGAGAGTTCGGCATGTCAATATTAACTTCGATATTTTAGAAGTAACAAGAGTACTTCCTATGAATCTCCCACCTCACAGGACTCATCCAATATGTGTGTGTATATGTATATACATGTAGTACACATTTATGTGTGTTTTATGGGTTAACTGCTTCATTACTTCCAAACAATCTGAATCTTGAGGCCATTTGCCTCAGTCGCATCATCTCCCTCTCTCTCTCTCTCTCTATTGGCACTTATCATTGTAATTTGTGACACACATAAGGACATTTATGCTTTGTTTAAATTTTGCTTGTTGCTTTAGCATGTTATTTCCATTTTGTTGGCAAAATGCATTTTATGATTGGGACCATATAAAATGAAAGTATTTACACTGTATAATATCATATTTCAGGTAATTGAATTTGTTCAGTTTAAAGAACGATTGCAACACTCTAATCAATATTTAATGGCAAGGGTTGAAGCACCCATTCTACAGCTGAAGCAGAATGCGGATAACATTGAAGAAGAAGAGGTAATTTTTTTGCCACTTTATCATGTAATTGCCCACTCTCTGATAATGCATTTGATGGTGTGTGATATCATTTATGTACATGTTCTTTAGCGTGTTCTTGAAAGCTTGAAATGTGGGATCCACTTCATTGAGCTCTCTAATGAGATTGGATCTAAATCTTTGACCTTCAACGAAGAGTTGCAGTCACGTCCTTGGTGGACACCAACTTCAGAAAAAAATTATCTTTTAGGTCAGTATAGCTTCTGGTTGTAGTTGAAGTTGCAATTCTTAGGCATGAGAAAGTTTTGGCTTTCAGATCTCTACCCCGTTCTGCATTGATTGATATTTTTTGAACTAAATTGATAGCTGTTGTTATCAGGTCCATTTGAAGGAATCTCTTATTATCCTAGAGAAGACATGGTATGGAACTTCTGTCCTTTATGACCGTAGTTTGCGTATAATTTTTGGTGGTAAATAGGACTTGTGTTCAATCTAGTTTTGTTCATATCACAATCTCCCATTTGTTGTTTGACTTTCTTCCTTTGCCTGCATTAATTTTGAATTTTCATGCATCTGCTGACATGGAAACTAGACAAAGGAACGGGAAGCAAATGGACGGAGAGTTATTGAGAGGAAGTCTCTTCTTCCTCGAATGGTTTATTTGTCTATTCAAAGTGCTTCTGCATTACTCAAGGAGAATATTGAAGTGAATGGTTCTTTATCTGATCCTAAGATTTCCTCAGACCTGAAGTTTCTGCTTGAACGCTATGCCAAATTGTTGGGATTTTCTTTAAATGATGCAATAGAAGTGGTTGTGGGGGTTTCTGGTGGCCAAAAACCTTCTTCGGTATGATTTTATTTCCAGTCTAACTTCATTCTTATTTTGTTATCAGTTTCCTTTTTAGACGTTATATGAATTGTTCTCTACCCTTTGCAAGCACACTTTTTTGGTTTACTTTATACTATGCTGTGACTTGTTTGCACGTGCACAGACACCTATTAAATAAGTAAACTCTTGACTCATGTTTTTAGTTTGAGAAGTTATGCCTTTTCTTTTTCAAAAACCATTTCATTCTGTAAATACACGGACTTGAATAAGTTTAACTTAAACACGGCATTATCTATTATAATTTTTCATGTGAAAAACATGATTCTTTAAATTCTTAGTCCACGTTATCATGTCCCAATATTTGTGGTTTTGATGAACTGGAGGTACATGGATTGCAAGAAGGCAAAATTTAGGCACCACCAACTTGGGTTACCATTTCATATAAACTAAATTTTTGCACCTGCTGCAGACTATTGCTTCGGACTTGATCGATTGGTTGAATTTTGCTGTGTTTTTGAATGCATGGAACTTGAGTTCCCATGAAGTAGCACAGCCAGATGGAAATGGACATGGACATAGGCCTGGTACTTGGCACATTGTGGATTCTCTGCTGGAGAAGTACATTTCAGAGAAGGTCGGATCAATGGATCCCCAAATCTGCTCTCCTTGCGGAGATCTTCCAATTTTGGTGCGACTGGTTACGGAGCCATTGGCTTGGCACGGCCTTGTACTCCAGTCTTCTGTCCGGTCATCTCTTCCATCTGGGAAGAAGAAAAAGAAAGTCGGATCAGATCAGCCTACATCCCCTGTGTCTCATGCAATTCGTGACTCAATCCAATCTTTATGCGGTACAGTAGAACACGTAACGAAATGGTTAAGAGAACAGATCATCAACAGGCCTGAGGATGAAAATTTGGAAACCATACTCTCCTATGTTCAGAAGAAAGGACAGAATGAGGGGGGGCCTGGGCAGGTTTTTAAGATTCTAGAAACTTGGGTATCGTCCATAAATGAAACACAACTTGGCGAACGGATCTCCCAAGCAGTAAAGTCTTGGAGCCCTGTTGATGTTGCAAGGAAAATAGTGACTGGGAAGTGTAGAGTGGCATCCGAGTTTCTCAAAATTTGTGAATCAAAATTGAAGTCCTTACATGCAATGAAACAGCGGATAGCTCAAGTCTGAAGTTTGACTATTAATGGCGACACTAAAGTTTCGTTGTTCGACTTTGACCAATTGGCTCTCTACTCTGAAGTTATGGGTGCCTTCATCCTCTTCCTCTCCCACATTTTAACACTATCTTGGCATGAAGTTGCCGGAGAACTCCATGCCTGGTCCGTGTGCGGCGAAGGTGAAGTGTACACGAAATAAACTCCCAATTTTATTTTTATTTATTTTCTTTTTTCACAATGTTTCAGATTTCTACCAGCTTGTTGCTTTGTATCATGAAACGTAAATTTTGGCAATGTATCATCCATTTGTTGGCACTTCGTATTGTTGATTTTTTTTTTTGGATAAAACATTTTCGGTTACTTCACTCTTTCAGATTATGTGAAAATTGTTCGACCAATGAGATTTAGTTCAAATAGTATTTCTTCCTTTGTAGCAAGGTTGAGGTTGACGTCGTGGGTTCGAGTCTCGTAGGTGTGTGTAAATCACCAATAAAAAGAAAGTAAGAAAAATTGTATAATGATTATGAAATTGGTTGAGTGCTTTATGAAATGCCTCGTGCACGCTCAAACAAATGATCCTTTATTTCACGGTTAAGATTAAATTCTATAGTCGCAACTCTCGCATCTGGAATACTGTTATTTCATAAGATGATGAGAAACTCAGTGTGGCATATATGTCAAGATTTTGAGATCTGACTGACAATGAGAGAGAATAGTTCTCCAAGAACTTTCAAGCTTATCGGCATAAACAAGGGATTGACTCTCAGCTAAGTCAAGGGCTACTTTCAGCAATAAGTAGGCGGAGTTGGAAAGTGGTGCGCTCAAGCCTTTATGGATAAGATTTGAGCCTTTATGGATAAGACTTAATCTTTTACAAATGGAGTCTTACTAACTGATGTGGAACTTATTCATCGAAAATGATTAAAACAATTAATTAAAAAACTCTTCATTGTGGTGAGCAATACGTCTAATGATGTATATTTTAAATAACGTAACACCATGTATATTGGAGATTTAACAAAATAAAATTTTAACTATAAAATAGATTTGAAATGGACAGGATATATAGTAAGGTTGTGGAATATGAGATACAATGAGAACAGCACACAGATCTTAACTTAACTTGTGGCACGAAGTATTTTTTCAAATGGTTTTTTTTTAACTCAGTCTATTAAACTTACGTGTTCAAAATGCACTAACTTGTTCAAAATGCACGTGATTATCATGTCTATATTTTAAAAATTACATAGATTTTAGACACATCAGACTAAAAAATCGTAAAAAGTCCAATTTAAAGAAAATCTTGGTTGCATACGTAGTGCGAGTAAGAATCATTTGGGGGCCTCTGTCTGATAGTGTACGTTGTCGTTGTCTATAATCCCCAACGGTCTCGCGCGCGTACGTCATTGTTAACGAATCACATACAATGTTAACGGTTCCAACAACAGATGTACGGGTTGTATTAATGCATAGAAACACGTGGCAATCCAAGTAAAATTTTCATGTTGCGAGTCAGTTTGGGTGGCTACCTAATTCATCTTAAAGCAATAGAGTATACATAGTAGGTCTTCAGTACCACTCATCTCGCAGCTGTTAACGAAGAAAATCTGAGCAGTAGACCTAGCAAACCTGCTTCATTTCCCTTGTTTCGCACCTAATACAGCAGATGACCTGTGCTCATGATTAATCAATGCCTTGATTGATGTCTAAACAATCCTTCATTACGTTGCCAAACAACTAATATTAACCATTTTTTCTTTTTCTTTTTTTCTTTAAAAAAAAAAAAAATAAGGTGGGAGGAGAAAACTAGGGGGGAGGTAATCCTTTTCATTGGCTAGGCGTGATAGGCAAACGGAGGGGAGAGGCGTGCTAATATGGGCACATTGTGAGCGCAGAAGTTTATATTTTTGAAACTTTCTAACGATCTAGAATGAGGTATTAGATATGGATGGTCCTGTAGATGCCCTAGCCGTCATGAATACTAGATTGATAAGTACTGTCCAATAGGAAAGAAAGTCCTCGGACAAATGGACTGCTAAAGTCTTTAGTTGCAGAGAAATTTGGGGAGTAGACCCATCAAGCCTCTTCATTTCAGTAACAGTACCTGAAGACCTGGTTCATTGACAATTGCACGTAAAAATAATAGTAAAGAAACCTTTTGTTTCTAGGTCATGCTTTTGTGCTTAGAAAACGTCCATTGGAGATAATGGAGCTGATGACTTTCGTTTCTTTGTTTCGAGTTAACATTATCAATTGTCAAGGCCATGGACTTTGGCGTGGGACTTATTCTGTCATCATATATATATAAGCCATGTTCTTTCTTGGAATGACATAGAATGGTGACACGTACGTGGCATGAACTCATACTTTTTAGCGACTAAACCAATCATTTAAGTATTGAACCGGTCTTTTAAATAAAATTGAACCGGTCAATTTAATGTATCTCTCTCTCTATTAATGATACAAGTAGTATCTCTCTCTCAATTAATGATACAAATATGATTATTTTGTGGAGACGTGTTTCTTCAGTATTTTATATTTTTGGTTGAAATTTAAACATGTTTCCATTTATTTTGTGAAATTTTTGGTTGAGCAATTCTTCATTTGAATGTTTATGAGATTTATTTATTTATTTATTTATTTTCGTTCATTTGCTTTGTCGAATGTTCAGAATTATATAGGATTGAAATATAATAGGTATACATCGGCAATAAAAAAAAAAAATTATGCTAATTTTCTATTTTATGCTTGATAATCAAAATCATGGTTTTCTTCTTGCTATTTTTCTTCTTCATACTTATTTTCATTCTAAACTAGACCTATTGGAACAAAGATTTTAACATGTTTTAATTTATATGAATTAAAATAATAATAGGGTCTTATGTTTTATTTCATTTTGATGTTTTATGTGATATTTGTTTTTCTTTTATATGATTTACACGATTTTCACTTATTTTTTGAAAGTGCTATTCTCATTTTGAAAGCAGAAAAAGACAAAATTTTATTGATTATTGTGCACAAAAGGAATAAAAATGCTTTTAAAACACTAAAGAGTTAATTAAGCATTAAATTTGAAATGCTTTTTTTTTTTTTTAATGTTCAAAATTATATGGATTTTATTTTTATTGAAACATAAGATATAGGTACGTATTACACTAACAATATCATAGATTCCTACTATTAATGCTTTGATAATCAAAATCCAAGTTTTTCTCTTACTATTTTTTTTTTTCTTTACACTTCTTTCCATTTTAAACTACACATATGAAAATATTTTAAATGTTTTAATTTATATGGATTAAAACTAAAATTATGGTTCTTTTGCTAGTAAAATTTTAAGTGATTTATATATTCATGCAATGTTCTTTGTGCAATGGAAAATTATGACACGTGGCGTGAACCTATAATTTTTAAATACTAAACCGGTTTTTTAAATAAAAAAAACCGGTAAATTTTAAAGATTGAACCGTTTTTGCCATGATTTTAATAAATTTATTATACTTTAATGAAAAAGTTCATGGGTGTTAATTTTCATGAGACCAAAAAAATGATTTTTTTCTCATTATATCATTAAGTGTCATTATAGCTGCATTAAGTTGTGAGATTTTTTAAAAAAATTAAAATTAAAAACATGCATTAATTCAAAGTGGTCAGTTTTTTTTTTTCTCCAAAATTTTATTTCAAAAATTTTCCTTATATGAGATTTCATTAAGTTCAAAATTTTAATATACAAAATTATGGTTTCAGAATGTATGACTCTCCAAAATTATAAAGAGACAAAATTTAAAATTAAAAACGTACTACATTGACTACCCATAATTGACCATATAGATATTGCATGCATTAATTTTAAAGAAACTGTAAATGTAAGCTAAAAAGTCATATTACTTTTTTAGATTGGTTATTTATACCTAGCTCTCTCTTTTTAGGGTTTGAAACATTTTGAATTGTGAAATCAAGAGTATCCAGCAGTAACATTCAAGAGAAGAACAGAGTGTTAAAGTACATAATTTTATTTTGTTTTGTTTTTTTAAGGATTTGCATTTTTTTTATTTTTTTTTATTTTTACTTTTCGTTTTCAACCATGTCTACCTATGTGAATAGATTTTCATAAAAAAAATGTTTATTTTTCTCTGTATTTTTTCCCTAATGTTCAAAATTATTGGCGTTTTATTTGTATTGAAATATAATAGGTATCACACAAAGATTCGTACTAATTTTGTATTAATGTTTTGATATTTAGATTAAACTATGTATTCTTCTTTGTTTTATTTTTATTTTTTTAATTTTTTTTTTATACTTTTCATTTTAAACCGTGTATACCTATGATCGAGAATAAAGATTTAAACATTTTTTTAATGTATATGAATTAATATAAGATAAAGACTTATATATATATATATATATATATATATATATATATATATATATATATATATATATATATATATATATATATATATTGAAAGTGTTTTTATGCTTGTGAAAGCAAAACAAGACAAAAATTTATTTGATTATTGTGTATAAAAGGAATATAAATACTTTTGAAACACCAAAGAGATATTAAGCATTGTAATGAAATATTTTGTTTTATTTTGTATTCGTAAAAAAATATTTTGTTTAGTTTGTTCAGTATTTTTTTTAAGAATAATGATTCACTGCCACCTAAAGATACAACTTTTCACCACCTTGCCTATGTGGCAAGGTGGTCCCCCACTACTTTTTGAATTTTTTTATTTTTTAAAAATAAATTAAGGTGAGGGACCACCTTACCACATAGGCAAGATGGTGAAAAGTTGTATATTTAGGTGATAGTAAATCATTACTCTTTTTTTTAAATGTTTGTAATTATTTGGGTTTTATTTGTATTTAAATATAATAGGTATTACACTAACAATATCATAGATTCTTGTTAATTTTTTTTTTATTAATGGTTTGGTAATTAGATTAAACCATGTTTTCTTCTTGCTATTTTTTTTTTTTCCTTTATACTTCTTTTTCGTTATAAACTATTCATATGGGCACAAAGATTTTAACATATTTTAATTTATATGGATTAAACTAAAATTAAGTATCTTATTTTTTAGTTCATTTGAATGTTTTATGAAATATTTTTGTTTTCATTTATATAATTTACTCGATTTTCAGCCATTTTGTTTAGTTTGCTATGTATTTTTTCTAGAATTTTCATAATTATATGGATTTTATTTTGTATCGAAATGTAATATGTATCACACTAATAATATTAAAGACTCCTGCTAATTTTTTTTTATTAATGTTTTGATAATCATAATCTATAGCTTTTTTTCTTGCTTTTTTTTTTTATTTTTTTTTTTTATCATTTTAAACTATTGATATGGTAACAAAGATTTTAACATGTTTTAATTTATATGGATTAAAATAAACAATCCCGCGCATAGCGTGGGTTACAAGTTAGTTTAAATAACAGTAAAGTGGTCAGCTGAGACAAAAGACGATATACTTCTCCTTCCTTCCTCTTCCTACCTAATCAAGACAAGATTCAACCTTACCCCAACCGTTCCTTGATAATGATACCTAGCCATGTTCTGAAACATATTAAGAAAATCTATACTGAAAGTAAACAGAAAGTGGACGTCATGCTCGCATAAATGCTTCGATTATGAAATCCCATTCTTAATAAATGAACGATGTGTTTTAATATAAGCTTTAAGATCAATTAAGTATCGTGTGATTAAGTATTATACTGTACAGAAAACGGGAGGGAGGCAAATGATAACTAAGGCCCGGAACCGTGGCTTTTTATAAACAGAAAGATGAGGAGATCGATAACGGGCAAAGGATATTCATGATATTTTTTCCTCTCTCTCTCTCTCTCTCTCTCTCTCTCTCTATATATATATATATATATATATATATATACGGGGCTTAAAAAGAAGAGTTTCGTCCTGATTGAGAAGCACCCGAGTCTAATAGCATTTCTCTGGCAGTAATATGTGATTGGCAAATTCCATTTCAGCTTTAGCTAACATGCCTTGATTACAGAAGAAACTCTTTCTTCTTCTTCTTTTTTTTGTTGTTTAAAAAAGTGATGGGGCAAGTGGGTGCACCAAATACCCTTTATGGTTAGACTAGTTGTCCTACAAACAATCTTTAATATCACTGTTGACTCGAAACCTAATTTACCAAATAGTCTCTCTTACAACATTAAAAAACTAGTTTTTGTTGTCTCATTTCCCGCTTTTTGACAATATAAATAGTAGCTCTCTTATGGGGGTAACAAACACGTAAGTACTCAAAGCTTTATTCAAGAGCAGTTGAGAAAGCAATGGAGTGTTGCAATCTCAATGTCAAGCCATGGTGTGCTTTCTTCCTGCTTGGCTTCTTTGTCATGTTCGCTTTCCTTTCTTCTTTTGCAGATGCAGAAACTCACTACCATGAGTTTGTTGTAAGTCTTTTCTTCATTTCATGAACTTATTGTCATTATTTATCATTGTTCTCAAATGGGATGTAATCAACAAAGAAGGGTGATCTTAAAAGGATATATTTGGTTAAAATTTATCTTTCTTTTCTTTGAACTGATATAGATTGAAGCAAAACCAGTGAAGAGGCTGTGCAGAACCCACAGCACCATTACAGTAAATGGACAATTCCCAGGGCCAACCTTGGAAGTGAGAAATGGAGATTCCCTTGTGATCAAAGTCCTGAACAGTGCTCGATACAACATCAGCCTTCACTGGTATAATCATTAGAATTTATGCATACATCAAAATTAGGCATATAAGTTTATTCCTAGACAAATAACAGCAGCTACTATATGTTCTATAACTGTCTAGCTATTCTCCCTCCAGCTGGTTCTTGCAAAATTATAAAGGAAACGAAAATGCTTATAGAAGACTTCTTTCCAATCCTTCGAACATTGTCAAAAACCAGTCTTCAAGTTATGTAAACATGCAATTGACACTCGCATGGAAGGAAATTACTTAGGGTACTATAGTTTTTACCACAACCCCCTTATAAACTGACGTAATAGTTCACGTGACATTGCCATGTCAACAACAATCAAATTTAATTGTTTGATGATTAAGATGATAAATGTCACGTGGACTAACAAATTGACATAATAGTTCACATGGTATTGTCGCATCAGTGACAATCAATTTTTTTAATAAAAGTTGTAATACTTAACATCACTCCACATAGAAAATTAACCTTAATAAGCCGTCAAAAAATTTGCACCCTATTTCCTGCATACCTAAAATTCATGGTGCTTGAAATGTCGATGTCAATAACCTGCATTTTATCCATCAGGCATGGAGTACGACAGCTCAGAAATCCATGGGCAGATGGGCCTACTTATGTGACCCAGTGTCCCATCCAACCGGGAGCGACTTACACGTACCGTTTCACAATCACAAACCAGGAGGGTACTTTGTGGTGGCATGCTCATACGAATTGGCTCAGAGCCACTGTTTATGGAGCTCTCATCATCCATCCTAAATTGGGTTCTCCATATCCCTTCTCAATGCCCAAACGAGAATACACCATTCTTCTGGGTAACTTCAACTCTCTCTAGTTTTTCCTCGGTGGCTCTCGCCTCCAAATCCTTGATGCTCTAGCTCTTGTTCAATGTTCTCTATGAAGTATGAGAAAATGATAGAACTCTAACTGGTTGTGATGGTGATAAACAGGAGAATGGTTCGATAGAAATCCCATGGATGTCCTAAAGCTGGCACAGTTCACAGGAGCAGCTCCTAATGTTTCTGACGCATATACCATAAATGGTCAACCCGGTGATCTGTATAGATGCTCCAGTCAAGGTAAGGTGTAACCTTGTCCAAGCCAAAGACTAATATGTTGTTTCTATTAGATGGTAACAAGAAGTGGGTAACATACCTAAAATCACAATGCAGAAACTGTGAGATTTCCCATAGAATCGGGCGAGACAGTTCTTCTACGAATCATCAACTCTGCACTCAATCAGGAACTTTTCTTTGCCATCGCAAACCATAAAATGACTGTTGTTGGTGTTGATGCTGCATACACCAAGCCCTTCACAACCAACGTCGTCATGTCAGGACCTGGCCAGACAACCAATGTCCTCCTCACCGCTGATCAACCCCCAGCTCACTACTACATGGCAGCACGTGCCTATAACACTGCTATGAATGCAGCCTTTGACAACACCACCACCACAGCTATCCTTGAATACAAATCTGCTCCCTGCAGTGCCAAGAAGGGGCAATCTTCAAAATCAATCTTACCTCAACTACCAGGCTACAATGATACAGCCACTGCGACTGCTTTCAATGCTGGGATTAGGAGCCCTTCCCAGGTGAAAGTCCCTACAGACATCGACGAGAACCTATTTTTCACTGTTGGTTTGGGACTAAACAATTGCACACGTCCTAACAGCCCCCGTTGTCAAGGACCAAATGGAACCCGCTTTGCCGCCAGCATGAACAACGTTTCTTTTGTGCTCCCAAGAACCAACTCCATAATGCAAGCCTATTACCAAGGTGCACCTGGTGTCTTCACCACAGACTTTCCGCCTGTTCCGCCCATACAATTTGATTATACAGGCAATGTGAGCCGGGGGCTGTGGCAACCTGTTCCAGGAACTAAGCTCCACAAGTTGAAGTACGGTTCCAGAGTACAAATTGTCCTGCAGGATACCAGTATTGTCACAACAGAGGACCATCCAATGCATCTTCATGGATACCATTTCTACGTTGTTGGATCAGGTTTCGGCAACTTCAACCCAACCAAAGATACAGCCAATTTCAACCTCATTGACCCACCAAAAAGGAATACCATTGGATCGAACCCTGGTGGATGGGTAGCCATCCGATTTGTAGCTGATAATCCAGGTGATATACTAAATCTCCTATATGTATATATATATGCTAGCATCTCTCAAGCTGTTTCACCAACAATAGATCCACTAATATGATGTTTTTCTTGCACTTACCTGGTCCAAAACAGGAGTTTGGCTGATGCACTGTCACATAGACTCACACTTCGGTTTGGGTTTGGCAATGGCCTTCCTAGTTGAGAACGGAGTTGGGGAATCTCAGTCTGTAATACCTCCACCAGCAGACCTGCCCCCTTGTTAAGACCATCAACAGAGCATCAACATTCATTACATCAAATTTCCAAGTCAAAGGATTTTATGTTCTCGTGTCGTTTGATATATATGTTTGGCTGAATCCGATGTCATGGGTTTTCTAGTAGTGGGCCAAGAATTGATCAATGCTCCGCTGAGCAGCTGATTTGTCAAGCTTCTTGATTGAATAAATTATTTTCAAAATCGAAGAATTGGATTTCAGATTCATAATAAATTAGTTATATCTGTTTCATTCTAGTTTTCTAATGATAAGCTATAACAGATACCACAAACAAAACGGAAGTAAGTTCCCAACTATCTACCTATTGAAAGATAGTGCACACTGCAAGGAATTGGAAATAACCATTCAGGAAATCCAATTGAACAACCCATGAAGTAGATTTTGCTGCTAACATGTGACTACAACCATCTGCATTAATTCGAGCTTATTGGGATTGGCTGTAGTCATTTGATAACCATGTGAAAATTGCAAGACCCTGCCAAACAAGGTTCCAGCAACCTGTAATATGCACCAAGTATGTGGCATGAGTAAGGTGTGATTTCCAGTAATTGAAGAAATTTTTTGACAAAATCAGTAATCGAAGAAAATATAAATTAACAGCAATAATTCATTCATTTTTTTTTTTCAAACTAACTGCATGAAGGTAATAGCTCCAGCATATAACAATTAGTTAGCATTCAGTATCACAAATTTACAGATGTCGGCTAGTGAGAGTCTCCCACCATCTAGGCAACAAATTTCAGACAACGAGTATCATTGTGTATATTCTGGCAACGGCGTGCACAAAAACGCATCCCACACTTCACACATGTGTAGCTGGCAGCGTATCCACAAACAGTGCAGAAATGACGGCGAGAGGTGGAGCTTGGAGGTCCCACACCTGCCTTCAAATAGGAGGGAACATGCGGAGGCAATGATTCCAGGTTTGCCTGTAGTTGTTAAAAGAATGAGGACCATTAAAGCAATTTAAAAACAAAAAGCAGTACGAGCAGAATTTTCCTTGTTACCTCATGTAAAAGCTCAAGAAATGTTCTCGGGGCTTTCCTGGCATTCTCAAGTGCCTTTGCCTGCCGGGTTTTACGTTTTGTACCCTTGGCCTGCCTCTTTTGCGTGTATACTGAAACAAGACGTCCCAAAAACAAGAAATGTAAACTAAGCAACAAAAAAAACCATTGACAAGGTGAAATAGACACCGAGATTTAGAGAAGTAATTCTTCATTCTTTTTTTTTTTTTGGTAATCTAGATATTCTCCGTACAGGACTTCTTTTTTATGGATGCAGGTATAGGCTCTATGAATCATATAAAGCTTGGATTTACACATTCACTCTATCGATTAAAGTTACAGAGCAGCAGTATAAAAAGAGAAAAAATGAACAAAAAGAAAGAAGGAAAAAAAATAAAAGATTAGGAGGACTGATATGAATTAGACCTTGATCTTCATCGTCAAGAGAAGAGTCATCATCGTCATTAATTTCAACCATTTCCATTCCCGCATTGTCATTTTCTAAAGCTTCAAGGCGAGCAAGAGCGGCCTAAAACAGCAAGTTTCTAAGACCTTAAAACGAAGTTGAAATAAAGCTAATAAATATTCTATTTCATCAACATTCACAAACTTGTGCCCAAGTACAGAAACCAAAAACCCAAAAATCGATTTTCAATGACACGGTTACGACACACCTGTGTGCGGTTATCACTACTCGCAAGGGCAGCAACCATTCTTGGAGCAACCTTACGAGTTCGGCTCGACATGCGTCGAAAGGTGTTGGAATTTTCATCATCCATTGCTGCAAAGAGATACTAGAATTAGACAAAACATTCATTGACAGATAGAAAAAGAAAAACAACTTTTTTTTTTTTTTTATTGGGCAAAAGCTATGGATGAATACTAAAGACATAAAAACATCGAAAACTGTGTGATGAAGTAAAATTTGCTTTTGGGTAACCCGATTCTGAGTATATCAACACTGCATAGGCTAAAAACCTTGCTTGAGGGTGTTGCCACTTGATTCTAAAATCAAAGGCATTATCACTTAGAGGGCTTCTAATTCTTCATCTAATATTGAAGTTGAAAATGGGTCGTCTTCAAAATCATACATAAATACGCACACAAAACTTCAAATTGGAACAAAAGGAAGTCTGGGAAAAGCTCTTAGTCTCTACTCACCACAAAACTCTGCCTTGGACCAAAATTCAAAATGCTATTGATTATTTAAAGATTTACAGGCAAACCAAAAGCAAGAAAATCGGTTATTAAATTAATACAACTCAGAAACCTGAACTTCAAAATTCACCCAAATATTCATTAGATAAATCAAAACAAAGAAAAAAGAGAACCACAACCAAACAAAGAGAACAAGAAGAAGCACCATGTGACCATGGGGAATACAGAGACGAACCGAGAAACACGTGGCGGCCGACGACTGGAGGAGCAGGAGGACGGTGGTGCGAAGCAACTCGAGTCGGAACGCGATAGCGAGAGAGAAGCAAAAGGGAGCCTAGAAATGAAGTTGTAAAGAGAATAGAAACGGAGCGTTTTGACCAACACTTTCCCAGCATACAAAGGAGCCGTCGTCGTTTTAATTTTTCCAATTCTCATTCCCCGTATCATATCGTTTGAAAAATGCTACGTATACCACTCTTTCATAAGTTGTTAACATGGGTTAATATATGATTAAAAGGAATTAAAATTTGTTTAGTGATTGAATCGATCTCTTTTTAGTTTTCTATATATATATTTTTAGATTTATCAATAGAAAAATAAAAAAATAATGAGCCATGGGAGATTTTTTATCAATAAAAAATATTAGATTTTTCAAACGTAAAATAAAAAACTATTTCTTAGCCCAGCTCCGTTTGTTTCGACGTAAAATGGTTTCCGTCGTAAAATGATTTTAGGAAAGTCATTTTTCTGAAAAATATTTTTCTGTGAAAGCATTTTTCGGTATTTGGCGCGTACAGAAAATTACAAATTTTTTTTTTAATATTTTTATTCAATCATATATGCTATCGAATTTCGGAACCGGTAAGATTTCGGTGATGGTCGACTGCTTGAAGTGAAGGTCGACTGTGTCGTTTAATAGGAATCAAATGCGTATGGCGTCTTCGGAAAATGATTTACGCTTTTAAAAAACGTAAATCATTTTCCGAAATTTACTAAGGGTTTTTGGTCGAACAGAAATCATTTTCCGATTGACTATTATTTTCGCTTCTACCAAACACCGAAAAATGCCAAAATTATTTTTCAGAAATTATTTTACTCCGAAACAAACGGAGAATAAGATGAAATAATATTCTACGAAAATTGCTGCTTTCCGTAGGAACTTCCTTATATATTGATAGAATTTAACAAAACCTTCTGCTTTAATCATGTAACAATCTTGTTTGTTTGATAAATAAAAATTTATCGAAAGAACTCAACGTACAAGAATAAATTAAAAAGGATATATACACAAACAATCCCTGAAAAATAAAATGGCCTAAAGGCCATAGAGATCTATACATGAACATTACATGAACATTAAAAAAACTCCAAGACCCAGTTAGAGAGTGATTAGCAAAAGAATCGAGTCGCAGAAGTACGTATTTTGATGCTTACTACATTTCAAACACGTACACCTAATCACTAATTTAATTGCTTCAAAACAATAAATAATATTCCTTTTCACATCTATTTTATATTAACTAATTAATGTAGCGCATTTTGATATCAACCCGTAGAAGTAAGTGCGAAGAGTACTCAAAGAGAATTATCATGCATTAATTAATTGCTAGCAGAACCAGGACGTAAATTTACGTCCTCGTGATGAGGCAGCCTTAATCGTTCCCTGTCCTCTCATAATCTGCTGTTGTACCACGAGCAGAGAGGCAGAAGTACCAAACTCCATTGAGACAATATAGTCTCCGATGACTCCCAGTTCTGGATTGTCTCTCCAATCTATTAATCCGTCGAGGAGGAACGGATTTATCCCTTGCTCTCTTCCTACAATCCAAAGCTCAACGGAATCGTGATTCATGGCATGAATTGCCGACAGCGTTTCATATCCATTCCTCACCACCACCTCTCTGTAAGCCACCCGATTTTCTCGCTCGTTCTTTACCCAAAACCACGTCACCACCCCGTCATCGAGCTTTTTCTCCATCTCATCTTCTCCGACAGAGTTGTACGGAAGGAATCGTATTACGGAGAGTGACACGTCCCGGCTCTTGGCCATGCGATCTGCGTAAACAAGCGCTTCCCTGCTGTCTGCTCCTCCCAAAAATAGCACCGCAAAATGGTGGAGAGAACGGTGGAAGGAGAGCGCTAAAAGCGGATTTTGAAAGTGACCCTTGTCGACGAAAATTCCGACAGAACAAGGCGCATGAGTTAAGACATTGAGGTTCACGTATCGGACGCCCACTCGCGAGCCTCCGAGATTTTCCAAGCGGTCGTTGTGGTAGGGTAAGATGATAAGAGTAGCTTTGTTCGCGACGGCGAGCTTACAAATGTCTTGGTACATGGTTCGCTTTGGTGACACCGACGTGAATGAATAGAGCTTCATGAAATCCCTCCTACTTGCCTGTTAGGATATAAATTTCACACGATATCAGAATAACAAGTTATTCCACGTACATTACAGTTAAAGTATTTCATGCATCTTATTGAGCCTCACTTATAAGAAAAAGTTTGAGCCGACAGGCACGTAATCTTCCTGAATTATTGTTATCGCTTTTATAATTACCTTTTAAATTTCAAAATCTCTCAATATATTAGTGTATCCAACTTCAAGTTTTTTGCAATGTCATCCGTTCATTAGATTTTTTTGTTAAATTTTATCGAAGTTTTCAAAATACCGCTGTTTGTTTTTTAAAAAAATATTTTTTAAAAAAAAAATCAAAGATTCTGGTTTGAGTATTTTTACAAATTCCGTTAAATCCTAACCAACTAATTTTTTCTTTTCCTTTTCCTTAAAAAAGGGAGGGTATTTTGAAAATTTTGACACCCTCCTTTATGATTTAACGGAAAATCCTGACGAATTTGTGAAATTGAAAAAAAATGAAAGATATATATATATACATTAAAAATTTAGAGTTTTTTAAGTTTAGGAGAATAGTTGCAAATGTGATGAAAGTTCATGCGGATTAAGTGAAGTTTCTCGGGCAAAATATAAATTAAGTGATTAAATTCATTTATTTCTACTCGCTAAATAAGTGGTGATTTAACAATATTGCCTTGCCTGATAAAGCCGTAGGGCGTTGTGGATGGTGTCGTAGGCAGAGTATTGGGAAGGCACTTCCTGCAACTCGTGGTCTATAAAGACGGGGACAGCACGGGCGAGAAGCTCAATGAGGTGGAGGGCAAAGATGGAGAATGGGGTTGTAACGGTTGGATTGGAGGACTCAAGAAGATTGATGAACCCAGACACGCTTTCCTCATCGTGTATGCAAAGGAGTGTGCGAAGCTCTTTGCCTGGAGGGAGGTGTTGAATTGTTCTCCTGTTAGTCACCATGTATGGCCTTGCTGGATCATAGAGGATGCTGATCAGGGGTGCAGCAATTCCAGTCATCACTATTGTTGATAGCACCATCATGGTGAAAGCTGCCTGCCCTATTATCTGTATGCAATATATATATATATGTATGCATGCATACACACAAATTTAAACAGTCAGCCACGGATCGGATCGAGGAGACGGAATAAGAAAGAAATTCAGGAGGAAAATATATGTGTGAAAATATATCTCGTGATTGGTTGAAATGTGAGAACTTTTTTCACTCCGGCCTGTTTTTTGACGACAATAAAGACCTTTTTAATTTGTAACATTTTTTCCGATCCCCTTATCGAATAAAAAATAAAACAAGAAATAAGAAAAATTTAATTTACTTACACTGCCTTGATGTTTCAGCTAATTTTTTGCAACCATATCATTAAAAGTTGCAATGTAAGATTGTCATATTTTAAAATTTTGTAATATTACCGATCCGTTAAATCTTAACAAATGATGTCAAAATCTCCAAAGTACTCTCCGTTTGAAAAAATAAAAAATAAATAAAAACTAAAGGCTAGCCGAGTATCCTTATAATTTTTATTTTTATTTTGTTTTGATTTAATTTTTTTAATTGAGGATAGTTTGTATGCATGAGTATAAGAGACATTCTACCTTTAACCTTAAATCAAACTGTATGGATGATATTGTAAACTTTTAAAATATGGCAATTAATTCGATATTGCAACTTTTTAAAGTTTAATGGTAAAGAATATTGTAAAAAACATCATGGGACAAGCGAAGTTTTTTTTAAAAATAAAAATAAACAAATAAAAGAAGGAGGAGGAGGAGGAGGAAGAAGAAGAGGAAGACATGCATGATAAATATATATATATATATTGAGAAGAGAGAGAAAGAGAGCAAATATACATACCACTTTGTCCATCCAATGAATATATAAAATAAGCTCCACTTGGCCTCTCAAGCTCATAATGAGGCTCAAAGTGACACCATCTCTGAGTGGCACATCAAAGAACATAGCAGGCAGCAGGGTTCCAATCAGCTTGGACACGTACCCAACGAAAGCCATCGTAAAAATCGGCGCTAAGCTCGACCAGCCAGCAGCAATCATGACATTCACATCGGTGTAAAGCCCCACAAACGCAAACGAAAACGGCATCAGAATATCCATCACAATTGTCTCGCTCCTCTCCACAAGCGTCGTTCCCAGCGGAGGGCCGTCGGGGATCACCAGCCCCAGCCAGAGCGGCCCGTTGGCAATCGCAATGCCGAACAAATCGGTCAGAAATCCTATCACGCAGACACTCAACAAAATCGCAACCACAAAGCACTGATCGACTGGTTGCCCTGCCGGGGTTCTCTCAATAATCCACTCCATTACTCGCCGGACGCAGGTGACCATGAAAGCCAATATAACCACCAAAGATACCATATACCACACCGCACCTATTGTCTCTACTTCCCCCTGTTTCGCTGCCTCGAATGCAAGTATTGCGTTGATCCCAACCGCATCGCTGATTATCGACGTGGACAATGCCATCCGTCCGATCTCGGAGCTCAGGAGGTTTAGCTCTTCAAGGATAGGATAGAGAACTGGAAACGTTGTTATAGCTAAAGACGAAGAGACTGCTCCAATGGAGGAAATCTTTGCAAGGTCCTTGTCCATGGACTTCCTCATAATGAAGGCGACACTTGTGACTACTATTAAGGGAAGTGTCATCCCCACCAACGCGATATACCAATGCTTTTTTCCTGCTTTTTTTATCAGGCCGAGATCCATTTTCACACCCGTCACAAAAAGGAAATACATAAAACCTATTATTCCAATATTTTTCATCACGTATTCAGCATTGTCCGGGAACATGTACGAGGAGAACTTCTTGTTGCTGCCGAGAACAGAGGGTCCAATGAATATACCGCCCTTGAGAACATATTAAATCATCAAAAAACCAAAAAAAAAACCAAAACTTTAGTGCAGGCATGGCTAGAATTAATTAATGTTAGTTTCCCTTGTAACAAAGAACTTCAACGCAAGAAAAACTCCCATGCATGAAATAAAGTATATATGTATCACAACATTCACAAATGCATCATAAGGAATATTCATTAATGAATATAATTAAACATACAGATCAATCTCTAACATATTAATCACCCTTTAATTTATCATAAAAGTTTAAAATGATTGAAAACAAAAAACAAAACACTTACAATTATATCGGAGACAATCCTGGGCTGTTTGAGAGGCTTGAGAAGAAGACGAATGATACGACTGGTGACAAGGACAATGATGATCTCTAACAACACTAGCGTGAAAGAGTAATCCAATGGGTTTGCTCCATAGAAAATGCCGAAGGGGTGCGCCTTGTGGACTTGTCGGCAGATCATCGGAACTTGGGACGTTTCAACGCGGCTAACCGTGTGGGTCTCATCCAGCAGAACTCCCATGGTGGTCTGCAACCCAGCAATATTTGTGCGCCACCCAATAGCCGCGAGGGAACTGTATACTGTGGAAAACCTTACCATTTTGCATGCAAGAAAAAGCACATGAACACCCTAGCCATGCCAAAAGGGGAGAGAGTAAGAAAGAGAGAGAGCCTAAAAGAGCTCACAGGGGTGTGGACCCGCGTTAAAAGAGGTAGAAGATGTTCAGTCTGATTTCAATGGTTGACCATTTTCCATTGCCTCTGAATCTGATGTCAACCGAGTGCCCCCTGGCAAGGAGAAATATGTACCGCGACCGAAATAGAGGGGGGTGTTGGAATATATTAAAGGAAAAGGCAAAATTATTCAAGACTAGATTGTAAACAACGATTTCTTTAGGATATATGTTGTCCCATTTTTTAAGTAATAATAGGATTGGACAAAACTATTTCCAGAATACAACGTACGAAGCCCAATAGTTACTTAATTTAGAATAAAACCTAGCTTCTAAAGTAACAATATAATACCCTTAGAATGAAAAATTGCATAAAAAAAGGGTAATACTTGAGTGTAGCAAATTTTTCGGAAATCATCCGGAAATTTGGTTACTCAAAGGCATTTTTGTAATTATTTATAATTACAGAAATGCCATTGAGTAGCCAAATTTCCGGATGATTTCCAGATAATTTGCTACTCCGTAGCAGTGCTCATAAAAAAATTGGCATGGCACAAAAAAGGGTAATGCTCAGGAGAAAATATTGCTTGTCCATGGCATAGTTGTAATTATTATTAATTACAACTATGCCATGGACAAGCATTGCTTCTCCCTAGCACTGCTCCACAAAAAATCACTTATGTCGGAGAAATAAATACTACACGTACATATATACTCCCTAACGATCCACGGCAATTTTTAACAATTGCCAGATCCACAATAGTGACAATCCAAGCCGTCTGTTTAAATCAACGGATAAAACATAGCCACGTACAACGCCACCTCAGAGTTCTGCATGAATGAAATAAAAAATACTCAAAACTCCAAAATGCTTCAGGCTTTCCTCCATGCTTGAACAGACACTAGCTTCTTCCCTGGGTTTTGCCTCTTTAAATTGTTAATGAGTTTTAATTTGGATGCTTCAAATGGATTTGGTTCTTCCATGCTTTAACGGACACTTCCTTCCTGGGTTTTGTCTCTTTATGTTGTTAATGAGTTTTGGATGGTTTGAATGGGTTTTGTTCTGGTCATTCTCGTTGCAGATTTTATTGCATTGTTGATTTGTTCAAGACGAAAAGGTAGTAGTGTTTGTCCAGATTGAGCAGCTGCTCTCGCTGCCCAGCTTCTCGCCTGAATCTTCTGGTGTGCACGTACGGCATCGAAACCATATATAGGCATCATGAGATTCTTGCCAAAGTTTCCATATTTCAACTCGGATGGGAAAAAAAGAATTCCATAACTTCCAAACCCCATCAAATGCAAGTACACAAATGGGTGTCAAATTTGAAAGATATCAATAAAATCCACAACCCATTGCAAAGGGGTACGTTGTAGTGGGTACCGTAAGAGAGAGGCAAAGGGGAGAGACTACGCACAATATTGATTTCATAATAAATAAAAAATAAATTTTACCTCTAATTTTTTTTTTTCTTCTAATTTTGCTCCTCTAATTTTTTTTTTTTTTTTTCAATTTAACCCTCCAAGTTGGGAAGGTTGGCTCCGCCCCACCCTCAACCGGACAAGAACATGGTTTCTAGAGGTTGAAGAAAGGTCTTCCTGGAGAGGGAGAGGAGAACAAGGGGATAGAGTGGTTTTTGTTTGAAATAAAGAGTCGATTTTGTTAAATTTTGAAATTCAAAATTTTTTACACGTCATCTTTCAGGCCGTTGATGTAACAAATGGCCTAGATTGTCACTATTATGGATCTGGCAATAGTGATTGATCCAAAATCTAATGGTGATTTTCATTGCCACATCAAAAAGTATATACTTAAGAGTATGAAAATAGAAATATGGTAGCATTTTTCTTTATGTTGTGTCTTTGGATATTATTATTTGGTCATATTTATAGTGATATGGTCCGAAATAATTCAATCCAACGGTCACGGATTATAACCATATCCCAATTAATAATCACCTAAATAACCATTTTAATGTCTTCACATGACTAGGAAATAACTAGTTTTTCATTTATTTTTCATCTAAAGCGGCCAAAAGTGCAAAGTGTGCCTCATAGCGTTTAAAGCCCATTGTCTGAGGCTGGTGGCGTTGCCGCTAATAGGCAGCTAGCTAGCCCTCTTTTCCAGCACTCAAGTTATTGCTAAAGTGAGGAGATCGAATTTATTATAAAGTGCTTGACTTCTTTATATCTAGTTAATTTTTGATAACTTTTTCTTCATGCACTTCAAAATTTCAGTTTTTCCTATAAAAAAAAAAAAAAAATTGGATTAACTATAACAAAGTAAATCTTACCAATCAATGCACTTGTTTTTTTAGATAGGAAATATATGTTTCATAATTATTTGAATTACCAAAAATAATTTATTTATTTAATAAATTATAACAATGGGGAAAAAACACACACAAACTTATTCCTGTCTAAATTAATTTATTGTTTTACTCCTTTCTTGGTTCAAATGGAATTAAGCTTCAGCCTCACTACGTTATGCCTCAAAGGCTCAAAAAAAAAAAGTCTCAAATTGTATGGACAGCTTGAACTAACAACTCAAATATTATGTATATGTTTTTTAAGGACAAAATTTTTCTTAAAATTGAGTTGAAGAAATTTCTTTCGATCGAATCTATTAAATTGATATGTGTCAAAAATACATATGATTCTTAAATACATTTTAGACACATGTCAATTTAAACCGAAAGAAATTTCTCCGGCCCATTTGAAGAAAATATATATGTCCTTCGTAATCAAAATTAAAAATCACAATAATATTTCAATTAATGATCATTTGTCTTGGGTCATTTGATTTAATGGTTTTCCTTCTTTTCTTTTCTTTTTTTCTTTTTTCCAAGTTCAAAATTTTAGCAAAATCCAAAACATAAGTACCTATGAACTAATTACACTTATTATCTTTCTATATTTCCTAGGTAACTTTGTGGTGTAATTCTTAAAATCCTAATTAAATATCATTTTTAAATTAAACTGTTGAGATTTTACAACCTCAGCAATCATCTGTCATATTGACTTAAAGAAAAATTATGAATTCTCTGAAAATGATAAATATAAAGATGATAACATCCATCCAAACCATTATGCATGGGTACTACATACAGCTGTAAGTGTTGTTGTGGGTACTACATACAGCTGTAATTTTTTTTTTTTTTTTTTTTCTACAAATTAATGTGGCAATTCACATGCATATCACTTACATTATTGGTCACTATAAACAATTAAATTAACCTGTCAACTTTTGTTGATTACATTTTTTATCTTGTAATCTAAAGGATTTTATTCCAAATCGTATCATCATGTCTGATCAGTTTTTTCTTATTCCATTTTTATTTATTACCCAACATAAATTATCACCCAGAGAGTCAAGAATTAGCACTCTTATTTACTTAGCTACATAAAATGTTATAAATTATACTTTTATCCCACCTTACTGACGTAGTAGTGCTTATCAACTCTTAGATCAGTCCCTGTTAAAAATAATAAGAAGAAGAATAAAGATTGATATTGGACTCTTCATGAGCGTAACTAGATGAAGGCTTGAGGGGTCCATGCCCCCCCCCCTTTCAAGCCCCAATCTTTTTCCTAAAAATAAAATAAAATCTAGAAAAATAAAAGGAAAAATAATAGTTTTGGCCCTTTCAATTTTTTTTTTTTTAATTTAGCCCCCTCAAAGCCTAAAAGCGGGCTCCGTCCCGACTGTATATCAATAAAATGATATAAAAATATAAAACAGAAGTTCTGTTTGTCTCTTTAAATGGAAAGGGAATTATGTTAAAACATGACAATGCAATTAATGCCTATCACAAAATTATTCCAGACCAACAGGGTCCATTGAACTAAAACAAAGGACACGATTATGCCATCGGGGACCACTGACCCACGGGCCGGACAAGGCCCATTTGTCATTTATCTCATGGGGGCCCAAAACATCAGCATCACCAGCCACACTGCCATAAGTTAGTCGGCGGCTTTTGCGTTCCTGCTAGTCCAGAGAATTCAATTCTGTGCAGCTGGAAACATTAGAGCCACGATTGTGTCAGTGTCAGGGTACAAAATTAATGAACAGGAAAGGCAGCACTCGAGTGTTGGAGCCCATGCTCTTGGTTTTTTCTGAATAAAATCTGGTCAGTCAGTAGTTGTGCTATTTAATTATTATCAATACTGGACAGGTGAACTTTGTATTCACTAATTTTAATTTCAAGAGGAAAGATTTGAGCAGAATCTTGCTTTCGATCCGGCCGTGATTTTAAAAGTTATATTAATTTTGAGTGAATAAAAATAATTAAACGTCCTGCATATAGTATTATTCAACAGTCTCACCCTTCTTGAGAGAGTTTTCGAGGCAACCACCATCGACGTCCACAAAAGCAAAAGAAGAAGAAAAAAAAAAAAAAAAAAGGGAGAAGAAGGCCGGGGAAATTAATGTTACTAATGGGAGGTACATCCAACAAGGGAAGAGAAGAAATGGAAATGCATCGACTTAATTAGTTAGTAGAGACGGTATATTTAGCTAAATCATGTGCAGACCCATTGATATTGCGATGGACTTTGTAAATATATCAAGCAGGGATCAAATTCAAGAGCCGATAAGCTTCAACAATGTATGATTCCAATTGAGAGTGGTAAGGGCAATTCTAGTTAAGAAAGACTGAAAACATCTAGTGAGTCGATCTCCCTCAACTATGACTAATGTTCTTTAGTAGTAAAACCCTAGCTTCTCCCACAGAAGAGTCCTAGGAGAGAACTTTTCTACCTAAACATGCAGCTGCACCCAGAGAGAAAGAGCCACGGATCGCTACATCAAAGCTTATATCCATGCATGGACCACATGATTTGTAGAAAGCCATATGAGATCCAAGACAATTGGTGCAAACAACAAGATTGAAAGAGAATCAGTAGAATTAAAATTAAGCAAGGAATTAGATAGAGTGCAAGATGATTCTTAATTATCCAACGTACCCACTCTTGACTGGCAAAACCTCAAAAGGGACAGTTAAGATCATCTTCTTGGAGGTGGAGATCGAAACTCCCCCAATTTTGCTAGCTTCCAAATTATAAGCTTTTAATCTCTCATGAATTTTTGCCTTCCACATTATTTCGAACACTGATCACTTCTAACTTCTGGCTTGACATTAGTTAAAAGTGTCATAATTTGATATATATATTATGACTACCAATTTGATAGCTATCAAAAGAACAATGTTATACATCACATGTTTATTTTATTTTTATTTTAGTATGCTAACGTGATAGGATTTAGTAGTCATTATTTTTATTTTTATTTTTTATTTTTGTTTTAAACAAAGATTAATCCAAAAACTATTAGAATCTGTCATGTCAGCAGTTGCCCAGGTATTTGCATAGCCCGAACAAATATTCTATCAAATTTTATGTATAAGCAACATTCTAAACTTTTTTGTGGAGAATACATATGGTAATAAGTGTTATTAAGAATATTACAGCTTTAACAAGTCTTTTACAAAGTGACGTAATAATACGTAACACTTATTACTTCTGCACTAAAAAAATTAAATTTACCAATAAAATTTTGTTTGCTATTATTTTTTTAATCCATATAATAATACCACGTGACTCTCATGTAGACTATCATAGTAGTTTAAAGACAATTATAATAAATAAATAAAAAGAAAGAAAAAGTAATATCTCAAGCATTTTTCAATAGGAGGATGCCAGGCAAGTCGGTATCTCAACTCATTACTTACTAGAAACTAGAAAAAGTGGTCTCACAGCAAAGTGCATAAAATTCTTAAAAACTTAAAATTATCATGTGTTCTTTAAATGTATGCTTCTCAAATGTTAATTAAAGAAAAATATATTTTTCACATGTTAAGAAACACAAGATAGTTTTATAAACGCTACATAAAATTCCTCCCATCCAATTTGAAAGAAATTTATATTCCAAAGCAAATGCCTTGATTTATAGTGATTTGAAGAACTAATTAAATACATCTAAATAGAAGTAAAATATATTAATATCGCATACTCATTTTTAAACGTATTTGTTGAAGTAGGGCACCATAAGCATGCCAGCAATATTGTACTACAAGACCTGCAATAATACTATTTTCTCCTACAGTCTCAGCCCAATAACTGTTGCAATTGTACCCTTCGAGCATGGGGCTAATTATTGGGGATTTTTACATCTTATTTTCAAGTATCCTTTTAAAATTCCAAAGAGGTATACGAATATTTACTTGGGAAATATTTAAAAAAGAAGGTATGAATTAAATAGGGTTATAAATTTTAAATGAACAGCTTCGCTGGCAAATAAATTCGTGTTCGGATTATTTATTACACTGACGGAGTTTGAACAAAAATTTAAACTCATTTATTAAACGAGCTGAACTTGTATATGTATGCTCTTATAACTTTATTTTTATTTTTATTATTATTATTATTAACTTTGCTATTAAGTATTTAAAATGATAAAAGAAAATTTTCTTCATTTACAAGGCATACATGTTGAACAAGCCTTGCTTGAAACAGTATGAGTAGTTTTTTTCTTTGGTATTAGATATTTTTATCGACAGATAATATTTTTTTATATATATAGATAATCGACAGATAATTACAATTAGAAGGTATGAGCCTGGAAATACACATCACAATTTTTACATTTCAAAAACATAATTCACAGCTGAAAAAAGTTCGATGATGGATGGACGGCTTTCCTAAAGATGTTTCTCATATAAATACGTGTGATTTGTAATGTAAATATCATTAAAAAAAAAAAAGAATACAAAGATCATAATGTAGTCCTCAAGCTCTTCCCAGTGATAGTGATAAAGATAAAGCATCTAATACCGAACCACTCAAGAATTATTTGTTCCCATTCTCTCTTTTATTATTTTATTTATTTTTCATTTTAATTACAAGTTTCATTACTGAAAATATAATATCTTATTAAAATAATAAGACGGGATGATGTGAAAATAAAAATCAACCATTAATTAACACTTAGTTATTAATTTGTTATTATTTTGATTTTTAAAAGTGTTAATCCAAATTTTGATCTGTTAAAGGTCAAATTTTATTTTATTTTATAAAATAATAATACTGATAAAATATGTCTACCAGCACCACCCTATCGCAAAAAGATCGACTTTCTTGGAAGTTGATCACCCGCATTTCACGGCATGCAAGTGAATAGTCATGTAATCCTTTACAAGATTGAAAAACAGATGAAAATGGAGAAGCTTATGAATATATGAAATAGCTTTTGAAGGTAAAAGGAAGTGGGGTTACTGTTGAAGCACATTTATGAGGATAAAGATCAAAAATATATATAATGTATGCAATGATAACATCAAGAGGATTAATGATCTGGGTACAGCTAAGTTGGTTTCTGTGTCCCCAAACACTAAGACACACCCTGTACCCGAAAGCAAGATCAAACCTCTCAATACTTTGCAATAACAAGGCCCAGAAATCATGAACTTTCAACCGAAGACATGGCCTATAGTGGCCAACCACATTTTCCACGTATGCCATCTGCAACAGGGAATGGATAATATAACCTAATTTTAAAATATTCGATTTTATTACCATAGTCTTCAATCCAACTCGAAATCAACAAATTAATTTTCTTTTCTTTTTTTTCTTAATAAACTTTTAAAATATTATTAAAATTAATTGAACACAATCGTACGAAAATCGTCTTTTTGTTAGGTCATTTGGTGACCTTTTAAAATAAATAGAGGTTTAACATTATATCAAGTTGCTATTGTGTTCAATCGAATCGAATCTTGTCATCATTAACTCTTTTCTTATTTTAATTAAATATTTTATATGTTGAACCCACTTAACTTATTAATGAAAAAAATTGTGCTCAGCCATTAGAAAAAAAATAGAATGTTAAAATATTAATTAAAAATTAAATTTACCATTTTTAATCCGGCCGTTTAATCTCTAAACTTCTCAGAGAAGAGGTGTTTAACAATTACACGGAGCAACGATAAGAATACATAACTCATGATCAATCGTACTTAGGAGAAAAAAAAATTAATGATCAATTTATCGCAAATTACATAATTTTGCCTTTTATAGAGAGATTAATGATGATGATGATGATGGAGAAGAAGTAAATAAAGGAAAGAAAGTGAGGAGACCGTGATCTGAACGAAGTTGGAAAGGAGTCAACATCCACAGTTACGAACCCCTATTTACTGAAAAGCCTGTCAAAATTTCAGTCAAACATGAAACCCTAGCTTTGCTCCCATTACTCGAAAGGCTTCACCTAGGGTTTCAGCCTCGGCCAATAAAACCTTGCTGAAGCCATAAAAAAAATAATACTAATAATAATAATAATAATAGTAATATATATTAGACTTAAATAAGTTAACCAAAATTTTATTGAAGAGAAAGATCTGCATGAATTCAAGTAGAGGAGTCAGAAGCTGGATTCACAGGCAGGTTCTTCAGGAGGAGACAACGTACGCTTCAGACTTACCAGTAAAACTGAAATAAGGAACCAAAAAGAAATCAGTAACACCTGTGTTATGTACAAAGAAGCAAAGTTCAGAGAATAAATAAAAAGAGGGGGGGAAATAAATAAATAAAACCCAGTAAAAA
The DNA here is from genome assembly GCF_958979055.1 of Alnus glutinosa. Classification (NCBI taxonomy): domain Eukaryota; kingdom Viridiplantae; phylum Streptophyta; class Magnoliopsida; order Fagales; family Betulaceae; genus Alnus; species Alnus glutinosa. Next base: position 27,755,865 of record NC_084894.1, on the reverse strand, counting down.
GTAAAGATCGATCACTGAAAAAGAAAATCCAGCAGCAAAGTGAAAGATCCACTATAATCCGGCGAAGTTAGGTGGGAGGGTTTTGACATGAAGTGGATACAAGGATCAGAATCAGATCATTTTTGCTGCTATATATATACTGTTCCTGCTCAAATCATTATCAAGACCAAGTGCATGGCACTATATATATATATACCTGATTATATATCAAAAATAATCGCAGATTTAACTAATAGACAATACATAGTCATAAAGATCGAAGACACCCAGATACTCAAAACTATAGGTTGATCGTTTAAGATCACCCATCTTAAAAGCAGGTCACAATTTTCATATCATCAGAGACACAGAGAGAGAGAAAGAGAGAAAGAGAGAGAGAGAGAGAGAGAGAGAGAGAGAACATTTAGAAAACACAAAAACAGAAAATCAAAAAAAAAAAAAAAAAAAAGGGAAGAAGAAAGAAACCCAGAGCAATACGATTACACGAAGGAGGAGTTAAAAGAACAACCAAACCTGTTGTCTTTGTAAGGAAGCATATACATAATGTTAAGCATCAGAAAAAAGAAAAGAACAGAGAGTAAGAAGAACCAAAATATGTTCCTCAATCGGATAAAGCAAGAAGAAACCATGAAACTCAGGATAGATAGCGCCACTGATCACACAAATATGATGATGATCAACACTAAAATTCATGCCCTCATGGCGCTATCCCTCCTGAGCTTTACAGATTCTCCCCTACTGTTTGTAGTATCCATATATATCAGAGAGTGGGACAAGAAAAGGCCTAAAACAACTACAAGAAAAGCTCTCTAAGCTTTGGAGCTCACATGGTGGGGAATGAAAGGGGAGGGGAAGGAGCGTATTTATAAGACGAAGGGACGTACGACATCATCGACATGAGTCACTTTATTGGAGCACATATGAAAGACCTTAACAAGAAGTAAAATGGAGGGGGGTGGGTTTTGTGAACTTGTGTGGACGGACGGTTTCTTTTGTTATTGTTTAATAATAATAATAATAATAATAATAATATTGCATTATGCTTCCTTACTTTGTACGCTGCCGACTACGATATTCATTCTCAATCTTGGGATACGGAAAGGGAACTTCAACGGGAGTAACGTTATTCTACACATTATTTAGCCTCAATTTTCTCCACTTGTGCAGTTTCGCCGGATGGGAGACCCTGATTTTCTCCATTTTGTGCCTGGAAAAGCTTACAATCGGATAAGGACTTAATTCCATCTACTTAATTAATAAATTATTATACGAATTATATACAATTGCGACGAGAGGACGTGATAATAAAAAATAGTCTTGAATTTATTTTTTTTATATATTGCTTACATACTCAATTTTTATTTTATTTTTATTCAATTAAGTTGACGTAGCAGTGTTCATCAACTATTGGATCATCCTTTAATAGCATTGTTATATCATTCCAATAAAATGGGAGCAAGGGTGTAATTAGCCTTTGAAGTTTGATGGGTAAAACTAAAACAATTAATAAATAAAATGGGTGGGGTTTGGGAGTTAAACTCTAATAAACATGGTGGTTTGGGGGCTTCCACCCCTGAATGTGAGTAGGATAAAATTTAAGTATTTAGAATTACTCTTTCTTTCTTTTTTATAGTGACTGATTGTCACTGTGAAATTATCATATTGTATGGTCGTAGTATAACAAGCTACTATATTTAGTTCCCTATGAGCTATATATATTGAAAAATATTCGGTAATGCTGATTTTACTACAAATTTATGTTTACATAAATGTTACGGGCCAAAACTTGAATAAATAAAAGAGTAATACTAAAACAACACTTTTACCTTGCTCTATCTTGTAATGCCGGTAGTGTGGCAGTTTTAACTAATTCTTAGTTATCTCCTTGTTAAGAAAAATAAAAAATAAAAAGTTAATTGGGACAGTCATATTAATATTATAAAATAATTAAAAGATGAAAATTTTATATATAACATTACTAGTAATAAAAAATAAAAATAAAAACCAACAAAATGTGAGAGTTTTCGTAAGGGTACTACCGTATTAATTAGCACATTTTTAGAGCATTCTTAATAGCCTCACCAAAATAGTTTTTTGGTGAAACAATTTGATGAAAATACTAAAAAATCACTCCCAGCAGCCTTACCACTTTAACCAAAAAGTTTTGATACCAATTTTGATGAGTAATATTCACTCACCAATTTTGTTTCTCATTTCTCTCTCACATGATTAACACACTTTTTTTTTCATTTTTTCTCTCATTTTCTTCTCCCATCTCCCATCTCTCTCACACGATGATGCCTTTATTTCATGGACATTAAGGTTTTTTTGTCCCTGAGATAAATTTTGTGGTTATTTCATTTATCTTTTCTTTCTTGAATTTGGTTGAAAAACAAATGAAAACTTTTTGTGAATTTCTTAACAATGATCTAATCTCAAGATGAAAATATATGATAGCTTGTGGTATAAAAAGATTAAATAGAGAAAGAATAAACAATCTAAAAAAAGTATTATTTAAATGAAATAGTGATAGTGAATAGTTAAAATGGTGATGCTACTGTGAGAATTTTAAAAAAGTAACTCACCATAATTAAAAAATAATAATAATAATTTTTAGCTACTTTAATAAATAAAATTTGGTGAGACTAATAAAAATACTCTCGTTGTCGGCAAAAAATTTCAGATGCAATCTAACTTGTGATATTACGGCCAAGTGATTAGTCTCAACCAACGACTGTGTTACACGAAAAAGTTTTTAGAGTAAGGGAAAACCGACACCCAAGACAAAGTAATTAATATATTTTTACTGGAATAAATTGTTGCGACTCCTTTTTTTTTTTTTTTCTTTTTTTTTTTCTGGATAAATTGTGACTCTTGTTAAGTCTGATTCAAATATCTCAAATAACACTCTTTTAATTAATTAATAAAAATAGAAAAAAATTACGTCAACCTCCACCTTAATATTTTTTTTATATGACATAAGAGTGAAAATAGTTTTGAGTATTTTGTATTTTAAATTGTTTGTTAAAAAAAAAATGATTTAACAAACAAAGACAATTAGGTTCATTAGTAAATTTTGTTCATTCTCTGCATTTTCAAAATGATTAACGCATTTGTTCTTATCAATTAGATACATGTATTTCTTATATATGGCATTGTGCATTAATTGCTATTTCTAGTGGCACGAATCATTGTTTGTCTTGTGGTACATATTTAACAGTTAAAATATCAATTAAATAATCATATTTATTTTATTATTATTTTAAAAAATTTGGGAGATTAATAATAATTTAAATGGTATTAAAACAAAAGTATTTAATTTGAACCTCCATTATATAATTTACCCCTAATTTCACTTAAATATTTCACGCATTATGTTTTATTTATCGAGGGAGCGTTTTAACTAAAGAAGATTGTTACGGTATTAATTAAGTTGAGTTGGTAAAATAGCAGGAGATAGGGTTCAACTTCTCCCCTCATTTCTTTCTAGTGGTCACGGGTTCGAACCCCCTTGCGGTAGTAATCCGCGAACCAAATGCTACTAAGAAGGGGCTTTATCAACTTGCACTTTGAAGGGATTGTGGTGACAAATTCGCTTTTCAAGATAGTAATTTTGGTTCAAACCAAATATTCCACAATGGGTGGGAATCCCGATTAGGGTTGAGCATTGGGCGGGGATGCCCCTTTTTTGGCACCACCTCGCACCGCTGCTGGTTGCGAAAATCGCACCCGCAAACTGCACAAAATGGGGAAAACTAGTGCGGTGCGGAGTGCTGTAGGGTGGGGGTGATGCAGGGCGGGGGGTGAGGATTGTGCGGAAATATGCGGGTTTAATACCTAGATCTAGAAACATGAGAAACCAAATCAAAGCTCGATTTTATCAGGAACCAAACAAGAAAATCATATTCAAACTATACCGGATTCAAACAAAATCAGATTCAAACAAGAAAATCACAAAGCCAGATTCAAACAAATCACAAAAAAAAAGGGATGAGAGACCACTGACCACAGGATGGGCGACTCGGCGAGGCCTCTTGAAGCGAGTATTGACGATCTTCCCGCCATTCCCGGTCTCCTCGTCAACCCTAATTTGGAGCTTCATGACATCCCCACATAACTGGTGACTCGGTGAGGCCTATCAACTTCCATAATTCCATTGGAGCAGATGCAGGACAACGGAAATCGTGAAAAAGAAAAAGAAGAAGAGGCGAAGGGGTGCGGCGCTAGGGTTTAAGAAGAAAAGAAAGGAAAAAATATGAAGATGGGGGGTGCGGCACTGCTAGTTTTTTTTTTTCTTTTTAATTGTGCGGGGCGGGTCCATGGGTATTTGATCGGCCCTAATCCCAATGGTCACGTCCAAGAGGGATAATTACGTTGGTCGCCCCTTCCCGCCTTTTTAATTAGAAAAAAAAAAAATTAAACTATTATTTTATTTTATCTCACAATGCTGATGTGTTAGTCTTAACCAACTCTTAACTTTTATTTTATTTTTTTTACAAAGACAAATATAAAGATTAATTGAAACTGACACGTTAATTGTGTTACTCATACAGTAATAACCATGATTCTGAACAAACGTTGTGATCTTGGGTAAAAAAAAACAATAAAAGTTGCATGATCGTTATGAATAGTATGTCTAATTGATTTATTTATTTATTTATCTTTGTATTTTTTAATCAAAGGTTTAACTATATATACTTCGGGTGCGTCAACTATCATTACATCAACGGTCAATCAGTGAATCAGATGCCCTTCACCATCCCAACATCACTTGTGGGCTATACTATTGGACCCTGTTAGTTGTCAAAAGTAATCATCATTAGTTAATAATCTAAATTAGAGTCGATCGGCAACAAGATTCTTTATATTTCGCTTCAATTTCACTCGGAAACACTTATGATGATAACGCTAATGATTCAACAATCTCCAGCAATTAACTCAATTTTAAGTGCTTCAGTTCTTGTCTGATATATAGTTCCATGCCTTTTGAGGATTCGGATCCAGTGAAATGAGGTTGTTCATGTTAAAGGTCGGTCGGAATCTATTTGCTCGACCACATATTTAGGAAGTTTAAGTAGGTGTGATTTAGACAACCTACACACTTGTCCGAACAAAATAAGGCTTCGATACTGAGAGACTGTTCATTACACATTCAATAAACAATCCCATTGCATTCGATCCCCATTCGATGTATAAATATTAGAGAAATGCTATAAATTATATTTTTATCTCATAATACTAACGTGTCAATTCTAACCCACCTTTAAAACATTATTTGTTAAAAAAAAAAAAAAAAACAATAAATAATTGAGACTAATAGTAATAGAACCGAAATATAATTTTTACTGTTAATTTAAATATTATGATATCATATCGTTCGGGGCAGGCCTTTAATTTTCAATTCTTTCCATCTTTTTTATTTATTTTTTCCGGTGATTAGATGTGGAGGGGGTAGTTGCATTTAATTTGCAAGAACATATTGGAGTTTAGGAGGATTTCTAAATTTGATGAACGCTACACATTTAGTTTTTGAATCTTATGGTGATAATAACTTTTCAATGCTTTGCACATTAAATTGATGAAAGATAGATGTGGTTAATCATTTAGCAATTCTATTAGCTCGTAATTAGTTATAACAAAATCAATAGCATAACTATTGATTATTGATTATTGGGGAACTCGACACACCAATTCACAGCATAACTTATATTTAATGGAAAACCCAAATGACACTAGAAGGGGGAAGGAGGGAGATTTTCGTGCAATACCAAAATTTCATGTGAAACTATATTCGAACCTTCACTTGTTCGAACAAGTGATCGAAAAATTTAAACAGGTCAAATTCGAACAAACTCTCACATAAACTGTTGTTAAGATTAATTCTATTTCAAGTCAAATTAGGATAGTAGTCTCAATCCGAGTCCAATAAAGACATTTAAGTTTGACTCCACTTCTTTACCTATAAATATGCCAATATCCTAAGTATATACTACAAATTGAATATTTTATATGTAGAGCATACTTTTCTTTCAAAAACTGATTTAAGACATCGAAGTGAATCATTCTGAAAAAATATCTTGGCTTTATTTGCACTAGATCTAAATTCGGCATCTTTTCGTGTTAGTCTAATTTACTCTTATAAAACAAGAGTTTAAACTAAGATGGATTTTAAAAAAAAAAAAAAAAAAAAAAAAAAAAAAAAAAAAAAAAAAAAAAAAACTTATTATTACATCTAACCTCTGTTCAAAAGAAAAAGAAAGAGTCAACTCTATGATTGAGTCAAATTCTTCCCATGATCATGCGTTTATTGCACCCAAATTCATTCACCTCACTCCCCAACTCTCCTTGGACCACATTTTTAGGGTTTGAGTCCAAATTAATTTGAGCAGCATACCGTAAGGAAATTCATATGGAATTTATTTCTCCAAATCAATTTTGAATTGTTTAATCACTTATTTGAGCAATAAATCTCAAGTAAATTCTGTCATGCACTAATTAAATTATTAACAATTTAAACAACAAATTAATGTTAGACAGTCGGGTGACTTTCACCCATCAACATGTGTGAGGCCACTAGTCTTTTCCTTTTCACTTGCTGGTTTTAGAGATAAGTAATCCAAGTTGGATTTGAAAAGGAAGACCCACTTGTAGGAGGATTGGTTTGACCGACTTTCATGATTTATAAAATCATGTTTTCAGCCCTAGTTGATGTGTGCAAAATCGAGTTTGCATTAAAAGATCAGAGAGCACAGCACAGCACCGGATCTAATTTTTTCTTCTTGGTTTTGGAGTACCCAAATCAAGAGAGCAAAAGACAATGTGTGAAAGAGAAAAAGAAAGAGAGATTAGCCGCAATCTGTCTTGGGGAAAATATGAGTTTTTACTTATGTTTTTTTTATTCTCTTTTGTGAAATAATATCTATGGTGATAATGAGATTTGAGTGTATTATAACTTTGGGTTCTGAATGATTTTTTTTTTCTACTGTTTTGTACTATCTTTTTAGTCAATTTCTTTGTGATTGCCTCCGCCTATGAATATACCTCATATTAAAGAAATCACTTAAATTATAGTGTCGTGTAATTAATTTAATTTTATTATTATTATTTTATTTTTATTTTTTTTTTCATCTCACGAGTCTTGAAAAGATAAATTTTCTTACCATTATCCTTACCCCATTTTCAGAACCTAACATGCTTGATTTGCAAAATGGGGCACACTTTTGTTGACAATAATAACATAAGGAAAATGATACATGCACTTATAGTGCACTTGATATGCACTATGAGTATTTTGTACTCTATGTTTTTAGTCAATTTCTTCGTGATTGCTTTCGCCAGTGAATATACCTCATATTAAAGGAATCTCTTAAATTATAATATCGTGTGTAATTAATTTTATTAATATTATTATTATTTTTGCATCTCACAAGTCTTTGAAAAGATAAATTTTCTTACCATTATCCTTACCCAATTTTCAGAACTTAACATGCTTGATTTGAAAAATGGGGCACACTTTTGTTTGACAATAATAAGATAAGAGAAATGATACATGCACTATGAGTATTTTGAGCATTTCCCATCAAATAATTAGGACAGGACAATCTCGCAGTATCTTCATCGTGGGAAAAAAGAAGAAGATCTCTTATTAAAATAAGGACAAAAACTTTTTAGGTTCATTGGAGGAATTAAACTAACGTATACATCAAAATACATATTACTTTATTAAAAATACATACAATTTTAAACATATATATAAATCATGTTATCTATTAAAAATAAAGTAAGTTTTTCAACAGCTAATATTTAATTTAATTTATTTATTTTTTTATATAAAAAAATTATAATGTAACAAAACCTCAACATAAAGGCTTTAATTTTTTTTTAGACCACATATGCCAAATTTTAATTGAATTTAATAGGCTGAATTATTCTTGCAATCTGGTTAAACAAAAACTTTGTGCTTAGAATATTTTTTTTTTTTTTAAAAATAATAATAATAAATAATTGGGGAAGAGAAAAGGCAGCGATGTAAATTGGTGTGAATATGGAGGCTAAAAGAAGGAGAAAGGGTCCGTAGGGTCTGGTCATTCTATGCCACATTTCTCTGACTCAGAGGGACGCCTCGGCACTTGCACCCACAAACCCCCACCGTGAGAGGCTACGCCTACGCGTAGGGTAGACCCTCCATACCTCTCTTTCTCTCTCCGGTTTCTTCCTTCCTCCGATACAGCTTTCAGAAGGTGCCAGAGAGACCCAGGTTCCAACACTCCCTCGGGAATCGTGGCCTTTTTGCTTTCTTTCTCTACTATGCTTCCATTTCATTTATTACATTCTGGGACGCTCTTTATAAGGACATTAATGCCCTCACAGCTTTCTGACCAACACCAGTACCTGAACTTCTGAATCGGGAAAAACAAAAATCTGGGCATTTTGGTCATATTTGTTTCCTTTTTTTTTTGCTTTTCTCGGGGTTCTTCTTCTGCGGCCCTCCATGCCTGACTGACCCCACTGCCCCGAAAAAGGTAAAATCCATCTTTCTTCTTTAATATATACGATTTCAGAATTATTTTTATATTCAATTTTCCCTGGGTATTGTAAACAAAAATTAAACCATACATCATAAATATAAATATAATGATAAATAATTTTTACACAATATTTACATATTTTTTGTATATTATTTTTTTAAATTAACCATTAAATTTGTAGGACCCATAAGAATTCACACGTGGATCCTAGAGATCCAATGATTGATTTAAAAAAGTGATATACAAAAGATGTACAAGTGATGTGCATGTAACATGTCTCAAATATAATATATGTTTATATTGACTTCTTTTTAAAGTTATATTTATTTTGGCTTAATGTATGTTAGAGCACTCACAGTGAAGTATGTAAAATTCACTCTTAGCTATAACAGATAATAAAAGTGTAAAAAACGTTCGCAGATCTATAATTATTTTATTGTTTTTTCTTTTACTTTTCTTTCGCCGTTCAACTTATTAATAAAAAGGAATAAAGAAAGAATATATAGTTAAGAATAAATAATCGGATGAATAGTATTTTTTAAAATCTTTTAGCTAAACTAAATAAAGTGAGTTTTAGTTAGCTATTTTAAATTAAGAAATAGACCAGCTACGGTCTTAGTTAAGTTTAACAATTTCAAAATCATACAATGTTTTAAAAAATAGCAATTTTAAAACATAATTATTAAAAACATAAATTTTTAAAGGGTAATGCTAAAGCTATTTCTAGTGTTCTTCTAAGTCATTATTTGGTAACATAGCATCTTTTTTTTTTAATAAAAAAAGGGAGAGGGAAATCAAGTTTTTTTTTTTTTTAATTATAAATAAAGTGTTATGTCAGCATAGAAGGGCCTCAAAATAACACTAAAAAAGTTTTAACATTTATTTTTTATCTAATCAAGTAAATGTTATAAGTAACGCTGAATTATCTTTATATGATGTGTTCTTGGAGAAGCCTACAGCCACCCACGGGATTCACGGGAACATGGGATCTTGACCTGTATTCATCATTTACGACATAGAAATCTTAGCCCTCTCATGGAGTCACTTGTGAGACCGTACATGTCGCTAGATATATGTATGATGTTGGCGTACGTTGGGTTGCTTTCTTTTTCATCAAAAGATACGATATATTAGCGACGTATCACCTTTGTAGAATCCCCACAACAGAAATCTTGAGCTTAAGAGGCCAAGTGGAGCCTTTATAATGTACGACAGCTTTTGGAACGTGTGGAAAAATCTATGCAAAGACGTTTCTCAATAGCCAGGCCTCTTTTTTTTTTTAATAACAATTATAGATTTTATTTTATTTATCACAATTTTAGATAATTGGAACACTAAATAAGAGAGAAAATACAGGGCTCGAGTGGCCCAAAAGTCTGAGCAATTTAAGGTACGGGATTCACTTATTCTGAACAACCAATCTCGCATTTTTAAGAATGGTTTATAATTTGTGTTCTCGTATCGAATTTAGGTTGTGTCGAAATATAAGTATATGACTATATAAGTTAATTTTAATTTATTAATTTCGTGTTGAGCTTGTTGGTCGTGTCGAACTTGTTGGTCTTGTCAAAATATAAATATAATACAAGTCAACCCTAACTCAATCTATTTAATTAAACGGATGAGACTTCTCGCTCAAACTCGCTAAGAGCACTCACGTAAAATGAGCTATTTATATTCGATTTTTTTTAAAATTTTTAACAAAATTCACAAAAACTACCGTTAACAAGCTTTTTACCAAATGTTAAGTTTAACATTTGTCATTAACCATCTCTTACATTGAAAGAATTTATTATTTAATAATTTTAAAAAGTAGTCAGTTAAATCAATAATTAAATTTGAAAAAAATTTAAAGAACACAATGGTGTGAATGCTCTCAAGCCTCATCTCTCATCCCTGCCGAATTTCCTTAAATTCCAGCAGAAAATTCCTTTTCTTTTTTTGTTTTTTTTGCCAAAGTTTCCCAGGAGAAAATATTTTCATGATTAGAGATTTGAGGAAAAGATTCTGTAGATACGCAGCAGTAGTGTAGCAAAAGGCAAGGCAGCGGAAGTCGTGGGCACCATCTGGAACCTAAAAAGGTCTTAGGCCAAACCTTAGTCGGCAGACCCCTGGTTGTGTCACGTCAACGGTCAACTTGTTTGTTTGCTGAACTCCGGCTACAGAGTCTTGCGACGTGGGGGTCCAGCGTCCACCGAGCTGGCCCTCTTCATTTTCTAATTTTTCTTCGCACCATATTCAATCGTGTTCATGAAAGTTGAAAAAGAAGACCAAGACTCGTTTTGCCTTCAATTAAATATTGAAACCCCCTGGCTTGGCCCCATGGGGGGTAGAAAAGTTAGCAACTAAACCACCAAGCCAACAGATTAGAGAAGGGTTAATTAAATTAATACTGATTAAAAAATCAAAATGCGCTATTTCTGATGTTAATTAATGGGGTTAACATCCGTATAAAGTTAATGCTTGTGACATATGGCACTATGGCAGCCAAGTTGTGATGCAATCTTAGTCATAAAAGTCCAAGTATCATTAATATATGCTACTGTGTTATTTATCTAATAAACTTTGAGGTTTTAAGTAGGTGGAGAAAACTTTGCAACTAACCACCAAGTCAATTCTATTAAATTAATTGTTTGAATTTTGATATATAATTGAGAAAGACTATTTATGAGACACATTTGACCAAATAAAAATTTGATTACCCAACAACTTATTCAATCAAGTGGGTTCTATACCCGAAAATTGAATCTAGTCAATAGAGAGGATCAACGAGAGAGCCTTTATGGAGCTTATTTGTTCGAACAAGTTTTGAATAGTTCATTCTCTTGTTCGATAGGTGAACTTCATAAGAACTTATTCACATTTGCTTGCAATTCAGATAAAAAAATTATTTAAAATCGGAATCCAGAGAGAGAGAGAGAGAGAGAGGGTTTCAATGAGGTATGCCTGTCCAGATGGGTATTGAATTGTTTGAAAACCTATTTGGACATATAGACTATATTGATACCTTCTCTCATTCACACAGGTTAAACAAATTACAATCCAATTGACTAATTCCGATACGAAGAGAAAAGGGTTAGTCAAATATGTATTACAATTGTGTTTATGATGTTGATTAATAGGGTTAGCAACTACATAAAGTTAACCTTTGTCTATCATTTCTCCTTTCTATTTCAAATGATTCATGAATTAGATTTTACGGCATCTAACCGTGTATATAATGTCACATCAACGACTAAAGCAGGTGAATGTGTGAAGTAATTTTAGACAAGTTCCATAAGTGGTCTCTCACAATTACATATTCAAAATCTCACAAATTTCGAACAAATAATTTGAGAGAATCATGATCTAGTCAATATAAATGATCAACGAGATAGCTTTCATGGAGCTTATTTGTTCGAACAAGTTTTGAGTAGTTCATTCTCTTGTTCAATAAGTGAACTTCATAAGAACTTATTCACATTTGCTCGCAATTCAGATAACAAAATTATTTAAAATCGGAATCCATCGAGAGAGGGTTTCAATGAGATATACTTGTCCAGATGGGTATTGAATTGTTTGAAAACCTATTTGGACATATAGACTATATTGATACCTTCTCTCGTTCACACAGGTCAAACAAATTACAATCTAATTGACTAATTCCGATACGAAGAGAAAAGGGTTAATCAAATATATATTACAATTGTGTTTATGATGTTGATTAATAGGGTTAGCAACTGCATAAAGCTATCCTTTGTGATGGGACTATGACATAATATGTTTTTTTTTTTACTGAGAAATGATAGATAGAGAACGTTTGATCGTCCCAGTCCGTCTTTTAATATTAAAAAAATATATTTTATTTAAAAAATATGAAAAAACGCATAAAGGATAAATGAAAAAAAATGCATAATATGTTTTTTTAATATTAAAAGACGGACAGAGGACAGTCAAACGTCCCCTGTCTATCATTTCTCATTTGTATTTCAAATGAATCATGAATTAGATTTTACGGCATCTAACCGTGTATATAATGTCACATCAACGACTAAAGCAGGTGAATGTGTGAAGTAATCTTAGGCAGGTCTTATAAGTGGTCTCTCACAATCACATATTCAAAATCTCACAAATTTCAAACAAATAATTCGAGAAAATCATGATCTACTCAATAGAAATGATCAACGAGATAGCTTTCATAGAGCTTATTTGTTCGAACAAGTTTTGAGTAATTCGTTCTCTTGTTCCGATAAATGAGCTTCATAAGAACTTATTCGCGTTTGCTTGCAATTCGGATAAAAAATTATTTAGAATCGAAATCCATTGAGAGAGGGTTTCAATGAGATGTACCTACCCAGATAGGTATTGAAATGTTTGAGAACTTATTTGAACATATAGACTATATTGATACCTTCTCTCACTCACGTGTCAAACAATTTACAATCCAATTACCTAATCTAGACACGAAAGAGAGAAAGGTTAATCAAATATATATTACAATTGTGTTAACGATGTTGATTAATAGGATTAGCATTTCTATAAAGTTAACCCTTGTGATTGGATTATGATAGAAAATAATTTTTTTTATTTTAAATAAATTATAAATTAAATTTAATGACATTTAACCGTGTGTATAATGCCACGTCAACCGTTAATGCAGGCTAAAGTATAATGTAATCTCAGGCGTAAGTCAAAAGTATCATAAATAAATTGTAAGTGTAAGATTAATTTAATTTAATAAAAGTCCAATGTTTATAAGTAGGTGGAGAAGCCAATCTCACGAGTGAAAGAGTAGGTGGGTGAAAGGTCAAAAACTTCGCACAACAGAAAAAGAAAAAGAATAATAATAATAATAATAATAATAATAAAAAGAGGAGAGTGGGGGCATGGGGATTTGGGGAACATCCATCCGTATAAAAAAAAAAAAGAAAAAAAAAAAAGAAAAATCCCTGATCTTTCTCTAGGATTGGGGGAGGGTCCCACACCGACAGGCTCTTCATATTGGCTCTCCCACTTGTCCACATATCAACAATACACCAAACGCCAGAGGCGGATCAAGCACCCCCGGTGGGTGGCCCCCACCCCATTTCGATGGTTGGGGGGCTCCCGGGGTGACCACTCGTTGGTAGTTAACTCACACACTTTTCAAGCTTTGCTTGGATGGGGTTGAGGAAATCTCACAACAAGAATCGAATGGTGGATGCCGACTTTTTTCATTTTTTTAGTACCGAAATATTTATTAAATTTATTTTTTAAAAAGTAATTTATAATTTAACATAATATCAATACACGTCGTATTTTTACTATTGATACACCGAAAGTTGCTCACCTTATTGGTTGATGTAATACAATAGTGATTTCGTTTACGTTTTTTTGTTGAATCTCTTTCTTTTTCACGGTTATCACATCCATTCGAATTAGGAGTAAAAATGATTCTCCCTTTAGTTTTTTTTTTTTCTTTTTTTCTTTTTAAAAAATAAAAAAAACTTTAAAATGGATTAGCCTAGGACTGTATTTGTCTCTACCAGAGGGCTGATTTCACCATTCGGCCGCTCGTCAACAAGAGGCGAAATTCATTTGTATCTACAAACGGACGAACGAATAATTTCACTTAAATGCTTGTCAAATCTATTGCACACCAAATTTAATCTAGAAAATTAAAGGGATAATTGCACCGTTGGTCCCTGTGGTATGCCATAAATTATTTTTCACTTCCTATGGTTTAAAAAGTTCATGGGAGGTCCTTGTGGTTAGCAATAATTACAAATCGACCCCTAAAGTCAAATTCCGTTAAAATTTTTAATAAATTCCGTAAAATGCCACGTCAGCACCACGTGTCGCCAATAAGATGGCGACACGTGTTCATCTTAATAAAAAAATATAAATTTATTAAAAAATAAATAAATAAACTTATTTTTTTAAAAAGAAAAAAACAAAAAAAATAAAAGAAAAAAGGGAAGCCAAAGGGCGGCCACCCCCAAAGGTGGCCGGGGTGGCGCGCGGCCACCTGTTGGCTTCTCTTTTTTCTTTTTCTTTTTTTTTTTTTGTTTTTTGTTTTTTTTAAAAATAAGTATATTTATTTATTTTTTAATAAATTTATATTTTTTTATTAAGATGGACACGTGTCATCATCTTATTGGCAACACGTGGTGCTGACGTGACATTTGACAGAATCTGTTAAATTTTTTAATGGAATTTGACTACAGGGATCGATTTGTAATTATTACTAACCACAAAGACTTCCCATTAACTTTTTAAACCATAGGGAGTGAAAAATAATTATGGCATACCACATGAACCAACGGTGTAATTATCCCAAAATTAAAAGCGAAACAAAACAAAGATCCAGAAAATAACGAAAAATAATTACGTCATACCATAATTTAATATAAAATCCACAAATATCGAAGTGGGATTTGGCGAAGTGAGGTCTTCCTCTTCCTTTAGATTCAAGTTTTCCTTATGGTGCTCTCACAGACAGACAGAGAGAGAGAGAAGAATAATTAATTCAAACACAAAACAAGCAAAATATGGCACTCATCCCCCCTCATCACCCTCTTTTTCTTAAAAAAAATAATTTTTATTAAAAAGTTGTCTATGATGTCACATTAAAAAGTTGTCTATGATGTCACATTAAAGACAATTTTTTAATAAAAATTAATTTTTTTATTATAAAAAAGGTGATAAAGGGGATGAGGAGAAGATGTGTAAAAGGGCTCGCAAAATATTGAGGTAGAAAACCGTGATTACTAAAAAATAGGTTGAGTGAAAAGATGGAAAATAAAAATGAAGAGTCTTGAGAGACATACTTGGAGATTTGAGAAAGAGAAAAAATTCAATTATTAAAGAGAACTTGAGGGTTGAGAAGATTGAATTGAGAGTGTAAGAGAGTTTTTTCATTTATTTTTTTGGGCAGCGCAAAAGGAGAGGGAAAATGCGAAAAGGAGAAGGTGAAAAGATTTCTAAAAATCCATTTCACTTGTAAAAACAATGTTGTTTTAATATTTAATTTCAAAATGATATTGTTAAATATATATATTATAGGCCTCCACCTACTCATATTTTACTATCCACTTGCATATGAGTCGAATAACGAAAAGAGTATCCGCCTATATGAATTAGGTACTGTAAAACCGTTCATAACCTATACGAGTTAGTATTTAAACGCTATACAGGTCTAACCCAAATAAAGCAAGAACGAAAGCTTGCTTTGCAAAATCCAGAAAAGAAAAAAAAAAAAAAAAAAAAAAGAAGGAGAAAATTCTGCATCAAGGACCTATATATCGTGAAAGGTAGAGTATGGATAGACGAATTGAGGGGAGTGATTGGAGATAGATCCAGAGGTAGTACTATAATTAGTAGTTAGTAGCCAGTAGGGGCTCCAAACATTCACTTGTCTTTCTTCTTCATTAAGCCTATAAAAGACGTGACCCATCTATCTATCATTGCTTGGCTGTGTTCACGTGTGCATAATATAATGTATTATTCTACAGCTGTAGCTACACTAGACGTTGGAGAGGCCAGCCTCTCTTTAAAGTTTAAACCTTCTTTTGCGGATTCACTCTTCTTTCATCTTCTCAATTCCACTCCTTCGTTTGCTTCCTTCAGCATCTCTCTCTCTCTCTCTCTCTCTCTCTCTCTCTCTCTCTCTCTCTCTATACATATCTTCTTGAGCAACCTCAATGTCTTCATTAATCAAGAGCATTTACATTTGACTGAACAAATTTTCTTTTTATTTTACTTGTTCACGTTTCAAAGACGTGCATGTCTTATTAGGAGTTTTTTTTTTTTTTTTTTGTAAGCATGCACTATAGTATCTCACTAATTTTTGAACTAGAATAGCTAATCGGATACAACAAATTTGCATCCGAACTAGCCAAAATATGTGATACCATGTATGACGTAGCAATGCACATTGTATAGGCATTACTAGCTTTTCTTGAAGTACTATACAATTCAAAAAAAAAAAAAAAAAGTGTGAGATTATAATATCATATTTGTTTGTTAAAATTTTTGTTCTATTTTTTTTTTATTCAAAATAAAAACACTTAAAAACAAGTCAAACACGAAACACTCTTAAAAATACAAAAGTAATTGTTACATATATTTATGTCACATTAAAACATTTTAAAAACAAAAAAACACCTCTATTTGTCTCCCGGTTTATAGTGAGAACTCTAGCTGAATATACTTTTTAAACTCACAACTTCCACAATAGGCCGCTACCATTAACGCTACCAGCTAGCAGCTTTGTTGCTATTTTCATCGAGAGAATCCTCTCTGGAGCAATGGATTAGATTGCTGCATTAATAGATAATGCAATTTTTTTTATTTTTTTTTAATCTTTATTTTGGTTATGTGTAATTCTTTCATTTGTATTGGTTGGCTATTGTAATTCTTATTTTGTGTGAAATATGTGTATATATACTTAAAGACCCTACAGTTAGGTGTGGAGTTAAATCGATTTGATACTAGAATAGTGGACCATCAAAATATTTGGTCCTAAACAACCTGAGATACGCGATCTTGAACCACTGCATGTTTACCACACATATATGGGCTATGGAATATAGTATTAGGCTTTACTTTTGCATCTATCTATCATCTCTGGATGTGACTGGATTCCCCAGTGGGTACCGTACTCCCTTTGGATAATTTTATTCTTTACAAAAATTATAAAAAAAAAAACATGTGTTGGGGTTTTATCAATTGAATGCCTGGAGTCCCCACTGCTTTCGTGTCCCTTCCAGAGTTCTCTAAGTGTAATCTTTAAGATCTTCCTTGCGTCCCAGTTATTATTGCTCAAGGCTTTATGGTGGGGGCTAGGATAAAAAATATCCAATTTACTGTTTGAATTGCCAGTTGTTGTTTAAGGCTTGTGGTGGGGGGTTGGGACAGATATTATTCATCAATCTTACTATATGAATTGTTAGCATGAGACTCATCTGTCCGAACGGGTCTTTAACCGTCGGTTTATTTGTTAAGGCAAATAGATCTTATAAAAAGTCTCTCCACATTTATTGGGGCGGGCTGGTGCATTTTGTTAGGTGGGTAAGTGGGGGGTATGGGTTAGAGACTGGTAAATGTTGCAAATGGGCCATGGTGGGCTGGCTAGGCCTTTTGCTTGATGCGAAGCCAATATATTAACTAGATTGCCTTTTGCTTGGTGCATTGTCTTTTGTTAGTGATGTTTGAGAAATGAAAGTCCTGAAGTTTTGGGCTTTGTGCTGGTTAAGTGGATTGATACGAATGTGACCTCTTTATTAAGGCCTATATATACTGATTCCAATTCATAGAAAACCCATGAGAGCATGGGCTTAATGGGCTTAATGGCTTAATGGGCTTGTGTCCTTCTAAAAATGAGGTGATTTTTAAAATCACTATTGGACATGTGATTGATCAATATTAAATTTTGATCGAATGGTAATTTTATAAGCCACCTCATTTTTAAAAGGAGGGACAAAAAAGATTATTTACTCATTAGCTTAGAATATCCAAAGAGGTATATTGTAAACGTATTATTTACTTCTTCTTAATAGCTTAAACTTTTGGAATAAATGGTGATTTAACATGACTCAAAATATTATTATCATAAAAAAAAAAAAAAAAAAAAAAAAAAAAAAAACACACATCTTTCAATTCACAAAAAGATTTTTGTTTTTTTGCATTTTTATATAATCCATCAGTTAAATCAAGGCTGTCTAATCTATACAATAATGAGAAACTAACCTCAGCAAATACTGCAACAATTTTAGGAAGATATTAATTGTTAGAACCCAAAAGGTTCCCTATCTGACCTGTAGATGGAAAGAAGAAATCAGATCAATATGATGGTATAGTTATACTGAGGGCCTGAGGCATAAATAAATTAAATGAGAAAAAGATGAGAGGAGTGTAAGTGACCCAAGATTGAAGTCCTTACCTCTCCACCATTGAACAAAGCTGCTCATCAACAACTTTGGCCTCGATGCAGTTTAACCATGCAGGAACCATCTGCCAAACACAAGAAGACATACAGTACTATATTCACTACCTACATATTCACTTATTCTCTTTTATTATTATTATTATTGTTGTTGTTGTTGTTGTTGGTTTTTTTTTTTGTAGGGGGGGAAGGTTGAAATAGAGATCGATATGGAAGTATACCTCAGCTCAATCTATGCTGTCACGATGAAACTGGCATATTTTTCCTAGTGCAGAAACTGGCATATTTATATTTTTTGTTCGATGATATAAACAAACACATATACAAAGGTATATCGGTGTTTTCAGCTCCAAAAACTAGCAACCATAAAAATTATAATTAGAATAAATATCATCTGCATATGAAGTTGGATGACATTTACAACTTAATTATTCAGAAGTTTAACCAAAGGGCAGCTAAGTTTCAAATTTCATGTATTAAGTACTTCTTAATTGAGTTAATTATTAGTTATTCAATTTCTTTATTGTATTGTATTGTATTGTATTGTATTGTATTTTTTATTTTTTTTTGCAGAAATTATACTTTACCTACCTGTGGCAAGGGTCAAGTTTGAATTGCCAACCCATGATTTAAGAACTTGAACTTCACCATTGATGTATTTGCTTTTAGTTCACTAGTTTAATGTATTCCTATCATATCAAGATTGCTATAGCATTTTAAATTGAAACACATGCAAATTTTAAATTGAAAAAATATTGAAGGAGGTGATCCCAGGAAAGGATCGAGTGCGTTTTTAAAAGGCTAAATTGTAATTTTAAAGGCGAACTCACGATTTTACCTAACACTAACTTGAGTTTTTAAACCTTATGTTTTGAGAAATATAATTTTGAAATCGTACATTTTAAAACCGCAAATCCAAACATACTCAAATTGCAACTTTCTAAACCATAGGCTAGCTGATAATTCGAAGTTGACCTAAAACTGTATATATATTTTTTTTACCTCTTTTATCCCAAATGACATAATTTAAAAATATTAACTTCCTTTCCTCTTCCTATGTTTTCTAGGCTAGAATGTGAAACATAAATTAAAGAGAAATACTACATGTACTTAAACTTTTACAAAGAGAGCCTTACTAAGATGATATGGAGTTTATTCATCGGTACTCGTAGTATTTCTTTTTACAAAGAGAATCTTACTAATTAACTAATGTGGAGCTTACATGTACTTAAACTTTTACAAAGAGAGCCTTACTAAGATGATATGGAGTTTATTCATCGGTACTCGTAGCATTTCTTTTTATTAATTGTTATGATCATCTCCAATGAATAAGCTCCACATTAGTTAATTAGTAAGATTCTCTTTGTAAAAGTTTAAGTATATATAGTATTTCTCTAAATTAAATCCACAGATAGACAGCTCTCAGCCTCTCACCATAGGATGCCCTTGTGCAGTCTTAAGCAATGTTAAATTACCATTTAAGATAATTTAATCATTTAATTAATACTTCAACACGGCTTAAAATCCCTTTTAATAGGTGAGGCCCAGCATGTTGAATATTTAATTGAAATGAGAGGTAAATGAATGAGACATGGTTCGAAATCAGGACTTATACTCTGATACCATGCTAAATTACCATTTATCATAAAAGCTTAAGCGGATAGAAAGAGATAAATTTAATGATTTAATCAATACTTTTAACCAGCAATGACAGAGGAACCTAAGGAAAAACCAAATGAAATTAGTAAGAAAATTCAAAACCAGGGTCTTCATTCTCAAAGCAACACAGAAGAAACAGCCAAATGCACGAAACTCTAACCCACAACAATCAGTACGGTGAGCTACATACCATTTGTCGGATTAAGAAAAACCCAGCCATGATAATAGACCTGCAAATATATCATCATAAGAAGCAACGTAAAGAGAAATCCACTAAAAAAACGAATAATGCTTTTGGTTGCTAAGAAAATGTAGGAAAAATTACAGTTTACCCCCTGATGTTTACACCAATTTGCAATTTTGGTACCAATGTTTAGATTGCTTCAATTGCACCCAATAAAGTTGAAAAAATTTGCAATCTACCCCATTCCGTCCAATTGTGTCATCTGGAGAGACGGAAGTCACCCCACGTGCCGCACACATGCCTTTTTCGGACATAAGTGGATAAAAATGCCCTCATTTAAACGGAACCGTTTTGTCCAAGTCATTGAAACTGCACACATCTTTCAACTAACGCCGCAAACTCACAAACATCGAATTCGGAAACTCCGCCACGTTCTTCTCCGCTGCCCGCCAGAGTGAATCCCTCTGATGCCACCACGCGATATCCACGCCAACCCCAATCTTGGGCCCTCTATCCCTTTCCCTTCACAGCCGCACGATCACCATCACCACCACTAGTGATGGACAAATCGTAGCCGCACGATCTGAGGTTCTCAAGGAGGAAGTTGAGAGGAGGAGGAGGAGGATGGCGTTTCCCCAAACTCAAAAGAATATGTCTCCTCCTCTGTTTATGTTGTGTAGAACAGGGGAGAATATAGTGGTTTTTTTTTTTTTTGGAATATAAATCAGTCTGCTTACATTGCAGACTTGCAGAAACGAACCTCCTCCCCAGTCGGCGTCGTCAAACAGTACTCTTCTTGGTTGTCGGTGCCCACCCATTCCTTCTCCGCCGGGTTCGTGTATATCGGCTTCAACGGAGCCCGTAACGTGTATTTCTCTCCCACATGCATGCATTCTCTGTTTTTGTTGATTCTCATGATCGAACTGAACCACAATACTACTCTCCATCTGTTTGTAGCAAAAGCCTTCATCACTGCCATTGTTTGTGGATACAAGTGGGAGCTACGTGCATGCTTTGACACTGCAATTCAGCCCTCCAAACAGTGAACCCACAACAGGTTGGAGGAGAGAAGAATACGTGGATTTGATGAATTTTTTGGTTTTATATTTGACAAAACGGTGTCGTTTAAATGAGGGCATTTTTGTCCACCTATGTCCAAAAAAGGCATGTGCGCGGCACGTGAGGTGACTTCCGTTTCTTCAGACGGCACAATTGGACGGAAGGGGTTGGATTGCAAATTTTTGCAACTTTTTTGAGTGCAATTGAAGCAATCTAAACATTGGAACTATAATTGCAAATTGGTGTAAACATCCGGGGGGGGGGTAAATTATAGTTTTCCCAAAAAGAAAATACACCACAATGAAGCAGCATCATTCTCCCCCACTCTGTTATATGTCTATATGTTTCTTTGCCCTATTATGTGTTTGTGTTGGGTTTGTGAGAATGGGATGCGAAAGCAATAGAGAAAGGAAAATCATGGGGGAGAACAACCGTTATTAATGTTAGTAATCAAATTTTAGTTAAGAGTCTTTTAGTCACAATATTAAGTAAAATGTCACTTGTCAAAATTTTAAACCTCAAGGGAGTCGCCGACTGACAGTTTCCAACCCAATGAACACGTTGCAAGGGAACCACCAACAAATGATAGGACCACTCTGACAATTGATCCAAAGGGAGCATCTGTTGGCCACCACCCATGTCACGACAACCCTATTTATTGTACACCTAGGTGGGGTAGTCCGTAATGCAAGATGTCAGGAGCCTAGAAGTAAGTAGTCCGTATTAAGGATGTTGGCCGTCTAGGCAGCGCAGTTTGTAGTGACATGATGTTGGATGCCCAGGGGTAATCAATCCGAATTAGCAATCTGTTCTCCAACCGGATGGTGGCATGTGGCCCAGATTACTACCTCAATTGAAAGGAGTCATGTAACCCAAGTTAGCACAATCCCTTTCTTATAAATAAGAGTTTATTGTATTAGGTAAATAATTTAAGCCATTACCACCTTTATATCTCTCTATTTCTCTCAAACCCCCTCATTAACTTAAGTGAATGCATCTTGGCGCCACTTATGGCAAGTCAACTTTGCTTGTTTCTTGTCTCTACATGCCTTTTTGGCTGGATTACCGACGTGCGGTCAACTGTACCAACAAATAAGATATAAGTTTTTTTTTTCTTCACAAACTCACATGTTAGTTTATATTGCATTTACTATGTCTGTCATTAAATAATTAAATTTATCTGTCAAATCTGACTTATCAATTTAATTAGTTAGTGGTTAATGCATGTGTTCACCCTTATTGGATTGGATAAAAATGATATTGTTGGGTCGACCTAACCTTCGCAATTCACAAACCATTAAATAAACAAATCATGTTGAGTTGACCTAAATACGACATATTTTACCCTACCTATCCCAACCAACCTTGAAAACCTAAAATACACCAAAAATTCCCCGCCGAAGAGTGAAGGCAGCAGGACCGAGGCACTTTAATTTCAACTTATTGCATTATCCAAAATGCATACTTCCAACCAAAAACACAACCTCTTCTTTCAAGCCCAACTTATCAAATCGGATTTGCAAGTCGTGTTAAAATTGTCAGCCCTCCTAATGTGATAACTCTCCTGTAAATTAGTCACGTGACTTTGTAAAAGAGTGATAATAAAAGGTATATTACTCGAATATTTTTTCATTAAATTTAGATTCGAAGCCTAATTAGATTTTCCATGACATTCTCTTTAATCTTTACCTGTATAAAGAATGTTATTGGTAATCACGGTCCAGGCGATGTTACCAGTAACAAGGCACCCAATGTATTTTTCCTCTTCTTTTTGTTCTTATTAAGATAAAGAGTAACACAAATTTTGCATTAAGTGGTGCTGCTCGTGAACGGCGTCGTGTTTGTCTTGGATAACTCGCGTCCAACTGTCCATGTCTCCATTGCTTCCGGCCGTCGGCAGTTTTCTCGAGACGGAGAGAAAATAACAAAAAAAGAAAGAAAAAAAAAGGGGGAAATAGATTAAAAATAGGGAACGGTGATATATAAATACTTATTTACCTATTTAGTATTAATTTAACTAAATAAATTGTATCCTTGTTTAATTAACGTATTAATTTAGACCGAATACAACTCATGATATAAATAACAAATGACAAAGTTTCCTCTAATCTGGGATAAATGAATTTTGCTTAATTTAATTTATTAAATTAATATTGTCAATATGTGATTTTTATATGCATTTTTTTTTCTTTTTAAATTCTCACATACTTTTAAGTACATATATATGTTGTTTTTACGAACATATGACAATTTAGAGGAAATCTTTGTCCAACAACAAATATTGATGAGAAGTTAATAAAAATGTTCCATGCATAATGTATTGTGTTAACTCTTAATTAGGGCCGTCAATTTTTGAGACAAACCCGTGGACCTGTTATGAACCCAATACGCAATTTACGGATTAAATTTGAGGTGTATGACTCGTTTAATTTAAATGGGTGGAATTACGGTTGACCTATATAGTTTTATACTCATACATCGACATTACTGATCAAACCTAACACACGACATAAGGACTGATAGTTTTTTACATGACATGCGAACTTAATACAAACCCAATATGAAATTAGTAGATTAAAGTCGAATGGTCTAACATGTTTAATTAAATAAAAGGATAATTACACTTAACCCCCCTGATTTATCCACGGTGTGGCGATTTACCCCCCAATGTACCAAAATTGATACATGACCCCCCGAACTTGCCAACGTGTGGCAAAATCAACCTTCCGTCCAATCGACCGTTCGTTTGGACGGAAAATCGGTCACGTGCAAGTCACGTGACCGTTTAAGACAGAGACCCTCCCCAAGTCACGTGACTTGCACGTGACCGATTTTTCGTCCAAACGAACGGTCAATTGGACGGAAGGTTGATTTTGCCACACGTTGGCAAGTTCGGGGGGGTCATGTACCAATTTTGGTACATTGAGGGGTAAATCGCCACACCGTGGATAAATCAGGGGGGTTAAGTGTAATTATCCCTTAAATAAATCAAATTATGATTAAACTATATAATCTTATATCTATGTCTTAACAATTCTCGAATTTGAACACTAATTCAAATCATCACAATGCTATTAGCCTCTTAATAGATCAAGTTTCTAACCATCATGAGAAGTGGATTTTTTTTTTTTTTTTTTAATAATATCGTAAATATCTTTAATCTCTTTTATATTCGAATATTCAAGCCAATTATACTTTTCTTCTCACAATCTCTCTTCTTATTCCTCCTGTTTCCACGTCTGCGCAGCTACGCTACCTCTAAGTTATTATCAATCCAAATTGCTATTGTAAAAGCAATTCCATCCATAGAAAATAAGGAAAAAGAACACGACGATACCAAACACTTGGCTGGGGAACAACTCTTTCGGGAGACACCATTAGTCTTTTTCACTTTCCAGCATAAGAGCATTGGAGATGGATGGCCATTAGGGTGCCCAAGCAATGGCTTCGCTTTGCCTCGCCCCGTTACCACCTCCTTCACCTTCCCACTCTCGCAAACTCTCTGAACCTTCTTATTCTGCTTCTTTGAATAGCTATAGTCATATAACAGGAGGAGATTTAAAGCCCATAGTCGTTAATGGAAACCCGCCCACTTTTGTCTCTGCTCCTGGTCGCCGAATTGTTGCTGGTTTGTTTTCGTTTTCTTCTTTATTTTTCTTGGTATATTTGGCTTTGCAAAGTATGCTTAGTATGCCCATGTTGTCTTTGTTGGTATATTTGGCTTTTTTTGCACTCCAATTTTAGCAGCTGGGTCCTTAGTTTATGTTTTTGCGTTTGGGTTGGATGCATATTCAGTCACTGATTTTTATGTTTAGAAAGCTGCTTTCTTGATTGTACTTCATGTCATGGATTTACTTATCAAAAAAAAACTTAATGTCATGGATTTAGGAAATGATTAGTTCCATAGAAAGTTGATTTAAAGTTGGCATTTTTCTGGACCTTATTGAGCTGTCTAATGGAAAAACCTGTGTACACATTTGGTTAAATTGCAAATTCTGAATGTGGAACACACTTTTCACTAACCAAATGATTTGGGTGTGTTAGAAAATTAATTAACTAATTAAATTTATCATTTCCTATCGGGTTAAGCTTTTGGAATAACTTGTGATTTATGATGGTATCAAAGCAAAAGTCTTAAGTTTAAACTTTGTCTCCGTCATTTACCATCAATTTCAATTAAATATTTTACGTTTTAGGCTTCACTTATTAAGGGAGAATTTGTGCTTATTAAGGGGGAGTTTGAGCCTACACTCGAGGGGGTGTGTTAGAATATTAATTAAATGATTAAATTTACCCTTTTCTATCGGCTTAAACTTTTAAAATAAATGGTAATTTAACAGGGTGTCTTAAGTTGTTCCACGAAACATCTTATATTTTGACTTTAGATATTCTCTATTCTTATTTGACGTGTATGTAGTTGGGGATCTTCATGGAGACCTTGACCAAGCAAGATGTGCACTTGAGATGGCTGGTGTCTTGAGTTCTGATGGTCAAGACTTATGGATGGGTGGAGAGACGGTATGTGTTTACTTACATATGCAAAACAGTTTATTAATTAGTTTCCTGTGGGAGTCTATCTAGTTAAGTTCTTCTACTGCTCTGAAATTGCAAGCTTTCCAACACTGAGAGAAGTGTGTAGAAGTTTGCAATTTATTTATTTATTTTTTTGTTACAGACTAGCGATTACCATGGCAGTAAGTTGAACCAACTCTTGACAAATTTTGAGTTGTTTGGAAATACTCTTGGTTAGTCTATTAAATAAATTGCATAAATTGGTGTCCCAATAATCTATTTAATAGACTAACCAAGAGGTAGTTTACTGCATAATAGTGAGGCAATTATAGCACCAAGAAGCAATTATGATGCATTGTGAGGTTGGGTTTTGTGAATTACATTTTAAACAAAAAATTTCTCTTTTCTTATTTGAGGCCATTTTTTTTGTGTTTGAAAAGACTTGATATGCAGTTAGGGAATGCAGTTTTTTTAGATGTATTGTGTATGTAGGTAGCTTCTTTTGTTATTCTTCTACTGAAAGCAAGGAAGTTATTGACAGCTTTAGTTGATATTTCTTTGGTGACCCAGGTATTAATTCAGCTTGGAGATATACTTGATCGTGGTGAAGATGAGATAGCTATTCTATCATTGTTGCGATCATTGGATTTGCAGGCAAAAGCTAAAGGTGGAGCAGTTTTTCAGGTTGGTGCTGCTAAAAACGAACACTTCTGATACTCTTGCAAAAGTACATAAGATGCTCAAGTCACTATTTTTGTACATATTTTCATAAAATGTGTAAACAAAGGATGATGTTTCTATTTTATATATTGTTAAGTTAGATATTGAACCAAGATACTGTATGATCCTTTTGGATTCTCTCTGTCAAATTTCTAAGTTTCTATTTTATATTGCTATTAACATTCTTCTGTTTGGTTCTAGGTCAATGGGAATCATGAGACTATGAACGTTGAAGGGGATTTCAGATATGTTGAATATGGGGCATTTGATGAGTGTATTGATTTCCTAGAATACTTGGATGACTGTAGAAATGACTGGAATGAAGCTTTTGTTGGCTGGATTGGTGTGTCTGAAAGGTGGAAAGAAGAGAGAAAAATGTCCCAAAATTATTGGGGTCCATTGAATCTAGTGAAGGTACTAAAATTCTCTTTCCTATCAAAACTCAAGGAACTTCTAAGTTTCGTCTGGAATTAATTCGGATATATATCCCCATGGAAGATGATAAAAATCTCAATTAAGCCCATAACTAAATGGCTATTGTATCAATATTGTGTCTTCCAAGTCCCAATCACGGCTGGTAGAACCAACAAATTTTCAGGAAAGAGCATATGTGTTTGTTTTCCTGTTGAAATCATGTTCTCATTCTTAATTACTTAAATAAGGCATTAAATATCTAGCATCGCTAGAAAATAAGTAGTTTAAATTCTCCTTATCACTAATGATTTCTCAATATTTTTTCTGATAAAGTTATTCAAATATTAGGACAGAAGCAAAAGGGGGTGATTGCCAGATCTATGCTCCTAAGACCAGGCGGTCCATTGGCATGTGAGTTGGCACAGCATGCTGTTGCTCTTAAGGTCAATGACTGGGTATTCTGTCATGGTGGCCTTCTTCCTCACCATGGTAAAAGTAGTACTGCGATTTGAATGAAGTGATTTTGTTGTATAATCATTGCCTCTTCAAACTTAAGCAAGCAATTTTATCTTCTCTTGTTTGAAATGCCTGATAGGAGTGTTGATCTTTCTGCAGTTGCATATGGCATAGAGAGGATGAACAGGGAAGTATCTCACTGGATGAGAGGTCTCAGTGAGAGTGATAATAGTCCTCCCATCCCTTTCATTGCTACCAGAGGTTATGACAGTGTTGTTTGGAATCGCCTCTACTCAAGGGATGTTTTAGATTTGGAGGACTATCAGATTAAGCAGGCAAGTCTCTTTAAATGACTCTATATTTCCCTTTCTTATTCAAGAAATTTTCTGTTCTTTACTTGAATGAGATAACTTGATTTTTACCTGGAAAATACACGAGCATTAATGGTGAAGAGAGGATGGGGTAACCGGTAGACCTTTTTGTTCATTTGACCATCTGTTGTCTTTGACTTGGATTTGCTTTCAATTTTATTAATGATTCCGTTGAAAAGTGATGAAAGTGGACTTTCAAAAAATAAGGTTTTCTACAATTGTGTTGGTTGTTTTGTAATTGCTCTACATCACTTGATAAATATATCCTGTTCCTCTGATGAGGTTCTGAGTCAACAGTGATTGTAATGTTGCGATATTTTGATATTTGTGGCTCTTGGTGCTAAAAAATCTGCTCCTCAGATACATTCTATTCTTAAAGAGACACTGCAAGCATTAGGTGCGAAGGCAATGGTGGTGGGGCATACTCCTCAAACTCTAGGGGTGAACTGGTATGAGGCCATGCTTAATTAGAAGAAAAAATTATTATGATCTCTTCTATGTCTGAACGTACTTTCTAAATCCTGCAGTAAATACAATTGTAGCATATGGCGCATTGATGTGGGAATGTCCAGTGGTGTGCTTAATTCAAGACCAGAGGTAAACTAAACTTACTATCACCTGATATTGTTGTCTTAAAACTTAAAGATTTAACTCAAAAGAACCACTCTATAACACTTCTCTGGCATCTATCCACATAGAAAGCTTACCGTCTTCTACACATTACTGGTGGCAGGGGCGGAGCTACTTGAGGCTTTGGGGGGGCCTGCGCCCCCCCCCCCCCCCCCCTGGGCCAAAGCCCCATGTTTCCCCCCCAAAAAAAAAAAATTAAAAATTTTACCCCTAATTTTTTTTTTTTCAATTTGGCCCCCCCAAATTGTAAAAGCTGGCTCTGCCCCTGACTGGTGGGTTCTACAGCGACCATCACTGGCCACAGAAGGGGAATGGTTAAGTGAAAATCAATAAAGGCACTTACTTCCAATCCCTCATTGTAAATTGTTAAGTTTCTGTCTTTTGATATATGTGGGAGGCATATTTCATGCATCCAAGCTTCAATCTTGATTTGACCAAAGTAAACTGCTTTTATAGTATATGATATGATCTGAATTGGATTTTATGATAATTTCCTTCCATATTCTTCTTTCAAGTTTCAGTTTCTGCTTGGTAAAATATATATTAAAGGTATTGGGAACTAATAATTTGACATCGGTTCACCAGGTTCTAGAAATAAGAGATGATAAAGCAAGAGTTATAAGGAGCAGAATGGACACATATGGTGAATTCCAAGTTTTTGATTATACATAGAATCAATCCAATGAACAGAAGAGGTATGATGGATACCAAGTTGCTTTTTTATTTTATTGTTCTATTACAATCTGAACTAGAAGTCCCTTGGTTTGTGCAAGGACACTCTACTTGGTACTGCACTTCATTGATGTTGAGAACTTGGGATGCCATAGAATCATAGATATGATTTTTGATAGGACTCCAGTATGCAATTTCAACAGATAAGATTGAGATTGGTATCTGGGGTTTTTGATCAAAGACCTTCGTACTATCAACACCGTACCGCTTTTGAAGTGTTCATTAGTAAATATTTTAGGCTTCTTGATATTTTTAGCGTTTTGATGATGCCGGACAATTAAATGTTGATACTGTACTTCTTTTGATTGCATATATGTACAAGATAATTCAAATGTAAATTTTGTTGATTTTTGTTGCATGTGCTTACAGGAAAATACAGATACTGTGTTGTTACATCTTGTATTCTATCATTGGCTTAGATTCTTTGCATTTGACAAAAAAAGAGAAGCCAACAACGACAAAGAAGCAAGTTGGTGGGGGTGACTTAGAGAGCACAAAAAAGAAGCAAAGGGAGCATATGTTATATGCTGAAAGTAAAATCATTGGAAGACCTGGCTTGATGCTAATGAAATTTGTCTATGATGATTATTAAATTAAATCATGCCATCAATAACGTTGTAATCAGATGTTAAGTTCAAACGAGATCAAGAGAAGATATTGTAATTATAACAATTTTGTTCAATGTACTGTGTAAATTCTTTGATACCTTTTTTTTCTTACTGGCTCTGCTTGGCAAAATAACATAACAAACAAACCAAAAACGAAAAATAAAATAAAATAAATAAATATCAAAGAAATAAAAACAACAAGGGAAGAAGCCTAAGGTGATAAAGTCTCAAAACTCCTGGGGGTGATTAAGTAATTTTTCCTAAAAATAATGCTGGGCTATATGTAAGCTTAGCAAGAAAAAAGAAAACCCATAATTTATCCAATGTAATTAATAACCCTAACTTAGGGTGCGTTTGAGGTTGTGATTTCGTAGACAAAAAGTATAATTTTAAACCAAATTGCAGAAAATAAATCGTTTGGGAATTACATTTTAAAAAAAAATTAATTTGAAAATTCGGAAATTTGTTTTTTCAAATCACAGGTAATATAGTGTTTTTTTGAAAACGCATAATTTTAAAGGCTAACTTGCAATTTTAAAGGTCAAACTGAGATTTTGCCAAATGCTTAACTGCGTTTTTAAAAATCACTTTCTTAAATCGCACATTTTAAAATCGCATCTTTTGTAATCACAAACCTAAACGAACCTTAAGGTCCATTTAGAGTTTGCGATTTTAAAAAGTGCGATTTGAAAAAAGTGATTTTTAAAAACGCAGTTAAGCATTTGGCAAAATCACAGTTTAGCCTTTAAAATCGCAAATTAACCTTAAAATTCAGCGTTTTCAAAAAAGTTCCATCTTACCTGTGATTTGAAAAAACAGATTTTCAGCGTTTTCAAATTGCAATATTTAAAAACGCAGTTTCCAAACGATTTATATTCTGCGATTTGGTTTAAAATAACACTTATTGTCTACAAAATCGCAATCCCAACTCTCTTTCACTAGGAAGATGGAATGATTAATATATAATTTTTTTAGCTTACATTAATATTGACTGAAATTTCACATGCACGTGGCAGTCACAAGTAGCCTAGGCTTAAAATAAATACAAAAAGGGAAAAGAAAATGGAAACCAAATCTAGGAAGCAAATATTACTAATTTTATTAAAACAGCCACGTTTGGAAGTGATTAGATTTCTTGTTGTCACCTTTGCCTTTCAACCTGAAATCTGTTCTTTGATGTCTTCAAACCTCTTCTTCTTAGGTCTTTGTGGGTAGACTGGAGGCTCCAAATAAATAAAGTGATTGCAAATCTCGTATAAGTGTAATTTTCCCCTTTAAAAATCAAAATGTATTTTTGAAAATGAATGCTATGCGTTACAAAAAGGGCCTACTAGGCGATTGTTTAACGTGTGAAGCGCGTTGTTCAAACAAAATTTTTCCTCCTTTATCAATTAGAAAAAAATAATAAAAAAAAAATTAGGAAAAAAAAAAAACCAAAGAAAAACAAAATTTTTCTTGAACAATTTTTGAACGCAATTGCCATAATAAATGGGAAAAAATTTCACTTATAATTTCATGATCTTTAATTACTTTTGCAAAATATTCAAATTTTAAAAAGTGTCAATTTATACTATTTATCTTTCATTATTTTTTTTTTTCAATTTCAACGCTGCGTTACAATTTTTCGTTAAATCTTATCAAAATTTTCAAAATATTTTTGTGTTTGTTTTTTTTTAAAAAAAAAATTACAAAATTTTTCAACAATTCATGGATGGGAATTTTGTAAATTTTGTTAAATTCTGACCAACACCTAAATTTTAGTAATTTTTATTTTTTAAAAACAAAATAGGAGTATTTTGAGAATTTTAACAGAATTTAACAAAAACAATTCTAAAAAATGATTGAAATTGAAAATAAAAACCCTAAATTAACATATTTTAAAATTTAGATATCTTGTTACAAAATAATGAAAGATATAAAGTTCTCCCTAATAAATAACAACTCAAATAGACAGTTGGCCGGTTTCCTTGGTTTTCATGCCCACCTCCAACGTCTACCTTTGTAAACTCCGCTAACCTTAACGCCCCCTGCGCATTATAACACCACCCATTCCTCACACACACACACACACACACACACACTGTATTCCTTTTACATGCACTCCCTCCTCCACCACCCTACAATCCTGCGCACACCCTCTTCTCTTTCGCTCTCCACCATGGCCGCCGCCTCCTCCTCCTCGCTTACTCTCCCTTCCATTTCTCTCCAGAAGCTTCCTTCCGACTCGTTCAAGCGCTCCAATTCCTCGCTGTGCTTCAGAAATGCGACTCTTCGGAGCGTTAGAGACGGAAATCTCTGCCGATCTAGGGTTTCCATGAGCGTCTCGGTTGGATCCAAGGCCGTCGTCGATGACGCCTTGTTCTCGGATTACAATTCCAGCTGCGCTTTCCTGTTTCCTGGCCAGGTAGTTTGACGCACATTGATTTACGAGTTTTTGAAATCCATGATTATTTTTAGGATTACTTTGATAGCGAATTGGCAATTTGAATTGTAAAAAGAGTCTATTAATTTGGTTTGTTTTGGTTAGTATTAAATAAGGCGGTGAGTAGTTTAGCTCTGTTTGAGAATTGAGTAGTTATATGTTGCTATTTTTAGCTTCATAAGTTATTATATAGATATGCATACATTGATATGAAATTATCAGGGAAAATCAAGTCATATAGCATATGTTAATGCAGAATGAATTGGTTTGAATTCGTAAATTCTTGAAAATGATCATTGGTTCTATATTCAATGAAATAGTGGTTTCAACTGGACGGAATAAGTTTTGTAAAAAAACGTTAAAAGTATCAGAAATACAATAGGGAAAGAAATTGTTATACTGAAATTCTCATCAGCATGAGGATTGGAGGAGAGAAGGATGACGGGCTTCATGTATGTTGGGGGAGAGAGATGTGCAGGAGCCTGCCAAGGCGCCAAGAACCAGTTGATATACGTATTGGGACACCACTTCAAATCCAGAAGCTTAAAGCTCTTAGTAGGCCCCGATTATGTATACCAATTACTCACTTTCTTTTCTTTTGCTCGAAATGGAACTCAACACTCGCACGTGCACTCACAACAATCTATATGCTAGATTTTGTTTGAATGGTTGGCCGTGTATTGTGGACAAGCGTGAGGGAGTCAAAGCCATGCCCATTATGGAGACAAAGTAAAGTCATTAATGCACTTGTGGTCCATTGCCAGGAGCAATATTTGTGCTTGGGTTTGGCCTCAAATAAAATACAAAGCACCATATGTGAGACGAGTCTCTACCTTATACAGCTTGGGATGACACTATGACAGAGGGAAGTTTAGATTGAAATAAATTTATACCTCATGTAGAACATAATGTATTAATTTCATTCAAAAGTTTTTTAGTTTGTACCTTTTTTTCCCCCCAGAATATAACAGTATCTAAACTTGATTGTTCTTCATAAATTACATCGTTTGATGATGCACTTCTATTTTATCGGTTTTATTCTCAGGGTGCCCAAACAGTTGGTATGGGAAAGGAGGCTCAAAATGTGCCCACCGCTGCAGACTTGTACATGAAAGCAAATGGCATATTAGGGTAGCATAATTTTTTTTTTTTTTTTTTTTGACTTTGTACTATTTTCAATGATTTCTGATGTTGGATTTAATCCTTCTCAACTGTATGTTCAGTCCAGAAATGATCATTTTCTCTTGATTAATGTAAACTATTATATATGCAATTTAACGTTTATATTGCATGCAGGTTTGACCTTCTGGATATTTGCATTAATGGACCAAAAGAGAAGCTAGATTCAACTGTTATAAGCCAGGTATTGACTGGTTTCTTTGATCACTTCCAATCCTCTCGGCAATGATTTATTACAATTACAGTGTAGAGAAGAACAAACTGCTATGGTGTAATCTATATAATTGTGAAGAGACTCCACATCACTACTTTGAAACATGTTTATGCTTCAAATTTCCAAGTACTGGGTCAAAGAACCTAGATGAATGATCTTTTTAGAGCCCATCACTTTACTGATTGACCTCTATGCAGACATAGTCTGTTGTCAGGATCATATTCTGATATTAATATAATATCAGAGAGCGTATTGACTTTAAAACTCCATTTTATTGCTTTTTCCAACTTCTGAGATCTTAATTTTTTTTTTTTAATTACTTATCTGCTTTCTATTTTCTTAATATTTTCACCATGAACCTTTTCTCTTTTCAAAATACATGGTTGAATCATTAATGCTATCATATGTTGATGATAAAGTATCTTATGCATTATTATCGTGGAATGCGATTTGGTTAGAATCTGATTCTGTGCTTCTGCAGCCAGCTATATATGTCACGAGTCTAGCTGCAGTAGAGTTACTTCGTGTGCGTGATGGAGGTCAGCAGATAATTGATTCTGTTGATGTCACTGGTGGCCTAAGCTTGGGAGAATATACTGCTCTAGCATTTGCTGGCGCTTTTAGGTGAGTCATTCAACTAGGCGCGTGTCTATCACTTTTTCATGTGAAAATAACATTGTGCTGAGTGAACACACACATCAAATTTTCTGAGCTCTATACAGTTATATATAGGGGCCCACCCTTCTATTGGAGCCAAAAGTTGATGCAGCGTGTCAAGTACATGCCAAGCTATGGCATGCTTCTGAACATAACTCATAAAATTCTGTACAGTTATAAATTTGCATTTGATCTGATAAATCAATAATTACATTTAGGTGATCTTTTGGCTATCACCCTAAGAAGAGGTTACTACAAATTAAGCCAATCGGTTCCTGCCTTTTCATGTTTGAGTTACGGG
This sequence comes from Alnus glutinosa, assembly GCF_958979055.1. Lineage (NCBI taxonomy): Eukaryota > Viridiplantae > Streptophyta > Magnoliopsida > Fagales > Betulaceae > Alnus > Alnus glutinosa. The sequence goes on along the minus strand of NC_084894.1, from coordinate 27,721,315 downwards.
GTGATGAAGCTCATCTTCAATGTATATTCATCATTACTCTTTAGAGTAGAATAGGAGATTAATACACTCGTAGTTAATGTGTGACTGAACTGTCTTTGGTGGACAATGTGACTAACCTGTCTTTATAATGCATTTGTCTGGAATCTTATATGCTCTTGCAATCTTGTGTTAACTTCCCTTTCTTGTGGATTTGATTCAATTTGTAAGCTTTGAGGACGGACTCAAGCTGGTCAAATTAAGGGGAGAGGCCATGCAGGTAGTTATCTGTAATTGGCTAACAGTTATTGTTTCATCTTCCTGAGATGAATTCGTAATCCTTTTTACTAAACTTTTTTTTTTCAATTGGCTCCAGGAAGCTTCCGATGCTGCTAAAAGTGCCATGATCAGTGTAATAGGACTGGATTCAGAAAGGGTTCAGCAGTTGTGTGATGCAGTCAATCAAGAAGTTGATGAAGCTAATAGAGTTCAGATTGCAAATTACCTATGTCCTGTAAGGTTCTTTTAAATTTGACTTCTAATTTAATAAGCCAAGCTGGTAATTTTCTTCTCAAATAATGCAAAATATATTTGAATGTTTCATGGAATGCGTTTTACTTTGGCAGGGAAATTATGCTGTATCTGGAGGTGTGAAAGGAGTGGAGGCTGTAGAAGCCAAAGCAAAGTCATTCAAGGCTCGAATGACGGTACTTCTCTCTTTAATTTTGAGTGCTGTCTAATACCGTATTTCTTCTAGCAATAAAGCCCCTCTTACCATTTTTCTCAGGTGCGCCTAGCGGTTGCTGGTGCTTTCCACACCCACTTTATGGAACCAGCTGTCTCCAGATTGGAAGCTGCACTAGCAGCCACGGAGATCCGGACTCCAAAAATACCAGTTATCTCCAATGTTGATGCACAGCCACATGCAGATCCTGAGACAATCAAGAAGATATTGGCACGTCAGGTATGCTACTCATAACTTATTCTTCCCCTTCTTGAGCTGGAAATACTAATTGGAGTATAAATTGAAAACTACAGGTGACCTCTCCTGTTCAATGGGAAACAACAGTGAAGACTCTCCTAACCAAGGGGCTGAAGAAGACTTATGAATTGGGACCTGGAAAGGTATAATATTCAGACTGCAAGCCTTGGGATATATACTTAAATTATGGGCATACTTTTTTTTTTCCTATTCAAAGTGGGGAAAGGGAGCAAGGATTACAAAGGGTGTTCTTTCTCACTCTTAATCCTAATAGAAAAAAGAAAGGAGAATGAATTGCTTCCAAACACATGATGGGAAGTGGCTCATTTTGCAATTAGGTGTGCACGAGAGTTGACACATCTTTAAATCTTCAAAGCAGTCAACTTTTAAAAGAGAAGTAGATGCCGGTGAATGTTGGAGAATGATAGGGGCACACGACCAACTTGTGAAAAGGTGGCCTTTATTGATTGCCAGAATAGTTAAAAAAGAGAGTTCCCTTCAAGCTGGAGAGAGGAGTAGGCATGTGAGTTGACTAGACGGGCGGCAAGCAGGGCATACTTATCTTGATAAAGCCAATTCTTATAAGCAAACATAAGATTTCTCAATTGTTTCCTTGTCCATTTTTGTATCAGGTCATAGCGGGCATTGTGAAGAGAATGGACAGAAGTGCTGACATCGAGAATATTGGTGCCTGAGAAGGCCATTAGAGGTACCTCTCGTGTAGCATTTTGGAGTCTGAGCAGAGGTCCTTATTAAAGCCAAACCCAGAGAAGAAATTTCAAGATGGATAAGGTTTTCCTCCAACAAAAATTCTCGTGAGAATCACATGCTTTGCTTTTAGAACGAATGTTAGTTTACTAGATTGGGTTGGAGGATTCCTCAAACCCAGCAGTTTGGAAGAAAACTGTCTCCCGGATAAATGATTAAACCACAAACAAAAGAATTGGTAGTGTTGGCAATTGAGAAAGGAACCACTGGTTTGATTTTTCTCTCATGTGATTTAATCAGTCCTCATCGGCTCATGACGAACCTTATGTATGGTGAAATTTATTTATTTAAATAAACATGTCTTGATGATGATTTGATGTGCTTGGCTATATATATATATATTTTATCAATTCAGACTGCTTCACTCCAATATCAAATATTTGCTCTGATATTGCATCTAACAGAATCCCATAATGATGGAGGACGGATCCTCGAAATTTTTTCTAGTAGGATCTTTGAACCTTAACTTACAAAAATAAAATAGAATAAAGGATCTTTGAACCTTAATAAACTCGTCCAGATCTTAAAATCTGATCCAATCCGAAACAAAATCAGTTTAAAAAGAGAGAAAAAGAAAACTCCAAGCCAATACAGAGAACCCTCTCTCACTCTCTCTCAGTTATGAAGTGAACTTGAAGTGCGTTGCGGTGGTTGCCTGAGTCTGCGGAGGCGATCGATCCACTGATCCTCGGGGACTTGGCCCACCCAATCAGGCGCCACACCACCGAACGAAACTCCACGCATGGCCTCCATCACACGCGTCGCGTTCTCCGTCGTCAGCGGCGCGTTCCTCCGACTCTCGTCCTCTCTGAAAGCCCTCAGGATGTCCGAATCCGAAGCCTCCAGCATGGGCCCCATCCTCTCCTCCTCCTCGTCCTCACTGCTCTTCTCCTCAACGTCGTCGTTTACTTGAAGAGACGCGATCCCGTTCTCCGCCGCTTCTTCGGATCGCGTGTAGTACGCGCCGTTGGTGAGGCCGTGGTGCCGGTCTTCGTCCAAGCTGCCTCGATCGGAATCCTCGTCGTCATCGTAACCGACGGCCGAGATTGGTTGATAGTGCTCCGGCGTGTCATCGGAATTCGTCTCCGAATCGCTTCCGTTTGCGCCGTCTGCGACGAATGCAATACAGATTGGTACAAGGCGATTGAGATGAGAAATTGATAAATTAATATTAATTTGGATAATTAGAGAGAAAAATTGAAATAATTATTTTCTAACTTAAAAAATAATATTAATAGCATCGATTGATTCGCTTACCATCCATAAAATCAGTGGAAGAGTTCGAGATAGCGTTCATTTCTGGGAGATCCAGATTCCAGACTCCAGTGGATATGTTTTTAAAGAGCGAAAAAATAAAAGAAAAAAGAGAGGGACCGGTCAGGAGTCGAACCGTGGTAGCCTGGTAGGGGGCTAATCAACCATGTTGGTCGTGAGTAGGATTGGAAGATAAGCCTATCCGTTCATGAATTCGGCTAGATATTATTTGGATAAATTTAATTTGGTCTCGGTTCGAATAATAAATGAATTATAATTAAATTTAATTTAGTCTCAATTCGAATAATAAATAAGCTAATTCGGCTCTACTTAGATTAGCTTGTATAAACTCGTATAACTTTATTTTTATATTTTTTTTTATTGTATTATTTTAATTTTGTAATAAAAACATCTTAAATAAAAATGAATTATCTTTCTAATATGATAAATATAACTTGAATTGTTGTTGTAAGTTTTGTTTTATAGATTTGTATGTCTATGAGTGTGTTTGTGAGTAAGTGTGGTTATATGTGTGTATGAACGCGCGTAATTTGTGTATGTGCATAATGAATTGATATATATTCATGTAAGCTTGAAATTATATTATTTAAAATTTAAGTTAATTTATTTAATAAATTCAAATGATAAATTTTTTACTATACTTAATTAATTAATGATTAATATAAATTTACGAAAATGTAAATAATAATGATATTTACTCATATAAAAAATTAATTAATTAATTAAGCGGTTTGTGATAAGATCGACCCGACTCATATTGAAAATAAAATTAAACGACTCGTGGTGGAAATAAAAATAAATGAACGGGAAGCTTATGAACTGTTTGGCAACCGAGTGGAATAATTATTCCACTCGGGTTTTAGAAAAAACCCACCCACCCGCATAAAATCCGGATTTTGACCCGGATTTGACCCGAATTTTGAGAAAATTTAATGCTGTTTTTCAGATTAATGGTGGGACCCACGCGCAGGAAAAGTTGACTAAAAAAGCGCGTGGGTCCCACATTTAAATAATAAAATATCAATAATTTAAATTAAAAAAAAAAAAATTAAAAAAAAAACAGAGGGGTGGCTGCCGGCTGGCAGCCACCCCCCTTGGGGGAGGCCGCGCGGCCTCCCCCGAGTACTGGGGGTGGCCGCGCGGCCACCCCCGACCCTTGGGGGAGGCTGCGCGGCCTCCCTCGAGTGCTGGGGGTGGCCGCGCGGCCACCCCCGACCCTTGGGGAAGGCCGCGCGGCCTCCCCCGAGTGCTGGGGGTGGCCGCGCAGCCTCCCCCGAGTACTGGGGGTGGCCGCGCTGCCACCCCCGACCCTTGGGGAAGGCCGCGCGGCCTCCCCCGAGTACAAGGGGTGGCCGCGCGCCCCGACCCTTGGGGGAGGCCGCGCGGCCTCCCTCGAGTACTGGGGGTGGCCGCGCGGCCACCCCCGACCCTTGGGGAAGGCCGCGCGGCCTCCCCCGACCCTTGGGGAAGGCCGCGCGGCCTCCCCCGAGTACTGGGGGTGGTAGCGCGGCCACCCCCGACCCTTGGGGGTGGCCGCGCGGCCTCCCCCGACCACTGGGGGTGGCCGCGCGGCCTCCCCCGACCACTGGGGGTGGCCGCGCGGCCTCCCCCGACCACTGGGGGTGGTAGCGCGGCCACCCCCATTGCCTGGGGGTGGCCCGGCCACCCCCAAAAGGGTGGCTGCCAACCGGCAGCCACCCCTTCCTTCATTTTTTTTTTTTTTTTTTTTAATTTTTAATTTTGATTTCAATTATTTTTTTAAAAAAATATTATTTATTTTTTTAAATTAAATAATCAATATATTATTTAAATTATTATTTCACATAACTTTTCAAAATACCAATCATTATACACAACTTTTTAAACTTCCAATCATTTCTTACTATTAAAATATAATATTTTTCAATCTCAAAATTCAACACCCAAACACAATTCTTTACCTCGATATTTGTAAATAGAATTAGAATTCAATTCTAATTCTAAAAATTCAATACCCAAACGCACCATTAACGTTCAATTCTAAATTCGACTACAGGCCTAGTCACGAGGGATATTCTGCCACTGGACTACTGGTGCTCGAAGTAATTGGGATTTAAAATATCAATATAGGTGTTAATAAAAGACGTGGTGACTTTTGAACCACAGGTTCCAGCTTTTGTTAAGTGGAGACAGTGTAGGGGAGTGCAGGATTTGAGGGAGGAGTGGGAGCGGGAAATGGCGATTCCTATGATAAGGGCTTCGATTTCTCAGTCTCAGTCTCTTTCTCACCTGCTCATTCAGTCTCTACCTTGTACCTTATCAAGCATAGATGAATCGTCTTCAAGGAGGAAAAGGTTGCTTTGTTGTACTCCCTCGGAACTCAATCCTGCTCGGTGAGCCTGTCTTTCATATTTACATCTCAATTTTCTAAAGCTTTATTGACTGAAATTGGTGTTGTAAAGATTGCTTCATTGGGCTGCAAGAAAATTAGCGATTTTTTTTTTTTTTTGGGGGGGGTGGGGGGGGGGGGAGGGAAAGCGGTTTGCTAGCCCTTACTTCATCTACATTAGTACAAAATCTTTGTTGCCTCCTGGGTTTTTTTCATATTAGAAAATAGGATTGCATGACTTTAAACTAAGTTCTAAGCAATACCCACAATAGGTGACTTCTTGGGTAATCTCAACATATCAGCTTGGATTCACTAGCTATCTCTTATACTTGTTTACTACTTTGTTATTACATTTGAGACAGAAATGAACATGATTAAGTCTTTAAATTATATGCATTCAAGAATTTCAGTAGTTCAGCCAAATATGTTCACCTATTTATCTAGAGTCTAAATTATTGTACTCCTTTATTGTTAGAATATTAAATTAAATGATTAGATTCCCTCATTTCTATCGGCTTAAGCTAATGGTACACTTGGTGATTTAACAAGGTAATAATTAAATTTACCAATTTCTATTAGAACAATTGCAAACGGCCTATAGGTTCCATCTGAAACATCAAAACAAGTGGGTTGATGTGTATTGCTGTGGATGTAGGTCAGAAGTGTCTTTTTCTGTTGGAACTCACCTTATTCCACACCCCAAAAAGGTAAGTGCACACCAGAAACCACCACTTTGTTCCCTGATGAGGACAGCGTTTAATGGAAGAAAAAAAAAGATGTTCTTTTCTGCATGTGTCTCTAACATTTCAAGTATTGGCCTTTCTGAAGGTTGACAGAGGTGGGGAGGATGCTTTCTTCGTGAGCAACTACAATGGGGGAGTTATTGCTGTTGCTGATGGTGTCTCTGGGTATGAGACTCAAGATTCTCTAGTGTTGTATTCTCAAATTAAAATTCCAGTGTTTTAATTGTGTTTTCCAAATGTAAAGAGTTAGTATATTAGCAGCCTAGTGGATAAGTTGCATATATATTGTTCTGATTGAAAGATTAAACCAAACCACATGCATATGATTAATAGGCTTGTGAAGTGATTTAAGAAGTCCACACATGGTTCAGTTTTTGTTGTGTTAAATTTGGATTTTGCGATTGTTGACTTCTTATTCTATGCTTGCCAGTTGGGCCGAACAGAATGTGGATCCTTCATTATTTCCTCAGGAGTTGATGGCTAATGCTTCAAATTTATTGGGGGATGAGGAGGTGGTATTATCCAATAGTAAATTACCAGTGATGTTGTGTTAATTGCCAAGGTGACTTTGCTTCATATAATTTCTGTGGGTGCTAAACCGAGTGACTTCGTGGGGAATAAAAGCCTAAAACTTATGGTTTCTGGCTTATCAATGGAATTAAGCATAACTTGTATCAGTTAAAAGTATTTGACTGTGTGGAGCCATTTATTTCTAATTGAATTTTTCGCATTCTGCTTATTAAGTTGTTAACTAACAGATCTAAGGCATGTTACCTACTGAGCAGGTTAACAACGATCCTCAGACTCTCTTAAGGAAAGCACATGCTGCTACCTTCTCCATAGGTTCAGCTACTGTGTAAGTTAATTGGTTGTTTGAGATATCCTCCCTAAAGTTGTAGAGGGCACCAAGACTTGCTTGCACTCAAAAAACTTAGGATTCTAAAGAAAGCCACTTTTCTATTTAGGATTGTTGCAATGCTGGAGAGGAATGGGATTCTAAAGATTGCCAATATTGGGGATTGTGGCCTAAGAATTATTCGTGATGGTAATACCCAATGCTTTAACTTACTCCAAGTTCTGAGCTTTTAATAGCTCTTTCTGAAGTTTCTTGTCAATTCATTCATTTCCTTAAAATAATGACATGGTTTGATCACTACTTAACTTCAGGTCAAATAATTTTTTCCACACCTCCACAAGAACACTATTTTGACTGTCCCTATCAGCTGAGCTCAGAGGTGGTTGGCCAAACATACCTTGACGCAATGGTATAAGGATACATCTATCTGATATTTCATATTTGAGCAATTATGCAGCTCTGCTTTTGTTCAAACTTATCTCAACGGTAGAATTTTCTTTCATGCTGAAATACAAATTGGATCCTGATGGTTCCTCATTTAACTGTTTAACTTCTAACAGTTCCTATTGAAAAAATTGAAGATAAAACAAAGGAAAAATTGAGACCAATCACACCTATAGTTATTGCTTATTTCCTCTGTATATTGCTATACAAACACTGCCAAGGGTCAGCCATATCAGGAAACCAAAAATGTTGATTATTTTAATTGATGTGCAACAATAATTAAATGTTTATGATAAATCGGCTGATACACCTACTATTTAGTTAGTTTAATGTCCAAAAAGAATCTAATTTTAAACTCAATAACATAGGTAAATTCTGAACTTTAAATTGCATTTCAGAAACTCATTCTCGCATGGTGATCATCAATATGAGCTAATCCCACATCAACAACAGGTTAGCAACGTGGAGTTAATGGAGGGAGACGCCATCGTAATGGGTTCGGACGGGCTGTTTGATAATGTTTTTGACCATGAAATTGCTTTGACAATAGCCAGATTCAGAGATGTAGCTGAGGCTGGTATGCGTTTCTTAAAACAGTGAACATTAGAAAGATCAGAAACTGAGCCACATAATACACTAATTGAACTTTGTTTCGATGCTAGCAAAGGCATTAGCTAACCTGGCAAGAGATCACTCTATGGATTCCAGCTTCGATTCCCCCTATTCATTGGAGGCCAGATCCAAGGTAAAATCATTTTTCAGAAGAATAATGCTATTTACAGAAGAATAATGCTATTTAGTAGACTGTTATACTATTGTTATATAATTAGGATGATGTGACAGTAAAAATCAGCTCTTGAATTCTTTTTTTTTTTTTTTTTTTTTTTCAAGTGATAATCTAAGGGTTGATTTGAACTGTTATATCATTCCAATTGTATAACAGTCTACTACATAGTATTATTCTTTAAAAAAATAACTACTTTGCGCACTAGATATTGGGCTGATGATAATTGCTTCCCAGGGTTATGACGTTCCTCTTTGGAAGAAATTTTTTGGCATGAAGCTTACAGGCAAGTCATATATGATTGCTTCGATGATAGAAAGTTTTTCTTTCATGATGCTGTGGCTGATCTGAGTCTTTCTGTGGGTAGGTGGAAAGCTTGATGATATCACTGTGATTGTTGGCCAGGTTGTAAGCTCATGAGAGGTCTATGGTCTCTAGGAAAAAGGTCAAACAATTCAATGTGGCCGAAGTACAAACACCCCTTGAAGGTAGTAGCTCTCAAAAGTATTTTTGATTTGTTCTCGATTACTTCCTTAGATGTGAAGGATCATATATAAAACTACAGCATCATGTTCTTGTCACAATTAGCTTTAAGATGTTGGAATATTCATGGAACTATGGAAAGTTCCCCCCCCCCCCCCCCCCCCTTTTTTTTTTAAGATAAGACACATGCATGAAGTGGTTGTGTAACTAAGAACATAGAGTTGCAATCTCCTCAGCGTCCATGGCATTGTGAAATGTCCCTAAGGAAGGCACTGACGTTAGTTTCAGATGAACCCTTTTCAGCAATCGCACGTCGACATATCTGTTGAACTTCACTTGCTCTTTTCCTCATTTCCTTCACTTGATCACTTTCCAAATCCATGAAATTCTGCACTAGCCCTCCGATTTTCTCTCTTGTCACCAAACTGCCAGCTCCCACGTCTTCCTTCACCCTCCACCCAATCTTCCAATCCTCCACAATTAGCTTACTGTTTTGCATTTGATCTGCGACAATGGGGAAGGTGAGAAAAGGAACGCCACAAAACACACCTTCTTGAATGGAATTCCACCCGCAATGCGTCAAAAACCCCCCTATTGAGGAATGAGACAACACCCTCAATTGGTTGGACCATGGCACCACTAGCCCCATATCACCACAAACCTCCTTCAGCTTAATAGTCTCATCGCGTGCCACCCACAAGAATCTGATACCACTATCTCGCAAACCGGCTGCAAGTTCATCCATTTGAGCACCAGAAATTGAAAGGAAGCTTCCCATTGAAATATATAGAACGGAGCTTCTTGGTTGGCAATCGAGCCATTCTAAGTAGTTGAGGTCACTGTCGTCATGAGAAGCTAGTGAGATATTTTCTGCTACATCTAAGAAAGGTATGGTTGGGCCAATAGAATAGACGGGGAATGGGAACTCTGCTTTTAGAACGTCGTTTGCTTGAGATTCGAGCTCGTAGATAGAACTGAATAAGAGATATTGTGCTTTGCTCAGCCATGAAAAAGCTTCCAGAAACCTATGCAGTAGTTGTAGGTTGCTCCCATCATTCCGTGAAAAAAGAAGATCCACTAGACGTGTGGAAGAGATTCCAGGAATATAGTCCACTCGCTCCTCGCCTCTTGCTTTTGCATGCATACAAGTAGACATAGTGAGAAAATTGTATCAATTGAAACAGGCATTAGGGTAACATAATCTTCAACCAAAGTGATAAAAGAAATTATCATTAATTATGTAGTTTTAAAGGCATTAATCCTTAATCAAACGTTGCTTAATCTATCGACACTGATCTTATAGTAGTCAATTTTTTAGCAATTCTATTCATCCATCAGTATTTAATAACTTAACATTACGAGTTCATACATGATATCAAGATATTTTAATTCGACTTGGAGGCTATTAATCCAACCTATAGATTAGATTGCTTGCCTAATCATTGATCATAAAATTCTAAAACTGTTCCCTAAAAGATCTCTTAGCATGTAGTGATTTACACATTTCTCTAGTTGCTCAAGAGGCACACGGCAAAAATATGTAAGTACCTGAGATGTCAACTGGGAAATGACCGTTTTGGGCAAAAAGATGGAAATGTTGGATGACCGTGAACATCGAAGCCGACATAGGCCAAAACAACGCTACCGGAATATTCCTACGCTTCCCGAAGCCGATTGCCCAAAACAGAAAAATTTCAGCCACTAAAACTGTAGGTAGCGGCTCCAGCTGGTCCAGGAGCCGCTCGGTTGGAGCTTCGATCTTCGTCATGGCGGCTTCTACGAAGTTGTTCAAGTCAGCGGCGCGGACCAGCTCCGATGGGACAACGTTGGGTATGGAGGCGAGGCGTATGTTGTCGGGCTTGGGGTCAGGGCCGATAAAGCCAAGCCATTCCTCTGTGACAACAAAGGTGACTAAAATGTCGGGCTTCTTGGAAGCTAGTATCTTGCAGAAGTTCATCATCGAGTTGATATGGCCGCGACCTGGGTAAGGCATGGCCACCATGTGGCAGGTGGGGGTTGGTGCGGCTCTGACGGAATCCATGTCCACAGCGGATGTGCTCATCAGCCTGAGGAAACCAAATCCTAAATACCTGGGAAGCCTTCAAGCCACGAAAGTCAAGAGAATTATCTGAAATGGAGTAAAGGAAGCGGTGGAAGTCAATTAATGGAACATCAGTAGCAGTTGGCTAATTAATGGAGTGAATTTTCATGCGTCCGACAGGCGACAGTCAAACTTAATTTGTGGTTCAGGTTGGGCAGAACGATGACACTTGGGGATCAAGATAAAAATTGCCGTGGCAGCAATAGTTGCAATATTAGCCGTTTATTTATATCAACGGCTCAAACAGGAGTCACGTCATTGATCTGCGTGAAGGGATTTAAAATTCTAAAAACTCCGCAATTATCAATTTTTCTGAATCCTCTCAGCTCTGCCATACTCCAACCCCCATCTCTTCTCCTCCAATAAAACTCCCCCTTTTTTTTTTTCTTCCATTTAGCTCTCCGAAGAAGAGGAAGAAAAAGAAGGTGTTGGTAATATAAAGACGTGGAAGTATAGAAAATTGAAGAAAGAAAAATAAAAACTGTATAGAAAGAACATCGGACAGTAAAGCGAATGTAAATCTGTCTCTTAGATAAATATTGCCTCCCACTTAAATAATAAGTTTTACAGAAGGAAATACAACAGTTTTGTCCTCTGAATAGAATAATGCCCGAAAGTAGTGTACAGATCGCAAATTCTATACACTACTCTGAATTCAGAAATTCTGTAACAGTAAAAAAGATGAAAAAAAGAGGAGAAAAAAATCTCGAAAATATGTTGGAAAATATAGTTTTTATTTAAAACTCAGAATCAATTTACAACAGTTTTAATACAGTTTCTAATTGTTGAAAACACAGTTTCTGACTGTTGAAAAAGTAGTTAAAAAATATAATTTCTGACAGTTTAGAAAAACAGTTAAGTATTCAAAAATATTACTGTTAGAAAAGCTCTAAAGCAACTAAGCGACACGCGTGTGTGCATGCGACGACCAGTGCTTTGCACTAGGTGAGGTAACTAACACAACTAGCACATGTATACTCAAAATCTTATCTAGTATAAGAGCTTAATAAATGTTTATAAAGCACAAAAAATATTCATAATTTTCAACGTGAGACAGAGAGTAACAAAAAGAAATAGAGAAAAGTTTAAATATTCAAATTTTCATATATCCAAATAGAGATAAACTTAGATTTGCATGAAATAATTTTCAAACACAAGAAAGTCTTTAGAGTGACAAGTGCATATCTTGTCGTCTTCTTCACAATGTTCTCAACCCAGCTCTCAAGGGATCCAGCACGGAACATAAAAAAGAACAAAAAGAAGAGAGACCTTGAAAAAAAAAAAAAAAAAAAAAAGACCACCAAAAAGTCCATCTTCCCCGCCGGAATACTCCATTTTACGTCTGCCGTCAAACCTCGGATGGGAGGTGGCGCGTCTTGGCACGGCCAAGATCGCAAGATGCACAGATCGACGAGCCGATCTGCGATAGCGATCTTGTGATGGAGCTTGACCCAATCTTATGTGACAAAAGTTCAGAAAATTAAGTTAAGGGTTTAAAAAAAATAAGAAGCAAAAAAAAGGATTGAATTTTATAATTTTTTGACTGGAAATTGGGAAGGTTCAAAGACATAAAAATCACATGCAAAATACAAAGTACCAGTACCGGTAAGACTTGGAAATGGAAAATCAAAACACGGCATAATACAATGATGATGCGAACATACTGGTAACAAAACATAGAAAATGATAAATCGAAAATTTTGAGAGAGCCATAATTTTTAATGGCTATTTCGAGGGAGCGTGGACCTCTAAAACATAATACTAAACTGTATTCTAAAACAATAATCAACTCATAATTTTGTTATTAATAGTTCCACTTTAAATAGAGAAACAATAGACAATCAAATATATAAGAGACCAATAAAGTCTTTACTTTTAATACTAGGACGAGTACTCTAGTGAAAAAAGATTTTAAATTAGATTATATTATAAAATAAATAGAGATTTACTCTTTATTAGTCTCTAACTTTAACTCCCACAAAAAGATTACATCAAATGATAAACCTTTTTAAAAAAAAGAAAAGATACACTAGCTAGCTTCTGTATGATTCTCTGCAAGCGAGAATATAGAATTGCTAGACATTTTTGTAATCTCCTAGCCTGATCAGCGTGCTTGGCATTGTGAAATGTCCCTAACGAAGGCACTGATGTTAGTTTCGGATGAACCCTTTTCAGCAATCGCACGTTGACCTATCTGTTGAACTTCACTTGCTCTTTTCCTCATTTCCTTCACTTCATCACTTTCCAAATCCATGAAATTCTTCACTAGCCCTCTGATTTTCTCTCTTGTCACAAAACTGCTCTCTCCCGCGTCTTCCTTCACCCTCCACCCAATCTTCCAATCCTCCACAATTAGCCTACTGTTTTGGAGTTGATCTGCGCCAATGGGGATGGTGAGAAAAGGAACACCACAAAACACACCTTCTTTAGTGGAATTCCACCCGCAATGCGTCAAAAATCCCCCTATTGAAGAATGAGACAACACCCTAAATTGGTCGCACCATGGCACCACTAACCCCATATGATCACCGTAAACCTCCTTCAACCTACGAGTTTCACCGCGCGCCACCCACAAGAATCTGGCACCGCTATCTCGCAAACCGGCTGCAAGTTCATCCGTTTGAGCACTAGAAAGTGAGATGTAGCTTCCCATTGAAATGTATAGAACGGAGCTTCTTGGTTGGCAATCGAGCCATTCTAAATAGTTGAGGTCACTGTCGTCATGAGAAGCTAGTGAGATATTTTCTGCAAGATCGAAGAAAGGTATGGTTGGGCCAATAGCATAGACGGGGAATGGGAACTCTGCTTTTAGAACATCGATTGTTTGAGATTCGTGCTCGTAGGTGGAAGTGAATAAGAGATATTGTGCCTTTGCCACCCATTGAACATTTTTTTGGATCCCTTGCAATATTTGTTGTTTGTTCCCATCAATAAAGGGAATATCTGCCAGACGTGTGGACGAAATTCCAGGGACATAGTCCACACGCTCATTGCCTTGTGCTGTTCCATCCATTGCATACAAGTAGACATACAAAAAGCAACTTATATCAAGAGATCGAGATTGGCAATGGAGTAACATATAATCTTGATACCAAAATGAAGAAACTATGTGAAGTGTTGTGTATAATTAATACAAGTTTATATAAATTCAATCATGCCTGAGATGTCAACTGGAAAATGTCTGTTTTGGGCAAAAAGATGGAAATGTTGGAACACTGAGAACGCCGCCGCTGACATGGGCCAAAACGAAGCCACAGGAATATTCCTGCGGTTCCCGACACCGACAGCCCAACACAGAAACGTATCAGCCACGATAACCGACGGCGGGGGCTCAATCTGGTCGAGGAGCCGCTCGAATGGAACTTCCATCTTCGTGTAGACGGCTTCGGCGAACGTTTCCATGTTAGCGGCGCGAACCAACTCCGATGGGACAACATTAGGTATGGAGGCGAGGCGTATGTTTTCCGGCATAGGGTCGGAGGCGATGAAGCCGAGCCATTCCTCGGTGACAACGAAGGTGACGAGAATGCCTGTCTTCTTCAAAGCTAGTATCTTGCAGAGGTTCATCATGGGGTTGATGTGGCCGCGAGCTGGGTAAGGCATGGTCACCATGTGGCAGGTGGTGGTGGTTGGTGCGGCTCTGACGGAATCCATGTCCACAGCGAATGTGCTCTTCAGCCTTCAAACCAAATCCTAAATATCTGGGATTTGGGAAGCCTTCAAACCAATTCAATTGGAACAACACAGTAGCAGTCGGCTAAGAGGGAGTGAATTCTCATGGGTCCAGTAGTCAAACTTTGTGGGTCAGGTTGGGCAGAACGATGACACTTGGTGTTCGATAGTAAAAAGTTATGGGGTCAGCTTTGTCCTGATGAAAGACGCCAAAAAAATAAAAATAAAAAAAATTCACTTTATCCTTTAATTGTGGTCGCTTTTACCATTATCCTTAAATTTTTTAAAAAAAAATTAGTTTAGTGTATATATATATATATATATATATATATATATATATGAATGAAATTAAAAAAATTAAAAAGATAAATACACTAAATTAACAATTTTTAAAATTTAAAAATATATTGTAAATGTGATGAAAGTTCATATAATTAAGTTAAGCTTTCAAAAAAAAAAATTAATAAGATAAAAAATAGAAAAAGATTGAATTTTCTATTTTTTTTTACTGGAAAATGGAAAGGTTCAGAGACATAAAAATCACACGCAAAATATAAAGTACCAGAACCGGTAAGACTTGGAAATGAAAAATCAAAATGTGGCATAATACAATGATGATGGGATCATGCTATTAACAAAACATAGAAAATGGTAAATTGACTATTTTGAGAGAACTGTGATTTTTAATAACTACTTTAAAAGAGTCTTAACTTCAAAAACATAGTAAATTGTATTCTCAACTCATAAATTTTTTTATTAATAGTTCTATTTTAAATAGAGAAACAATAGACTATCAATTATATAATAGACTAATTAAGTCTTTACTTTTAAGACTGAGACGAGAGTAAAAAGAGATTCTCAATTAGATTAAATTATAAAATAAATAGCTAGAGATTTACTCTTTATTAGTCTCTTTTAACTTTAACTCACAAGAAAAGATTACATGATATATAACTTTGTTTAAGAAAAGATACACTAGCCAGCAAATAAGCTTAATTTGCTTGCTTTTCACGGCAAATAAGCTGCACCGAGTGGAGCTTCTGTATGATTCTCTGCACGCGAGAATAAAGTATAGCTAGACAATTTTGTAAACTCCTAGCTTGATCAGCATGCTTGGCATTGTGAAAAGGCTCTAACGAAGGCATTGATGTTAGTTTCAGATGAACCCTTTTCAGCAATCGCACGTTGACTTATCTGTTGAACTTCACTTGCTCTTTTCCTCATTTCCTTCACTTCATCACTTTCCAAATCCATGAAATTCTGCACTAGCCCTCTGATTTTCTCTCTTGTCACCAAACTGCCCGCTCCCACGTCTTCCTTCACCCTCCACCCAATCTTCCAATCCTCCACAATTAGCCTACTGTTTTGGAGTTGATCCATGACTATGGGGATGGTGAGAAAAGGAACACCACAAAACACACCTTCTTTAGTGGAATTCCACCCGCAATGCGTCAAAAACCCCCCTACTGAAGAATGAGACAACACCCTCAATTGGTCGCACCATGGCACCACTAACCCCATCTCACCACAAACCTCCTTCAGTCTACGAGTCTCACCGCGCGCCACCCACAAGAATCTGGCACCGCTATCTCGCAAACCGGCTGCAAGTTCATCCATTTGAGCACTAGAAACTGAGAGGAAGCTTCCCATTGAAATGTATAGAACAGAGCTTCTTGGTTGGCAATCGAGCCATTCTAAGTAGTTGAGGTCACTGTCGTCATGAGAAGCTAGTGAGACATTTTCTGCAAGATCGAAAAAAGGTATGGTTGGGCCAATAGCATAGACGGGGAATGGGAACTCTGCTTTTAGAACATCGATTGCTTGAGATTCGAGCTCGTAGGTGGAAGTGAATAAGAGATATTGCGCCTTGGCCACCCATTGAATACTTTTTTGGATCCTTTGCAACATTTGTTGTTTGTTCCCATCAATAAATGGAATATCTACCAGACGTGTGGACGAAATTCCAGGGATATAGTCCACACGCTCATTGCCTTTTGCTGTTGCATACAAGTAGACATACAAAAACCAAACTTATATCAAGAGAGATTCGCAATGGAGTAACATATAACTTGATACCAAAATGAAGAAACCATGCGAAGTGTTGTGTATAATACAAGTTTATATAAATTCAATCCTACCTGAGATGTCAACGGGAAAATGTCGGTTTTGGGCAAAAAGATGGAAATGTTGGAACACCGAGAACGCCGCCGCCGACATGACCCAAAACGAGGCCACAGGAATATTCCTGCGGTTCCCGACGCCAATGGCCCAAAACAGAAACGTATCAGCGACGATAACCGACGGCGGCGGCTCAATCTGGTCGAGGAGCCGCTCAAACGGAGCTTCCATCTTCGTGAAGACGGCTTCGACGAACGTGTCCATGTCAGCGGCGCGAACCTGCTCCGATGGGACAACATTCGGTATGGAGGCGAAGCGTATGTTTTCCGGCTTAGGGTCGGAGCCGATGAGGCCGAGCCATTCCTCGGTGACAACGAAGGTGACGAGAATGTCTTTCTTCTTCAAAGCTAGTATCTTGCAGAGGTTCATCAGGGGGTTGATGTGGCCGCGACCGGGGTAGGCCATGGTCACCACGTGGCAGGCGGTGGTTGGTGCTGCTATGACGGTATCCATGTCTCAGATTGCTGAAATGACCACCACTGCCAGTCAAGCTCTGGCCTCTGAGAAGGGTTTGGGACCAATTTCAGATCCGACGGATCCGGATCCCCTCTAAGTTTCTCAAATTTCACTGTCAAGTAGTGTCGCATGCCATGACGTCAGGAGCTTGTCCCGGTGGAGAAAAAAAAGAAAAAAAGAAAAGCAAAAACTCGAACATATTTTAATAATGACAAAGGGTGCCATGCCTTTATGTGCATTAGTTATCTAAAATAAATTATTTAAATCATGACAACAAATATAATAATTATAATAACAAAAAAGGTGGCACCGAACGGTACTGGTTGGGACTTGGGGTAGTCGATCATTATCCTAATTTTTTTCAATACAAAGCTTTTGTTTGCCTTCATACCGCACATTGTACTGTTTCAATACAACAATATGGTAAATAGGTTTTTATTTTTTTTCATGAGAAAACTGTTTTTAATAGAAGTAGAAAACAATTTTTTTTTTTTTTTTTTGCTAAAAAAGCGTTTGATAAACTGTTTCTGAACATAAAAAAAAAAAAAAAAAAAAGGATTTAATTTCGTTGACGATTATTCTGAAAACAATTTCACTCCTCACACACACGTTGATTTATTAAAAAAAATTGCAACAAATCTATTTCACCAATATCAAAATATAAGTTGAATATATATATATATATATAAATGATTCTTTCACAATCTTTTTGCGTAACTTCCATATAATCAAGACATATTAGTGAAATTTATGCATAGTAGGACCCATATGCATGGATCCTACCAATGCATCTTGATTGTGTGAAAGTTGAGTAAAAGGAATTGTACAAAAATCATCCCAACCCCCATATATATATATATATATATATATATATATATATACACTATAGAATAAAACCGAGCGAAACATATAAGAAAAAAAAAAATTACTATAGAAGTGAAGCAAGTAAGCCTGTAAATGACATCATGACTATTCATAAACATGGTCGGGCTCGTCTTGATTATTAAACAGGATGTTCATAAACACGAAAGTAGACTCGACTACTATATATGTATATATGTAAAAGTATATGATCTAATATTATAAATTATAAGTATATGCTATAATGCTATATATTATAATTTATAAGAATATGAAATAATTTATGATATATGTTATATAATATTATCATTTATGTCGTAAGTATGCTAATATTTATATATAAGTATATAAATATAATATATATTTAATTTATATATCTGTTTATGTATAAGTATATAATAAATAATTATATGTATAACATTTCTCTCGACGGAAACATGTATAAGTTGTTTATAATTTTTGTTTTCTTGTGTTTTCGTTTTACTTGTTTAGATTTTTTAAACAGTTTGCCAAATGCATATTAACAGTACATAATCCAATTTCACTGTTTTCAAAGCAACTACCAAACATGCCCTTGCCAGAATTATATTTGCCCAAGACATATTGGCTAAGGTGAGAGCCTTTCTGAGAAATCTAACCACTGGGCTAAATCACTTTAGCATAAGATCGAACACAGAAACAGCTCAATAGCTAGCCATGGCTTTGTGAAATACCCCTTCTAAATGCATCAAGGTTTGAATGCGATGATCCGCCTTCTGCAATAGCTTGGTGACATGAATATTTCAGTCCTCTTGCTCTTTCCCTCAATTCTTTCACCTCTCCACTTTCGAGATCCATAAACCTTCCCACAAGCTCTGATATTTCTTCTTTGGTCACCAAAATTTGATCATCACTTCCCACCTTCGATCTCTTTATCCTCCACCCAATCCTCCAGTCCTCTACAATTAGCCTGCTATTCGCAACTTGGTCCAAGAACAAAGGGAAGGCGAGCATAGGAACGCCGGCGAAAACAGCTTCTAGAGTGGAATTCCACCCACAATGTGTCCAGAAACCGCCTATGGAAGAATGGCACAACACCTTCAATTGGTCACACCATGGCAGCACCAACCCCAGACCGCCACATCTCTCCTTCATTAACTGAGAAGACGATTCTCCACGAGCCACCCACAAGAACCGAACGCCACTATCACGCAGCCCTGCTGCAATTTCACCAATTTGGGCGCTCGAGACAGAAAGGAAACTTCCCAATGAGATGTACAAGACAGAACCAACAGGCTGGGAATCTAGCCATTGTAGATAGCTGGGGTCGTTGTGACTACTTTCAGAGGAATGTTTACGATCTTGTTGAAGCTCCAAGTAAGGAATGGCAGGGCCAATAGGGTAAACAGAAAAAGGGAAAATTGCATTTAAAGAGTCAATGGCCTGGGGTTCAAGCTCGTAGACAGAAGTGAACAGAAGGTACTGTGCTTTCGAAACCCTTTCAATGCATTCCATTGCAAGCAGCACTACTCTGTGGTCGTTCTCGTGAAAGAGTGTTTGAAGGTCTGCTACTTGTGCTGAAGAAAGTCCGGGAATGTGATCCACAACAAGCTTGTCTTCAACTTCTGTCACACAGAGAGAGGCAGACATACAGAAAGTTCGATATCAATGTTTTGCAAATAATTAAGAATATATAAGACTATCATGAAATGACTCCTTAATTAATTCTTCCCTCAAAAATCTACTTGCATTATTTAGGATTTGAAACTTAATTAAACCAGCTGACCAAAATTACACTGATTATAGAGTGGACGTAATCAAATCTTGTAAATTTATAGATGGGTGTATATATAATTATATATGTTGTAACGATCCACCCCCAATGACACAATACTGTCCGCTTTTGGCTCCCCATATCAGACTTCCCAAGAGGTCACCCATCCTGGGATTGCTCTCGCAGCTGCTCGCTTCACTGCGGAGTTCTGATAGGTTCATTGTCATCACGGCTTTAAAACGCGTTGTGTCATAAATGGTGCATTTATACATATAAGCACATCCTCATTCTCAGGCGATGTGGGACGTCACAATCACCCCCTCTCTGGACCCAGCATCCCCGCTGGCGTCCCTCATTGAGCTTGTGCACGTTCCCACCATCTCAGGCTGGGCAATGGCTCTGATACCATTTGTAACGATCCACCCTCAATGACACAATACTGTCCGCTTTTGGCTCCCCATATCAGACTTCCCAGGAGGTCACCCATCCTGAAATTGCTCTCGCAGCGGCTCGCTTAACTGCGGAATTTTGATAAGTTCATTGCCATCACGGCTTTAAAACGCGTTGTGTCATAAAGGGTGCATTTATACATATAAGCACATCTTCATTCCCAGGCGATGTAGGACGTCACATATGTTCCTTCTTATTGAACACGATGTCACGATCATTTAAAATTTAAATAACAGGATATTATGTACATAATTAAATATAACAAAATAAAATTTTGAATATTTCGTTTCGAGCAAAATGAAGAAGATTTTTAGTCCTTTTATCTAATGACAAAAAAACCCAAAATAAAAATAGTGGTATTAGAACTACTGTACGTACAATTCTTATTACAAAGTCGTTTATAAACTTACATAACAATTCATAATTGGTGAAATAATTAAGAAGCAAATCCAGTCAACTATATATAGACTCTTAATTATTTTACCAACTATGACTAGGGTTGACAATTTTTGACATAACCCGCGAATCCGATACTAAATTATAGGGTTAAGGTTTAGGCTACCGAGTTGGCGGGTTGACCCGTTCACCGACCTGCTTAGAATCCGTGGTTGGCTTAATCGGGTTGGTGGCTCAAGCAAGTTGACCCGAACCGGACTTGATAACCGAATTGCCATCCCTTACTATGACTCTCATATCAATTCATAATTATTGAGAATTAATCTAAAAGAGCCACTATAAAGCCCACTTGTCCAATCAAAACCATTTGAAACGTGCTCCAACAAATAATTCTTATAGAAACTCTTGTATATCTGCTAACGAATCAACAAGAATCTAGACAGAAAATATCTTATGAAATGTTTATACGAATAAATATATGTTAAACATTGTTTAATCACCCACCCCCACATCCACGGTGTATATACACGTATGTATAACGGATAAACGGAGTACTTACGTGAAAGGTCAAGCGGTAAATGCCGGCTTCGTGCGAAAAGATGAAAATGATGTAACATTGAGAAAAAAGTAGCCGGCATGGTCCAAAGCGATGCCACTGTAATATTCCTGCGATTTCCTACGCCGATCACCCACGGTAGCTCAACGTCACCTAAGATGGAATGGACCGGCGGCTCAAGCTGATCTAGGAGCCGCTCAAAGGGAGCTTCCATCTTCGTCATCACGGCCTCGTAGAACCCAAAGAAGTCGACGGCTTTTAGACTCTCGGGGGGGACGACGCCGTTTGGCATCGTGGCAAAGCGTATGTTTTCGGGCTTGGGATCGGAGCCGATGTAGCTGAGCCACTCTTCGGTGACGACGAAGGTTATGAGAAGGTTTGGTTCTTTTGAAGAGAGTAGTAACTTGCAGAGGTTCATCATGGGGTTGATGTGGCCTCGGCCTGGAAAAGGCATCGCAACCACGTGGTGGACGGTGGTTTGTTCAACGACAGACGGCTCCATTGTAGACATGGGAACTCAGAGTCTCAGAGAGAGGTTCACGTCGTGTGATCGATCAACTTTTGGGAGAAGAATGGGATAAGCTTTGTTGATGACTTTTTCTCATTCACGTTTATGTCTTTATGGTGTCCGAATGGACAATTTAAATATTCATATTTTCTTGTTTGGGTAGGTGGGTGTGGACAGTTCCAAATGACAATAAATTGCTGGGATCCAATGAGGCCATGAACCTCTCAAATTTTTGGAATATTTTACTTCTGTAAAATTTCAAAGTGATGGGTTTTGTAGCTTCTGTAACGCTTTCGGCCTCCAGGCGTTATGAGAAGATCTTGTGGAAGACAAATTTCAAAGTGAAACGGTAAAAAGCTTTGAATTAATTCAGAGTAATTTTTGTTCAAATTAAACGGACTAATGATCACCCAGAACAAAGAAACTCTTCAATAGCCGTGTCCTTCTATAAAATCACAAATAAATGCATCGAGGTTTGTATAAGACGATCCGCTTTTAGCAATTGCCTGGCGGCAGAGATGTTTCAGCTCTCCTGCTCTTTTCCTAATCTCATTTCCTTCACAGCTTTCAAGGTCCATGAACCTTTGAACGAGCTCAGATATGGCTTCTTTTGCCACCAAAATTTCGCTTCCCGCCTCTGCTCTCTTCACACTCCACCCAGTCTTCCAGTCTTCCACAATCTGCCTGCTATTAGGAACTTGATCCAAAAACAGAGGAAAAGCAAGCATCGGAACGCCTGCGTAAACAGCTTCTTGAGTGGAATTCCACCCGCAATGGGACCAAAACCCGCCGACAGAAGGATGGCAAAGCACCCTCAGTTGGTCGCACCAAGGCACGACCAACCCCATATCGCCACAACTCTCTTTCAGCCGAGAAGCCTGGTCACGCGCCACCCACAAGAATCGAACGCCGCTGCTACGCAGCCCTGCGGCGAACTCATCCATCTGGGCATCTGACAGCGCTAAGAAACTGCCCAGAGAGATGTACAGGACAGAATCTTCAGGCTGGAAGTCCAACCATTTCAGATAGTCATCAGGGCCAATCTCAGTTACCGTTTTTGAGGACCTCTCTTCAATTTCTAAGTAACGTGTAGCAGGGCCAATGGGGTAGACAGGGAAAGGGAAGATTGCTTTCAAAGTGTCGAAAGCTTGGGGTTCAAGTTCATAGACAGAATTAAGCAGAAGATATTGTGCTTTGGGCGCCTTTGAAATGCCGTCGAAGACTGTTTCCATGCCCCGTGGGTCGTTCTCATGAAGTACTGTTCGTAGATCTTCCAGTTGTGTTGAAGCAATTCCGGGTATTTGCCCCATTTGATCTTCTCCATCACCTAGCTCACCCAATTATCAGTGTTTTGCATTTCAAGGAATGAGTCAATTTGGAAAGCATGAAATGGGCTAACAAATGGTGGCTGATTTAAACTAATGAGTAATGGGAATTATTTCAATTATATAATGAACGGGGATATAGTTTTCCTCCTACCCATTTATAAAAAGCATGTGCTTTTTTCAATGAGCAATTACTAACAAAAAAAGAAAAAGAAAAAAGAAAAACATGTTAAAGGCCACGTGATGATTTTATAGACTGAGTTTGAGGAAAATTGTCTTTATGAAGGGTGTGAACTTGCTTATTGTTAATATAAGTTTTTTTTTTTTTTCAAATTGGGTTAGAAAAAATTCATCAAACCCAATTTATTAAATTGTTATGTGTCATTTATCATGTGAAACATACATGTTTTTTTCAGTAAAATTTCCAAGACGGTTAATGATATTAAAAAAAAAAAAAAAAAAAAAAAACATTGCTTCTCACATGCCCAAGACAAAAACAACAATTTTACAAATTGATTTGAAAGAAATTATTATAATTTTACACAAGCTAGGTGCTCTTACAGATTTATTGTTTTTTTTTTTTTTTTTGAGAGTTACAGATTTATTGTTAGTTGTTCATTTCACACACTTAAAAGTCAACTGTTCTACCAATACAAGTTCAATGATATATAAGCTAAAGCTATAACCCATTTAATTGAAAGTTCTAATACTAAAAATAGTAACAAAAATGAAAAAAAAAAAAAAAGAAAAAAAAAAAAAGAAAAAAAAGAAAAGAAAAGAAAAGAAAAGGCCGTATAGCATGCTTACCTAAAAAGTGAAGGGACAAATGCTTATTTTGTTGGAAAGCATAAAAATGATGAAGCACCGAGAAAAAAGACGCTGACATGGTCCAAAGGGATGCCACCGGAATTTTCCTTCGAGCCCCGACGCCAACAGGCCACTGAAGCTCAAAATCAGCCAAGATTCGAGCTACCGGCGGCTCAAGCCGATCGAGGAGCTGCTCAAAGGGAGCTTCCATTTGGGTCATGACCGCTTCGTTGAAGCCCCCAAAGTCTACTGCTTTTGCGCGCTCGACGACGTTGGGGATTGAAGCGAAGCGGACGGTAGCCGGCTTGGGCTCGGAGCCAATACAGCCGAGCCACTCTTCGGTGACGACGAAGGTGATGTGAAGGTTGTTTTTTCGTGAAGATAGTAACTTGCAGAGGCTCATCATGGCGTTGATGTGGCCTTGACATGGGAAAGGGATCGCCACCACGTGGGGGTGGGCGGTGGTTGGTTCGACGCCGATGGGATCCATGTACACCAGGAAACTGTAGTCTATGTGTTTGATGAATCTCCGGTGGAAGAATTGGGTCGCTTGGCTGTTTGACTTGGATTGGGATCCTTACATTAATAGGGCTGCTAGAAATTCATTGAAATTGGAGCAGCCTTCCGCAGAGGAGCCCTACACCGGTAAAGTTCGGTAGAACAGCTTCCTCCGTTTGACTTCTCTTCGAAACTGAATAAGTCTGGCAAGCTGCCAAGTTGGGTAGATAAATTAATAGTGCTTCGTGCTTCGTGCTTGGCCTTTTGTTTTCTCAAGCCTTTTGTTTTAAGAGGGGTGCTACACACTAGGGTAAGAAAATAAAAATAAAAAAGTTAAATACCTTTTTATTATACGGTTGTTTGAAAACTTTATTTTGTTATTTTAGTTTTAATTTATTTTATAGATCATATATGAGTTTTGAGAAAATACAAGTTTAGTACTTCCGTTTATTTTTCGGTCCAAAATCTAACGAACCGTCGCGTGTCTATTCTAAAGTGTTGACATGTGGCACAATTTTAAAAAAAAAATTAAAAAACAGAAAATTAAAATATTAAAAATTAAAAAAATAAATATATTTAAAATGTTTAAAACTTTTTTTTTAAAAAGAAAAAAAAAAGGGGTGGTTATCCCCCTTTGTTAGTGGGGTGGCCGAACCACCCACGATGGCCAAAGGAAAAAAAAAAAAAAAAAAAAAAAGAAGTAAGGTTTTGGTCCATGGGGTGCTCCCAAGGGCTAAAACCCTCACATTTTTAATATTTTTTTGGCTATTGGGTGGCTGAGCCTCCCTATTTTTTTTAAAAAAAGTTTTCATATTTTTATTATTTTTTTAAATTTTTTATTAATTATTAAACATTTTTATTTTCTGTTTTTTAATTTATTTTAGATTGTGTCATTTGTCAACACCTTAAAATTTTGGACGGAAAAATAGACGGAAGTACCAAATTTATCTTTTCTCAAAATTCAAGTACCATATATGAAACAAATTAAAACTGAAGTACTAAAAAATAAAATTTTCAAACTACAAGTACCAAAAAGTATTTAAAAAGAAAATAAAAAAGAAAATGAAGAGGTCGTTACATCGATATCCGAGATTAAAGTGTCCGAAATTCACATGAACTTCTTGAAATTATGAGCCATAGGCTACAAACTAAATCAACAATGAAAAATAACACAACAATCTGCTTAATCACTCTGACCTTTTGAAATATCCTCAATAAAAGCATCAAGATTTGTTTCAGACGATCCACCTTCAGAAATTGCGCCCCCACAGGCCTCTTGGAGTTGTTTCGTTCTTTTCCTCATTTCATTCATCTCTTTGCTCTTTTGATCCATAAACCTTTTCAAAAGCTCTGAGATTTTTCCCCTCGTCACTAAATTTTCAATTTCCACGTCTTTCTTAACCCTCCATCCAACCTTCCAGTCCTCTACAATCTGTTTACTGTTTGGAATTTGATCCCAGAATAGAGGGAAAGTAAGCATAGGAACGCCGGCAAAAGTAGCCTCTAGTGTTGAATTCCATCCACAATGCGTCCAAAACCCGCCCACCGAAGGGTGGCACAAAACCTTCAATTGGTCACACCAAGGCACCACCAAACCCGTATCGCCACCACAAGCATCCCCAAACCGATCAGTTTCCCCACGTGACACCCACAAGTACCTCACACCGCTATCTCGCAACCCACCAGCAATTTCATCCATCTGAGCAGCTGAAACCGAAAGAAAACTTCCTAATGAGACATACAAGACAGAGCCTATAGGTTGACAATCTAGCCACCGGAAATAGTGGACGCCATGTTCACCATATGTTGCAGAGGAATTTTGTATAAGTTCGAAATAAGGTATGGCAGGGCCAATAGGGTAAACCGGAAAAGGCAACTTTGCTTTTAAAGTGTCTATGACTGCAGCCTCAAGCTCGCAAACGGAAGTGAATAGAAGATACTGTGCTTTGGACACTAACGAAACACCTTCCAGACATCGTTCCAAGACTTGATCTCGACTGTTTCCTAACGTAAGGGTGGGAAGATCTGCAATACGAGTAGCAGACACTCCTGGAATGTAGTCCACAAGCTCATCTCTGCATTCTTAATTAAACACATGGTTGAAAAAGATACAAACAACAATGTTAGTAAGAATTTGGCCAAACCACTCCAAAGTTGGACTCTAGGAGTGGCCAAATTACCACAAAAAAGAGCAAGGAGTTGTTCAGCCCTAGGCGAATATTTTTTTTGTAAAAAAAATTAAAAAAAAATTGAGAATAAAATTGTAATTTCATAAAGACTATAAAAAGGTTGTTGAATTATATAGAAGATTATTTTATTACAAATGCGTAAATAGATGTATAAGCTCATTTTCAGTCCACTATATTTATTTGTTATTGAGAGAATATTAATTAAACTATAGTGCAGGTTTTTCATTATTATTTATTTTATTTGCGTCTTAAAAAAGAATAGCAACGAATATGAATAATAATAATAATAATATGAAAAAAAAAAATTGAAAAGAAAAGAAAAGAAAAGAAAGGCCATAAAAGAATTTATTAAATTCAAGCAACTGCTGATTTCTACCCTATGGTATTAGCTGGGTGGATCGAATTAAACCAACATTAAACAAAAAAAAAATTCATAAAATGCTACTTGTCACGTATTTAGCCAGCATAAAATCACTTTATATTTTAAATTTTGGTTCTTTTTCAACTTACATTTTAAATTTTTAATAACTATTGCTAGTGAAATTTTTACATAGCTATTGAACGTAAATGCACCCAAATATAAAACTTCTAAATTTTTTTTGACATATTTAGCAATTTTAGCCCCCTAAAACCATTCGTAAAGTTAAATTTTGATTATTGTGGAGGCAGTATTATTATTTTTAGTGTAGTACTTAGCAATTTTTTTCTTTAGTGATAACGGTTATTATTGTTATTTGAATGTTTGGGTTTAAGAAGGTTACTATAACTTCGGGCTTCAATATTCATCTTCCAATTGTCACGCTTCTTTTCAATAACTACATTATAATTTAATTTCAAAAACATTTTCTAGCATGGAGGAAGGTTACAGAGGAGTTTATTAAATTAAAACTGTTGATTTTTCCCGAATGATCACGATTGGGTGGATCACATTAGACAACAAAAAACAGTAAAAAAAATGTTACTTGTCACAGATTTAGCCATCCTAAAACAATTTCATATATTAATTTTTTGTTATTTTTCAACGTACTTTTTATTAACCATTGTTAGTGAAATATTTACACAACTATTAAACGTATATGCACTCAAGTATGAAACTGCTGCGAATTTTTGTCTTATCTAATAATTTTAGTCTCTCTAAATGTCGCTTATTATTGTCATTAAAATATTTGGGCTTATGAAGCTTCCTTTAGCTTTCAGCTTAGCTATTCATCTTTGAATTCCCACCCTTTCTTTTGATGACTACAGAATTGTGGGGGAGTGTTAGAATAAGTAGGGAAATGCTTGTCCCACCCCAATATGTGTTGGATTGTGTTCAAGTTGTGTTAAGGGTTGTGCTCCAATCACTACCTGAATAAGTAATTCGATAGGAGGCCACGCCACATAAGCGTAGGGAGTGGGGCGGAACTAGAATTTGAGACGAGGGGAGACGACACTAAAAAATGAAGATATTTAATGGTAAAAAATTAATTTTGGGGAGTTGAACTCATAAAAAAAAAAAAAAAAAAAAAAAAATGAGAATATTATTTTAAAAAATTTAGAGGTTTTTAAAAATTTTAGAAAGACTTCTATCCTCCAAGCTCAGGGTTGAGGGATGTGGAAAATAATTAAGTGATGTATAACATTACTTGTGTTAAAATATTAAGTAAATAATGAAATTTACTCATTTGTATAATTGTATCGACTTAATATTTTGAGATAAATGTTGATTTAATACTTATCCGTCGATAATATAACCAATTTGATAAATTTTTTTATTTCCTTTTATGTTAAAAAAAGAAAAGAAAAAAAGCTATAAAAAAAAAAACCCATTTTTCCCCTCTTGAGGTTGCCAGGTTGGGACTCGTGCGGAAACTTTTTGACTTTAAAGCATTCATTGGGCTCTTTCAAAATAATAATAATAATAATAATTTAATTCTAAAAAAATATACTTTTAATGTTTTAGCTATTTACTTTTTAAAATCATTAAATATCAAACTATCTAACTATTATTTGTTTTAATTAATTATTATTTTTTATTGGTGAAACGAACTTTAATGCCCAGCTGGTATGGCATATACAGAATTAATTTCAATTAATTTTGGCCCTTATTTTATAAGCAATCGGAGGATCCTATTCCATTTCAATGCCTCGGCTGCTGGACCAAACAGGCAAACAGGCATGCGTAGAATAATTCATCCACGTGACTATCCCTGTCTTCAATAAGGTCAAGCCACGCAGGACAAAAAAAATAGATCGAGAAAAGGGTTTTAGACGCACCTGACCCTTCAATCGGAAAATGGCCGTGCTGCACGAGGAGCTCAAAATGGTGCAAGACAGAGAACACCGTCGCCGACATGGGCCACAGCGATGCCACCGGAATTTTCCTCCGGTTCCCAACTCCAATAGCCCAAACCACATAAGTGTCAGCCACGATGGCTGTCACCGGCGGCTGAAGCCTGTCCAAGAGCTCCTCAAAGGGCGCTTCCATCTTCGTGTTTACGGCTTCCACGAAGCCGGGAAAATCTTTGGCGCGACCCACCTCGGAAGGTATGACGTTGGGTACGGTGGCGAAGCGTATGTTATCCGGCTTAGGGTCTGAGCCGATGAAGCCGAGCCACTCTTCGGTGACTACGAAGGTGACGAGAATGTGTTGGGGCCTTTTCAAAGCTAGGAGCTTGCAGAGGCTCATCATGGGGTTGATGTGGCCTCGACCGGGATAGGGCATGGCTACCACGTGGCAGCCGGTAGATGGGTAAGTTTTGGCGGCATCCATTTCCGGAAGTAGATCGTTCACCGTTGATGGATAACTCCTTTAATAGGACTGACGAACTGAGGTGAGAATAGCTTTGAGTTTAAAAAGAATGTGAGTCGGCACTCGGCAGGTGCTGGTCAAATAGAACCGTGTGGTGCGTTTGGGTATTGAATTTTGAGGATTAGAATTGAATTCTAATTTTATTTACAAATATCGAGGTAAGAAATTGTGTTTGGGTGTTGAATTTTGAGATTGAAAAATATTATATTTTAATGGTAATAAATGATTGATAGTTTAAAAAGTTGTGTATAATAATTGGTATTTTGAAAAGTTGTGTGAAATAATAATTTAAATAATAATAATTTATTATATATTGATTATTTAATTAAAAATAAATAAATAAATTTTTTTAAAAAAAAATAATTGAAATCAAAATTAAAAATTAAAAATTAAAAAAAAAAAAAAAAAAAATGAACCAAGGGTGGCTGCCGGTTGGCAGCCACCCCTTTGGGGGTGGCCCGGCCACCCCCAGGCAATGGGGGTGTCCGCGCGCCACCCCCAGAGGAGGTTGGGGGTGGCCGCGCGGCCACCCCCAGTGGTCGGGGGAGGCCGCGCGGCCTCCCCCAAGGGTCAGGGGTGGCCGCGCGGCCACCCCCAGTACTCGGGGGAGGCCGCGCGGCCTTCCCCAAGGGTCAGGGGTGGCCGCCCCCAGTACTCGGGGGAGGCCGCGCGGCCTCCCCCAAGGGTCAGGGGTGGCCGCGCGGCCACCCCCAGTACTCGGGGGAGGCCGCGCGGCCTACCCCAAGGGTCAGGGGTGGCCGCGCGGCCACCCCCAGTACTCGGGGGAGGCCGCGCGGCCTCCCCCAAGGGTCAGGGGTGGCCGCGCGGCCACCCCCAGTACTCGGGGGAGGCCGCGCGGCCTCCCCCAAGGGTCAGGGGTGGCCGCGCGGCCACCCCCAGTACTCGGGGGAGGCCGCGCCGCCTCCCCCAAGGGTCAGGGGTGGCCGCGCGGCCACCCCCAGTACTCGGGGGAGGCCGCGCCGCCTCCCCCAAGGGTCAGGGGTGGCCGCGCGGCCACCCCCAGTACTCGGGGGAGGCCGCGCCGCCTCCCCCAAGGGTCAGGGGTGGCCGCGCGGCCACCCCCAGTACTCGGGGGAGGCCGCGCGGCCTCCCCCAAGGGTCAGGGGTGGCCGCGCGGCCACCCCCAGTAGTCGGGGGAGGCCGCGCGGCCTCCCCCAAGGGGGTGGCTGCCCCTCTGTCTTTTTTTTTTAATTTCTTTTTTTTTTTTTTTTTAAATTATTAATATTAATTTCTTTTATTTTATATTGATTTAAATTATTAATATTAATATTGTTTTAGTCAACTTTTTCTGCGCTGGGTCCCACCAGAAATCTCAAAATTCGGGTCAAAATCCAGGTTTTTGGGCGGGTGGATGGGTTTTAGAAAAAACCCGGATTGAATAATTATTTTATTCTGTTCCCAAACAGTTCATAAGAATCCTACTTTAAAATGACGGAATTACCCCTTATTCTCGTTACTAGCTAGATTGTAAATGAAAAAAGCTACTACTGAGCTCACTCGGTTGTTAAACAAGCTGTTTGTGAAAACGAAATGTGAGTGTTTATACCAAAAAAAAAAAGAAAAAGAAAATGTGGACAAATTTGTCATATATTTATTCCGGTTGATCAATTGTACTAATTAAATAACCTTTTTTTCACCATTATTTAATAAAAATATTAAGAGTTGTTTGATTCAATTTGAACTCTTAGTCTTAGCTAACTTTCAACACTTTTCTCCATTTGAATAGTCAACACGTCACTTCCTTTCTTATTAATTATTATTGTAACTTTTTTTCTCTACATTTCTCTTCCCTATGCTAACTTCGCATCTCCCCATTCTAGCCATCACGTACTCTTTACCAGACACCACATGCATCTACCCTCCCATCTTCCAATTCTCTTCCATAATGCGACGCACTTCTCTTTCTTTTCTTTCTTTCTTTAGTTTTCTTCTTCTCTTTTGTTGGGTTTTCTGCGACCTTCATTTTTCCTTTTCGATAAAGTTTGAAATTAACTATTACATCCAAATCATGTCCCCCACCCAGCTTTGCTAATTTTCAAATCTCTCCACTCTTGTGGCCATGGTGTTAGAAACCCACATTTCGTCGTCGGTCTGCGAATATTGAAGAAGAAACAAAGAGAAGAGACAAATGCTAGCGAGGCCTTAAAAAATGGGCAAGAACCAAAAGAGAAAGCGAGAGCTATAAGCATGGCCTACATCTTCCTTTTTTTTCTTAAAGTCAAATGGTTTATAATAATCCAATGAGAAGTGCTACACATCCCAAATTCTTTTTCTAAAATTTCGTTCTCAAATGAAGTCTCACAATCTCATAGGATGATGACACATCATTTGGAAACTGCTTTTAAAGATAAAAATTTGGGAAGCAGAGCATTTCTCTTAAATAGACACTTCCTATTTACTATTAGTGTCTATTTACTATTTACACTACAAAGAGTTTTTTTTTTTTTTTTTCTCTCTCCCTTTCTTTCTTTCTCTTTCTCCTTATTTCTTTCATATTTTTTTTTTCATACAAAATAATATTTAAATACAAGCAGAGGGTAGGATAGAAAATCTATTGGAGAAAACATAAAAAAAAAAAAAAAAAAAAAAAACTAAAATAGAAAGTTTTACTTTTTTAATAATTATTTTGACTATTATTGCTGAAAATTTCATACTATCAAATTCGCGGGTTTATTAAACTTGATATTTAAATTGTTAATTTGGAATTTTGGTACATGTCGAGAACTAAAGGACATAGAGAGCCCCTTATGTCCGGTCATGGCAGAAAACATGGGTTTTTTGCCCACCAATAACCAGTTGACACGTCAGCTAAAAAAATTAAAACCAAAAAACTGAAATGCTGCTGATGTACTGAATCGCTTCTCTTCGTTCTTTCTTCTTCTATTCTTTTTCTTTCCTTTTCACCGGGACACGGTGAGGCAGAGTGAGAGAGTGGGTTCGAGAGGGGGAGATCGGGGGAGAGAGAGAGGATCCGATCGACGGTGGGCTAGCGCCGGAGGAGCAGGTCCGGTTATGGGTCGTCGACCAGTGGCTGGAGGTCCGATTTTCGGTGGCCAAAACCAACTTCCGGCGAGGCAGGGACGGTCCGGCAGTTCCTGTGGAACGGGGTTGGCACCGATCGGAGCTGAGAACACCGGAGATGCGCTG
Source organism: Alnus glutinosa (assembly GCF_958979055.1). Classification (NCBI taxonomy): domain Eukaryota; kingdom Viridiplantae; phylum Streptophyta; class Magnoliopsida; order Fagales; family Betulaceae; genus Alnus; species Alnus glutinosa. The sequence goes on along the minus strand of NC_084894.1, from coordinate 27,688,927 downwards.
AATGGGTTCGAGAGGGGGAGATCAGGAGAGTGAGATCAGGGGAGAGAGTGAAATAGAGAGAGAGAGAGAGATGCTGTCGGAGAGAGAGAGAGAGAGAGAGAGAGAGAGAGAGAGAGAGAGAGAGAGAGAGAGAGAGAGAGAGAGAGAGAGAGAGAGAGAGAGAGAGAGAGACGAATAGAGAGAGGACCCGATGGCCGGAGGAGCAGGAGGCGACGTCCCATTATGGGTCGTCGACTGGTTGCTGGAGAACTGACTTCCGGCGAGGCAGGGACGGTTCGACAGGGGCTTTGCAGACTGCACAGTAATTGGAGGCTTTGGAGCTTTGCTTGTCGATTGATTTGAGAAAGGGAGATTTTGCTTGTATGTATTTTGCATATTTTCATTTAGTGTAATGTGCTGATGTATCTGTTTTCTATTATAGGGCAAAAATGGCTTGGTTTCTGCCAAGTCCGAACTGAAGTTATTCCCAAGGAGATATAAAGTTGGCTCTTCAGTATGCGTGTACGTAAAGGGCTTGTCATTTCATTTCACATCAGCTTTTCAACTATTTTTCCTAAATATAAATAACAAAACTATTTTTGCTTCGTATTCTCTTATCAAGAATCGGTTTTCTGATAGGAGCATTGCTGGTATGGGGGCTGCTGTGTCTAGGGACGAAATCCGGAAGGTCATGTTCTCTATGAAGGGTAACAAGGCTCCTGGACCGGATGGTTTTTTGGGCAGTTTTTACCATAAAGCTTGGTCTGTGGTTGGTGCATGTGTTGAAGATGCGGTTCTGGAATTGTTTGGTTCTGGGCAGCTTCTTAAAGAAGTGAATTCTACCATAATTACTCTTGTACCTAAGAAGAGGAACCCATCATCCATGGGAGAGTATAGACCTATTTCATGCTGTAATGTGATTTATAAATGTATCACAAAGGTGTTGGCCAACAGATTGCTCCCTGGTCTTGTTGAGGTGGTTAGTCCGAATCAATGGGCTTTTATCCCTGGCAGGAGTATTGGTGGAAATATTCTTCTGGCTCCGCTTTGGTCAATGAGTATCATAGAGATAAGGGGCCTCCTTGATGTACTCTAAAGGAGGATTTGATGAAAGCTTATGATTCTATGAGTTGGGAGTTTCTTCTCCATTGCCTCGGTTGTTTTGGAGCTCCTTCGAATTTTATTGGTTGGATTAAGGCCTGTATTTCCTCTCCTAGCTTCTCTATTGTTTTGGACGGGTGCATGATCTAACAATATTGTTGCCATCCAAAGTAGACTTCCGGAGGTGAGTATTGGAGGAAGTGACATGCCTGTTTGGACGTCTAAATAGGGAATTTTTTTCCTGTTCTGAGACTTGGGAGGTACTTAGAGACAAGTTCCCTACTGTTTCTTGGTGTAACACAATCTGGTTTTCTCATGCTATTCCTAAACACTCATTCATTCTTTGGCTTGTCTTTTGGGATGCTCTTCCCACCAAGGAAAGGATGAGTCTTTGGGGGTATGGAGACAATCTTCTCAGCCCTTTCTGTTATGGCTACTTGAAGAGTAGAGACCACCTGTTTTTCTCTTGTAGCTTCAGTGGTAGGGTGTGGAAAAGGGTGATTGCTACCTGTTTTATTCGTTATCCCAAGCAGGCTTGGGAGGACATTGCAGAGTGGAGTTCATCTGCTCTTAAAGGAAAAAGTCTTTGGAATACCCTTTGCAGACTTTGTTTGGATGCTTCTATATATCATATATGGAGGCAACGTAATGATTTACTACATGGGAATGTTCCCCGTTCTGAGGAACAAATTATAGCTCAAATCATCTGGGAGGTGAAGACAAATATTTTGGCTAGTAGCAGCTTCAAAGATAAGGTTTTTAATCAGAGGCTTATTCAAGAATGGAATCTATATAGAGTGGGGAAATCAGGGGTACTCTGTCGAAAGAAGCCCTTGCTGCTCGTATCAAATGGAAGGTTAGGACACGAGTAATGCACAACAGAAGGTTCAAAGAGTTCTTCTCTTTCTGATAGGCTCTCAAAGCATTGGAAGTTGTAGGTTCTGCTCTTTTGCCTTAGGTGGTTGTCTCCTGTTGTAGGGAGAGAGGTTACATTGTAGATTTGAGTTGTGATGAACTGTTTCTGGTTTGGGTTGTAAGCTCTCGGCTGGTTGGTTTGTGTTGTTCCCAGTTTGAATGGGGTGCATCCAGTTTTTTACTAGAGTGATTGTACTTTGAAGTGTTTGGTTTATAAAAGTATTAATTCATCCAAAAAAAAAAAAACTACTTTTTGCTTCCCTATTAAAAAACACCCCACAATAGATTCCCTTTACATTTCCCTATATTAATAAAATATATTTTTTTTTTACTATTTCTTTATATTTTTTTAGTTATGATTATTTATGTGAGAGGAGAGATAACTTTTTTTATGAATATAATAAGCTAAGGGAATGCTACGGTGCTTCCAAATGCATTGGGAAGCACTATAACATTCCCAAGGAACAGAAAAATATAAGAAAACTGTTGTAGGTGGCTTTTTGTGACTTTCTTGAAATTTTTCCTAAAATTTAGGGAACGGAACCTTTATAAGGAAGCTGTTGTCAATACTCTTACCGTGCAAAGGGCTGCACGAGACTCAAAAGGTTAAGGTTAAAAATCAAAAACTCTCATTTTTAGGAATTTTTTAAATTTGATTTCGTTTTTTTTCCTGACTCGATGTTATTTTGTCATCTGAAAAAAAAAATTAATAATAAAAAAAAAACATTCATCCAAAAATAAAAAATAATAAAAACGAGGTAATAGAACCACGAAACAGCTGGAACTGTTACCGTTACTAGTCGTTTTGAATGGTCTTGGTGTAATTAGACATGCTGAGACTTCGTTTTTCTCGAAACCTCATCAAATCGGATCCGAATCACTTGCTATTTTTTCCCAAAGAAAATGAACTAAGAGTAATAATAGGGGTTATGAGAGTGGATTCTGTGTCCCATCAAGGTTTTTCTACTCAACAACTTCTTCTCTTGGGCAAAAAAAAACTCTCTCTCTAAAATCCCTCTAGTTTTCTTCTTCTCAGGGCGTTGTTTCTACCGGGGAGAGGCTTTTTAAGCCACCTCCCCCTCCCCAGCTTTGTTGTTGTTCCCCTTATCCTCTTAAGCTAAGGTAGCTTTTGGTCCTTCCGGGTCTTATCGGTCAAGTTAGAGACTCCCAACCATTAAGGTTGTGGAGTTTTATTCCCCCGGTGTAGATTCTGTGGTGGTTGTTGCATTTTTCTTGTTTTTAGTTTGTTTTGGCAGGTGAACTCACTGGAGAAAGTGTTGGAAGGGAGAGATCCTTCAGTGGCGTATCGACGACAGAGATTTTGGCTGATTTTTTCAATTGACAGATTTTTGGAGGCTAGATCTATGAGTCTCCATCATCTTCTGCTGGGCACGCGCCCTCAACCTTGATTCACCGTCGGTCTCCAGTGCTTCTGCTGCCTTTCACGGCCATGCAGACATTCTGTGTTTGGCGCGTGGTCATCATGCGCCTAGGTCGTTCTTTGTTTTGGGTTGCGCATGATGGCCACAAACAGGATTTTTTGCTGTGTCTAGTGGTGATCGGAGGTTTATGGTGATTGGGTGTTGTAGGGCATCTTCTGGTGGCGGCGTGTGTACACTCTGATGGCGGTTTTCCCGAACGACAGCTTCTGTTTTTGAGTTTTTCCTGTTGTGTTGTATTTGTGTTTCTTCAAACAGTTTGTTGTGCGCTTGTATTAATCTAGTCATTGGTTTTCACCCAGAATGTGTGACAACTCCTTGTTCAAGTAAAGATTTATGTTAACTCAGAGGCACAATTCTATTGGCTGAGTTTTTTTAGTAGCAACTGTCTGTATTTGACTGAGTCTTTTAGACTCTTGTTTGGATGTATACATTTAAGGTCGTTGATTTTCATCTCTATGGTGATTGTTGTTATAATGTTGTTTTTATCGATGAAAGTTTAACTTTCCTTTAAAATAGAAAGAAAAAAAAAAAAGAAAAAAAAAAAAGGTTTTTCTACTTGGGACCTCGTGTTGAGGCTATTATGCTAAGAGGAGGAAGTGTCCTTCATTTAGACAAAAACAGCTAGCATCGAAGAAGTGTTGTACTTCATTCAATTACAATCTCTCTCACTCGCTCTCATTGCACGTGGACAAATGATATATTTATATCTCTCATATATTTTTTATACATCTCTTTTTTAAATTAATTATTAAATATGTGAGTCCTACAGATTAAATGATTAATTTAAAAAAAAAATGTACACAATATTACATGATGAATGTGTGTATCAAATCTCTTGCATGTGGCGTGTTATGAGTAATTCTAAATGTCATATACATGTCTCTTTTGTGTCCATCTAAAAATGAGGTAGCTTTTAAAATCACCATTGAACTTGTGTTTATTCAAGATTGAATTTTGATCAAATGGTGATTTCAAAAACTATATCATTTTTAGGACATGGGTATGACATCTAGAATTACTCAAGATGTTATATAACGTTCTCAAACCTACGAGCCTATAAAGTATAACACCTGCAATCTAAATATTTATTAATTTTCACATGCAGAAATTCACTTGCATGGTTAGTGTGTGAAAACCTACTGTCTTGGTTACATTAGAATAACCTATTTGTTTTGGTGAAAAATTGAAAATGTGTTTAGTGGTATGAAAATGGAATAAAACTTCACCATTTAATCTAATTGTCCTCATTTTTAGTCCATAAATTAAATGAAGAAAGAGTTGTGTTAGGGGTGTTTCAATTTTTACTACAAACTAACGAAACAACTCATAATTGGTTAAATAATTGTATTGGCCACTGGCCAACTTATATATCAACAGTACACTCTTAATTATTTGACCAATTATAAATAGACACATAATTTGCAAATATCTTTGTAATAAAATCTATTAACACACCAAACATTTTCCAAGATAAAATTGCCACTAGGTGCGTCCTCCTCCAAGATCTTCTCCATTTCAAGCTTTGAAGTAACTACTCTAAAGTAGCAACTCAAGAAATGGTAAAAACATAAAAGAAATGATATGTCGAACCGAGGTTATAAATTTGGGATAATTGTACCGTTGGTCCACGTGGTATGCCATAATTATTTTTCACTCCCTATGGTTTAAAAAGTGTATAGGAGGTCCCTGTGATATGCAATAATTACGTTTTACTCCCTGAGTCGATTTTTCGTCCACCATTTTGACGGAATCTGTTAGCCCTACACATCAGCGCCACGTGTCGCCATCTTATTGGCGCCACGTGTCCATCTTCATAAAAAAATATAAATTTATTAATAAATTTATTTATTTCTAAAAAAAAAAACTGGCAGGCAAGGGGTGGCTGGGCCACCCCCAGAGGCCGCCGGGGGTGGTGCGCGGCCACCCCTAGATCTACTAGGGGTGGCCCCACGCCACCCCCGACCACCCCCTTGCCACCTTTTTTTTTTTTTTTTTTTTTTAAATTTTAATTTTAATTTTTTTTAAAAAATAAGTATTTTTATTTATTTTTTAATAAATTTATATTATTTTATTAAGATGGACATGTCAGCACCACGTGTTGCCAATAAAATGACGAGACATTGCATTTGACGGAATCTGTTAAAATTTTTAACGAAATTTGACTGTAGGGATCGATTTGTAATTATTGCATATTACATGGACCTCCCATGCACTTTTTAAATTATAGGGAGTGAAAAATAATTATGGCATACCACATGGACTAACGATGTAATTATCCCTATAAATTTCTACATTACGAAGAAAAAAAAAAGAAAAAGTTAAACAATGATAATGGTAGTCCATCGAAATTCACATGAACTATCTTGATAATATCTTGAAATTATTAGTCATTGGCTACAAATTTAATCATCACTGAAAAGCACATAACACATCGATCGGCTTAATGTCCGTGGCCTTTCGAAATATCCTTAATAAAAGCATCAAGATTTGTTTCAGATGACCCACCTTCAGTAATTGCGCCTTGGCAGGCCTCTTGAAGTTTTTTCGCTCTTTTCCTCATTTCATTCCCCTCATTGCTTTTTTGATCCATGAACCTTTTTACAAGCTTTGAGATTTCTTCCCTCGTCACTAAAATTTCAAATCCAACATCTTTCTTAACCCTCCATCCAACCTTCCAATCCTCCACAACACGTTTACTGTTAGAGGTTTGATCCCCCATTATAGGGAAAGTAAGCATCGGAACACCAGCAAAAGCAGCCTCCAGCGTGGAATTCCATCCACAATGTGTCCAAAACCCTCCTATTGAGGGGTGGCACAACACCTTCAACTGGTTACACCAAGGCACCACTAACCCCATATCACCACCACCCCCATTTCCAAACCGATCAGTTTCCTCGCGTGATACCCACAAGTACCTAACATCACTATCCTGCAGCCCACCTGCAATTTCATCCATCTGGGCACTTGAAACCGAAAGGAAACTTCCCAATGAGACGTACAAGACAGAGCCTGTAGGTTGACAATCTAACCACTGGAGATAGTTAACGCCATTGTGAGCATCTATTACAGACGAATTCTTTTGAAGTTCGAAGTAAGGTATGGCAGGGCCAATAGGGTACACCGGTAAAGGAAGATCTTCTTTTAAAATGTCAATGACTTCCGTTTCAAGCTCGCGGACCGAAGTGAATAGAAGATACTGTGCCTTGGACACCAACGAAACACCTTCCAAGCATCGGTGCAAGACTTTTTGACCATTTCCATACATAATAGTGGGAAGATCTTCAATACGTGTAGCAGACACTCCTGGAATGTAGTCCACAACCTCATCTCCGTGCTCTTAATTAAACACATGGCATTGAAAGCATACAAAAAGCAATGTAAGTAAGAATTTTGCATTAAGTGTGGCCAAATCACTCCAATTAAAGCTGGACTTTAAACTAGCCAAGCTACCACTAAAGATATTAAGGACTAAAGATATTAAAGGTCGTTGAACACTTTGAGAATTGGTCAAAAGAAGTGGCCGACCCCCAAAATGGCCTATGTGGTGGTTCAACCATTGCTGAACAAGTTTTTCTATATAATTATTATTTGGAAATAAAGTTATAATTTTATAAAGATTATGTCAATTGCAAATATAGATCTATAAACTCATTTTGAAACCACTGGATTTATTTGTTATGAGGTCGATCATAGAACCAATTTGACAATTTTTTCTAATTCTTTTTTTTTTTTCAATTAAAGAAAGCAATAAAAAAATCACTTCATTTTTTTTTTTACTCTTGAGGTCGTGTGGGAACTTCTTGCCGAAATCCGACTCTATTTTTAGGAAAAATATACTTTACCTTATAATGTTTGCCTCTTTTTTAATCTTGCCTCTAAAGCAAAAAAATTTACAATGTATCCTAGCTATCGATTACTTAAGTCTTTATTTTTTTTTTGCAGGTGAGTTTATAAGAGAAAATCTCTTCAAAATATCCATAAAAATACAATTTTTTTTATAGAAAAAAGAAAAAAAAAATCTTTAATTTTTATATGAATAAGAGAAGAAAAGTTCATCGAGAATAGGGTTAATATTAGACGCACCTGACAATTCAATCGGGAAATGGTCGTGCTGCACGAAGAGCTCAAAATGGTGCAACATAGAGAACACCGTCGCCGGCATGCACCACAGCGATGCCACCGGAATATTCCTCCGGTTCCCAACTCCGACAGCCCAAACCACAAAAGTGTCAGCTACGATGGCTGTCACCGGCAGTTCAAGCCGGTCCAGGAGCTCCTCAAAGGGCGCTTCCATCTCCGTGCTTACGGCTTCGACGAAGCCCGGAAAGTTTTTGGCGCGACCCACCTCGGAAGGTATGACGTTGGGTACGGTGGCAAAGCGTATGTTAGGCGGCTTAGGGTCTGAACCGATGAAGCCGAGCCACTCTTCGGTGACTACGAAGGTGACGATAATGTGTTGAGGCCTTTTCAAAGCTAGGAGTTTGCAGGAGTTCATCATGGCGTTGATGTGGCCTCGACCGGGATAGGGCATGGCCACCACGTGGCAGACGGTGGATGGGTAATTTTTGGCGGTATCCATTTCCGGAAGTAGATCGGTCACCGTTGATGGAAAGCTCCTTTAATGGGACTACCACTGGAACAAGACGAAGTGGGATGTGAATAGCTTTGAGTTTGAGAATAAAGGAATTTGATACTTATTTATAAAAAAAACAAAAACAAAATAGAAGAAGAAAGAAAGTAGATTGATAATTTGGTACATGCGTGTCAAGGGCATATTCATTACGGATAAAATTACATTATTGATCTGGTTAGTCTAAATTATAAATCATTTCCTCTTATATTAAAAGTAATTCAAAGATTTTTGTAATTCGCTTAATTTACAAATCACTCATTGAAATTAAATTCCGTTAAAAATTTTAACAGATTCCTTTAAACATCATGTCAACACCAATAAAATAGTGACACATGACGATCATAATAAAAAAATATAAATAACTAAAACTTAAAAAATTACTTTTATTTAAAAAAAAATGAAAATTGAAAATGAGTGGCTGCTGGCTGGGCAGCCATTCCTTTGGGGTGGTTGCGCGCCACCCCCGTTCGCCTCGAGGTTGGCAAGCGGCCACCCTTAGATGCCTTTGGGGGTGGCCTAAGGCCACCCTCCAACTCCTGGGCCGCGCACCACCCCCTTAAACCACCCCCAAATGTAAGGTTGTCAAACAGTCGGCCACCTATTTTTTTTTCTCTTATAAAAAATATAATTTATTTCTATTTTTAATAGTTTTCTTTTTTTACATTTTTTTAAACAAAAATGATTTTTAACCATTTTTTTCCATAATATTTTAAATTTGTTTTTTTGTTTATAATTTTAAATTTTTTATAATTTTATGAAGAATATTTTTGTCATTGGAATGACATTGACACAATTAGTAATTTTTTTGGACATTGACAATTAAGTGATAGTTTGAGAAGAATTTGTATAGTTTTTCCAAAATTTTAACACGCATGATATGCAAACACATATTAATAAGTTGTAATAAAAATGAGTAATGTTTCTTGCGACCCTTATATAATTCTAACAATTTTTTTTTTTAAAATTAACCATTGAATATTTAAGGTCCATATGTAAGAAAACAAATCTAATGATTAATTATAAAACAAATATAAAAAAAAAAGTAATTAGAGTTGTGAAAGAAATATTACTCAATAAAAATATAGTCTAATTATGGAAAGTGATTCATGCACAACCCATATTACACAATTATTTCACAATCAAGACACATGGAGTGTGACTCATGCATATGAGTCTCATATGTGAATTCGCCCAATATATTTTAAAGTTGTAAGATAATTATGCAAGAATTGTAATTTTATGTTTTCTCGTCTAATATCCTTCCAAAAAGTAAAATAAACAACTGTGAGAATGGACTTTAATAGCATGTCTGTATATATAAGAATTCGGAGTAAGAGGCGTACACTGTACGGCGATGGCGTAGTTGATTAATATACTTCGCAGTTCGCACATTTGTACATTCATTGAATCATTGCGCATAGCATCCAAGATAGTTTACAAGAAGGGCTCCAAGGCCTTCACATGGACATCCGCGGGCTTCGTGTACTGGTCAGCAACCCAAAGGGACACGACTGTAACATGTGTATATTGAAGTTCTCAACCGTCTAATAAAAAATTATTAACTGAGAGCGGCGTGGTAATGATTTAATTAAAAATTATTAATTGAGAGCGGCGTGGTTAATGATTTTTAAAGTAGGCATGATAATATATAATATCATATATATATTAAGTATATAAAAAACACAATAATATACAAAACAAGCTTGCTTTAGTATAGGATTTAATTAAACCTCGAAACCTCGATTGGTTCGCAAAATATATATATATATATATATATATATATATGTATATATATATGTATATATATGTATATTATTAATTGAGAGCGGTGTGGTTAATGATTTTTAAAAGTAGGCATGATAATATATAATATCATATATATTAAGTATATAAAAAACACAATAATATACAAAACAAACTTGCTTTAGTATAGGATTTACTTAAACCTCGATTGGTTTGCAATATATATATATATATATGTGTGTGTGTGTGTTGTCACAAAATTAAAGAGTATTAATAATTATTCAATTCCACTCTTTTTCATTCTCAGTAATAATTATTATATTTCTCAATGAAATACTCATTCTGCAAACCAAACGAGACCTTAGTATTCAAATCCTTCCCTTATCTGTTCTCTTTGTCTTCTCAATTCGTCCACGTCGCAGCAGCCTCTCAATCAGCCTGTCAACTCTCACGATGGGTGATCTAATTTGGATATTTCTGTTCTGTTAGGTGGTTATGGCCAATTGGGTCTTGGGTGAAATGTTGTTTGGTGATTCTTGGTGATTCTGGTATGTTATGATCATTATGTTCCACATGGGTTAAATTTAAACTTAACCATGTGTATATAAGCTCTTGGACGCCCTCTACTTATAAGCCGCTTTTCAAACGTGAGTTATACTCAAAATTTGTATCATTCTCCATATAGAACATCAGGATCGTAACATAACTATACACTCATTGAAAATCACTGTTGAATTTTGAACGAATAACTAGATCAATCATACATAGTCAACACAAAATCCTATCCATTAACAAATCCATTAACTGCCTCCTCCCCAATTCAATTGAAATGTGGAGGATCCTTAACCCTATAACCGGGGGGAAGGGGGAGAAAGAAAAAACAAGAAATTGTTTGTGGTTTCAACCCAGTATTACCAATTTGCCACCCTAAATTGCATCCCACTAGATTAACCCACCATGGTTTCTAAAACAGACTCACATTTACAGCGTGTAAGAGTAGTGTAGAATTAAGAGAAAAATATCAAATCCCTTTATCGGAAATATGGCCTGATTCATTGAGAAAAAAACAGCTCCCATCTAATTCCTTACGAGAAATGCTAGAGGTATCAAATCTTTTTATCAAGAGATTGGTACTGACATGATGTGGAGCTTATTCATTAGTACCTATAACATTTCTTTTTATTAATTGTTTTGATCATCTCCAACGAATAAGTTTCATCTCATCTTGATACCTATCTCTTGACAAAAAATTTGGTATCTCTAGCATTTCTTATTCCCTACTGTTGTGGTTATGTGAGAATAAGGTATTTTTTTTGTTGGTGAAAATGAGCTTAGGGGTATGAAAATGCGATAAAACTTCACCATTTAATCTAATTTCCTTGATTTTTAGTACACAAATGATGAAAGAATGGTGTTAGGTGCTACAATTTTTACTATAAAATTCTTTAAAAACTACAGAATAGTCCATAATTTGTGAAATAATTATAGTGACTAATTACTTATCAACCCTACACTCTTAATTAGTTTACCAATTATGAATTATCACATCAATTTATAAATTTCTTTGTACTAAAATCTGTAATTCCCCATACATGTTTCATGATAAAATTGCCACTAGTTGCATCCTCTTCACAGAGCTTCTCCATTACAAGGTTTGAAGTAACTACTCTACAGTAGAACCTCAAGAAACTTGTAAGGTAAAAACATAAAAGAAATTATATGTCCGAAATTCACATGAACGTCTTGAAATTAAGTATGATTCATAGGCTATAAATTAATTCATCACCGAAAAATAACACAAAACAATATGCTTAATGATCGTGGCCTTTTGAAATATCCTTAATGAAAGCTTCAAGATTTGTTTCAGATGACCCACCTTCAGCAATTGCGCCTCGGCAGGTCTCTTGAACTTCTTTTGCTCTTTTCCTCATCTCATTCCCCTCATTGCTTTTTTGATCCATAAACCTTTTCACAAGCTCTGAGATTTCTCCCCTCGTCACCAAGTTTTCAAATCCCACATCTTTCTTTACCCTCCATCCAACCTTCCAATCCTCCACAATCCGTTTACTGTTAGGGATTTGATCCCAAAATATAGGGAAAGTAAGCATAGGAACACCAGCAAAAGCAGCCTCCAATGTGGAATTCCATCCGCAATGTGTCCAAAACCCTCCTACAGAAGAGTGGCACAAAACCTTCAATTGGTCACACCAAGGCACTACTAAGCCCATATCACCACCACCACCACCACCATTTCCAAGCCGATCAGTTTCCTCTCGTGACACCCACAAGTATCTAACACCACTATCCTGCAGGCCACCTGCAATTTCATTCATCTGGGCACTTGAAACTGAAAGGAAACTTCCTAATGAGACATACAAGACAGAGCCTGTAGGTTGAGAATCTAGCCACCGGAAATAGTTGACACCATTGTGACCATCTGTTAGAAAGGAATTCTTTTGAAGTGCGAAGTAAGGTATGGCGGGGCCAATAGAGTACACTGGGAAAGGAAGTTCTGCTTTTAAAGAATCAATGACTTCAGCTTCAAACTCGTGGACGGAAGCAAATAGAAGATATTGTGCTTTAGACAGCGATGAAAGACATTCTAGGGTTACATCCAAGACTTCTTGACCGTTTCCATACATAAAGGTGGGAAGATCTACAATGCGTGTAGCAGGCACTCCTGGAATGTAGTCCACAAGCTCATCTCCGCGTTCTTAATTAAACACATGGCAGAGAAGCATACAAAAAGACAAGTAAGAAATTTGCGTTAATGGTGACCATACCACTCCAAAAGATTAGATTCAAGGGGTGACACAACCACCACCAAAGACTTTGGGGTGCAACCACCCCTAGAACCGGCCTGCACCCCCCCCTAGAACCGGCCAAAGAAGACGACCAACCACCCTGAATGACCTACGAGATGGTTCAGCCATTGCATATTAATTTTTTTTTAATATATTTTATTGAAGAATAAAATTGTAATTTCATAAACATTTATTAAAAAGAAATTGGATGAGTTATACAAGAGATGATTTTATTACAGAGGTGTACATAGATTTGTAAGCTCATTTTGAATCAAATAGATTTCGAGTTTGTTTGGATTTGCGTTAATGAGCTTAAAAAGTGTTTTTAGTACTTAAAAAGCTCCTTCAACCAAATAAATATTGGTTTGGTAAAACACTTAAAAATAACTTTTTTACTCTAAAAAATTTCAAAACTCAAAGAAACTTGAAAATGAAGTTTTTTTCTAAAGAGTTCTTTCTAACTTCTTCTAAAGACAAAAAGCTTTATTTTCTAACACAATCTCAAACAGGCACTTATTTGTTACGAGGTCTGTTACAAAATAACGTTTCTATATAAGTTTGATAATTTCCTTATCAATATATTTTTCATAATTAGTCGACTATAATCAAATCTATATCTTATTTCTATTGTATTCACCTACCACATTTCTCTATTTAAAAATCATTTATATTTTAACTTCAAGAATTAGCTCAATTCGCCGCCAGGTTATTAATTCAAATCTCCCTTCCTCCTCTCCCTCCCTTTACGGTGATGTAAAAAATGATAGTAATAATAATAATCTGTATTGTAAAGATCATTAGCTTGGGCAATTATGGTGAAGAACAACTAATTTGACTATTTGTTCAAATGTTTTTCTGCTAAAGAAAGCAATAAAAAAAAAAAAAAAAATCACCTTGATTTTTTTGCCTCCTTGAAGTTGGGACTGGTGCGAACTTGTTGCTGACCTAAATCCTACTCTATTTTTATCCTTTATTAAATTAATCGGATCCGGATGACCGAATTGTTAGGGTCAGGACAAAAAAAAATAGAAATGCTAAAACTTTTTTCAGTGCATTTCTGAAAAAGAATTGATTGAGATAAGGGAAATAGACGCACCTGACACTTCAATCGGGAAGTGGCCGTGCTGCACGACGAGGTCAAAATGGTGAAACACAGAGAACACTGTCGCCGGCATGGGCCACAGCGATGCCACCGGTATATTCCTCCGGTTCCCAACTCCGACAACCCAAACCAAATAAGTGTCAGCCACGATGGCTGTCACCGGTGGCTCAAGACGGTCCAGGAGCTCCTCAAAGGGCGCTTCCATCTTCGTGCTTACGGCTTCCACGAAGGCGACCCAGTCTTTGGCGCGACCCAGCTCGGAAGGTATGACGTTGGGTACGGTGGCGAAGCGGAAGTTAGCCGGCTTAGGGTCTGAGCCGATGAAGCCGAGCCACTCTTCGGTGACTACGAAGGTGATGAGAATGTGTTGGGGCCTTTTCAAAGCTAGGAGCTTGCATAGGCTCAACATGGAGTTGATGTGGCCTCGACCGGGATAGGGCATCGCCACCACGTGGCAGACGGTGGATGGATAAGTTTTGGAGGGATCCATTTCCGGAAGTTGATTTCGTTCACTGTTGATGGAAATTTACTAACCCTGGAACAAGTCTATCTGAATTCTGATCTGAGAATGGCTTTGAGTTTGAGAAGAAATTGAGTCGGCAGGTACTGGGGTCAAATAGAACCGTAAGAATATTACTTAAATGACGGAATTACCCCTTCCCGGAAGTTGATCGTTCACCGTCAATGAAAAGCTCCTTTCGAAATGTACTATGCTTTCTGACAAGGAGAGTGATTGTTGCTGCACTACTCTAAACATATGGGACCACGTGAGACTCATGTAGTATGTTTAGCCACGTCAAATTCATCTCATATTTTAAAAATTTACATAATAATTATTGTGCAAGAGTTATTTTTTTTTAAAACTAGTGAAAATGGTCGGCAGTCGGCAGAATTTTTTGGCAAATGATTCACTTTTAAAATTATTGTGATAATTTAAAAAAAATTAGAAGGGGTAAAGAAAAATCAGAAAATAATGTATATTAATCTCTTATTTTAATGAAAATATATATGTGTGTGAAACATTTTTTTCATGTTATTTTCTCATTTTTTTTCGCTTTTGAAAATTATTATTAGAATTTAGAATTATGACGTCTATACAAGGGGTTCTCGTAAATTTTACAGATCCAATAATAATTTTTAAAAATATAAAGATAAGAAAAAGATAAAAAGAAAAAAGAAAAAAGAAAAAAGAAAAAAGAAAAGTAAATGAATCATTTCTAAAATAAAATAAAATACCTAACATAAAGGAACTTACTCAACTAAAGCATTTACTAAAAAAAAAAATTAACATAACTAAAATTTTTCAAAACCTAATTCTGAATTAATATCATAAATAATACTAGTAAAGTTTCAATTCAAAAAAAAAGAAAAAAAGAAAACGCCATATATAATTAATAGCTAAAATAACCATAACAACATCCTTCACGGATAAGACAATTTGTCCCACAAATAGCACACGTGAAAACAAAAATACCAAATATATATAAAGAAATGATATGTAGAACCAAGGTTTTAAATTTCTATAATATTAAAAAAAAAATAAAACAAAAAAAAAAAGAATGAAATTGGAGATCCATCGAAATTCATAAATTATGAGTTATAAGCTACAAATTAAATCATCACTAAAAAATAACACATAAAAATCTGCTTAATGAGCATGGCCTTTCGAAATATCCTCAATAAAAAGCATTAAGATTTGTTTGGAATGAGTTACCTTTAGTAGTTGATCGTTCAAAATCACCATAAGATGTGTCGATAGATATTATTGAATTTTAATTAAATCATAATTTTAAAAGTTATATTAATTTTTAAAAATTTAAAAAAATTAAAGAAAAAAAAAAAAGAGATTCTGTGTATGGCATTACTACGTACCCTCATTAATGTTTATGACTTTTTCCTACTCAGCTGGTGGTCCATATATAGAATAATTCATCCATGTGTCTATCCTTGTCTTCGTTAACTTCATGCTCTTCAAATATAAAGAGCTCAAAAGTGAAAGTTATATATTTTTTAATGTTCTTTATTTTTCTTACTTCTTCTCCGGTTCTCCTCTCTCAACTAAAGTAGATTTTCAATGCAAAAAAATACAAAAATTGGTTCCATCAATAAAATAGAATATTTAGTTAAAGTAAAAAATATTTAGACAATTTGAAGTTTAGTAGTTTTAAAAAGTGGCTATTTAAATCAATTAAATTTAATTTAGAAAAAAAATTAAAGAATTCGACGTGAATGCTCTCAATCAATTTATATATTTTTTACATTTGTTTCTGGGTCGTACATTCGTGCACATGTAAAAATTTACTTTGAATAAGACCCAAGATAGATTACAAGAAGATCTAGGACCAAGGCCTTTACATAATACCATGTGAGCTTTGTGTAATGATCAGCAACCCAAAGAGATATGTAATGCTACTCTTCACGTACTTAATTATTTATTCCAATCGATCATTTTATACTAATTAATTAACATAATTTGTTTAAAGTGTCTTTTTTATTTTTAAAACAAGCTAGATATTAACAACTTAAAATAGAAAAACAATTTTCAACATTTAAAACACATCATAACATATAATTTTTAAACGAAAAACAAAAAATACCCCACAATTAACGTACGTACGTACGTTACATTCAAAATGTTAAGAAACTGCCCATTGTGTTGCCACTTCGATCAGTTTCTGCAGAATGTTTCATCCACAACCATGGACAGAAAGTCCAGAAATTAATTTGTTTAATGCTCGTGACAATATGAGATCTCAGTTACAAAAGCATCAATGCTGGCATCCGTTGATCCACCTTTCTGTATAGCTTGCCGACAAATCTTCTGAAGTTGTCTTGCTTTTCTTCTCATTTCTTTCCCCTCATCACTTTCCAAATCCATAAACCCCTGCACAAGCCTTGCAATCTCTTCTCTTCCCACCAAATTTTCCGACTCCAAGTCTTTCTTCACTCTCCACCCAATCTTCCAATCTTCCACAACCAGCTTGCTGTTGGGCACCTGATCCCAGTATATCGGAAAAGTAAGCATTGGCAAGCCGGCAAATATAGCTTCTGAAGTGGAATTCCACCCACAATGCGACCAAAATCCGCCTACAGAAGGGTGGCAGAGCACCCTCAATTGGTCACACCAAGGAACCAGCAACCCCATGTCGCCACAGATCTCGTTAATCCGAGATGTTTCCCCTCGAGTCACCCAGAAGAACCTGACACCGCTGTCGCTCAACCCAGCAGCAATTTCCTCCATCTGGGCATTTGAAGCTGAATGCACACTTCCTTGCGAGACGTACAGAACAGAGCCTCTAGGCTGCAAATCTAGCCATTCTAAGTAGTTGGCGTCACCGGAGCTTTTTGCAGAGGAGTTCTCTTCAAGCTTGAAGTAAGGTATGGTAGGGCCGATATGGTATATTGGTACTGCAACATTTTCTTTCAAAGCATCGATGACTTGGGGTTCAAGCTCGTATACAGAAGGTAAGATAAGACACTGTGCTTTGGGCACCCACGAGACGGCTTCTAGTGCTCTGTGCAATACTTTTAGGCCTTTCCCATACAAACACGTCGGGAGGTCTGCTATCCGTGTTGAAGAAACTCCGGGGATATAGTCCACATGCTCGTCTCCAATGGCTAAAAGAACCAAAATTTCACGATGAAATTCCGATCAATATGGAAAGATTTAGTGCATCAAGGCTCATTGTATGCGGGTTTGAAAATCCACCAAATCACTTGCAAAAAAAAAATAAATAAATATTCCACCAAATTGGAGCAGCGTGCAGTAAGCCACGTATATATAGAGGATAATGCTACAGCAGGGGCGGAGCCAGCCCCCCAAGTTGGGGGGTTAAATTGAAAAAAAAGTTTTGGGGGTCAAAATTAAAAAATAATAATAATAATAAAATTTGGGGCAAAATTTTAATTTTTTTAAATTTTTTAAATTTTTTTTTTTTTTTTTTTTTCGGGGGAGAACCTTGGGGCTTGGGGTCCAGGCCCCCCCCAAGCCCCAAGGTGGCTCCGCCCCGGGCTACAACTGTACGTCGTTTCCCAACTACATGTTTATATTATATAAATTCTTCAATTATTTAAGTTAATATTCTAACATTATCTTTATATGTCAGATTAAAATATCTTTATTGTTGAGACAGTTTCCGGTAGGTGACGTGTCGATCAGATGTTGGATAAAGTTGCTCCCGGTTGTATCTGGTTCACCTGAAAAGTAGAGCTGCGTCGGGGGGTTCCGACAACCCCGCTCCGATGCTTAAGTAAGTGTATGGTTCTGAGAATAAATGCGCAGAATAATGCCAAAGAGACTGATTAGCATGTACCTTTGCGACTGAAGCAGTTCTTGTATTTATAGAGGTTATGGAGCAGTTCTATTAGCTTCACAATTCGTGCATGAGGCGGTTGGAGGAGACGTGGCTCCATGTAAACAACTCTTCCAGATTCCGTAGATCTCGGTGGTATCATGGGGTCCCATGACATGCGTCGTGTCCTTAGATTCAGGGTACTGCCGAGACGCACGACTTCCATGACGAGCATCGTGTCCCTTAGATTCCGGGTGCTGCCGAGACGCCTGCAGATACGGATACCAACTATCATTTGGATCGCCAACTCAGTCCAGTTGCAACAGACTTGGGCTCAAGTGGCCTCAATGGGCCCGGGTAGATTATATTTCACAGTTTCCGACATTTGGGCCTGGTCGGGTGGATCAGAGAGGGCCCAAATCCCGGATTGGGCCCAACAGCCGAGAAGATCTATATTTGTCCCAACAGTTACCCCCCAATTCTCTTAGGTAAATTTTATACTTGAGAGAATTTAGGAATGATTGATTGATCTTCATTTTGATGTATCTTGAGTTTTGGATCAGGCGTACAATACCGAGAGCGATCAATGACCCTTCTCCGTATCCGTCTCGGAAGTATTGTTTTGCCTGTTGCTTTGACTCGTTCATACCTTATCTGCCCGAGACCTTTCGCCTGCTATTTTCTTTTTACGGAATTCCCGCTTTTTCCTTTCACCTCGTAAATCCAAATTTTCAAACTTTTGAAAATTTCCTTGAAATCCGTAAGCCGCGTGTTAAATATGACTGGACGCCGGTTCACTTTTCGAGGCGCGTCTTGTCTCATTTATCACAGGCCACCGGGGCTTTTGAACTTCCGGTTTTTTTTTAGAAGAAGAAACTTTGACGAGACCGTTCGTCTTCCGGTGGACTGCAACCGGTCAGGTTGTACTCCTGTCGGCGTGTGTCAGCGGCACATAAATTTGATTTGACGTCGGTTCAAGTTTCAAGGAGCACTGTAGTTGTCAGATGCGTGACCGGCGACGGTTCAACTGCTGGTTTGGAAGGATGAGATTCAGTGGTGTCTTTCTGTCTCCCGGTTGTTTGCGACCGGATAATCCCGGTTGCACTGGAGTATAAATAATCTTCCCCTTTTATCTCTCATTCTTGTTTTGAACTTTTCTTCAGCTTTTCCCTTTGAATTCGCGTCTCTCTCTTGGAAGTTCATCCTAATCTTGTCTTTTCTGCACCATGTCCGACGCAAGGGAACTCCCAGCAGTGGCCGTCTCGGAATCTGAGGAAGAGGAATTACTATCCGAGGACGAGGTGATACCCCAGCAAGGGGAACGTCAGATGCCCCTCGTGCCTCTCGACCTCCGAGGAGTCTCAAAGGTTGGTACCGCCGATGAATTTCGCCTCCGGAATAATTATGATATTCCTCCCTTGGTTCTGTTACATTTCCAGAATCCTGTTACCCGGGAGATTCGTGGGGGCGATCTCGTTATTTACGAGAAAATGCTTTTAGCTGGCCTGCGATTCCCTTTACCGGACATTGCCCGGGAGTTGGTTCTATTTCTTGGGGTATCCCCAAGCCAGCTTACACCGAACGCGTGGAGATACCTCTTCGCCTCTTTCATACTGTGGCAAACGGTGTTGGGGGCTCGGATGACAATTCCGGAGTTCTTCAACATTTACCGGGCGTCATATAAAAGGGAAGGGGTTGTTGAGTTTACTGTTAGAAACAATCCTATCTTCATATACCTTTCTCAGAGTTATTCTAACAACCGAGGTTGGAGGTCAGATTTTTTCCGTGTCTCAGGAGATTGGGAGTCGGTAGCGCCCTTACCGGCCGACCAAAGAGTATCAAGAGTCTGGAATCCTATTCAGGTTGACCTGCGGGAAGCTCCGGTCTTGAATGCGACCGGAAAGAGAAGGGTAGCCGCGATGCTGTTGTTTTCTCAGACTCCGGGGAATGATAGGAAGATAGACTATGACAACATAGTCACCGACGAAAATATGCGGAAAGTTCTTGGGTATCAGATTCCTACCGAGAAGGTTTGGTATGATCGGAAAGGGAAACAAAAGCTGAAGAAATTTGAGGGTGGAGCGGCCGGCACTCCACAACCGAAGGCGTCGAAGGTAGCCCCCGGGACTAAGAGGGTTGTCAAACCAAAGAAGACTAGTAAGGCGACCCTCCCTCCGAGGACAATAAGTAAGGCGACCCAAGCTCCAAGGACGGCGATTGTACCTCGGGATAGCCTTACCTCAAACTTTTCTGCCCCTGCGACCGATCTCGTGAGTGACTTGATTAGAGCTCCTGAGACTATAATCCCGGCTACCTCTTCATCGGCCGTCATTAGTATTGTTGAAGTCGGAAATCCCGAGGAAGGGTCTGGTAGGGAGACGGTGGTTGTTCATGCACCCGATGTAGTAGAAATCGGGGACGATCCAGAGGAGTTAGAGCAAGAGGCTTCTGAGGTTCGGAATGCTTCCAAACGCAAAAGGAAAGAAGTGGCTCCCGAGTCGCCGAAGAGGACCCGATTTGCTTCGGATCCTTTAGAATACGCGCTTACGCGGTCCACTGAAGCCGAGCTTCTTTTTGGTCGGCCGCGTTTTATATTGCCCACATTGCCAGCTACCCGGGAAGAACCGATTGAAAGATCCGAGGCTTCGGGTCGGTCTCCGACTGAGAGGATAGAAGCTCGTTTGGAATCTGATGTTGGTCTAGCCTCCGAGGCTCGCTTACCGGTGGAGCATGAAACATGCTTCCAACCCCAGAGTGGGCCGAAATCTGGAGATCATGTGGTGGTGGCATCGGAGGATCATCTTGAGACCGGGGAGATAGACTCCTCCGTGCCGGCCGGAGAGTGTTTGGACCGGGTTGAGGTGGCGGAGTCCTCTGGACCCGAGACTTGTGAGGACCAACCGAGTACTCAAAATCTTTCTCCGGGAGTTATGGAAGCCGAGACTTCCCGACAGGGAGCATTAATCGGTTCTCTGAGGGAAGGCCTACTGGCTTGCCCCTTGGAGACATTAATGGGCTTAATTCCAGAGGGGTCTTCCTCAATGTCCGGGACCTTGTCCCCCGGAGGACTTATGGAGGCGATGCTCCATACCCAGTTGCAGGCAAGACTTGTGATTTTCATAATACCCCCCCCCTTTTTTTTTTTTTTTTTTTTTTTTTTTTTTTTTTGACTATCCTTGGCGTTTTTTCAGTGCGTTATGAGGTCGGTCGCCTTGTGGCGTGACCACCGGGGTGTTATTGGAAGCCAAGCTGCTCTGGAAGCTAAGGTAGCCGAGCTTCGGTCCCGGGTTCAGGAGCTGGAATTCGAGGTGACACGAACCTCGGACTTGGAGTCCGAGATAGAGACCTTGAAACAAGATATTCAAACCAAAGATCAGATAATCAAGGCTCGGGACCTGGATCTGGCTCAGGCCCGGAAGCTGGCGGATACATCTCATGCTCAAGCACTTGAAAGTGAAAAAACCCTTGACAGAGTATTGAGCAATCTGACCGAGGCTAACGAAGCCAAGACTGTGCTGTCTTCCCGGGTGACAGACTTGGAGCGAGAGAAGGACTCGCTGGTGGCCGACAAGCACTCCATGTCCGAGAGGCAGAAAGAAATTCGAGCTCGGTGTAAGAGACTTCGGAAGAAGGCCCATCATTATAAGACCAAGTCCCGGCGTTTCAAGAAACAACTCGCCCTTGTTCCTTGGCTTCGAGGTCTTAGCTGGGGCCGAGGATCCAACTGGGGTTTTGAGAGATTGAGGACTATGCTTCTTCACCCGGAAGTATTTACGGTTGACCCCGAGACTGTGACTCCTGGGCTCCTCGAATTACCCGAGATAGCAACCAAGGAGCTACAAACTCTGGGAGTGGAATTTTTCCCGGATGTGGAGGACTGGACTGATGATGCTCCCAATCCTTATCGAGATGACTTAACCTCGGGACCCTCTGTCTCAGAATGCACTCCCTGTAGGGAAGAAACCGAGGAACCTGGGGCTGGCGATGCTGGGGACTCGGCAGGGAGCCCACTTATGTAATATATTTTTTCCTTCTTTTTGGGCCGGTTGTACTTTGCAATGAAAACTAATGTAACCCGGTTGGTTTTATGATATAGAATTAATTTTTATACTTTGATATTTTGATTTGTTCATATAAACTTTTGTTTTGCTTACACTACCGAGTTGTATTTGATCTGGTCTGGTTTGATTCGAACCGAGACATTCCTTAATGACTTCGGACAAACTTGACGATTTGTCCGAGTCAATATTGAGAAATGTCCGGGGCGTGCTCCGGGTCGGTTGTATTTTAAACCGAGGGAGCGGCGTCTTGATTTGATCTGGTCTGGTTTGATCTGGTTTGATTTGAACCGAGACATTCCTTTATGACTACGGACAAATTCGGTAATTTGTCCGGGTCAATATTAAGGATATGACCGGTGCGTGCTCCAAGTCGGTTGTATTTCGAACCGTGGGAGCGACGCATTTATTTGATCTGGTCTGGTTTGATCTGGTTTGATTTGAACTGAGATTCCATGCTT
Source organism: Alnus glutinosa (assembly GCF_958979055.1). Classification (NCBI taxonomy): domain Eukaryota; kingdom Viridiplantae; phylum Streptophyta; class Magnoliopsida; order Fagales; family Betulaceae; genus Alnus; species Alnus glutinosa. Next base: position 27,666,397 of record NC_084894.1, on the reverse strand, counting down.
TGAATTGATCTGAGAATAAACATATATTGACGGTGCCAGCCCGGTAACAACATAATACAAGCAATTCACATAAAATACTTCTTTAAATGCTCGGCGTTCCAGGCTCTCGGTAATTCCTTGCCGGTAGCATCTACCAGATGATATGCCCCTTTGTCATGGCATCGTATGACTCTGTACGGACCTTCCCATTTTGCTCCGAGCTTTCCTTCGATTGGATCTTTTGTAATCGGGCTCACTTTTCTCAAAACCCAATCTCCCAGTTGGAACTTTCGGGGGCTCACTTTTTTGTTGAAGTAACGGGCGGCTCGGTCTTGGTACGCAGCCCATGTTACCTGCGCTTCGTCTCTTCTTTCTTGTAGCAAATCCAGATTCAGCTTGATTCCTTCGTCATTGAGCCCCGGGTTGTAGTGTGATACTCGGAAGCTGGGCGATCCGACTTCGGCAGGGATAATTGCCTCGGAACCGTAAGTTAAGGAGAAAGGAGTAGCCCCGGTGGGAGTGCGTGTCGTGGTGCGGTAGGCCCAAAGCACCTCGGGTACATATTCCGCCCAAGCTCCTTTCTTTTTGCCAAGCTTCTTCTTTAGTGTTCTGAGAAGAGTCTTGTTCGTAGCTTCTACTTGCCCGTTCGCCGGTGGATATATCGGTGTTGAGTAATAATTTCTGATACGGAGTTCGGCGCACCATTTTCGAAACGGTCCACAGTCAAACTGTTTTCCATTGTCGGTGACAAAAGCATGTGGGATACCGAATCGACATATGATTGAATTCCAGAGAAATTTTACTGCGTTGGCGGTAGTGATAGTGGCGAGTGCCTCGGCTTCAGCCCACTTGGTGAAGTAGTCTACCGCGACAAGGAGAAATTTCCGGCCACCTTTTCCCGGAGGCATAGGCCCGACTATGTCGACCCCCCATTTTGCGAATGGCCACGGCGAAGTGATTGGACTTAGCTTCTCAGGGGGTTGCTTCATCACCCGGGCGAACCTCTGACATTTGTCGCACTTCCGAACGATTTCGACTGAATCTTTGCTCATTGTTGGCCAGTAGTATCCGGCTCTCATCGCTTTGTGAGCCAACATCCGAGAGCCAGAGTGGTTTCCGCAGACTCCTTCGTGTATCTCCTTTAATATATATTCCGCCTCGGAACTTTTAAGACACTTCAAGAGTGGCTCAGTATATCCTCTTCGATAGAGCACACCTCCGATAAGCACGTACCGGGCTGAATGTATTTTTGCCTTCCGAGCTCGCAGCTTTTCCTCGGGTAGGGAACCGTTGCGGAGGTACTGAATGACGTCAGTAGCCCATTCTGGTTCGTCTGATCCTTCTTCAATTTCCATCATGTCGAGTTGTGGATAGATTGAAGGCTTGGTCTGTGTCACCACCCCCCGTGTCGATGTTTTGACGTCAGGCCCGGTACCAGAACCCATTTTAGAAAGGGCATCGGCTCGGGCGTTCTCCTCCCGAGGAACTTTGGTTACGGCGGTTCTGTGAAAGTTAGATTGGCATTTGCGTACCTTTTCGAGGTATTGGATCATCTTTTCACCTTGTGCCTCGGCCGTTCCCTGCACATGGCTGACTACCACCTGAGAGTCGCTTCTGATCTCTACATTCCTTGCTCCCATCTCCCGAGCTATTGAAAGCCCGGACAAAAGTGCTTCATACTCGGCTTCATTATTGGTGGTCACAAAATCCAGTTTGATCGCATATTGAAAAGTTTCTCCATCCGGGCTTGCTAAAGTGACACCGACTCCGCTCTTATGGTTGGCCGAAGAACCATCCACGTATGCTACCCATGTTTCCTTCTCGGGCAGCTCTTCGCTTTCGGGAGTATTGCTAAATTCGAGTAGGAAATCGGCTAGCGCCTGACCCTTGACAGAAGTACGAGGGTGGAACTCTATGTCAAACTGCCCCAATTCTACCGACCAATTTACCAGCCTCCCGGATAGATCCGGTTTTTGTAATATCTTTTTCAGCGGATGCTCGGTTAACACTCGTATAGCGTGCGCCTGAAAATATGGCCTTAATCTCCGGGCCGAGATTATTAAGGCGAAGGCCAATTTTTCAATCCGAGGGTACCTCTCCTCGGCTCCATGGAGTGCTTTACTAGTGAAATAAACTGGTTTCTGAATGCCTGAGTCTTCTCGGACCAAAGCTGAACTGACCGCCGAGGGTGATACTGCGAGATAAAGATACAGGATTTCTCCCTCCTCGGGGCTGCTCAACAGCGGCGGGTTGGTCAGATATTCTTTTAACTTCTTGAAGGCTTCCTCGCACTCACTGCTCCACACGAAGGCCTTTCTCAAAATCTTGAAGAATGGGAGACACTTGTCGGTGGATCGGGAGATGAACCGGTTGAGGGCTGCTATTCTCCCAGTCAGCTGTTGTAATTGCTTGGTGGTCCGAGGAGGTTGCATGCTGAGGACAGCACTCACCTTCTCGGGATTTGCCTCGATTCCTCTCTGTGAAACCATGAATCCCAAGAATTTTCCTGAGGAAACGCCGAAAGCACATTTGGCCGGGTTGAGCTTCATCTTATGACTCCTTAGTGTTTCGAAAGTTTCCCCCAGGTCGGCTATATGGCCGGCGGCTCGTATGCTCTTGACAAGCATGTCGTCAACATAGACTTCCACGTTTCGTCCGATTTGATCTTGGAACATTTTATTGACGAGCCTCTGGTATGTAGCCCCGGCGTTCTTTAGACCGAACGGCATCATTTTGTAACAGTAGAGACCTCTGTCGGTAATGAATGACGTTTTTTCTTGGTCGGCTTCATCCATGTGAATTTGGTTGTACCCTGAGAAGGCGTCCATGAATGTTAAAAGTTCATGACCGGATGTAGAGTCTACAAGCAGATCGATCCGAGGTAACGGGAAGCTATCCTTGGGACATGCTTTGTTGAGATCGGTGAAGTCAACACACATTCTCCACTTCCCGGTGGCTTTTTTGACTAAAACCACGTTGGCCAACCATTCTGGGTAGTCTACTTCTCGGATAAACCCAGCCCGCAACAGTTTGTGTACTTCCTCGGCAATGGCTTGGTTCCGTTCCGGTGCGAAAGTCCTTCTTCGTTGTTTAACCGGTCGATAGCTTGGATCCACCATTAGCTTGTGGGCTATTACGGATGGGGGTATTCCTGGCATGTCCTCGTGGCTCCATGCGAATACATCTTTGTTTCTTCTAAGGAATGCAACCAGAGCTTCCTTCATTTCAGGGGGAAGCTGCGCGCCGATTCGGACTCTCTTCTTCGAGTCACCGAGCTCGAATTCTTCCAGCTCCTCGACCGGCTCCCCCAACGGTGATTGCTATTTTTCTTCACCTTTTTCCTTCTCTCCGAATCTCGCGGCTTCCGGGAGCTTCTTCAAACTTGTATTGTAACATTCTCGGGCCATCCTCTGGTCTCCTTTTTCGACACCGATGCCTTCTTCGGTGGGGAATTTCATGCTCAAGTGAGGAGTTGAGGTTACAGCCCTAAATTCGTTGAGAGCTGTTCTCCCGAGGATAACATTGTAGGCCGACGGTCGGTCGATTATTAAGAACCGGACCATTACCGTCCTCTGCCTTGGGTACATTCCTGCTGTGACCGGAAGCTCAATGGACCCAAGTGGGAGTACTTTCTCTCCTGTAAATCCCACAAGCGAATATCTTGCCGGGATCACCTTACTTCTATCGATCTTCATCCGCTCGAAGGCTGACTTGTAAAGGATGTCAGCCGAGCTTCCTGTGTCAACCAAGACGCGGTGTATTTTGTGGTTGGCTATGGCCAGACTCAGCACCAGAGCGTCGGTATGCGGGAGTGATACCCCTGCGTAATCATCGTCCGAGAACCCGATCACTTGTGCGTCTCGTTTTGGGACTTTGGAGGTTTCTGCACCGAGTATACCTCGAAATCCCGTAACTGTCTTGCATATGCCTTCCGCGCCGAGCTAGATTCTCCACCTCCACCGAAACCCCCCGAAATTGTCTGTATTTCCAGGAGGTTTTCCTGCCGTTCTGGTCTGGCTCGGCTCCTACTTCTTTCTCGTGCAGCCCGAGGATCTGGTCTGCGTTCTTGTTCCCTTGCTCTTTCTTGGTTTCTTCCCCGATCATCCCGGGAATTGTTTTGATCCGGATGTTGCCGATTCTGATGGTGGCGGTTGCTGTGCTCTGGGTTTTGCTGAATTCTCTGATCTGCGAGGAAACGGACAAGTTTTCCGTTTTCTATGAAACGTTCAATCAGAAGCCTCAAGGATATGCAGGCTTCTGTACGATGCCCGGTGGTGTCATGAAACGCACAGTACTGGTCAGCGTATCGTGAATGCGGATTTGCGAGCACCGGTCTGGGCTTCCGGTACGTCGGGTCTCGCTTTATTTCCAGGAGAACATCCATAATGGGTGCATTGAGGGGTGTCCAGTTGTTACCCCTTAGGGACTCTTGATCCCGCTTCGGCCTGGCCTCTTCTTCTGGAACCCGCTTCCGTTCTTCTTTCCGAGGATTTTTCTTTTTTGGGTTCCCGGAAGTGGATGGGCGAGTAGCCTCGGGTCCCAACAGAGCTCGGAGTGTCTCCTCCTGGTTAATGTACTTCTCGGCTTTACTCATAAAGCCATCTAAATTCTGAGGGGGCTTCCTGGCTATGTCAGCCATTAGTGCTCCATCTTTTCGGATTCCCTGAAAGAGAGCTCCGTAGATGAAATCATCCGTTGCTGCTTCAGCTTCAAGTCTAGCCTGGTTGAACCTCATAAAGAAATCTCTGAGGGATTCCTCGGGTCCTTGGTGCATTGACATTAAGGATCCTGACGGTTTTCTTCTGACCCTGCCGGCCATGAATTGCGTCAGGAACATCCTGCCGAGGTCCTCGAAATGATGAATGGAATTTGGCGGGAGGCTCCTGAACCAGTCACGGGCATTGCCTGAGAGGGTCAAGGGGAAGGCTCGGCAGGCCACCATCTCGGGTGTTCGATGGAGATCTATGTGAGCTCTGAAATTATCTAGGTGCTCCACAGGATCTTCAAGTCCCGTATAAAACGGGATCTCTGGTACTTTGAATTTCTCAGGAAGGCAGATATTTGCCACCTCCTCGGTGAATGGGGAGGTGGTCTTCTGTAGAAGGTTTTCCACCAAGGAAGCTTTTCCCTTATCGTTCCGTTGAATAGCTGCGGTTAGAACATTGCATCTTTGTTCCAACCGAGCAATCATGCCTTCTACCGCCCTTGCTGCTTCGGGTTGAACAGGTGGAGGATTTCCCGGGACTTCTTCTTCTTTGTTCGGCTCCTCCGTTCCTTCGACTCGGCTGCCTTCCTCTCGATTTCCTGGGTCAGTGATAGTTCGGTGAAGTTCTGGAACCCGGGTTTGAAGGACAGCATTCATGGTGGCCAAATCCTCGATGCTCTTGGCCATCTGCTCCATTCTTTCATTCAGGAGAGCGAATTGGGGATCGTTGGAGTTTCCTTCGTCTCGGGCATTTCGGTCATCCCGAGGAACTCGGTTGGTTTCTGATCGAGTATTCACCATAACGGATTTTTTATGAAAACGATATAAGTCGTTCCCACAGACGGCGCCAAACTGTCTCAACATTTATTAACAAATAAAATTCAACACATAAAATATTTAATTAAAACAATAAAAAAGAAAATGACGAATACAATATTCAAACTCAAAAATTGGTTCAAAAATTTAAAGCTATAGAAAATGATAAAAGCATTTCTCGAAAATTAATATGATCATTTTATACACTAAGAATTTCTTCAACCGAATTTGAGAGAAAAGTGTCCTAAAGATTTTGACGTCTTAACAGGTAGCATTTAATTAAGCCGATGACATACTTACAAGCAAAATCAACCGGAAAATGGTGATGTTGAACAAGAAGATCAAAATGGTGGAATACCGAGTACACCAACGCCGACATGGTCCAAAGCGAGGCCACGGGAACGTTCCTCCGGTTCCCAATATCAATCGCCCAATTCATGTAAGTGTCAGCGATCATTATGGTGATTGGGCGCGGCTCAAGCCGATCGAGGAGCTCTTCCACCGGAGCTCTCATCTTCCTCAGAACCTCTTCGTAGAAGCTGGGCGAGTCGGCGCCGCGGCCGACCTCGCTCGGGATCACGTTGGGGACGGTGCTGAACCGTATGTTGTCAGGCTTGGGGTCGGAGCCGATGAAGCCGAACCATTCTTCGGTAACAATGAAGTTGATGAGAAGGTTGCGTTTCTTTGAGCTCAGTGACTTGCACAGGTTCATCATGGGGTTGATGTGGCCGCGTCCGGGAGCAGGCAGTGCCACAACGTGGCAAAAGGTGGTTGGCTCGGAATTCTTGAGGTCCATTGCAGTGCCTAACCTTCCTGTGAGCTTGTTAGGAGGAGAAAACAAGGCAGGAGGGTGAGGAGGGAATATTAATAACATATGTAGCTGGTGGTGGGCCAAATGGGCTTTTTCTTTTCGGTATGGGAAGCACTGGAAGCAGTCTATTTATCGTATCTTTGCATTTAAGTATTTAATTAACAACTCATTACGTTTTGTCAATTGCTAAATAGACCAATAGGGATTGAAGAAGCAGCATTATTGTGATATGTCTTATCACTTTTTCTATTCTTCTAAATCAAGTAATAGTGGTCGAAAGCTTAATGATAATGTTTAATACAATCGGGTAAAATGCATGTAGGATTGCAAATAAATCAATTTATTTGACAATTCGCTCGATTATTAAGTGACACATATCTGATTCGTTTGACGAAACTCAATTAAAGCTCGTAAGCCTAGCTCGTATACACACGTATGTTTATATGTATATGTATAGATATATATTAATTTAGTATTAACTAACATACTAAGTTATTAAATAGTTTGTTAATATATATTAACTTAATATTACAAACCAACTAGTTAACTATGAAAGCATAATTAATTAGTTAACTATAGACTATAGCAATAGGTCACTTTGATTATATATAAATAAAAAAATAAAAATAAAAATCTAAATAAGTATAGTAATTAATTAGTTATATATTATATACTAGACTTACTACTTGCTCACATTATACCTATATTATAGTTCTATTTTTCTTTTTTTCTTTTTTTCTTTTTTTGAGTAGTAATAGATTGAACTTCATTATGTAGATAAAAATTCTCACTCCGCGAGTACAATACTATGGATAAAGGGAGGACACTCCCCTATCCAGATCTTATCTAGAAAATGAGACAATGTACACTTTGCTAACACATGGGTAGCCATATTGGCTTCTCTCTTAACATGATGGACATCCATGGAGATGAAGGAAGAAAAGGTAGACCGTGTATCTTCTAACAGTAGACCATGAGCCTGGTGACATACTGTTGACAACTTAAGTGTGCTAACCCAAGTGCAGGTTGTCGCGAAGTAGTAATTCTCAGAAGTCGAGTGTCGAACCACAGGGATTTGGGAAACAAAGAACACTAAAAAAAATAAAATTAAGAAAATTTTATGATAGATGATTTAGTGGAAGGATGCAAATAAAATATATAATGAAAATAACAATTAAAAGGGATCGCTAAGGCATTGGGGTTTTACTTTTAATAAAATTATAATATTTATTTCGCAACTCATGTGATAATCGAAGAATAGATCAATGAATACCAAGAGAAAATATCATCAAAAGATTAATCTTAAAATTGATTGATTTTATTACGCAAAATTGGTTATTTGATTCGCAGGGAATTCAAAGCATTCACTGTACCCGTAGTTAACAATGAATCAAGGAATTTTGCAGAACAAAAACATTTTTCTAAGAATAAATCATGCAACCAATTAAAAAGATCTTACATTAAAAACCATAAAAGAGTTGAAAAATAAATACTATAATCTTATTAAAAGTTTCACCCTTAGCCTCAGCTAGAAATTTAGCTAGACATGATTATGTAAATAAATTTCATCGTTAAAATCATTAACATCGTGCTAGCAAAAATAAAATAACTGAGAAGAAAATAAAAATAAATCTTAAACCGTCGTCGCTGTCTTCTTTGATCTTGAGCTAAACGTCTTCTTCTTTTTTTTCTACAATTTTCCGGCCCCCATGTTTGTTGTCGTGTTGCTTCTCTTATAGAGATAAGAGTCATTCTTCTTTTGGGATTCGTACTACTATAAGAATCTCAGTTTTCTCTTTGTTCCATGTCTCGCTCTTACACTTGAAATAAAACTCATATTCTTTTTATAAGAGCCAAAGACACCTTTTTCTTCTTGGTTTTGTCATGTAGTAGTATTAGAATGTTTATCCAATTCGTGGGTCCAGCAGTTTGGTTTCACCTCTTCTTGTTTTACACATTGGACTCTATCTTAGGCATAGGATAGACTTCTTCTTTTGACCCACATCTTGGCTTTTACTCTTTGATTTCTTTTGTAATTCCTACATAACACAATTTATTGCATTAATATATTATTTAATGTTAATATTAATATTTGATCAATATTCCACAATTAAATATAAAATGCAAGAATTAAATTATAATAAAGTATGATAATACTTATTTTAATAGGAAAAATAAGTACTTTTAAGCTATTATCACATACCTCTATCCTTGTCAATGTTGACATCACCACCAAGGAGTCTCCTTCCAAAATCACCTTAGTCCCCCCCAGTTCTCTGCCAAAAGAAACCCCATACCATGAAGCTAAAGCCTCAGCCTGCACAGAATCAACCACCAAAGGGATTTGGAGAGCCCTAGATGCCACTGTCATGCCTTCTCCATTTCTGATAATAATACCCACTCCCATTTTCAACCCCTCTTTATTAATAGAAGCATCCACATTAATCTTCCAAACTTCGAAAGGTGGCGAAACTCATTTGATAGGGAGAGTTGGGGTCTCCTCTGGAGGTTGATTACGACTGTGAAAAGCTTCCAGAAAATCAGCTATATCTTGCTTTGCTCTCTCAATCACAGTAATCGGAGGAGAAAAGCTATGTTCAAAAACAACCTTATTCCTCCTTAACCAAATCAGTCTAGCCATCACAAGAGCTTCCCCCACCTCTTCTAAACTTAGCTGATCAAAGAATTGTCTTACAAGCTCCATCCCATCATTTGCCGCCAAAGCTAATTTCTGGATGCGTCTGCTCCCTTCTTGCCAAACAGCCATCACTGAAAGACAACTCCACAAGCTATGTACCACCGTTTCTGGTTCCTGAAAGCATATGGGACAATTCGAACTAGGAGTACTTTTCATCACAAACAAATTTTGTGTCACTGGTAGCAAATTATTACACACAGATCAACAGAATTGCCTAACCACAGGGGGGACATGTAATCTCCAAATCTGATTCCAAAGTGGATCAACCACCGCTCCTCTAGAACTTTCTCCCTTAGGCATTCCTGACGATAAAAACTCTTGAGGAAGTACCATGCCACACCACCCGGTCAGGTTTCATCAAAGGATTAATCAACACACTCTCAATCCGAGCCGTTTCTCCAAGGTCAAAAAAAGGGTAAAGCACCTCAAAATTCCACTAACCCTTGTCATGGTCAATTAGAGCAGTCACCTTAGTATTATGATCTAGATCTGGGGTGGGGAGGGAGTAGTAATCTAGGATAAGGGGAAGGAAGCCAAGCATCACCCCATATTTTTATACTTTCTCCATTTCGCACCCACCAACCTACCCCCAACTTCAACATCTCTCTAGCTTGGCAAATGCTCCTCCAAGCATAGGAAGGATGACATCCGACACCCGTAGCCATAAATTCCCCGGAAGGATAATACTTATCCTTAAGAACTTGAGCCACAAGTGAATCTGGGATTGTTGAGATCCGCCACCCTTGCTTAGCTAGGAGAGCTTTATTGAAGACAGCAAGGTCCCTAAACCCCAAACCCCCATTTGATTTGGAGATGCTCATACGATCCCAAGTCATCCAAGCAATCCGGGAGAAATTATCTTTGTGACCCCACCAAAATCTGGACATCAAGGAGTTTAGAGACTTACAAAGGCCTTTCGGAAGTTGAAATACGCTCATGCTATATGTGGGTATAGCATGAACCACCGCTTTAATCAATATCTCCTTGCCCGCTTGGGGTAAAAATTTAACCTTCCATTCATCTAATTTTTTCTGCACTCGGCTGCAAATTCCAGCAAAGGTTCTATTTTTGGATCGGCTCACCATCGAAGGAAGCCCCAAATACTTATCAAAACTGGCCGTTACTTGGATCCCTGCTGTATTGTGAATAAAGTCTCTAAAATCAGCTCCAGTATTCTTACTAAAGAATATTGATGTTTTTGTCGCATTCAACTGTTGACCCGAAGCTCGTTCATACAAATTCAAAACTTGGAAAAGGTTTCCCCACTCCTTTAGCCTTGCAAAACAATAAAGAGTCATCGGCGAACAGTAAATGGCTGACTTTATGGCCCCAACCGAAATTGGAACTCCAGAGATGCGAGTATCCAATTCTGCTTTTGTGAGCAAAGAACTCAGCCCCTCTGCGACGATCAAAAATAAATATGGTGATAGCGGATCCCCTTGTCGAAGTCCTTTAGAGGGCCAGATTTTTACATAGGGAACTCTATTAACCAATACCGAATAGGATACACTTTTAACACAAGTCATAATTAGAGCGATCCATTTTTCTTCAAAACCCAAAGCCTTCATCATCACCTAAAGAAATGACCATTCTACCCGATCATAAGCCTTCCGCATGTCCAACTTCACTGCCATATAACCTCTTTTGCTCCTCATGCGTGTATGCATGGAATGTAGCACTATCCATGATTAAGTGCCCAGGAACGAAAGCACTTTGATTATGTGAAATAATAGAAGGCAACACTGTTTTCAGTCTATTTGCTAAGACTTTTGCAATCAACTTATACAAGACATTGCATAAACTAATTGGCCGATACTCACCAACCGAAGAGGCCGTAGGGGTCTTAGGAATGAGCATAATGAAAGTCTCATTGATCACAGGATCAAAAGAGCCTCCATTGAGAAAATCCAGAATAACCATCCTCACCTTATCTCCTATGATCCCCCAATGCTGTTGAAAAAAGCTAACACGAAACCCATCAGGCCTCGAGGATTTAAGGGGATACATTTGAGCTAAAGCTCGATCAATCTCCTCAGCAACAAACTCAACAGACAATGATTCGTTTAGTGCAAGAGATATCTGCTCAGAAACACATGCCACACAGTCCTCAATACCTTCCACCCCCTCGGCAGTAAATAGCTGCTGGTAATACTCCTTAAATGCAACTCCAATATCCTTAGTTTCAGTCCACTTCATTCCTGTCATATCCATGGTTGAACTAATAAAATTAGTTCTTCGTCGTTGATTCGCTCAGGTGTGGAAGAATTGGGTATTCCAATCTCCACCCGAGAACCAGTTACGTTTTGCCCGCTGTCTCCATTTCATCTCCTCTATCTCCAACAGTTTATTAAGCTCAGTCTGGACGTTTTTTATGGTGGCCACATTTCCAGGGGACTCCATAGATTGTAATCGGTCAAGTCGTTTTGTGAGAAAAGCAATATGCTTCTTGGTAGACCCAAACTTTTCCTTACTCCAATCTTGCAATATGACTTTGCAACTAGCCATAGAACTCCAAGTAGACACCAGGGAGCCCCTACTTCCACCCTTTTCTACCCAAGCCTCTTGGATAACCTTTGAGCATTCATCATCCAGATTCCACTTTGTTTCAAACCGAAATAATTTAGGAGCAATCCGGTTTCTAGAATCAAACTGAAGGCAAAGAGGTTTATGATCTGAGGTGCTTGCTGGTAGAATCTCAACTACCACATTTGCAAAATGAGCACACTAATCAGGGGTAGCAACCGCATGATCCAGCCGTTCTTTGACAAACCTATCAGAGGCTTGCTTATTACTCCATGTGAACTTTGATCCCCGATAACCCAAGTCCCCCAGATTGCATTCTTCCAGGGTGGATCTGAATTTTCTCATCTGAGTTGCACTTTGAACTGCACCACCCACCTTCTCCCGACTATGCACTATCTCATTAAAGTCTCCTATGAAAAGCCAAGCTGAATTGCTCAGAGTACTCATATGAGAGAGAAGTTTCCATGAATTTTCACAAAGACTACGATCAGGATGACCACAGAATCCAGTGAAAGTCCAAGAGAAATCCTCCCCTGTGAGTGTGATCGTTGCCGTGACATGCTGTTGGGAAAAATTAACAATCTGTACCTCCCTATCATCTTTCCAAAGCATCAACAATCCGCCGCTACGCCCTACTGGGTCCACATGGAACAATCCATCATAGCCTATAGAACATTGTAGCCTCTGTAGCTTCTCATATTTCACTTTGGTTTCAATAAGAAACACAAAGCAGGGCTTCTAAACTCTCACCAGACAGTGAATCTGCCGAATTACCTGGGGATTCCCAAGCCCCCGACAATTCCAACATAACAGACTCATAATGAATGGTGGGGCTGCTCCGCAGCCTCTGCCAAATCACTATTATCCATAGGAGAATTCGACTCATACCTTGTTTCATTGGCAAAACACCTATTCTCTGTAGGAACTTTCGGACCTTGCAGTACTCCTTCAAGAACCTCCTGCTCCTGGGGATCAGGCTGACTTCTCCGAGCCACCTTCTTCCATGTCTTCCCTCCACCATGAGGCGACACCACGACAAGGGGAATAGTCGGCTTAGAACCTCCCGAATCAGAATCCCCCTCGTTGCCTTTCCTTTTCAATCTTCTGGAACAATCCTCCCTTGAAGATGTAAGTGAACGTTCCAGATAGACATCTGGATTCTTATTTGGGTACGGGTCTTACTTATTCTCTACCTTGGGCTTTTTTAAAACCCCTTCACTAGGCTCATTTCGTCCCACCTCTTTTAGAAGACCAGACAACAAAGGCTTTTTTTTTATGGGCCTAGACTAGTTTAGGACACCCACTGGATCAGCTAGCCTATCTTTTTGAATTTGAATACTCCTTATAACGATTCCAGGTATCATTCATTTCCATAGAACTTTTCCTTTTTCAATTACCCCTTCTCTCGCCCTCCCGATCAAAGCTTCCCTTTTTCTGTAGCCTGCTCTTTCCTATTTTGATCCTCTACATATCTCGTATCTCACCTCGGATTTTTTTCATTCTTGAAATCCAGCGAATGAATCTCCCATTCTTGCGAATCTTTCCTACCCTGGCTTCTTTCCTTTTCTGAAAAAAACCCTAGCTCTGGTTTCGCCTCCCTTCGTCGTTTCTGCCTATGGTGGTGGGGACACCATCTCCCTTTCGTCCTCTGCTACTTCGAAGCCTCGTGACAGTTCCTCAACCTGCAACCACAGACCCCATGTTGCCAGACTCTCATCATGATTCTGTTTCTTCGTGAATGGGATTGAACATCCTCTTTGGCCATGGAAAATACACCCACACTTAAAACAGAAACCATGTAATTTTTCATACTTGAAGGACACCCAACAAGACCTTCTTGGCATTAACAATCCTCTACTCCAATTAAGAGGTTGGAACAAATTAATGGATACCCTCACCCATAAACAATGACCCCAGCCTACGTCATCTTCAGATATTGCCACATCCTTGACTTCACCCAACGAGCCACTAGGGGCATGTCATGGATTTGGATCCATATCGGGGTTAAGTTAAATTCCATCTGGGATGGCGGAGTTTTCCCATCAAATTCGTTCAGAATAAGTAGGGTTCTCTCATAACACTAGGGTCGTCCCTCCGGTACCCGTTTTTTGTCACCATCATCATCAAATTCAAAAAGCCATAGTTTATCGTATATCTCCTTGAAGAAAACTCTTCAAATTGTTCGCCATATCTGCAGCAAAAGAGATTTGAAAGCCTCCTTATTTAGTTTTTTTGGAACACCCAATCTTCCCACCAGGCATTTCGATCCTTTCACCTGCAGATCTTCTGTCTCCTCATTACCAATCGTTATACCCAGTAATTCTCCTTTGGTTAAGGGATAACGGCCATATGGTTCCCCACACTCCTCAGCCATCAATACCAAATCTTGTGTAAACAAACTAGGTACTGTTGTTGAACGATAGGACTAATAACCTCCTATCCCGGCAACCAGAAGGAGACAAAAATCGACACCTCAATGATGGTTTTGGCCCTACCCAAACCTCAGAGAGTCCGACGGCGTTTCACTTTCATTTTACAGAATTCTCGAATGAGAAAACTCCAGTGGATATATATATATATATATATATTCTAGTTCTACTATCTAGTTATATATAATAACACATTGTTAATTTGTTAAGTATAGACTATAGTTATATACTCTATTATATAATTTGCCTTATATAGTTACATAATATAAATTTTATTATTATTATTATTATTATTATATATGTTCACAAATTTGGGCTTGAATTTCGTTCAAATCATATATTAAAAAATTTCATAACCTAGTTCGAGTCCGTCCGAGCTTGAATACACATTCTATAGCTCGGTTCGAATAGGCATCCTCATAAACGAGCCAATCTTAAAATTCTAAAGTTCGGCTCAATTCAATTACAGCCCTACCTAAAAGCTTAATAATTTACGTCTTTTACCAAAACAACTCTACTAATGTTTGTGTGTATATATATAACAACAAGATTGTCAATTCTTATAATTTTTAGGATATTCTGCTTGATCAATAAAATTCTTCAAATCTTAGAGCATGCTTGGGAGGAAAAGTCCGAGAGGAGAGGCCGCAGTCGGGTGAATGAGAAGTTTTGGCTGAGGGATCAAGGGACAAGAAGAGTGAATGAATAAAATTTCGACTGTCACTTTCTAGTCTGTCCATTTGAATGTCAGGCCACCATAGAATCTCCTTTGTAGGGCTGTTTGAATTACAATCAATTGCAGAGGATGTTGCAAGATTGCCCTTTTATATATATATATATATTATTACTTTAAAATAGAAAAGATATGGTCTTGATCGACTCTTGCAAGTTGAGAGTTCAGTTGAAGGCAGCAACAGGTGCAACTAGTGACAAAACCACGCCATACACATGATTGAACTTCACGTGGCCGGGTTCAGAAGGCCTTCTAGCTTCTTCTTTGTTTTGTTCTTTTTTATTCCCTTAAAAGAAGTTTTTATATTACCCATTCCGACGAACGATTTTTTTTTTTTTTTTTTTCAAATTGAATTTGGTGGAAGGAAACTCTTCATATTTAGACTATAAAATAACAATGTGTTCAGTAATACACCTTTTATATATATATATATATATATATATATATATATATATATATATATATATATATATATATATATATAATAACATTAAAAGAGCCGGGAAAAATTCTATTAAAAAAAGCATATATTTCTCACATATTATTAAAAAGAATATGTGCTTCTCACATGTTAATTAAGAATGTTACGATCTTACATGACTTAAGTACAATCTTAACTATGTGTAAATAAGCTTTTAAATAACATTTTTGGCATGCTGTCGCGAGCACCCAAAAATAAAACCTTACTTCTAAAAATATAAATGCAGTAGTGCAAGTAAGGGTCGATCCCACGGAGAATAATTAGCCGGATTTTTATGCTACGTGAACAAGGATGGGGGGTTTTGAGTATGAAAATAATTTTAAGAAAAATAACAAAGAAACAATTTAAAATATCAATCAAGTAAGAAAACATTGGTCTAAGTCAACTTCCACTGTCGGAATTTCACAACTGATCATCGATGCAAATATATATCAATTCATACTTGAATATTCACCGTTGGAACTATTTTCCTATCTCTCCTTAGTCGTAGTTAATTAGAAGACAAGCGCTCTAATTAACTCTAACTACTAAACAATCTAAGACAAGCGCTATAGGTTTAATCTAGTAGCAGCCTTAAAAATTAGAGAGATCGATGAAGCGAAACAACACAAGCACAAGCGGTTGCATTTAATTTCGTCGGATGTTCTTCCTAAGATTTAATAATCACTGAGAAGCAGCAAATCATTAAATCTTAGTTGCTTCACAGATTGGAGGGATCAAACAATTACGAATTTGATATCCATCCTAGCAATAGATTGCAACGAATAATAAACTAGTAGTACTCCTAGCAATTAAATGAGACAATCATGGAATTAGGCAAAGAAGAACATCCGATACTCAAAGCATAAATCAAACAATAAAAACAAATTAGATCTCACAGTTTTATTGATTCTGATGCTTCCGTTTCCTTCGACCAATTATGAAAGTTTAGCCACGCAGGGCCATGACTCAAAGAAGTTAGAGAAGAGGGGAGAAGATAGAAGATAGAAGATGTAAGGTAGAAGGTGTGTTGTAAGATAGAAGGTCTAAGGTGTGTCATGATTCCCTCCTTTTATACACGTTTCATTCCATATGCTAGAAGCCTAAGAAATCTCCTAATGAAAGATATTCCAAATACTATCCTAAAATAACACTACCCAAATCTTGACTAATTAAGTAAAATATTAAACATAAAATAAATGCTAGGATAATTAGGAAGGTAATGATTTCAATGGGGACTTTTGTTGCCATATGCTTTCTCGATTCTTTCTTGTATAAGTCCCCACAAATCTGCCAAGTATGGAGAGAAAGTCAATTTCCTTTGTCATGGAAAGAGATGCTCCTTTCATGTTGTCTTCTTCCACGTGGTCCCCACGAATATCTTCTTTATTTTCTTGGTCCTCTACGCATCTTTTCCTTCATTTTCTTTCTTTTGCTTGACTTTGTATTTATTGCTTAGCTTGGCTGGAATTGATTGGATGATTATGAAAAGGCTCAAAGTAAAGAAATTTCTATATCTGAAAACTTCCTAAAATAAATCGCATCAAATCCATATCAGAACGTCAACTTCAAGCCCGATTTCGACCTTGATTCATCCTGTATCTCTCAAAATGTAAAACATAAAAGTTGTAGATCTTTTTTTTTGGCATTTCACAGCATCTTGAATTATCTCAATAGGAGCTTTTATGAGAGAGTTATGTCCAGATTACAAATTGATATCAAAACTGTCCAAAATCGCCCAATTAGCTTTGTTTTGCATTTAATGCCTCAATTTGTATCCTAAATCAAAATATAAGAAAAATGAGTGTATTTAGGCATCAAATAAGCATAAGAGATTAAATATAAAGGGAAAAAATATAACATTTTACATTCTCATCAATTTTCTTACAAGTCGGTTTTCAATTGTAAATTCTACTTAAAGTTTATATCACTTGATATCAAAACCGTCACCACATTGAGTATGAGTTGAACGCAGCTCGTTGAGTATGCGATTAAATGAATTGCAACTTTTTTGCCGAATTACCAAAAGAACAACTTATAAGTTGAATTAAAATCTCTTGATAATTACTATCCCATGGCTTAATTATGTACAAACATAAGCTTTTGAGTACTATTTTTCTTACGAGCCTAAAGATTGCATCAATTAAAGAGGCACATAATAATTTTATAAACCTAAATTAAAAGAAATTTCATCCAAAAACTTTTTCCATCCCCGACTATGCGATCACCATCCATCATTTTCTTCTAAACCCCACAAAAATTAAAGTTTGAAGCACGCTCGATAAGAACAATATCACCGGGACGCTCACTGACCACGTACTAAATATTGGAAAGAAGCAAAAAGTGGAGCTGGAAAAGTGCCTCACAAAAATATCTTTAAGCTTTAGAGCTGTAGGTATAACGGCTGTCTTCTGCCAAACTCTACAGGGTTTTACTATTACCCACGTTTTATCACACTCGATGGATAAAAGGGACTAATCCAATGAATATGTGCTACTTTTTCTACTCCTACCAAATTCTCATTCATTTTTTTTTTTAAAAAAAAAAAATTTCAAATTATTTATTAGATCTGTGTATCCTATATGCGAATCTTACCCATTCCATGATTGATTATAAAGAAAAAGAGAAATGATTAAAACACTCACACTACATAACAATGACACAAAATCTCATGTGAGGGGTTGTTGTGCAGTTGTTGTGATGGTGTAGTGTAAGAACCAAATCCCATGAAGTGGAGCTCACACATGGGCTCCACTCCATTGTGCCTTGGTGTTGTGCCATTATTGTGTAGTGTGAGTGTGAGAATCACTTCCTAAAGAAAAAAGTGTTAAAATTTGATAAAGATTGGACAGAAGTAACAAAAAAAAAAAAAAAAAAAAAAAAAAAAAAACTTTTCTCAATCTAATCAGCAAATCCCTCAATCTACACGCCTCAAATTAGCTTCAACTTTGCATCGGGTGTGATAAAACGTGGGAAATAAATAAATTAAAAAAAAAAAAAAAAAAAAAAAAAAAAAAAGGGAAATACTTTTTTTTTTTACATTTTTGGTCCATCTCAGTGTAACTTTTTTTTGTAAATTAACTATTGAATTTGTGAGATTTATATGTGAGTGTCACAAATTTAATGATTAATTTGTAAATAATAATAATAATAATAGCATATATTTAACATATAGAAAGGTAGCATATCTCATTAAATTTTTTTAAATTTTTTTTTTTTTTGTCTTTCTATACTAACGTGACATTGTTAATATATTTTTAGATCATTCTTAATTAATACAAAAAATTAATAGTACATTGATAATGACGCATAAATTTTTTTTTTTTTTTTTGACATATTCACACAAAAGGGGAGGAGGATTGGAACTAGTAACCTTTGCTTCTTAGTAACTTTTGCTTCTTGAGGCGTGATCTTTATCTGATTGAGCTACTCTTTGAGAACATCAACGAAAAATGATGAGATAAGAAAAATAGTATATGAACAATTATTTCTAAAAAAATTAAAAAAAAAATTAATTAATTAATTTAATGTGGCAAAGTCAAGAATGGCCATGTGTTAAATGACTTACTTTTTAATGTGACAGGTAGGCATTTATTGATCAATCAATGTAGTGGGTGTAAGTTATAATACACATGATCTTCTCCTGTTCCCATTTTCTGATGTGAGATATGTGATTATACGACTACAGACGACAGTGATTGATCACTAAATGCATGCCTGTCACATTAAAAGGGAAGTCCTTGTAACACATGGCCAATTCGCCATTGATTCTTCACTTTGGATCATCATCATGTGCTACATTTCCATAGCCGTTGAGCCCCCTGATGTATTTTCTGGCAGTAGCATAGGCTTGCAGCAGCCTCAGAGAAAGACACCAAACATAAAAAGAGGCTCATAACATAAGGAAGAGGCTAGAGGGGGTAAAACCAAAATGGTGATGAACAGAAAGGAGGACCACTGTGCGTATAGTTTATATGATAAATACACCCCATCTTTTCATTTCATTACGAATCCCTCAAACTGTTGACTTTTGATTGCCGAAGAATTCTTTCTAAGACTTGTGAGTGATCAATGGACGGTCGGGATGAGAGAGGAGACCTTGACTTTGGGAGTGCTCGAACAGGTTTTCGAGCAGCTTATAAGTATAGATTCACTTATCTGAACAAATCAGGACTCGGGACTCGAGATCCTTTCTCTTAATTCTTGCCCGGGTGTACGTAAGGTATATACGTCCGCCTACTTGGGCACATCAAGACTTAAGATTCTCGTATAAATTCTTTTAAGTTTTTGTTTGAATTTTAGAGAATTTCGATTCGAGATAGACTGTGCTATACTCATTATTGAGTAATTAGAGATTGAGATCCAGTGTGCATCAGATGCAATACATTTTATATGGCGGTCTAGATCTTGATAGCAAAAGAATTTTTTGGCTCATAGTGCTAAGGGGTGTCCAAAATGAGGTTGGCAAGCCACTTCCTTAGCCGCAAGAGTGGTTCAACCGCCTTTAATAACTGGTTTGAAGGTAACTGAACCACCATTTAGGATTCAACTATCCCAATTAGTACCAAGTCAACTCTACTTTTTTTTTATTTTATTATTATTATCATAATTTGAATCGCCCATTTCAAATAAACGGTCGAGATAAAATGTATTACGCTGGAGCTCTATACGTACAGGAATGAGGTCAATTACGCATGATGGACGTCAAGCCCACGGCATAAAGTTCCATAAAAGAACCACAAAAGAAAAGTGCACATGCAGAAAGTCTGCTGGAATAAAAGAGATATTTTCATTGAGATAACCACAAAGCATACGCAACAACAAATACACAAAGATATTTTGCGAGATATTTTATATATACCACATTTGAGTCTCTTGACTCTTGTCAAGAAACTCTCTTCACGAATCGCCCCTGCAACCAGAATCGCATACTTCAATTCCAAATTTAAAAATCCAACTCGAGACAGAGAGACAGAGAGAGAGAGAGAGAGAGAGAGACAGACAGACAGACAGAGACAGAGACAGAGAGAGAGGGGGGGAAAGAGGGAGAGAGAGAGAGAGAGAGAGAGATGACAAAAACCTTGAGTCTAGGTCTTTTATCTGCATTGAGTTTTCGAACTTGGTATCTTATCTTCTTGGAGAACAATCGAGTCTGGCGCTTCTCTTTGTACCTTAGAACTCTTGCTTCCCTTCTCGTTCTCTCTTCTTCCATCACTGGCACCTCTCCCATCTAAAGACAATAAACAATATCTTAATATATGCAGAGATTAAAAAAGGAAATCAAAGAAAAATTAATGTATAACAAAATCGTACAAACATATGTACTAATGAAAGGCTTTTATCCTAACTTTAAAAAAAAAAAAAAAAAAAAAAAGGCTTTTATCCTATATATCATTAAGATTCTTTCTCTTCAAAAACACAGAACAAGAAAAAGAGTTGAAAATAGTACTAACATAATAGCCATTGCTCGCCATAGAAAGAGAATAGCCATAGCCATCGCCATCGGCCCAAGGAGAGCCCCGGTTGGACCATGCATCCAAGACTTGTTCATAATTCAAGTTCAAGTTCAATGATGCCGGCCTCTTCTCATCATCATCATCCCAAAACCCAACGTTTTCTTTCTTTACTACAACCTTGCTGCTGTAGTAGCTTTCTTCTTCAAAAAAGCATCGGTCTGTGCTCTCCTCCAGCACCTTCTGCTCTTGCTCTTCCCCCTCTCCGTTTGGAAATTCTTCCCAATCCATGAAATCCCAGTTGAGTTGACCATACTTCTTGCTGTCCTGTGGTAACTTTTCGTCATCTTCAATGCCCCAGATGCCCTCCAGCCCGTCCATAATATGGAGTTCTTCATCGGCATAAGCAGCTAATTTTGTGAGAACAGTACTGTCTGGCACCTCTTGTTCTTCTTTCTTCGGGCTTCTTAAGAATGAACTGTACCCCATCTTATCTCTCTCTCTTTCCCCTTTTTGCTTTGGGAACTATCTGTGCATGGAAATTCGAATATAACATATGAGAGACGGAGAGTAGATGTTATTGAATATTCTTTTTCTTTTTCTTTTTTTCTATGTTTTTGCTGCTTTTGTTGTCCTACATCGCACCTTATCCTCTTGCTATTGGCTTGTTCATGGCCTACTTTCTTGTGATTGGTTGAAACAGTCCAACTCGGAGGAAGGTAGTGGGGCCCTGACGTCCTTTTCATGGCCTTGTGACTTGGGAATTGGGGCCAACGACTAGTTGAGTGATATCCATGTGATGAAAAAGGGTTGAATGGTTGATGATAAAACAAAGCTCAATAGGCTTTACATTGCACAATCAGCAGGAAAAGAGAGGCCCATGTACTTGGGAAAAAAATCAAATATATGTTGGGCCTACAATGGAATGGGTAGATTAGATACCTTTTGTGCTTTTTATTTAGAAAAATTTCAAATGTCAAATATTTCTTTCCTAAAAAAATATGAAATAATATATTTAGAAAATTTTGAAACAAAAAAATTAGAAAAATGCTAGAGGTACTTAAACTTTTACAAAAAGAGTTTTACTAACTGACTTGGCATGTTATACAAATACAAAAATACCCTTCATCAGTTCTGAGAAAAATGGGACAGATCCTCTTCTCATCGTCGGATCCAGTTCTCGTCGGCGACCCCGTTCTCCGGCCAAAACAGCCGGATCCCGGCCATTCCCGGACAGAACAGCAAGATCCCGGCAGGCTGGATGGGATCCAGCCGTTCCCGGACAGAACGACCATATCCTGGTAGGCTGGACAGGATCCGGTCGATCCCCGGCCAGAACTGCCAGGATGGAAGGGATCTGGCTGTTCCCCAGACAGAACGGCCGGATCCCGCTCGGCTGGACGGAATCTGGCCGTTCCCGACCGGCTAGCGGGGATGGCCGGGATTTGGCCCTTTCCTGACCAAACTGGCCGGATTCCGGCCTATTTGGCTGGGGATTAGGTCGTCGAGGTGAGTGGTCGGAAATTTCCGGCGGTATGCTGTGTTTCCAGCAGGAATTTCACCGATAGATGGAAGGGGCATTTTTGTCTTTATGTACTGAAATATTTTTTAATTCATTTTCCTATTAAACTGATGTGGAGCCACTTATGAAGTTCCACATCAATTGGTAAAAATTTAAGTACACCTAGCATTTTTCAAAAAAGTAACCCATGAAAACGTTTTATATATAAATCAAAAGTTTTTTTTTTTCCTAAAACTCGGAACATGCAATTTTCCTCTATCCTTCTCTAGTTCCCTCAACTCTCTTTCTCCATTCTCCACAACCCTCTTTCTCTGTTTTCCTCAACTCTCAACAATATTTGATCCTTAAGTAAAAAAATTTCAACTAGGGCAATGAGTCATACCCAAGATAATGTGTGTGGAAACAAAAGTGTTACATTTGAGCAATGCTATTTAATAGACTATTGTATAACTGTCATACAACTTAATAATGTGGTAATGGAAATCAGCTATTGGATCAGCACTTGTAAAAAAAAAAAGAACCAAAATCAGTGACTACTTTTCACTGATATATCATCCTAATTGTATGGCTAATTGGCGATTATATAACAGTCTATTAAATAACATTACTTATTACTTTTACATTACAAGATGAATAATATCTTTTGAATCTTGTTTGTCACGGTTTGCCATATCAAGAAACTTATTAATTTCTAATTATAGGTAAAATAGTAGAATCTTTGGATTAAGTTACTTATCACACTATAAACTTAAGTTATTAGAATAGTTTTAATAATTTATTTTAACATATTGCTGCCCATTGTATAATTTACTTGTTTCAGGTGTAAATTTACCCTAAAGCTTTAAACTGATTGTTTGAGTAGACTATAAACTCTCTACATTCTTTTTCCTTTTTCTCTTTTCCTTCTCAGGGACTATATATGTAATACCTCGGTCCCATATTGAGAAAAAATGAATAGCTCACATAGAGTGAGTAGTTTATAAAGATACTCATGGGTACTAAGTCCTACATTGTCTAGTTACTAGATGAAACTGAGCTTTATAATGAATTTTAGGGAAGCTTCAAATTGACTAGTCATTTTGGAGTGATAGCGCAAATGTGGCTAGCGTTTTTTCTTGGGTCGTTATAATATATATGCATTCAAATTGTTGCAAATCAACCCTGATCATGATGTACAGTTGATTACACGGTCAGACTTGGACAGCAAAATGCTTACAAAAAGGGAACAAGAACAATATATAAGAGACTTGTCATCGGTTGCATGTAGGAAAACTCTTCAATACTCAAGTTAGCAAAGGAAAAGGGTGAGTTGCTCTAAGGAAGAGAGCTAGAATGTTTGTGAAGAGTGTCTAGCTATCTAAGAAAGTGGTTACGTGATCGTACCTAAATTGGTCGCATGTCCTCTCTTTATGTGGCGTGCCACTAATGGCGTACAACTTTAGCCAGGTATCATATTTTGATGGGGTACGACCCTGACCAAGTATGACACCGAATTATGGCCTTGACTAGGTAAGGCATTGAACTAATTACGACCTTGACCAGGTAAGTTATGGATGATGTTTCTAGATTCACCAATTGCTGGTAGTTAGGGTCTACACCATACCCCCAACATTCTTTAAACAATTGTTGCACTGGCACATTAGCTTATGTGGTTCAATCAAGGCCTATAGTTTGGGTTTGGTCAACCTGGCCCAAATTATAGGCTCTCAAGCCTGCATTCTCAACCTGGGCTTGCCAAGTGGATATCTGGTATATATATCAAACTCAAATTCTAATAAATCTCATATTATAAATTGGCTGGAGATGTACGAAAGAAGTTAATTGGAATAGTTTTCAATGTAAAGGTCGTTATTCCCGTATCAATAAGAAAAGAGTAATAAACTGGAATTGGAGCTTCATATATATATAGGCATTGTTCAATTGTGATAACATGCATGCACCATTGAAATTTGGATCAATTATTGGATGTATATATATATATATTGAGATATACCCAATTGCTACATATCACTATATATATTTACATCATTCTTCTTAAATTTTTCCTTCCCACGCACACAAGATTTTGAAGCACTTTCTCCTCTGCTCTAGGTTGGTTTCCCATGTTTTAAATCATTTTCTGCCAGCCTACATATCAATATGTTCTCTGATATATATATAGCTAGACTTGTTCTTCAAAAGAACAATGTACGCCATTCAAGCGTACGTTCAAGAACTTTTGTTGTTCCATCTAGTCTCTTTGTATACCTCTCGAACAAATGGCATGGTGATGAAGCTAGCCCATTAACCAGATCAAAATTGGGAAAAGTTGATGACCATATATATTGACCATTTCTACGTAAATTTTTGCTTTATTCCACTCCTTCGATCTGTTCATTCATTGAAAAGATAGCATAGGATGCCTATTAATGCATCTATGTTTATCGTTCATTAATTATGAATTTATAGACTATAGTCCAATGATTTGCTCATCACCAACGTACACCTGGTATTGCTTGATCAGATCGCAAACCGGCTGCAGCCTGCATGCATTTTCTCAGAGATTTTGAATTACTGGAAGAACCAAAAGGCTTTAAATCCTTTACATTTTGTTAGGAATGTAACCGGATGTTGTTGGATTTCGATACTGGCAATATTTTGATGGTGGTCAGCTGTTTGAACGTGAACGTCGACTGTGCCGTTTAAAATAGATCGACTGCGTCTGGCGTCTTCGGAAAACGATTTACGCTTTTAAAAAGCGTAAATCATTTTTCGAAATTTACTAAGCATTTTTCGTCAAATAGAAATCATTTTTCGGTTGACTATTATTTTTGCCCCTACCAAACACTGGAAAATGTCGAAATCATTTTTCAGAAATCATTTTACGCCGAAACAAACGGAGTATTAATGGAAGGTTCAAACGGATTGAAGCATGCAATGCGATTTTTTAGGAAAATCTAATGCTTAATTAATTAGGGTAGATGCTTTTGCTACAACTTTCTTACAAATTTACGTAATAGTTCACATAAGTGCCACATAATTTGACAAAAAAATTTAGTTAGTTACGAGATAAACTGTCACATCAATTTGCAAAAAATTTATAGTGAAGGCAGTAGTATTCCAAGCAGCACTAGTAGGTGTTATTCTATTTCTAGCTACAACATTTCAGTCTTTTCCTCGAAAATCAACATTCTATAAATGAGAACAATGATAATTTATATTCTAAAGGAATTGGTAATATTCTACCCTAGAGAAAATAGGAAACACCCACTTCCAAGTCTGACTTTGAACATGCCTCAGCTCCACCGTTTCACGTAAACCATCTCTGCTCTTCCCATTGTCGAACCAAACAAACACACTCAAATGCACAAACAGACAAAAGGAAAGACGTTTGAAGGACTTGAAGGAGAAGATCAGGCCTTCTTAACGGCCGGACGTCCTTGAAGAACTTATATATCAGGGTCTTAATTACCCTGGTTCACTACCCGGCCTGTGAACAGTACTGGATATATATATATATATATAGTACTCCGAGAGATCGATTTATACAATTAATGTAAAGAGCAAGAGATTAATAATGAAAAATCAACTATTATTTCCTAATTAATCTTCGTTATATTTCTGTTCAAAGATGTTTTCCATGAACGGGCTCAATCGATAGGTCATGTCAGAACAATAGGTACAAGCAGAGAAAGTGTCTAAATCACGGTGAAAAAGATGGGAGAGGCTTGCCATTCATAAAACGTCTAAAGCAAGAAAGAAAAGCTGTATGTGTCAACCCTGGCCTACCTATTTTACTTCGCTCCCACATGCAGGGTTGACCCATAAATCCAGGTCCCCCTTATTTTCTTATGCACCTAATCCTGGCTGAACTTTCCCTTTTGCAACGTAGAACAAAGCCACTTCTCTCACTTTCCCTGAGTCTCGCATAATAAAAAACAAACAAATCCACGCGCAAATATACACGTACGTACAAGGAGGGAGGGAGAGAGGGATTTTCTTTTTCTTTTTCTTTTCTTTTTTGAAGAAGGGGGGGGGGGGGGGGGGGGGGGGGGAGAGGGAGAGAGAGAGAGAGAGAAATAAACCAAAGTTGGAACATTTCATTAAATCCAAAGAGACTCTCTCTTAAGAGGGTCTTGGATTACATTGCTAGAAGAAGCAAAGCTGAGGTACTGGGGCATGTTATTGAAGTTGGTGGATAAAAGAAGCGACCTCTCGTCTTGGTCCATGATCTGGGTTGGTAAGTTTGGCTCTTGCTGCATCTGGATGCAAAGTATCTCTGCTTGAGCCACTGCAAGCTGCATTTGCAATTGCGACACTTGATTCTGTAGGTAAGATATAGCCCCAACACATCCGTAAACGGGGTCTCTTACTCTTGCATTTGCTTCGTAAACTAAACTACTCACAGCATCCCCCCTCTGATGAATGGGAAGCTCCTGTGAAATCAAACCGAAGGTAATTAAAGAACAAGCTTAAAATTAAGTGAAACTTTCAAGGTTAGAAAATATATTTATAGAGAGAGAGAGAGAGAGAGAGAGAGACCTGCAACATTTTGCTGACATTGCTAGCACCAAAAACCTTGTGTACCATGGAAAACTTGTGAGGGTCGTCAGAAGGGAAGTAAGGTGCAAAGATGCAGTCCTTGGCGCAGCGGCGTCTCAACAGCTTGCAGGATGCACAGGGTGAAGTTCCCCCCATGTTGACAGACACTCAAGAACAACCCAAAAAGAGAGAGAGGCTTTTTCTTTGAAATAGGAAAGAGGAAATAAGGAAACGGAGGAAAATGTTGAAGCTTAGTGTTGAAGATCAGAAAGGGCTTAATATGTGTATTTATAATAGCTCAGCTGCAGGTACTAGCATAGTGTAGAATAGATCCACATGTTCCTGTATTAAAATATCAATAAAGTATAATCATAATTAAACAACAAGAAATTGCATTTTGATGGAAGACGCTATTTCTGAGCGTAGAAAAAACCAACACTACATTACGATATATATATATATGGTTCATACACAACTTTACAATTATAGCCTGGGTATAAATTAATTAATAGGGCAGATAATTTTTTAGACAATCTGCAAAATTCGACATGAATTTAGTACGAAATTAATGAGTTAGAGTTCAAGGATCTGATCCATTTAATTAAATGGATTAGATTAGGATTAACCTATATTGTCTTATACCTATGCATCGACGTTAGAGCTAATAATGTCTTGAACCCGACACAACATTTAGAGCTAATAATGTTTTACACGACCTACGATTTAGACACAAAGCCAACACGAAATTAACGGATTAGGGTTAAGAAATTTAATCTGTTTAATACAATCCAAACCCCACACACGAATACGAATTGTTAGCTCTAATTTCTACAATATGAGGAAGGGCATTAAGGTCATTTTGAAGCAGGGGAATAGACTATTATCAAACAATGGGGGGTGAGGGTTGACCACCGCCTAGGCGCGTGATTGGCAATCGACCCATGCAGGCTGTGTTGTTTCCACGTTCTGGTTTGACTCTTCTATTTCGGTGTTAGTGTACTTCCTACGTCTCTAAGATACACAGGGAATTAGTGATAGATTAGAGAGACTGATTGAGGGTTAGGGTAATAGTAAAATAGTAAGGGAGATGTGAAACCCTAACTTGGACCAAGACCCCGAAAGAGATGGCTTTCAACGTGAATGTTTGTTGGCGGACATTCACATGGAAACACACATCTCTCTCTCTCTCTCTCTCTCTCTCTCTCTCTCTCTCAAATTGTTTGAAATATTGGCTCGCACTAATACCTACGATGTGGGTAGAAACTTTGATCAACGTTCGTGCACCAACTTCTAAACTTAAATTATTCAATTTAATCAAACTAACAAATTAATGCTTTGCTAAAATATCGAGATGACCGCCACCAACTTCTATGCTGTAGTGTCGTTTTCTATTTTTGGCTCATCCTCCTTCGAGCTTTAAGTTACGAGAGAGAGAGAGAGATGTATTTTGATCGAGCTTACTGACTATATAAACCCTATTATTAAATCACCACTTATTTCTAAACTTTAAGTTGATAAAAAATTGTAAATTTAATTATTTAATTAATATTTTAACATTCTTCCTTGCGTGTGAGTTCAAACTTTTTCTTAAAGCTCAACATGTGAAATATTTAATTGAAATCAGATAATTATGGAGACAGTTCGAATCCATGATCTCTGATCGATCTAATACTATGTTAAATCACATTAACCCAAAAGTTTAAGCTGAATATAATTTTAATTATTTAATTAATATTTTAACACTTATCATTGCTTACTGTCTATGTCCTCCAAACTCTCTAACCTAGTACTAGAAAGGGGGAAAGTTGAATTAGAAATGAAAAATTATATATGTCATGCATTAGGTTCTATCAGTATACATAGTG
The DNA here is from genome assembly GCF_958979055.1 of Alnus glutinosa. Lineage (NCBI taxonomy): Eukaryota > Viridiplantae > Streptophyta > Magnoliopsida > Fagales > Betulaceae > Alnus > Alnus glutinosa. The sequence goes on along the minus strand of NC_084894.1, from coordinate 27,637,882 downwards.
GTAAAATACATTCTTTTTTCTATTTCCCTAAAAGGGTGAAACCTATATTGATAGAACTGAAAATTCTACAAACAAATAAAACCAACAAGTCTCAATCAGTTTCCTTAACCTGAGTGGTCTGTACGGATCGATAATAGTACCAATTGACCTTGGCTAGACCAAATAATCCAAGAAATTAAGATCAACCACACACACTGAAAAACTGGCTTCTTCATGAAAAACATATATAAATATTAATGATTAATACAGAAAAAAAACTCCAATTTACAGGAAGTTTTATTAGTATGAGATTAAAACCTAGAATTAGTAAGTACTCTTCACGTTTGATCATTTTACCTCAGTACTTAACGTAACATGTTTTAAATGATTTTCTATGTCGGCCACTTAAAATACGTCAAGTACATCAAGTAGTGTAAATTTAATATGATCATATTAATTCGTCAAATATCCCTTTATTAATTTTTGTAAACACCGTTAATTAGCAAGTGGGATTCGGTTTCTGTCTCGATCTGGCTAGGTCCAAATAGTATACTGTAACGACGACATGTATATATCTACAAAATCCATTTGCTCAAGTCTCTTTTTTTTTTTATATATATATATAAGTCCATTTGCTCAAGTCTCACACGATACGTATGTGGGATTCTTCCGCAAAGAAACGTGTCACCGAATTGCATCACAGTCTCACCAAAACACCGCGCACACCAAACCTTAACCACAATATTCATGCATGTACCAGCCGCAGCAAACAGTGTAAAAACACGTATCACATATGAGTCATGACCATCAAAAGCAAGTTTGAGTGTGAACAGCAACCATGCACCCACATGCATATATGAGATAATGAAACTTAAGGCCAACTTTAATTATTTCAGATTCCCTATCGATCGTGGTACTAGCCGATAAAGGCCTTTGTGGCAGATGGCTAGCTAGCATCTACATTTAATCAGCTTAAAAAATCAACAACAAAAATAGTGATAACGAAACAAAAATGATGTTCTCATTAACAAATAGACGTTTCTTTCGTATTGAATTGACTGAATTTCTTTTCATTCAGTATATTTAGTTGACATATGGTTAAAAGGCATGTGAGAATTACACATGGCTTTGTACTTATAATAATACTTTTTTCCTCTTACTTTTATTTTTTCTTTTCAAAATAAAAATATTAATAAACAATCCAAAATACTCAAAACTATTTTCACATTTTTATTGTTTCAAAATACTTTTTCAAACAAAAAAAAGAAAAAGCACTCTCTAAAACGCATTAACAAACGGACATGCTTTATTAAAAATGCATGTAATAATTAAAAAGAGTACGGCTACATACTATACATTTTCATCCTACAATGTTGACGTGGTAATTTCAACCAACCGTTGGATTAGTCATTATTAACTCTTCTAACTCCTCAATTTTTTTTTTAAAAAAAAAATTAGTACTGCAGTTAATTATTACACACAGCATTGTTGCATGAGTACTACATATGCATCTTTGGATTCTTTTAAACTTGATTTAAGTTCTCATCTCTTGTATAATAATCGTAACGACACCCCACCAAGAATTTCTTAATATGGAACAGTTAATGAGATCCGACATATAGCTAAGATCTAATTGTTATTTAAAAGAATCCCAATTCGAGAGAGATTGAAACTAAAATTATTTGGCTTTGTGGAACCCTAAGAACCTTTTCTCACTCTAGCATTTAATGCTCTTCACATGACTCCAAGCTTCTAATCTTTTGTTCCGAGAAAAACCGCTCTCTTTCCCTAGTTGTCATGGCATATTTATATATATATGAACATTGTCTTATAAACTAAGTTAATGTTTTCTGTTAGACTTTAATTCATCTCATACTAATAAAAAAATAAAAATAATGGGACCACGTACTCCGCGGAATTTCTTTAATTGCATTACCTCACAAAACGCGTATTTTACTTAAATTTCAAGTTTCAAACACCTAAGCTCTAGAAAGAAGAAAAAAACCCCCACAGGGTCTAGAAGGTGAGAACCTTGTAATCTTTGTTTTAACTTATTTTTTTAAGCTTATGAATAAAGTAGAGAAAAACAGACATCTCTCATCATCTTAGAGAAATAAAACATGCGAGGTCCAATGCAAGCATTGAATGCGCTTGGTGATATGGAAGATTCGATTCGATTCTTGAGATATGCATATATGGTTCTCAAGTCAGAAACGGTGGAGATTAGAAGTAATCTTTGAACAATATTGGCGACCTCTAAAGTTAGGGAGGGGCTTAAGTGGCAACCGACCGGAAATTCAATTGCCTGAGCAGAGAGATTTTGGATTTCCAATGTCAATATTCAAAATGAAAGTCTATATTATCAGCTCAGTGCAAACATACAACTAAAGGACATTGGTTTGTGTTAACTACTTCATCCTTCAGGTTTACGTTTTCAACGTATCAAATTACAATGCAACTAAAGGACTGATAAGCTTGAACAGCCATTTGTAACCCGGCCCATGATTTAACGGGCCTAGTCAAACCATAAAGGTTACTAGGGCTGGGCCTGGCTGACACTCTGACTACTCAAGTCCTGCCCATATTAATTTGGGCGCCTGGGCTTGGGCAAATTGCATATGAAAAAAAACAAAAACACAAAAAAAAAAAAAAAATTATTGTTAAAGTATTGATTAAATGATTAAATTTTTCTTCTTATTAGCTTAAGCCGATGGAATTGATGAAAGTAATCATTTAATTAATACTCCAACACTCCCCCTCACATATAGGTTCAAACTCCCCCTTACATTTGAAGTTATTTTCAAATGTTCACCTAACAACTATTTTTCATGTGTTATTCTATCTCACGAGTGAAGAGAAATGTTAAAGTATTAATTAAAGTATTTCCTATCAACTTAAGCTTTTAGAATAAGTAGTAATTTAACATAATATCCTAATAGAAGTTATGAGTTTGAATCTTAAAACTCTCACAGTTGACCACTTCCCACTCCCCCTCCCAAAAAAAAATCAATTAAAATATTCAACGTGTTTTTTGGTCCCACACTTGTTAAAGTATTGATTAAATTATTATATTATATTACCTTCCTATCAACTTACGCTTTTAAGACAATCAATGATTTAATACTTAAAAATTAAACCTCCCCCAACTCTGAAGCTTTCGAAAAGGGGGAGCTAGCTTCTCCCTCCCTCCCTCCCTCCGCCCCTCTCTTACTTCTTTACCTTCTCCTCTCGATCTTTTCCTATTTTTCTTCTTTTTCTTTCTCATTTTTCTCTCTTTTTATGAGAAGATGGAAGTTAGATCTACCACCGGCTATTCACATCCGCCATGTACCTGCCCCACCCCATATCCACCACGACTCTACAAGCTACCACTAGCCAAAATCTTTACTACGCGTGGGCCTCACACGTCACCCTCTTCACCAATGTTTGAGGCACATGCGCTCCCCACCTCCTTACTCAATAAAGTAGGAATGGTTTCTCTTTTGTCCGAAACTATTACAGAGCATGCTCATTTGTTCAAGGATGTGAGAAAGGTGATGTGAGGCCGCCCTCTCCGCCGGCGTTTGAGGCACATGCGCTCTCCACCTTCTTACTCAATAAAGCGGGAATGATTTCTCTTTTGTCCAAAACTATTGCAAAGTATGCTCATTTGTCCAAGGATGTAAAAAATGTGATATACATTGATTGCCTCATCGACAATACACATTTTTTTCAGTTGTCCATTCATGGAACGGCATCACAAACTCTCTTTATGGTGGCCCTCTCCTCAACCTTTTGGTCGAAGAAGTATGGGATCATATGTGTTTAGATCCATTTTCCATTTTCTTTTTCAACCTTAATCTCTTGTACTGTTATGACTCGTTTGGGTTGTTTGTTGGGTCCCCACCCCCTCTTGTAGCTTTATTTTCTTTTAATATAGAGGGTAATAACTTAATATCATACTTGACGGGAGAGTTTGGGTGTTCGATTTTTGAAATCAGAATTTAATTTTTATTTAGTGCGCGAATTTTGAGATTTGACTTTTTTAGATAAAATTAAATAAAATATGATTTGTTTAGAAAAAGTTAAATAAAATATAATTTTTTTTTTAAAAAAAAAAGTTAAATAAAATATAATTTTCTTTTTAAAAAAGCAGACACCGTAACAAAATGTTGAATAGAATCAACATTTCACTATTGCATTCAAACAGAGCTGTTAAAAAAGGGTGTCCCAATCCTATATTCCTCTGCATGATCTGGCCCACGAAAAAACGAAGTGTGCAACTGAACTGAACGAAAAAAAAGCATCCAAATAATGCGTGTCATTAACAATCAAGAAGGTGCCACAGAGATCACCGCGGAGTGCAAAACCAGTAAGAAACTCGATAGAAATTAGCTATAAATTTGCCTGTGATTAATATTACAAATTAGTCTTTATCTATTCTTTAACACGTAAGAAGCATATTTTTCTTATATAGTTTTTTAATAGTATCAATAAAAAAAGTATGCATTTCTCGTATGTTTTAAACAAACATGTCATTTTATTAGAATGATTTGTAAAAATTAGCTACACACCAGCTAATTTATGTCCTATCCGCAAATATTTGCGTTGAAATAGACTATGAGAAAATATATAAATTGACAATTCTTGCACCAAAACAAAAAGAGAAGGGAACAGAGCAATTACCTCAAAGTTGAATGGTGTGTGATGCACTGGTAGTTCGTTGCAGCTCGTGCAATTTTCGTACATTCCTCCTCTTAATTCCATTTCTGAACATAGTGCTTGCAACACATCGTGTCTCTGTGCGAAATGAAGGATGTATTTTGCGCTTCTCGGTGCTCTTCTTTTTCAAGTACTCTGCAGCCTGCGCCTGAACTGAAATGAAAACAGAATTTACAGTGATCAAATGACAGCATCTGGCCCTTAAATCTGATTTTTAGGAACAAGAAATTGATTTTAATTGCCAAAGATCAGAACCGAGGGGAAACAAAGAACCGTATATGATGCAAAGACAATCGAATTTGGATGAAGAAGAAGAACAGAGGAAGAAGGTTAAAAAAAAAGAGAGAGAATTGAGTCACATCGTCCAAAGGAAAGTGGAATTGGTGGAATCTCACTATCGAAAAGAAGATGAGTTACACCTCAAAACAAAATCAGTCTCATCATCAACTTTGTCTCCATTAGACTACAAAAGCACATTTAAATAGGCTCATTAATAAAATTCTAAACCTAATTCGACCGACTTTGGACCAAGTCTATTATTACTAATTTGATTAAACCCTAACCCTAATTGACTTCGGGCAAAAATTAAATAAAACATAAATTATATACTAATAACCTAAATAAAACTAAAATACCCGATTATTCAAGTCTCGTCCCGCGTCAATATAGCAAACCCTCAATAGACTCAGAGCACTTCATTCTGGGTCCTAACATTTAATTTGTCACTTGCTAAAGATACTTGCTTGAGTAAGCAAAATGACTAGGTGATTAATATCATAACTTCACAAGCCTTTAGTTACAAAATTATCGATCAGGTGCCATTGCTTTTCTAACCATCAATTAGGGGTGTACAACCAGTTACGGGTTTTACCAACCGTTCGTTATCCGGTTATTAATCGGATAATCGGTTTTCATATATTGTTGAATCTTTTTAGTTTTTTTTTTTTTAATCTAATATTTGGCCATTCAATATTCAATGCTAAATACTAAATAGTAAATACTACTATCACCATTTATTCAATATAAATAAAATGATTGCAAATAAAATCATGTAAGGTGAGCTTGGCCTTTGTCTCTTCCCAAATAAATATAGTCCTTTGTAAACAGGTAATCCTTCCGTTGCTTCTAGCTTCGTATAGCAACCTTCATGATAGTAGGTAGGAAGTTGATTCCTTATGCTCATAGGTCTGAAAGTCTTTTGAGCTTATTCAATCTTTGAGTTATGAGTTAGCTCATTTCTTAGCTCATATGAGTTCATCAACTGTGCGACGGACAAAATCAGTGTCCCACCTAGTATGCTCAGATAGCAAGGGCTTCCTCCATTCCTTTCACCTATATATACATATATAAAATTAAAAAACTGGTTACCGGTTACTCAATTATTAACTAGATTTTTAAAATGCCATAGCCAGTAACTGCAATTGAGTACTCAGTTATCCGGTTGCTGTTATTTTCGATTTTTCGGTTTTCCCAGTTAACGGTTGTTGGTAGTTATTAGTGGTTACCGGTTATTTTCGATTAATAACCATCCCACTTGTACACCCCTACCATCGATGAATGACACATAAATAATGGAAACCTAAAAGATATCTACTAAATGCAAAAGCTAGCATCTTCTTTTCAATAAAGAAAAAGGAATAAAGACAATAACAACAACATTAACAAGTGCAATGTCCAAGCTCTTGTATCATAGGACCTCCCACAACAGTACGCCGAAGCGGTTGATTGTCATAAGGATTTCAATTTGTCAAGCGTGACTGTGTCATCCACATGGTGCACAATGAAATCAGTTATTGTTTCAAACTGCTGTATATGGGCATTGCGATAATTCAATAAAGGATGCTACCCAAAGGTGACATGAACAGTCATTCTGCAAATCCCTACCATATCGGCAACATCTATTCCATATATCGAGCTCAAACCATACAAATTTCTTTTGAAACTCTAGTGATTTGTCCAAATAATCTGCACATTACTGACTAACACAACCATAACTTAAGGCTTCATTTTTCCCCTACATAAATTTTTCAGAAGGATACTTAAATGTTCTTCATCATCATCGACTCACAAATTCCTATCACTATGTAAATATCTGCTCAGGATAATCTTCCTTTTCACTCCAAGACACGAGAATCAAACTTCAGCTTCTCTGACAACTGGGTTGGTGGTAAACCCATTATGTTTTCACTTGTGACATGAGACATCAAATAAACTATGCTCAGTAATTTAATATAGTACTGTGTCCCTGCATCTCACATTCTAAAGCTGATACCATTCTTGATGCAATTTAGACGTCTAGCACATGGAAATCCTAAATTAATTCAACATAACCTGAAAGATTAAAGGTTTAATGCCAAGGGAAGTAATTAGAGTGAGTAAAACCAAATTCTTATGTCAGAGGAGTAATAGGGAGTGTGAACCAAAATGTTATGCCATTAGTGGTTACAAACATTGCATGGATGTTGCAGAAATTGCACCATCAGTAGTCATAAATCCTTGGTTGTCCTATGGTATTGAGGGTCAGCAGCAAACAATGCTGCCCTTCAGATGCAATTTATAACAAATTCAATATGATGGTACAAGGGGTTTGACATAAACCATCTATATGATTCTCTGAAGGTATTATGTTCATTGGCAGCAAAACTAACATCTATATTTGGTTTGCAGCGTTATCAGGTTATGTCGCAGATGGTGTACCATCTAGGCAGTTAAATTGACCCTAAAATAACGAAGTTAGTTGCCGGCTTTCCAATTGGCCACTTTGAGGAGGTGAGATGGATTCAACAAATTGACACAAATGGGCTTGGCAGCATATACATCAAACCATACCAAAATGACTCTCAGAGCTGGTCAGGACTATCATATGTTCAAATCAGTTGCAATGTAAATTTTTAACTTTTTGTTTCTCTAAGAAAGCTTTCAAATAATTTACACAAATAAAGAAGACTTACCGGAGCATGAAGCCGCCGATGTCATTGCAAAATCTTTCAGTCTCTTTATTTTTTCCATAACTTGCTCATTTTCAAATAATTCATCTACTTTGGGGTTTGCAATATCATTCCTTTTAACGCATAATAGTGCATTTTCACATGCCTGCAAAGGAAAAAGTCAGCAATGAAGACTGAGATTAGAGTATACAACCATTAAGTTACCGTGATTTCAAACTAGAACAGCTGATATGTCAACAAGAAAAAAAGTCACAAGATTTGAATGTCTGAGACACCTTGATCTGGCAGAAAGTAAGGTAGAAATACATCAAATATAACCAATGAAATGATGCAATTATATGTTCAGGTTACATTGATGATATGAGATCATGTTCTACACACAGACTTTTGCGACGCAAGTGAGGAAAGAGTTCGTCTAAAATGGAAAGATAAGAGAATCCCTTTGGCACAGAGCTCTAACCACATGAAGATACTACTGTTGAATGACACTGAATAAGTTGGCAGAGATGAATATATTATCGCCAAACCAGAGCAAACCAATGTCAATGCATCTCAACAAAAACCACATTAGACCATTACATAAAAGCTATCCAGACTAAACTCCCCTCAAGATTAAGATGGATAGCTTCATTAGATATGTTACTTGCGTGTACTAAAATCGAAGAAAAAAAAATATATCAATTTCAGTCTGAAAACTCATTGACTCGAGGCTAATATGTTAAGCTTTCTTTAACCACCAATTCTGGCAAAAGCATTCTTTAGTACGACTCTGGTATGCTCTACGAGGCTCAGTGGACCATAACTTCAATAGTGATATTGCCTTATTGATTTTTAGACCTAAACTTTCTGTACATATCCATCTTCATCTATTGGTCCACTGCAGAAGTTAGTAGACATCACAACAAATCATTAGCAGAAATTTAGCGAACAGCATTCATGGACTCCTAAGACTAAAAAGACAACAATGTTCTTCAAAACCTCATTCTAGTTTATGGATTTGTAGCTCCAAATGCTATGTAAAATACAATCGAGCTATTTAACATAGAAAGTGATACTAAAAGCATCGTAATAGTGAATGCATAATAAGAATACAATAGTTTGTGACTTGTAACTTCACTAGCACCAGAATAAAAATAAAATTAAACAATATAGAAATGACCTTTCCAGCAATAGAATAGAATCCATTGTCCAGCGAGTGTTCAGCAAAATTCAGCCATTCCAAATATGAAACTTCTACCCATTGACAATTTGCAGACTCGAGTTCCCGCATATGCAAGGCCTCATATCTCAAAGCCAAGCAACTCTGAAAACATGGAGAGTGCCCCCCAAAAAAAGTTATAAGGGTGGAGCATTAATACAAAGTTTCTCTACCTAAGTAAACTGCATCAACAATATCAATGGCCGGTGGCCCTCTAATACAGAGCTGGCCTAGTAATTCCATGACATTATTTATTATTTAGCATAAAGATTTTCTGGATTTTCTATGTATTTCTACATTGGAGTTCTTAGAATCTAAACTATTATTTTTAACCAAATAATTCAGATTTTTCTACTTCAGTATACAACTTAGTAAGATACAACAAATTTAGAAAAAAAAATAAATTAAAATCCTCTAGATATGGCAAATACTGAGGTGACAAAATTCAAATCATTTAATTAAAAAGAATAGTTAAAATTTTAAGAACTTCAAGTTGAAAATTATCATGGAAAATCGAGAGGTTCATAATCTTAATCCGTTTATTTTACAAAAAATCATATTTTAAAACAATAAGAATAAAATTTGATCATAAAGTTCGGAGCAAAATAATTAGGCTCCTTCAAAAGTTAATTAACCAAACACAATGTTACACCAAATAAAACCGAACTAATCAGGACAAAATTCCAGGCGTACTAAAAGGATTTCACTTAAAAGCCAAAACAAAGTTTTCTACATCTCCTAATTATAGCAATCATATTAAGCCAGCCAGCTCGGTAAACCAAATTAGCTAACGTAATTACTGCTAAGCATGATTTCTCGTGCAAGTAAATGATATTATCTTTACAAATTACGAGGCAACGAAGATAATTAAAATTGAGATTATAAGTGCCTCAACATCGGCTATTAGAGCGAAAGCACGGACGAAAAATTCAAGAACCACAAGCTTCTGACCGACAGGTTTCTCGGCGATTTCGCGAATGGTGGAGAGAGATTCAGATCTCAAAAGCCCTCTCAAGCTCGATTCGACTTCCTTCAGCGATTTCACAGATTTGGAAACCAGAACCGATTCGAGAATTCGAAGAGTCGCGTCGTCGAATCTGAGCAATAAAGTAATTGAGAGCTTTGGTTCCAAACCAAGAAATTGGATTGAAAATATTGGAAATGGAATTTGACGTGAATGGATTGGAGTGGAACCTTCTGGTTTTGATTAGGGAGCGGAAGAGGGAGATTTGCTGATCAAGAGCGTCTGACATTTTTGGAGGGAATCAGGAACGAGATTCTCGAATTGGTTGGGCTTTAAAAATACTTGTGGCGCGTATATGGAGCAATGCATGCTACCTATTACACCTCATCTCCGTATGAAATGTTATTTATCATATTATTATTTCATTAACTTGACATTTTTCTAACGTCGTATTGTCAATTTATTTTTAAATAAATTTTTATTAAAAAAAAAAAAAACAATGTCACATTATCCGTGTATAAATATATATATATTCGTAACGGGTTTGTCATTCTCCTTACGAAAATGTTTGGAGTCATTTTTTTTTTAAAGTAATTACTGTTGTATTTACTCCTCGTTGTATGCATCAAATTAAGACAAAGACCTTGGGCCCCAAACAAAGCTTACACACAGAAGCCCAAACGGACAGACAAAAAAGGGTCTCTCAAGTCTCAGCTTAGCTTACATTGAGCGAGAAAGCAAAAGATAAAAAACAAGGGACATGGCCGGACGAAGCCACGCCTCGAGAATAGACGACTCTCGCCTCCGTGAGGTCCACCATTACTCCCTTTCTAGTAGACCACACCACTCACGCTCCGTCGTCTTGGAGGACCGCATAGCCATCCAGCACCGCGAGATCCAATCCCTCCTCGAGGAGAACCAAGGGCTCGCCTCCGCCCACGTGGCGCTCAAGCACGAGCTCGCCGCGGCCCAGCGGGAGCTCCGCCTCGTGTCGGCCAAGGCGGCCGATGTGAAGGCCGAGAGTGACGCTCACGTGCGGGAGCTCTACGAGAGGTCTCTGGTGATGGAGGCCGAGGTACGTGCGATCGACGCGATGAGCGCCGAGCTCGCTCAGGTGCGCGCCGACGTCCAGAAGCTCGGCCCGGCGCACCAGGAGCTCGTGGCAGAGTTTCGAGCCATCGAGGACGATGTCGCGAGGGCACGCTCGGAGGTACAGCAAGTCCGGGCGATCAAGTCCGAGATTGAGACCGCGCACAAGGAGATTCAGAGAGGAAGGTAAATCTTATTCACTTTCACATTTTATTGTCATGGTTATTTGATTGTCTTTTTAATGCAATTCAATCATTTTTGCTTCAAATTTGTTTCTGTAAAATTTTTAGCGTGTTTTTTTAATCTGTTTTAGATAAATAGATTGGAAAGTTAGGAAATTTTGAAGAAGTATTTTTTTTATTTTTTATTTTTTATTTTTTTTGTGGGGAGTGACTTGATTTTATTAGTATTGATTGAAAGTGTTAAGAAATTACATCAATTTCTTTTTAAAAAATTTGGATACGAGTAGGGCTGCTATCGAATACGAGAAGAAAACACGCGCTCATAACCTTGAGCAAAGACAGTTGATGGAGAGACATCAGACTTCCATGGCTGGTGAAATCGAAAGACTACGAGCAGAGCTGGCGAATGCAGAGAAGAGAGCAAGAGCAGCAGCGGCAGCAGCCAATGCGGCAAACCCGAGTAATTCACCTTTAACTCAATTGGTTCTTCTTGAGACATGGTTGATTGAAAAATGCAGCATCTGCAGAACTTGAGAGATTTATTGAATTCAACTCTTTGACCTTTGGAGTGGTTTATATTCAGGCACTGGATATGCTGCAGGCTACGGCAGTTCTGTTGTGGCATATCAAGGAATTTCATATCCTGACCGTTATGGCATGGATCAGGTACGTACCCTCATGTGCTCATCAATGCCTTTTAAAAATTCTAAGACTCCCTGTGCGTAATGGTTATATATAGTTTGGTTGATGTTACCACTGTCTAGATATATATTAATGGAAAATTGACACATTATATTTGTCTGAGGTGGTGATCGCTAGAAGCAAACATGCTGAAAAAAATAGTTCTTCTATGATAGTGCCACAATAACATACATGGAGATGGTCTGGAATTTCCTCATCCATGTTACTTTTGAGGAGCAGTAGCCTATTTAAACATAAAGAATAAACAGTTTCAGATTTGACCCATGGTTGATTATAGTAGATCAAGTTTTTAAAATGATAAATGGCCTAGCAACATGGTTTTCCTAATTCACAAGAATGGTTACTATTTCTGAGCTCTATCTTCTAAAATGTCCCCAAAGGATAAACTTTGCTTTTAAACCATACTGATTCTGCATTGTCATTGTGTTACCTTGTGCGTATTACACTGAGCAATTGGAAGCTGATTGAAAAGAAACTAAGAACTATGTTGGATCAGTACCAACTGAGCTGAAAATTGAGATGTATCAGGCTTGAAGAAAATGTGGAAGCTGCTTTGGTTAACATTTTCTCCTAGATCCCAGAAACCTATTACACTTTTAGATTTTCACTTACTCATGAAACTGCAAGTTGGTAGTTATACAACACCGCATGTTTCAGGTTACACTTACAGAACAATGGTTGGGGCACTTGTCTATCTATATATTCTTTAAAGTGTTAAGTGTCAATATCAGTTACATTATTATTTACAGAAACCCTCTTAGTAAGTAATATCTCTGGTTCTCAGCATATGAAACTAGAATTATCATATCAGTAACACTGTAACACATTAGCTGCCACCATATCAATAGATACAGTATAAGCTTGCTCTTCATACCATCACCCCATTTTTTTATATATATATATATATATAAAAATAATAATGAAATTAATTAAAATAATGGTTAGTTTTATTAATTGTAAATAAATGGTTGGTTAGTTTAGTTAGAATTAAGTAGTAATAAATAGATAATTAGTTTAATTAGGATTTAATGGTTAGTATGTATTGATTGATTAGTTGGTAAAACAAAAATTAAAGAATGATGTAACAATAATGAATATCATGTAATTAAAAAAAAAAAAAAGACGAAACAGTTGAGGGGAAACCCCCCCCCCCCTTCATCTTGCTACACCGGATGCATATAAGAGTCATGAGATTTTTCGTGTCCATTCACTTTGAAACTTGATTTTCTGTATTTGTGAAGTAAACTTGTTGATTCTTGGGTTGGTTTAGTAAACATAAACTCTTTGAAGTTGTTGTGGAGTTGGGTGCTTTCAGTTTCGGGTGGCCAAAAGTTGGAGAGGTGATTTTTTTAGGTGTTTTTGTTTGATCTGATGTGTAGTGTTGGGTGTTTTGATTTACTGTTGGATTTGATTTTTGTGTTGGGTATTTTTGGAGTTATGGCCAAAATATAGAGAAGAAGAGGGAGATGTTGTTGAGTGTTTTTCCTTTTTTGAGATATGGTGGCCAAAATATGTAGGGGAAGAGGGAGATGCTATGGGTTTTCTCCTCTGATGTGGTTTGCTATGGTGGGTTGTAGTTTGTGTTGGGTGTTTTTGATTTTGTGTTGAATTTTGATGCTAGTGACCGAAAATTGAGAGGATCTTTGCTATTGGGTTATTGACTTTGGTGGTCGGCAATTTGGAGGGGATTTTGGTTTTCGGTTTTGGTTGTTGGAGACCAAATATGGAGAGGGATTTTTTTTTTGGGGGGTATTTTGGAGCTTGGTGACTGAAAGAGAGGTTAGTGTTGAAATTTTTTGGTGGCTGAAATTGGGGAAAGAGGTGGTTGGCCAAATGGTTTAGGGAGCTTATATGATTGTGGAGATTTTGTGATGGAGTGAGGATTTTGTTGTTGATGGGTTTGGTTTTTGGGCGTGAAACCTGGTATTTGAGGGTGCAATTTGTTAGAGAGAGGCAAGTTGTGAGAAGATGGAAATTGAGAGAAATAAAGAGAGGGAGATCATATGAGAGAGAAGCAGGAAGAGGAAAAATAAATGAAAAAAGAAAAAAGGAATAATATAAAAAATAAAATAAAAATAAAGTTTAGGGTATTATGAAATAAATCCTGACTAATGTTAGAATAAAAATTTTTAGATGTTGGAGCATAGTTTTTCCTGAAAAGTTAACAAAAAGGATTAAGCGACTAAAGTAAGTGAACAGCTCTTGAAGGAAGTGAAAGCTTTATAGCATAATTTATTACGTAAATTTTCCTTGAAATAGATAAATGTTAAATTTTATGAATTTTGCATTGTGTGAGCATTTTCATAGTAGAGAGAAAAAAAAAATGGGCATTATGTTTTACGTGGTATGAGCCCCAATTTTAAGTAGTATCTTCATAGCACGTACTATTCAGCATAATTTTATGAGCATTCATAAAAGTTTTAAGAGAATAATATTTAGAAAAGTTTTTTAGTAAGAGACTAGACAGAATATGATTTCCTTCCTTGGGGGCAACATAGTCATGGTTGTATGCCACCCTTGGTGTCAGCATAGTTGGGTCGGGCAAGGATGTGTTTTCCCAGTCATGGTTGTATGCCACCCTTGGTGTCAGCATAGTTGGGTCGGGCAAGGATGTGTTTTCCCAGTCAGTTCAGTGTTATCCATGGCAGTATTTCATGTTAGTACAGTTTTTAGTATTTATTATGCAAAGCAGCTCAAAAAGCGGTATTTATGTTAGAACAATTTTCCACTTATAAAAGAGAGCTCACATCATACACATTTTGATTGGTTGTTTACTTACCGAGACGTTGACTCACATTTCCACTTGTAAAATGTTAATTTATAGAGACTGCAGCATGTGACATACGTGATGAGGATGGACTAGATAGCAATCTTGGGCCTTAGTGCATTTTTACTATACAAGTTTTGGGTCCAATCGAGAGTAGCATTTTGTTCTGACCAGGTTTGGGTTGGATGGCGTATGTGCCCTATGTGTATATAGTCATGACCCATGTAATTAGGATGACAGGATTGAATGTGGAAAAGATGTATGTTTTGAACACTTGATGTAAATAGTTTTGAATGAATGTATATATGTGTTTATGTTGTAGAACTATGGTGATTTATTTACGTGATAATATAGTTCAATATATATTTGGTGATTTATTTGTGTGATATAGTTTTTTTTTTAATAAGTGTGTGATATAGTTCAATATATATATAGTATTTTCCGCTGCAAGTTTACGGTAAAGGAGTAACAGTGGCGCTTTAGGATAATTATAATAATGTGTGTGGTGGGGGGGGTGGTTACCACAAAATTTTGTGGCTCTTCATTCAGATAGCTCTTAAACTATGTACTGCATTCAGGTTCAGGTCGCTGCTGATGCTGGTCCTCAATATGGATCTGGAGCCATGCCGCATGGCACTTATGTCGACATGCAAGGAACGCATGTATATAGATAGGATCTCAGCAAGTTTGGCATAACCATGATTTAAACAAGTTCCTTTTTCTTTTTTCTTTTGCCAATGGTTAAATGGCCAGGAAATTTCGAATCATATTGTTGATATTGTTTGTATTGTTTCTTGTCACATAGGATATTGAATTTCTTCCGAAATTGTAGCTTTTATTGAAATCATCTCATTCTTTTCTGCCCCTCTAGTTGTTATTTGCTGGTAATGCTAGAAATTACACTTTAATTTCATCATTATCCACTTGTTGATGTATCAATATCAACCCTTGGACACAACTATTTATTATGCTCGTGGTAGTGCTAATTTACTATTGGATTGACATTATCATGTTAGTGTAGCGAGACAGTAATGAAATAAAAATATGATTTTTAACATTACTCCTGATTATTGTTGGTCATATATGTTCACATACCTCCCATTGAGATCGTTTAATTTTTTTCTAAAAGCCCTAGTTAGCAAATTGCACTTGGTTTGGGATCTCATTATGGCCATGTTTAGAGGTGACAATTCTTATTCGTGTGTTAAGTTTAGATTGTATCGAGTTATAAGAGATTATATATGTCAATCTTAACTCAACCTATTTAATTAAACAGGTTAAACTCCTTAATCATAATTCGCTAATTTTGTGTTAGATCATATAAAAAATTATCGGTTATAAATGTCACTTGTCAGTACTAGGTCGTGTCGTGGTATAGATATAAGATTATATAGGTCAACTTTAATCTAATTTATAAATTAAACAGGACATACTACTTAATATAACTCGCTAATTTTATGTTCGATTCGTATCGAATTCGCGAGTCATCTAAAAAGTTATTAGTCTTAACCATGATATTGGAGTTTGTGTAAGATTTATTTCTTCAAACTTTAAATTTCACAAGTCTTTTTATCAAGAGCGAGCTCTTGTTCGCCGACTCTCTCTTCGTCTCACATTATTAGTCAATAGTCAATGCGCATATTTTAATTAAACATAATTTGTAAGTAAATTTTTTAGTTGTTTTACATTAATATTTTTCTGTTGTAAATAAAAGTTAATATTTACAGGTTAATATGATTTAATAAAAATATAAGAAATATTTGTTAATTTTGTCAAAAAAAATAATAATAATAATTTTTTTAAAAATAATTTCATCTGCAAATATTTTATGCCGAAGAAACAAACGGGACATAAACAAAACCTCATAACCAAAAGACTTATTCAGGAAAACTCCGAAAATAATTATTGAGCCAGCCCAATTCTAACTTATATTTACCCTTCAGATTTCATTTACTCATAACAGCAAGAGAAAGTACTGAAGAAAGATGGTTCATTACAAAGAAAAAATTGGAGGAAGAATCACTTTTTAAGTCTTGAGGTGGAACAACCATCACGAGGATAAAAGAGATTGATGACTATAGGATGATGCTTGTAAAGCCATTTCTTTAGGCTGCTTGTAAACGAGTTACTCTGTTAAGAGATGGTGCTATTGCCTTCGGCTACTTTCTCAGTTCAGCGGCGGCTCCAAAACCTTTGATTCTGAACGGTTTGAAATAAGGGGGCTCCACTGGATATTTTGGATTGAATAGTTGTAGACGAAAGCGAAACTGCACATTTTCCAAACGAAAGAAAAACTCCTCTTCTAAAAATCCAACATCGACTCTCAAGACAACATGCAAGGGCTCCAAATAGCCCCATCGAATACTAGCGTTTAATGCAATATAACTACTAGACGTTATAAATGGAAGAAATAAAATTATCTTCTTTTTGTTTTCCTTCTAATGAAGCAAATAATATTTATCCAAATGCAAGTTATCAATCTTCTTGTTCAACTTGCTCGGCAGGTCCAGGAATGTTTTACAAGGGGGGGCACAAATGAACCACAAAATGTGAGCCACATTCTCACCAAAAGTGCTGGGAAAGGGCGAGGGCAATTCAGTTTATCCAAGGAACGAATTAATATTCCAGTGCTCTCTTGCCAGAACATGTTATAGATAGAATATGCCCTATTTACCTAAGTCAAGACATGCATAAATGACATATTACATGCATTCCAATGCTTGTATCACTGTCACATTTAATGTGACTGATGCAAGCAAATCCACACTAAGATACTCGGTTCAAATTCCAAGCAAGGATTAAAGCACAATTTTGAAAAAGCGGCACTCACCTGAAAATATCAACCTACCTTAGCAGCAAGCAATTTGGAGATTATCCACTTGTCTCTAAAAAAAATTCACACAATTAAAATCAATCCCATGTCTAGAAATAAAAACCCCTCCAGTTAGCGGCGAATGAAAAGAAATGGAGAAAAGAGGTCATGCTCAGAGTAAGTGAACAACCTACCTCTTAGTCTCCAGTTCAAGTATCACGCGATGGGAACACAATAAAATCTCTCAGATCATAATTAGTTACATAAAATGCTTTATGCTGAGATTCCTTTAGTAAGGACGTGATCGATTTCCACCATGCTGATGTCTGTCAGGCCCAGACCCATCTCTATAATTATCCCTACGCCTGTCTCCGCCTCCATAGCCGCCTCTACCACCACCCCTATTGCACAAATGAAATGTCAATGATGATGCTCCAAAGATGCAGCAAACTTTGAATGCTAAATCAGTCAACCAAACTGAAAACTTGAAGCATGTTATTGAGGTTTCTACTTACAAGAGTAAATAAATATACAAGTCCAGAGATACAGGGAGCAAAACCCCGTTAAACGTATAAAGATATCCATAATGAACGAAAGAGAAAAATAAAAAAGCTCCTGGCCATCTAAAACACCAAAAGTTTTAGTTGAGTTTCTGCTACACTCAATAGATTTGGAGATCATTTTCCCATCTATTAGTATGTTTCTCAACCATCTTGAGTAACTACCTTAAAAAAGAAGAAAAAGAACCAAGTTAAAATAGCCAGAATGTAAAAAATCACTATATCATATCTTCTTGCCCTCAGTCTCATATTTCTTTACATATGTAAACATCACAACCCTTGAATGGTATTTGAGCTCAACTGTTGCATCACATGCATATATTTGAAAGTACATTCAAAAAGTTTCAGTCAGCAGGATCTCATTGCATCCTCAAATACAGCCATCAGCAAAATATTAAGAGCCCAATTATGTGAGAACGTGAATTCAACAAGAAATTCTATATAGTCTTACTTTTTACACTGACACACAACAAGTCCGTAAAACAAACAATAAGACCCTATTGCAATATATCTCCACAAGCACTTCACAAGAAAATGAAACTGCTAGAGCACCAAAAACTTCAGTAATCCAGGCCCAAGGAAAAGCACAGAAATAATAACGCAACCTCAGTAAAAAATGAGAATCATCAACAAACAATTAGACCCTATAACAGTTGGACCCAAGCACACCATCCACCAATGATCACAAAAAGAATCTGTAATTTGTTATGGGACTTACAAAAATGTGGAGCGTGCATTAAGAAAACTGAACTGCAGTTACAACACATTTCTCATGTAGCAAGTATATAACTGGTAAGGAACATGGATCTACATAATATACATCAGACCAACATTTGTAAGTAAAATAAAACGAGGACATCAGCAGGGAGATACCTGTTGTCAGGCGGAGCCTTTGGTGCAGACATTGCCGCCATTGCAACATTGATTTTATAACCCCTCATTTCATAATCTGCGAAGCAAGGTTCCTGGTAAGTACACTCTTAGAAAATGCTAATATCATGCTAAATCCAGTAAAGTTGTTTACTTACTGTTGAAAAAACCGCCAGCTGAATGTGCAGCAGACGGATCTTCAAAGGACAAAACTCCATCGCCTTTGTTGTTTCCCATCTCATCTGTATATAATTTTATATTCCATGGCCACTGATCCTTATATCCCCTCTTTTGCTTGATTCTTCCAACCTAATATCATTAGCATCCCAGTCAAACATTACCATCAAGAAGGAAAATGCCTAGATGCCAGATTTATCAAACATATCCACTGTCTTCTCTATCACAGTTAACATAGAGGACGGACAAGAAGAAATTCTTCCTCACCCATATACAACCAAGATGGTAATTGTTTTAAGTTAATTAGGTTCAACATAATTTTCTTCGAATCCTGCTACACTCATGTTGCATGGGGCGCTACCTAGTTCTATGGGGTTAGTTGGGTTTATCCTTCTTAGGGATGCCTCCCTAGGGCCATGGATAGAAGGTGGCCACCAGCCTCCCCCTTAGCATAAAGTATTATTTCCATTTTCTGCATCAAGCATATGGGCTAAAGTAGACAACGTGGTTTGAAAAATGATGTCAAATCATCCTCGAGAAATTAAACGTAAAACAACACCAGAAAGTAAATAAAAATGCTGCACGCATTTTCTACAAAGAGCACACAGATGCAAAACAATCCCCAACTTCAAAATTGGAAAGTAAATTCTTAAATTCAAGGAGTAGAAAAGAAAAGACCAGTATATTACTTGTCCAATGCCTCCAAAGAGTTCCCTTAGTTCTTCAGTTGTCACATCTGGTGGCAAATTTGATATGTAGATTCTAGAGTTGTCACAAGAATCATCACAATTCTCATCGCACTGCCTCACCTTAGCTGGGTCCTCAGCAGGAGCACCACCATATCCACCTCGACCACCAGCACCACGCCCACCATCATATCCACTGGCTGGGCCGCCCCGACCCCTTCCATCCCCAAAACCATCACCACCATAACTACCTGGAGGGGGGGCCCCATAAGATGGGGGATACGATGCAGGCCCTCCAGCAAAGTTTGTAGGTGGAGGAACTGCATCCAGTCCATAATTTGTGCTCTCACTATATGAGTTATGAGGCGGCGGATGGTTCCCACCAGCCCCTCCATAATAAGGTTGGGCTGCTGCTGGAGGAGCCTGACCATATCCACCTTCTTCTTTTCCATAAGAACCACCCCTATTGCCTCCCCCCCCTCTACCATCATTGCTACCAGCTCTACCGCCATTGTACTCACCACCCCTACCCCCTCCATAATTTCCACCTCGATTACCACCATATCCACCACCACTTCCGCCTCTATTATAACCACCACCACCACCACTGCCACCACGATCACCCGCACCAGCACCAGCACCCGCAGGTGACGGTGTACCACATTTGTTACATTCAACTCTTCTTGCAAAGTTCAAATTCCCGCAACTACATACAATTATATACCAGTTTCAATCACACAGCGAGTTTGAAAAAAATTAAAAATGGCAGAGGTTAAATTCAAGTGTTCAGAAAACCTTAAACCCCAAAATTGTAAAACTTAAAGCTACTAACAACTAAGGGCAAGAACAGTGAAAGAAATCGTAAATCAGAGAAATAAAATAAAAAATAAAAAAAGTCACCCTGGATTGGGGCAAAGCCAATCGCCGTCTCTGCCGCTCCCACCGCTCCCACCACGCCCACCTCCTCCTCGGCCACCGCCTCGGCCACCACGATCTCCTCCTAGGTATCCACCACCTCCTGCAAATAAGATCCAATCAATCAGATCATAAATAACTAAGCCAATTCTAACCCTAGGTCTAAATCAAAATCAATCAGAAACGGAACAAAGGCGAACAAGAAATGCACAAGGTACCTCTACCACCGTATCCTCCGCCTCCGCCTCCGCCTCCCCCGTATCCTCCACCTCCACCGCCTCGACCTCCTCCGCCGCCGCGACCGCCACGACCGCCATAGCCACCGTCACTATTGCCTCCTCCGTAGCCTCCACCAGAGCTTCCACTTCCTCCGTATCCACCTCCACCACCGTAACCTCCAGCACCGCCATAGCCACCTCCGTCGTACCCTCCGGCGCCGCCGCTAGCTCCGTAGTTTGGAGGGGCCGACTCGCCACCTTCTTGACCGTACATCCCAGACATGGTCTGAGGGTTAGTTCGGAGCTGCTTGCAAGAGATCTAGGGTTTGTCCGTGAGAGATAGTCGGTTTAGATGCAAACGCACGAGTGTGGCTTATATAGCGAGAAGAACGAAGATATCTCTGCTTCCGCTCTTTGTTTCTTTTTCGTTTTTCTTTTTCATTTCGGGGGTGATATTTTATCCTTTTTTTTTTTTTTTTTTTTTTGATAAGTGATGATATTTTATCCTGCCCGACCTAAGGCTATCTCCAGCAGTTAAAGTTAAAGTAGCTACTCAAAAACTACAAATATTTACTTTAGCTACTCCAACAGTTAAAAACACTCCAACAATACTCTTTATTCTACTCTTCATTTCATTAAAATATTGTTTTTTAATCATTTTCTTTTATTAAATGATAGAGAGGGAGAAGAAGAGAGAGAGAAAATATTAATAAAAAATTTATAAACAGGTGAACAGTGAATAGCCAGTGTTGGCTATTCACTATTCAATGTTGAAGATAAAAAGTTATAGTGGCTAATCTGTTGGAGGGGAAAAAATGTTCAAAATAGTCATATTTGACTATTTTGGTTAAAATAACTACTCTGTTGGAGATAGCCTAAAAAGCCTACAAAGTAAATACAATAAAGAAAGAAAGTGGCCTAAAAAAAAAAAAAAAAGTACAACAAAATTAGCTTTGTTTGTTTTCACTTTTCTCACTTTTATTTTCTATTTTTAAAATAAAAATATTACCAAATAACTTAGACACAAAACATTTAAAATTATTTTTTTTACATTTATGTCACATTAAAATACTTTTTAAGCAAAAAATAAAAACTATTTAAAAAGCATTAACAAATAGAGTCAATGATGTCCTTCACCTAAAAAAAAAAATAAAAAAAAATCCAATGATGTCCTTTTAAGGCACATAAGATATTTTTTGTTGATGTGAAAGCATTTTTCAGAAAAATAGTAGCATTTTTTTGTTGTATGTTTGCAACCTTAAATATGGTTAGAAAATAACATCTTTTGAAATTTAATATGTATGAAAAATTGTCAAATATTTCTTATATTTTCATATAATTTAAAGATCATCGAGGAAGAGAGAGACAAAAGAAGGACTACGAATGAAGAAATTGTGTGAAAATAGAAAGTATTTGAAGGTGGGATTGAGATCTATTACAATTTTATGCCCATATTGCTTGCAATTTGGACAGTTAATTATGATACAACCTTTTGAGGCTCACCTGCTTAGGCAAATATTCGAGCAGCTTGAGACATGTTCAGACAGATATGTATCATAAGAAATTCTCTCACAATTTCCTATATCGGGGTGTGTGGGAGAACATCGAAAAATAGGTTATGCAAATGAGAAGCGTAAACTATTTTACACCTTACGAACGTTATTTTCTTGATCAACTAAAAATATTTTTCTTAGGCATTTTTCATAAATAGATAAAAAAAGAAAAAATATATTTTTCATAAAATATTTTACGGTGAAGCAGAAAAAGCCTAAGTGATTAATAAAGTTTTCTTTTAAATTGAAATATGTTTTTAAAATATGTAATTTTATATATATTTTTAATAAGATTGACAGTGTATAAGATTTTTACGTTCAGTTTAAAATATTCATATAAAAATCTATGCGTCAATTTAATTGTCTGAATTGACAATTTAAAGAACAAAAAATAATGTTTGTAATGAGTCATCATGGCTATACGGAGTGCTGCAAAGTTCGGTGGAAACTGGAAATGCCCTCTCTGGTGATCAAAGAGTGGATGGTATAACTCGTGCTCCTTGTTGGATTACACAAGTCAGCACCTAATTTTTCAATACGAGCTGAATATTAGAAAATATTTTCAGTATTATTTTCACGAAATTCTACCAAACAACAAAGAAATTAATAAATCAATTAATTTCCTTATAAATTATGGAAATATTTTTAACCAAAAAAAAAAGTTTTAGGTTGAAACAAGCACAGCCATGTTTAATAGTAGTTTTTTTTTTCCTAAGCAAATACAAGGAAACAGGGAAAGGGGAGAATTACATCAAATTAAAAAAAAAAAAAAAAAAAAAAAAAAAAAAAAAAAAACACACACACACACACACACCCACACAAAATATGGGTGGGGCAGCCCAAAAAAGGCCCTAATACAATCATTATAGTGCTCAAAAACCCTAAAATCTATTGAGAACAAGCCAAATGATTGGCCAGGTCCGTTGGGTTCTTGGCTCAAAGGCCAAGAGAGGGGGCGCTTTAGATGGCGGTTTGAAGGGGCAGTCCAGAGGTGGATTTACTTGAAAACAACACTCATTACAGTAACAAGCAACCTTAAAAATTATAGTAGGAAGAAAAGTACTAGCGGTAGCTGAACCGAAACTGCCGAAGATGAGCACCATTTTAGCGTCCAATGAGGAAGGTACCCATCAAAATAGGCTCGATGAACACCACACTTGGATTTGCAGTTAGATATGGGGCTCTCTGTTGACAAAAAGAGGGTACCCATCTATGGAGATCGAGTGGAAAAGAAGAGGGGAAAGCCTAGGATCTGCCGCGCAAGCAAAAGCATAGCGGTGGTGCAATGGGTGCATCACATGCATGGGAAAGACGCGGTATATCTGACTTTCAAGTTGTAGACGAAAAAACAAAAAATGAAGAAAAGAAAGAAAGAGGGAGGATCTCACAAGAGGAAGAAGAGAGTGGGAAAGAAGAAGAGAGACGAGCTCTATGAAAAGTGTTTTGTTTAGTAGTAGTTTAGTAGAAATGAGATAGGCCCTTCGGCCCACAAAAACCAATGCCACTGAATTTTAAGCTTTTCCTTCTGATACGGCTTACAAGATGATCCAATAACAACGGATAACCTAAATTTAAAGTATGAAGGCAATAGGATCATAAAACCATCCAAAAAAGAAACATCAACAATAGAAAATTAATTTTACAATGATCAAACCACAATATATCAATAGCTTGTGAGGAATCATTGAGACAGCCAACAAAAACTTAGTCCTGTTTTATAAAATGGTCACCAAGACAGTGCCCAATACCAGAAAGGAATGTGGGACGCCATCTTCAACTACATCTGCAATGATCATATAAATGCCTTCAATACTGTGTTCTTAATCTACAAGTCATATCAGGGTTCCAATAGTTATGAAGAGCATGAATGTGCTTCAGTTTGAATGGCATAAAAAGGAGACATGTCTAGGGTCAATCATCAAAGACCATGATTCTAAATTCCAAGGAACAGCTATCTCATTCTAACTAGGAACAACCAGTCAATCACAAAAGTTTGAGATGAACAATCAGGAAACATGAATGGGCCTGAAGTCACTGAAGAAATCTTAGGAATAAACATAACCTTGTACAATGACAAGTAACCACAACATCATATCTGAGAAGATAAAGAGCGGCAAAAATTCCCCACAGATATCTATTGTCTACGTAAATCTGAGCAAAAATACTAATGTAGTTGTTAGCCAGGTTGTCAAGTGGAAAAAAAAGGACCCATCAAGTGAATTTGATTGCGAAGTGCGAAGTTCAACTGAAAATCTGCAATGATCAACCGATGGATCAACAGTAGTGATTAAACCCAGACTTCCAAAATCACAGCTGTCTGCCCTTTGATCATGCTGCTGATAGTAGCTATTAAACGCATATGATATATTCCCAGGCCAGCTAATATTAGAACAAGACCCACCGGGGGAGAGAGCTGTGCAATCAGCAACCGAACATGCCTCTAACGCACGTGCCGTTGCATTAGACAAGTCTTTATTATTGTTCACAACGCACCACTTGGACGGAAGATACTCCACATTTTGAGCATTCGCAAGGTTTTTTGACCCCAGGCCAAAATCAACTCGATACTTGGCTTGGCCATCAAAAGTAAAAATACCCCAATGTCTCTCAAAATTTCCGGTGGTTATGCTTCTTTGGTCCTCATCTAAAAGGCTAAATATGTATGCTTCAATTGGAGAATTCTGAGGTCTAAGTGGGGTACCTAATTTGCTATGAAGATGGTTCATGAGGCCTTTCATGAAGGTCTCTGCAATAGATGGGGTCGCATTGGTTGATCCATCCGTAGGCCAACCAATCTGTGCCACAACAATATCCATTTTGGGAAATCCAACTGTTGATAATGCATTAACTATGGTATCATAGCTTAAGTCAAAGCTATTTTTGTATGTTCTGTGGCTGTCATTATGAGGGTGTGCAGTTTCTTTGAAGAGAGTAAAGTCAAGGGAAATGTTCTTGTTTTGGTGGAGAGTTACAAATGGAGAGATGGTCACAAAGAATGGTGAGCTATGCTTGCTGAGAAATGTGAGGAGTTGGATCATGGTTTTGTTGAGGTCAGACCTGAAGTGTCCTTTTGAGGGCAGGCTGGATTCTGACTGAAAGGTATCGTAACTGCAAGGGACTACAACCTTCACCTTACTTTCCAAGTTTGCTCTGATCAAAGCTGCCTGGATGTTTGTGGCCGCTCCAATTACAAAGGGATGGAACTGCTCAACGTAACTTTGGAGAAATGGCTCATCTCCAACAGCAACATACCTGTAGATAATCTGGTTAGTAGTATTCATAGAATGAATCCACACCCCTAAGGATAAGCAAAATCAATTTAGCTTTTGATTAGCCTAACAAAGGAAATAATTGAAGCTACTGGGGTCATATAAGAGTCTCAAATTGGTCCCATTTAATTAGATTCTATACATAGGACCATTCAATTTCATAGGACAATCAAAAAGGACCTAAATAGTTTTTCCTTAACTTGCATTGCCGACTAAGCATGCAATACGCAGAGAGAGATGCATCTTTCTATCCCATCTTGAAGCTTGCTCCCCTAATAAACACCGACTCATTTAAATTTGTGTCTTGTCTGGAGCTGATACCATCCAGTCCTGTCCTAAGTTGTTTGCTATAAGCTCATTCTTATAACACATTTCTTGTCAAATAATTGTCCACCAAAATGATGGTGACAAAAAGATGCGCACAAATGCAAAATCATCATGGCATCTTAATTTCAACATGAATCACAACCAAATCAACATAAAACCCATTAACAAAAAGAGTGAGGTGGGGAAACTTGGGCAGCAGTTGTGAGTTGGTTTTCCAATGCAATCAATCTTAAAACTTCATTTTACAGAGGAAAGCTCGTGTCTTAAAAAGATGAGAGTTCCACTGGACCAAACTAACCTTGCAAAGGGCCAGAAAACCAAGAAGGGTGACATTGTTTAATCTACCACAACACCAAGCAAAAACTTTCATCACTTATTCGAAATGGCGCAGCTCCTGAAGTCAGAAACAGCTTTGTGCACCTAACATGCAAACATCGAAACCCGGTGTTTTCATGCTCCTAGCATGCAAAAGACAGAAACTGCTTTACTAAATACCCTCTGCCAATATAGCTGACCCTTACAAAGAACCATGACCCGTATATGGAGAGTATATTCTCTAACACTATCAACACATCCATTGTAAATCTAACTAGAAAAATTTCATACAACAGTGCCCAGCTATCTAAGCATCTTTTTTTCCATTTCAAATGCAGTATAATGAGGTCAAAGTACTAGGTGAATGCAACTTCGCATTAAAAAATTTTGAATTTCCTCTCCTCCTATTGTCCCTCATTCACTTGACAGAAGCCCTAGCACGTCCTCTGCTTCATTCTAAACAGATCAAAGCTGCAAGAAGGTAGATACTTTCGAATTCTGTATGTGTACATCACCCTTGAAAAAATTGACAGAATGTATCATACTTTCACAAAACAGGTTCACCTAAAGCAGTATCTGAACTAGAACTAGGAATGACAATTTGCGGGCAAGCAAAGATTTTCCAGTTGGGTTCCATACTTCTCAATTGCAAAATGTTGCAATCCATAGAGGTTGCTTGCAATGTTTAAAATATAACCAAAATTAACTACCAAATTAGGCTAACTCATAGACTACTTTGCATATTCAATGGCGTGATGAAAATTATAATTGCTAACCATTCGTTTATCAAAAGAAAAGTACCAAATTGGTAGCTTCAATTATTTGGTAATTTTCCTTTCTTATCAGGTGACATCATGACCGTGTATCTGCAATGACCTAGGGAAAAGCACTAACCACATTTGTGCTATCACCACAAAATGACTAATCAATTTGAAGCTTCCCTAAATTTATTTATAAACGCTAATTTCACCTAGTAAGTAAGCAATGTGAGACTTAACACTCATTACCATCTTTATAAACCACCAACTTTATGTGAGCTACTCCTCATTTTCCCAACATGAGACATAGGTGTTGTAGTATCACTCAAGCCATCGACTAGGGTAATGGCGTGACGAGGGATGCTTTAAGTTCATCAACCATTTCATCTGCAACAACTACGTCAATGTAAACCTTAACTTCCAGGGCCTCTTTTTAATCAATCAAGAGACAAAACCAATGGATCTATCCACATTTTCCACCCCAAATTGACTAACGCCTTTTTGTCCAAGAAACCAAGCAAACATGAACAGTGATAAATTAACTCAAAACATGACAAACCCAAGTCACCAAAAATGATGAACAATAGATACTAAAGTACAAAAGAAAACCCAGATATCCATGTTACATAACCGGAAAAAAAATCATGACCTGGAAATCTAACTTGGAAAATCTAATTAAACCCATTAAGAAAAGGCCAAAAAAAAAAAAAAAAATGCAGGAACATACTCAATTCGAACTCCACTGCCTCCATTGAAGAAGTAGCGGGTGACATTATCGTGTACCCAACTCTCCGCAGCCTTTTTGGACGAGTTCAAGCTTCTGAGCATGCTATTTGGAATGCCCACAATGACACCGATGTTGGACCCGGAGAGCGCTTGGAGAACAAGTGGGTCGGCATCAAAGAGCTTCACTTTGGTGATGTTGTTGGACTTCAAGAGCTCCACCACCTCGGGCGGTGGGAGAGGGTGCGAGGCCGCGGTGCCCCAGTTCACGCCTATGGCTCGGATCCTTGAGGCCAAGCCCAGGATGGCGAAGAAGAAGAAGAAGATGATTGGGCAAAGATTCGGAGGCATTTGGTGAGAGTTTGCCATGGACTGGTGGGAAGAGTGAGAGTGTCTTGACTCTTGGGGGTTTTGGTTTGAATAACCAAAAACAAGGACAGCAAAGCTGAGACGTTGGAAGTGCTGTTTTCTTGTTTTGTTTCAAACTTTTTGGAGCCTATCTGATTCAGAATATTTTGTCACGGGGAATGTCAGTCCCAAAATTGGGAAACGGATTGACCATCAACAATTCTTCCCTATTTTACGGTTTACATTTTATTTTGTTATATATATATATATATATATATGGTGTTATTTTATTTTAACAAATTTAAATTATATATATTAATGGTTGATGAGCATTATCACATCAGCCCAATAAAATGGAGCGTATAAGTAATGCTAATGACCATTTTTTATCCTTTCAAAGTTAATGTGACTTTTAAAATTCAGATTCAATAGTGATTCATCTTATGGTAATTTTAAAAGTTATATCAATTTTATAAGAATAAAAATAGAATAAAAAATAAAAAGTAGTGAGCAATTATTATTTTCATCCCCACCAAATACTAAAAAATGTCAAAATTATTTTTCAAAAACCATTTTTCGTGGAAAGAAACCGAGTATTAGCAAGTATTGTAAGCCGCTTGAGCTTCATGTCTCCTCCTTGCCTCTTGGACAGCTTATACCATTGTCTTTGGGAAGAGACACTTGCAAAATCATTGCAAACTGCATCTTGGATGTGAAAGTGTCAAAGCTAGAAAAGCTCCCTTTATGCTTCTCCCTCTTCTTCATAACTCCAACATTTCCCTTGTTCCTCCCACCAGTCACCATGACAACATTCCCAACATCAAACATAATGAAATTGATGATCTTGTTGGTCTCAAAGTCCAGCTAGAAGGTGTCATTGGCCTTTATAAGTGGGTCTTGGTATCATTGAAACCTGCATGCCACCACTCAATCGATATTACCAAACCTATAGTCTGGTAAATGAAGCATAGTAATAGAAACTAAGAGGCTCCCTAATTTCTTTTATAGAGATTTTCAGTAATTTTGTTGTTCGGATTGTTAAGAATTCGAAGAACAAATATGAGAAAGCTCTTATATGGCCTACCTGTCTAAAAAGGTCTCAAGCAACCTATCTATTTATTGGGGCAGCTAAATTTTATAAAATTCTTTAACATTTATTTTTTGTCCGAATTGCTGGTAATTTTGTTAAAAAGTTGTTGAAAACCCGAATCATAATTTCTTAGTTACAACATAACAACAATAAGACAGTTATCATTCCCAAATTATAGCAATTATAATTTATATCAAGCACTTCAAAGACAATCTTGCCTCAAGGATGATCTTTTTGTCCAAGGATTTTCATGTAACTCAATGGTGTTCAGCAATACTAACTGTGGTCTTACATTTGGACTTTTCTTCACAGAGGCATGTTGGATGATTTTCTTTTTCTTAAGTATCATAAATTCGCCCAAAACACAATCCATGAGAGCATCTATCGTATTTCCATGAATGGTGGTGGTCTGAATGAGGAAGTTCTGCATTTCAGCATATATCTCAAGCTCCCAAAGCTCTCACAACATTCAAACAAGGGTTCCAATTTAATTCATAGAATATATAGAACGTCATCAGAACTAAGCAAACTCTAATTCAATTTTTTTCAGACTGTTTCTTCCACTCTCCAATTAAGAGCACTAGCATCAATTTTCATAAATCTCATTCACTTCCCTAAAGGCCTAAATGTAGGGAAATAAAATTTATTTTTTGTTCCCTAAATTAAAAAGAGACATGAGAGCACTAAAATTTGTACTCTAAATCTAGAAAGCAAAAATAGTTCCTTTAATATTTTTTTTTTTTTAAAAAAAAACATTTTATCCTCTTTCTTTCTTTGATCATTTATTTAAAATAACATTTAAATAACTTTTTTCTTCTCTCTTTTTCCTTTCTTTTCCTAACATTTAATTTAAAAAATATTTAAATTGTATAAAACAAAATATTGTAGAGTGTATTTAAATAAAAAAAAAAAAAAAAGTAGTTTATTTCTTTAAATTGAATAAATGTTTAAAGAAATCTGCTAATGGTGCACTAACAAATAAAATGCCACGCAAATGTGCACAAGCAAAATTCTATATGAAGAGATCGATAACTACTGAAAATGCCAAAAAGCCTTTTGACAAAATCTGCTTTAGGGAAAATTTAAAATTCACATAAACAAAGAGTAAGCTCATCAAACAGGTCTGATATTCTTCATTCTAGAGAAAACAAAAAATTAAACAGTATTGCAACTCATTCAGCGTCCGAAACCCCCGGTACTACAAATTTAAACCAAAACATGAATCCTCAAATTGCAAAAAATACAATCTAGGTAATCTTCTAAAACCATAAACACAATACTGGTTAAGCAGCTATGACTGGTTGGCCTTGGTTCCTCTTCCTTGCCTCTTCAATGATGGTCAGCTTGATACCCTTGCCCTTGGGCAGAGAGACCCATGGCTTAGTACCCTTGCCAATGGTGTAAACATTTCCAAGACGGGTTGCAAACTCATGACCAGTGGCATCCTGAATGTGAACAGTCTCAAATGTTCCCTTATGCTTTTCCCTGTTCTTAATGACTCCAACACGACCTCTGTTTCTTCCACCAGTCACCATGACAACATTCCCAACATCAAACTTAATGAAATCAGTGATCTTGTTGGTCTCTAAGTCCAGCTTGATGGTGTCATGGGCCTTGATAAGTGGGTCTGGGTAGCGGATAGTTCGCCCGTCATGGGTGTTGAGATAGGGAATTCCCTTCTGCCCAAACTGCACAGACCGGACCTTGCAAAGCTTGAACTGCAAGAGAAATTAGAAGATAGGGTCATAAGTTAACTGTTTATCCGTAAGCAAGTCAAAAACTCGGCCCAAAAAAGTATCATTGAAACCCAAACGCTCCCACTCACTGGATATCACCAAACCGAAAGTCAAGTAAACACTTACAATACATAAACAAAAACTAAGGGCTCTCCATAACAAAAATAAGAGTTACCAATCCCAAATTATAGAATTATCAAGGATTTTAAACTCAAACCCCAAAGACAGTCTTGCAACAAGGATTATCTTTTCTCCAAGGATTTTCATGTATCAAAATTTCAATCCTATGTGGTTAAGCTATATTAACAGAGGTCTTACATATGGAATTTTCATCCCAAAGGCATTTTTGACTGATTTCTTTTTCATGTATTTATAAATTCACTCTGAACACATTTTTTTTCTACGTAATTTTTTGTCCCCAAGAGGGGAGGTGAAAGGGGATATTCAACCTAATGACTGTAGTCACCAGCCGATTGAGCTACCTCTTAGAGACCACTCTAAACGCATTTATATATGGTACCCTTTGCAGTCAAATCAATTTGTGCTAGTGAATATGTTGAACATCATGATTCTTGTAGTTGCAGATATGGCAACATTATATCAAGGAAGATAGAATGATAACCTACTCCCATTGAGAGAGAGAGAGAGAGAGAGAGAGAGAGTAATCAAGAAGTTTGGGCAACCAACCTTTGCCTCTTCATCCCTAATTGAGTGAAGACGGAAACGACCCTTGGTATCATAAAGGAGACGGAAGTTCTCATTTGTTTTTGGAATTGATACCACATCTGAAAATTTCAAAAAGATTAAGGTGAAAATTTTCAAAAAGTATCCAAAAAACAAGCATATTACAGAAATTAATTTTAAGCAGAAGAAACGACAAAATGACAATTTTTTTTTATACAAGTAAATATCAACATGATTATTGTAGCTACTATAAAACCTCAACACCTCACTACCTCCATTGGGTAAAACTTTGCATTGTGATGTTGCTATTAATAATGCAACCAACTTGTAGCAAATTAGTCAGAAGTGTACATACCCATGAAGCCTGAAGGGTAGGTCTTGTCAGTCCTAACCTTCCCATCAACCAAAACATGTCGCTGCATCAGAATGGCAATGACCTCACGGTATGTGAGGGCATACTTCAACCTGTTCCGCAAAATAAGGATCAATGGCAAGCACTCCCTGGATTTGTGGGGGCCAGATGATGGCTTAGGAGCCTGCACAGAGAATTAGAAAACATCATACACACTGGGAGGACGACCAAAAACAAAGGAAACAAAGTTGAAAATATCTAAAGATTATGCAGAACATTTCACTCACAAATGCACCCCCAAGTTTGTCAAGCATCCAATGTTTAGGAGCATTGAGCCTCTTCAGATGTTTCTTCAAACCCCTAGCCTGTAATGTAACATAGTAAACCAAAACTCAGAACCAAAAGAATCCAAAATAAAGGTTAAAAAACGCATCATAGTATACTTACAAAACTACAATTTACAAGCAAAACTTCAACTAGAAAAATCAAAAGCAATACACCATACATAATCAAAACCATTTTTGTTATTTTTTTTCTTTTCATAAGTACAATCAAAACCATTTTCTCTACCCATAACCTTGTACGGTTTCCTGAATAATACAATTTACAAATACAAAGACAATTTGAGTTGGACTAATATCAAGCATCCCCCAAAAAACAAGAAAACCATCCCCAGAACAATGACTGTTTGTTACTTCTAGATCTGAATGAACCAAAGCGTAAAAATGCCAACCTGACCAATAAATCAGTAGGAGATTAATTAAATAAATAAATAAATAAAAACCTTTATGAACAACAATCTATTCAATTTCTTTCAAAAGAAGTACCATGAAACAGTATTAGAACCAAAATGGAATCCAAAACCCACATATTGTGGAATTTTTAGGCGAAACAGCCAGCAGCAGACAAATCCAGAACTTGTAATCCAACAATAACATCATGAAAAACCACAAAAGCTCAAATAGATCATCGTACAGATATCATGAAAGAAAATTTTGTTTCACATGTAAAAGTATATTCAACAAGTAGATCCAAATATTCTAATTCATGTGAGGATTATGGAGAACATAGCGAGAAGACGAACCATCTTGGAGTCGTCGGATCGTAGATCTCTGGGACGACGGCGGAGATGGTCCTCACTCGGCTAAACTGCCAAAAACAATAGCTAGGGCAACCATAAACCCTAGAGAGCAATATATATATATACATATACGTGCTCAAACCTGGTGCAGCGGTGCTTATTCTAAATGAGCGATAATTACAGAAGTGCCGTTATGAGCCTTCCTACGGCGTCGTTTAGGGTGTTACAAATTCCCATGCATTTCTAGTGGAAAATGTTTATTTGGCGACCTTTTAAGTAGTAGAGGCGATCCATGCCGTCCCAATAACTTCTGTGGGAAATAGTTTTCATGATGGAATTTTTCTTTTTTCTAAAGGACAAATGTATAAATTTCTTCTGCATTGAATTTGATGAATTTTTTTTAATTTAATCTATAAAATTATCATGTGTTCTTTGAATATGTAAGAAGCATATACTCTTTTAAATATTTATATTAAAAAGCATATGCGCCATTGTCTATTACACTTTGGATTTTTTTTTAACAACGATCGAAACAACTTTCAATAAGATGAACGTATAGTATGTAGCATTACTCATTAAAAAATCATGTGATTCTCACATACTAAGGGGCACATGACAATTTTATACACTAGCTTAGAGATAAATTCTTCAACCCATTTTAGAGAAAAACTCTATATATAAATTGGATTTGAGGTCCCTCTAACTTGGCCTATAATAACTATCATGTGTCATTTTGCATATGATAAACACATACATTTTAAATAGTATGTGTGAAAGTTGAGGAGTATAGCCAAACCCACATTCTGCCCATTTAGAAGTGGCTGAAACTACCCCACCTCCCATGGGTCGGTCGATGATATAAAAAAAAAAATTCCCAATATTTTCTCAATCCTTATAAAAGATTATTGTCTAGTAACAAAAGTAACCAAAGGTTACAAAGTATGGTGGTAGATGGATTATGATTCCTTATGATACCTTAGATTGATATTGTGGAGCCTATAAGAGTATTTACATTGGATCATTTGAAATTTTCTTCAAATTTTGAAGAACAACTCTATTTTTAATATTTTGAAAAAACATTTTATTACCTTAAAACTTTTAGAATAAGTGGTGATTTACTATAGTATCATAACAGAGTTATTGAGTTCAAATCCTGACTATACAGTTGTTATGATGCACAACAATGAATAATATAAAATTGAAAAGAGATAGAGCAAGGAAAAATTAAGACACAGATCTACGTGGTTCGGCAATGTACTTACGTTCACAGGAGTGTGGTTATTTTAATAATGATTTAGGGTTATAATATAACATATTTATAACAAAACCTTACTGTATGAATAGGTATGAAAAACCCGAAAATACCTTATAATTGACCATTATACTGGTACTCTTGTATTACTCTCTATGCCCACTAAAATATGAATCACTTGTTCTAACTACAGTTTACCCTTATTCGTTATTTTGGAGAATAACTCATTTTATTATTATTTAATTATTATGTTATTATTTTTTCTTTTAAGCTCAAAGAAAAAATAATTAATAAAGGTAGAAATAGAATTTTGACAGATAAATTAATAAAATAAGAGATAAAAGACATACAAATCATTATAGCGTTTTCTTTAATGTAAAGGATGAGTAAAAAATCAGACGTATGGTGATGTTAAGTTGTGGTTCTTCATAATCTAAAGAAAAAAGATTGTTTTAAGGATCGGATGTGGTTGCCCTAATTTATTTATTTATTTTTTTATTAGTTTGAAGAAAAAAACATGTTTAAAGAATCGGATTTGAATGCTTTTGTATTTTAGCCTTTTGTTTGGGGGTGACAACCAGTGATGGTGGAGTTGTTTGGGGGTGATGTCTATTAGTATGGAAATGACATCAAAAAAATGGAGGTGTCCCTTCACCCCAAAACAATTTTGCGGGCCAGGGTGATTCCTCATCCCAAGGTAGTTGATGGGATAGTTGCCAGCCCCAAAATAAATTTTGGGATGGTTAGTTACCTATAATGTTATATGCATTGTTACAAGATGAACATGCTCTCATATCATTTAAAATTTTAAATGATACGGCATAATATATATTATTAAATATAACAAAATAAATTATTAACAATAAAACAAATATTATATATCATATTTTTATCTAAACAATACTGATACCGTTCGATAAACAATTGGACTCTCCTCCCCTTTTATAAGTTTTTTTTTTTTTTTTTCACAATAATTTTGTTGGTACTATAAAAAAAAATTCACTGTTTCATAAAAAAAAAAATTAAAAACTCATTTTTACTTGAAATCACTCCAATCACATTTGATTACTATTAAAAAATAAAAAATAAAAAACCCACCACAAAAATATTTACCAAACCGAGCCATAATCCCGACCAACACTTGCGACAAGCCGTCACTTGACTATCGATTCCGCAGCATCTAGCAACACCGCACGCGCATAATTCTTGCATCCCAAGATTCCAAAAGGACCAAAACCACGTTAGGCTTCTATAACTAGGTATTTACCTCGACTCAATGAGCTTCATAAAGAGCTTCAAAGACCACTTCTGTACTTCACTGGCGGCGAGGCCACAAAGCCTCCGTGACTCATCATCTTCACCACCGCTGACCGCTCCTCGCGCGCGCACACAAACACACAAGCATTTTTACTGTTATGCCAGTTTCCGCTTCTGATTCGAGCTACGTCCATGGCTTCTGATACGGGAAATGAATCTACAAACGGTTCCTCGAGCCCAAAAGAAGCAGAGAGGCCTCCAATTGAGCCCATAAGATTGCCCACGGTCGAGGAAATACGCGGCCAAGATATTTGGAACAATTGCGCTATGCGCAGTGTCGTCAGCGGAGTCATGGGTAAGAACAAACCACCCTTCAGTCGTTTGTTTTTTTTCCCCTCACGTTTCTTTTCCAATTTTCATTTTTAATCTGTTTGGTTGCTGAGAAAATGCGGGAAAAGCCCCCCATTTTTTGTTAATTCGGTTGGTTTATGTTGTTTTGATAAGTAATTCGGTTGGTTTATGTTTTTATGGTATTTTGGGATGGGGAAGTTTTCCCTTTACCCACATTTGTTTCTGCAACCAAACCAATAGATATTATGAATTTTGTTGATAAGCTAGTTTTATATTTGCGTTGTATCTTAAGATCTTAAGATACTTTTTCATTGTCTATGAAGCAATCAGACGGGTCTTCCTCTATTTGATAATTTGTTTTCTATTGTGTTGTGGAAATGTTTCTAGGAGGTGGCCTTGGGCTGTTCATGGGTTTGTTTCTAGGGGCATTGGACAACCCTTTGATGCAAGAGGAAATGACTGGTAAGCAGCAGTTCATTTATCAAGCAAAGCAGATGGGGCGGAGGAGCTGGAGTTCCTGCAAAGCATTTGCAGTCATGGGCTTGGTTTTTTCAGCAGCTGAATGTGTTGTTGAGAAGGTATTGTTGCAAATCTAAATATAAAAAGATATGATCGGTTTAATGTCTTTGAATGAAAAATGGTTCTTGATTATTGGTTTTCAGGCACGGGCAAAACATGATATGACAAATACAGTTGTCGCTGGGTGTGTAACTGGAGGTGCAATATCAGCAAAAGGTAACCCCTTTCTCCATCACCTGAGCATTCTTTCCATGTTCGAGTGCATAACAACTGGTGACTTGCACTTAGAGAAGAGTATATTGCAGATATCACCTTCGAGTCCTATACTTGGGTTGAAGTTATTAAAGTCAAAGGCCTTTTGTGTTTCAGATTACCACCATATCATTTTATTTGCTTCATAGCTTCAACTTTAAGTTTATAGCATATGTGGATTGAATTACAATGGTCATGGATTCAGCTGGTTATATGATTTTTGCATTTCTCAAGATAGACAAGGAGTCATTCAATATGCAGGATTTCTGTTGGATCAAATCTTTTGCTTTGACGGAAGCTTGTTGAGTGGCTTAAGCAAAATAGTGGTGGGTTGCTCTATGATAGGAGTCCTCCTCCAATCCTAGTACTTGGATTAGTTCAAGCTGATCTCCATCTCATTAGTGATGAGATATTATCTTTATCTTTCTAGTTAGTTTATCTTAAGAGTTGTTAAGTTAATAGAAGGGTTATTGCTTATGTTTATCGTAATTATTTATCAATAGTAGTCATGTTTATCGGTCGATGGGTTGTTCATGCTCAGAAGGAGTGTTCTTCTATTTATAGAGTCAAGAGGTTATGATGTCGAATAAGAAAGGATTTAATCAAACACTTTGTGTTTACGGTGATTCCTACCTTAAGTGAAACATTTATCTGTCATAATTCTCTTTTCCATCTCTATATTTCATCCACCATACGTAAATCCTATCAATTGGTACCAGAGCCATTGCAACCACCACCATTGAAAAATTCCATTATCAGTAAACCAGATTTGCCGCCATGGCTACAGACGAAGAGCGGATGCAAAAATTGGAAGCAGATATGCAAGAGCTTAAGGACAGTGTCCAAAAGCTCGTGACATCCCAACAACAGCTCGTCACATCCATGCAAGACCACGACACCTCCATCAAAGGGGCTGGAACCGTTCTGTGCACGAGTTTATGGAGACTTCTTAAAAAATCAATGGCGAAACTTCAAACCCAACCGCAAACCTGCACTACAGCCTACCACCGAAACCAAGGATCGAGGCTCTTTCTATTGTCACAACCATTATCGTGACAATTGGGAGGAGCAACCCAATTTCCATTGGCCAATGAAAATGGTTTTTCCTTGTTTCTCTGGCGATGAAACCATTGAGTGGCTGGATTGGGTTGTGCAATTTTTTGCTTACCAACAAATGGTAGTGGATACAGAAGGTGTATCAGACGGATGGCCAAACTGTGACCCAGGACACAAACCAGTACACACAACACCCAGTCCACCCACTAGCACCAAAATCAATAGCAAAACCCCCCACAGAACCACCGTTGGCCAAATCTGCACAAATCCGGCCGCTCCACCGGAGAGCACTACCATGTGTGGAATTCCGCCATCGAAGGCCGCCTCCCAAACCTCTAGAGCAGCCCCCTTTGCCATTGAGATTCATGGTACCGTCCTTCTCAGAATGTGTTCTTGAAGAAGTCTATAGAAGAAAAGCAAAGTTGCAAAATTATTGGGTTCGACCTTGAGGACAAGTGTCGTGTCAAGGGGGCGGAATTGATAGGAGTTCTCCTCCAATCCTAGTACTTGGATTAGTTCAAGCTGATCTCCATCTCATTAGTGATGAAATATAATCTTTCTCTTTCCAGTTGGTTTATCTTATTATCTTTATCTTTCCAGCTGGTTTATCTTAAGAGTTGTTAAGTTAGTAGGAGTGTTATTGCCTACGTTTATCGTAGTTATTTATCAGTAGTAATGTTTATTGGTTGATGGGTTGTTCATGCCCAGTTGGAGTGTTCTTCTATGTATAGAGTCAAGAGGTTATGATGTCGAATAAGAAAATATTTAATCAAACGCCTTGTGTTTACGGTGATTCCCTACCTTAAGTGGAACATTTATTTATCATAATTCCCTTTTTCATCTCTATATTTCATTCCCCATACGTAGATCCTATCACTCTAATTAGCATTTTGCTGACCCATCTGGTGGAAAGACTAAACTTAGCTGCCAATTTTGATGTCAATGACCTTTAGTCCAGGGTCTTGGCTGGGCCCATAAGGAGTCTTATTAGAGCATGGACATTAGGATCCTGGCACTTGTGACTCTCATGCCAATGGTGTCTTTATCATCCAACCTAAGTCATTATCTAGATAATCTTGGTGGCTGCTATATCTGGGTACCATTATTTTTGTATGAAAACAATGAGCTTGTTTGGCAAGTTTGGCAAATGGTTGTAATTGTGGAATATTTGTTTGAATAGTAGTAAAAAGTGATTGATGTGATATAAAGTATAAAAAAGTTTGGAATTATTTTATAGAAATGAAAAAGTGAGTGTGTTTGGTAAGTGATTGTGAATTGGAATATTTATTTGAATAGTAGTAAGAAATGATTGATGTGATATAAAATTTGAGAATGTTGTATAGGAAAGTAAAAAAGTTTTGTTTTGTAGTGGATTTTTTTGGTTGAATAATAATAAAAAATTATTGATGTGATGTAAAAAGTGTAAAAAAGTAAGAATGTTTTTGATTTGATATTTTTGGGAGAAGTAAAATGAAAATGAAAATTATTTGGATGAATTACCAAACAGGTTCGTTGTTTTGTAATGGATTTTTTTTATTTGGATAATAATAAAAAATTATTGATGTGATATAAAAAGTGAAAAAAAGAGAGAATGTTTTTTATTTGACTTTTTTGGGAGAAGTGAAAAAAATAGAGGGGAAGTGAGAATTGTTTGCCAAACAACCTCAATGTGTTCTGTAAGGTTATCTGATGTATTGTTAAATAGTTTATTTCAAGGAAACTAGTCTATTTGAACACAAGCGTGGGAAGCTTTGCGTTGAATATAAGACATATTTTGATTAGTTGTTCAATTGCAAAGCAGATGAGATTTTGATCTGCCCTCTTTTTGAGGTTTATTGAGTGGTCCAAACTCAGAAGTAGGAGTTTGAAAGGCTGGTGGATAAATATTTTAGTTTGTCCAAGAGAAAGTTCTGGAAGGTGACTCCTCTTTGCTTATGTTCAGTATAATTAGGAAGATTCTAGGCTTTTAGAGAGGTGGGCTACTATTAGGAGATGACTAACTCAAACAGAATCTATTGATAAAAGATACTCATGATTTCTAGATGAGTTTGGAGGAATCAACTTTTTTTTTTTTTTTTTAAAAAAAAGAGAGCACAAAATGGCATTAGAATAGAGCTTTCTGGAACTGTTTTGGAAAACAACTGATTGGGTGATGTATGTGTACAACAACAGAGGTGATTGTGCATGTGATGAATTTAATGACGAGGGTAGTAAATGTGATGAAATTGGACATAATGTGAAAAGAAAACTAATTGTAAATAGTTTTCCCCATTTTCTAGATAGTGATGGACTGAAAACTTATCTTTGTTTTGCCTGAGTTTCACAATCTTGCCTGAGTTGAGATATACAGATGTATGGGCTTATCAAAAAAAAGATATACAGCTTTAACTATAGTTTAGTAGCTTTGCAGATACGTTTACATGACATGCATGCCATAACATACTTTAACAAATACCTGGCCGGAGATGCCTACTTCTGGTCCCGATTGTGTAACCCTTCCTGAAACATTAGAGAACTGCTTAGTTTGGGCTTATCTTTTAAGTTTTCGCATCAAACTCTGGAAGCTACATGCTTGCCTTTGAATACATGAACGTTCTTATAAAAGCTGGAAATGGATTCATTTGGAACCAACAAATTCATTAATTAGTCACTGTTGGCTGACCTTATGCGGCTTATGTCTCCTTTTACTCATTTACAGTATTAGTCATCATAGGTAAATGCTTTTTTGGTTACTATTTCTGGAGACAAACGCATATGGAGTCCTTCATTCAGATTTGGATCCCTACAATCTCCTGCCCAAAGAGGAGGAGGGGGCAGGAAAAAATGTAAGAGGTTGTGAGAGGAGGGGGCCTTGCTTGGGCAGGAGGTCCCCCTTCTGACAGCCCCCTGCCCAATAACTGGGGGCAAGGGTAATAACAGGGATCTCTCGAAGGAGCGGGTTTCTTGAGGTTGGATTCTTCAGTAGATCCTCTATCATGCCTATATGCAATGCACTTTAGCAGTTCTTTTACTATATATTCTTTCTGGTTCTGCCTTTTACTTCCCATGTAATATCTTACCCATCTTCTTCCGTTGTGTGGTTCTTAGGTGGTCCAAAAGCAGCGTGTGCTGGTTGTGCTGGTTTTGCAGCATTTTCAGTCGTGATAGAGAAGTTTCTGGATAGACATAATTGATTTAGTGTGCTGTGCCTGCTCCAATTTTGCAAGCATTAGTTACTAAGAGAAGAGATAGCTCCTTCACAATTTCCCGATATCTTATTTTGATCCTCATTTGATTAGAAATTGTCCCGTTGATGAGAGAAATGCTTTAGCAAAGATTCAATTTTTATGATTTTGTACTATTTCTGTGTTCGTTTCATGATAGTTACATTTGCGGATGTATTCTTCAGTCTGATGAAAGTTTAGTGAGTTTGCGGATGTATTCTTCAATCTCAGGACAGTTTAGGAGGCATGTTTGTTAGTGGGTTTTTTTTTTAGAGTTATTTGTTAATGTATTTGTCTTGAGAATACAAAACAAAAACACAAATAAACATAGCCGAGTTCTTGATTTACTTATTCGTTGTACTTATGCCCATGTTAAAAAATCGTTGTAGTTCTTTAAAATTGGGGTTATTCACACAGTACAATTTTCCTCTCAATTAATAGGTGATTTGGACAAGGAGGTACATTAGTAATAATATCAGTGTCATCGACAGAGAAAGGGTAAAGTGCAGCAATAAACGGAAGACCAAGAATAACTTTATCACACATATTTTTAACAAGCAAAGAAATGAATGGGAAACAGACTTCATCTTGGCAAACATGAATATTGTTTTAACTCATAATTAATATGCAAACGATTACCGGCCACTAGCAAAAGTAAAATTCAACTTCGCATCCAAATTTGATATGGTTATTAATCGATTAAATCTAATAACTGCAAAAAACTAACCATCTGAACTTCTTAAAACAAGAAGTTTAATACAAAAAGATTGCAAATCAACTTTGTGATAAATTGTTGCAATAAAAAATTGATGCTTTCAATACCCTGCTTATTGATACTATCTGTTATGACCTTCCAACTGCCTTTTAGCATAGGAAAAAACATATTGTTTTTCTGCCTTACATTAAAGATTTATCTGAAAACAAAATTCCTACTAAGGTTAGACCTATCCAAATGAATGCTGAAACTTTAAAAATCTGGCAAAAAGAAATTGTTGATTTACTTGCTAAAAATGTTATTTGCAAAAGTAAGTCTCCACGATTTTGTGCTGCT
This sequence comes from Alnus glutinosa, assembly GCF_958979055.1. Classification (NCBI taxonomy): domain Eukaryota; kingdom Viridiplantae; phylum Streptophyta; class Magnoliopsida; order Fagales; family Betulaceae; genus Alnus; species Alnus glutinosa. The sequence continues at coordinate 27,595,937 of NC_084894.1, read as the reverse complement.
TTCTATGTTATGAAAAATGCTGAACTTGAAATAGGGACCCCTAGGCTAGTTATTAATTACAAACCCCTTAATGATGTGTTAGAATGTATTAGGTATCTTATCCCTAATAGGAAAGATTTGGTTAGTCGTCTTAGTGAGGCTCTAGTTTTTTCTAAGTTTGATATGAAGTTTGAGTTTTGGAAAATCTAGATTATTGAGAAATATAGATACAAAACAGCATTTACCACTCATTTTGGTCATTATGAGTAGAATGTTATGCCTTTTGGTTTCAAAAATGCTCATAGTGAATTCTAAAATATTATGAATGATATTTTAAATCCCTTCAGCCATTTCACTATTGTCTACATTGATGATGTTCTAATCTATTCCAAATCCATTGATGAACATTGGAAACATTTGAATACGTTTTTAGATATTATCAAACACAATGGTCTTCTTGTTTCTGCTACAAATATTTGACTTTTTCAAATCAAGATTAGATTCCTTAGTTTTGACTTTTCTGAATGACAAGTTCATCCAATTGATAGAGCTATTCAATTTGCTGACAAATTTCCTGATGTCATTATTGATAAAACTCAACTCCAGAGATTTTTAGGGTCTTTAAACTACGTTGCCGACTTCTATAAGGATCTTAGGAAATATTGCAAACCCCTATTTGATAGATTACAAGATAACTCTCCTCCCTGGACTGATATACATACCACTCTAGTCATAGAGATTAAGACCCATGTTAAAACTTTACCCTGCTTAGGTATTCCTTATGAACATGCTTTCAAAGTTGTTGAGACTAATGCCTCTGACATTGGTTATTGAGGAATTCTGAAACAAATTGTTTCACCAGAATCTCCTGAACAAATTGTTTGATTCCACTCCGGATCCTAGAATAATACACAAACTAATTATAGTACTATTAAAAAATAAATTCTTTTTATTGTTCTCTGCATTACAAAATTTCAATCTAATTTGCTAAATCAAAAATTCTTATTACGCATTGATTGTCAATCTGCTAAATAAATTTTGAAAAAGGATGTTGAAAATATTGCTTCAAAACAAATTTTTGCAAGATGGTAAGCTATTTTAAGTATTTTTTATTTTGATATTGAATATATCAAAGGAATTAATAATTCCATTCCAGATTTTCTTTCTTGTGAATTTTTGCAATGCCCTCGTAGCAAGCAAAAAGGACAAAGGAAAATCGAAGGTTCCTAATGCTGCAAACGCTCTGGTCATCAAATTAGAGTCTTCCCCTATTGCCTATTTTGTTACTATTGCAAATAGGTTTATGGCCTCCAGCCCAAAACCTCTTGTTACATACGCTAGTGCCCTTGTTTCTCTTTTTTTTTTTTTTTTTATAACAACCTTCAACCTTTATTGCAGAGAATCAAACCGTAGATGGGATTACACAAGGCCAAATCCAATACACTTACAGGAACACAGAAGGTAATCTAAATGCCCAAAGGCTACATCAAAGCCCGTAGGCCATAGAAGTGAACAGAGATGAAGAATCTCTAATCACAAAGTCAGGAAAGATTTTGGCTTGAAGCAGCTACCAAAAGGTAGACTGTGAAACAAAGAAAAAGAATATACAAAACAAACAGAAGAACACAAATTGAAGCTCCGGGAAAACCGTCGTTGGAGATTAGCGTTTGAAGAGGACACACCAACTCCGAGAACCAATCCAGCATCCAACGACCTCTAAAAGCCCAGAACCACACCAGTCAAGACCGAATATACAAGTCGTGACCCTCACGCATGAACCTAGGGAGGAAGCTCCCCGGCGCGTGGTCATCAACAAACCGCATAGCCCCGTCAAGTGATAGCCGTGACCAAAGGAAGCCGGTGAACACTAAGAAAAGGCTCCTGTTGACAAACCCCCAGCCGAGGCTTGTAGATATAACAATAAAGAACAACTCCGCCAAAGACCCACCAACATCCGCCATTCCCTAAAGGCCAAAGCCTGAAAATCCATTTGCTTGTACCAAAACAACAGAAAAACAAAGACAAAACAACCAAAGAAAACAAACCACAACCGGATCAACACCTGAAGGGACCAAAAGCTCCACAACCTAGAGGCTGGGAGAACAACAACACCCGCCATTGGGAACCAGTGGGGCGAACAAAAGCCTCCCTAATCCATAAGGATTAAGGGAAAGACCAGTGCCGGGAGGGGCCTCCCCCTGACGAAACAAAATCTCGGAAAGGCTCTCTCTCTCTCTCTCTAGAAGTTTCTCAGATGTTCTCTCTCTAACTTCCTGGCTCATTGTTTTTGCCCCTTTGTTGTTTCTTCGCAGAAACCCAGATCCCCATTTGTTAAACACGAGCAAGCTTATGCTTATGTTTATATTCCTTCTTCCAACACTTGTTTTTTGTTGAATTAAATCGTGCCTCTATTAGAGACCATTCTCAATTGACACTTACTTATTTTCCTCATCGTTTTCACTGGATTCCTGTACATCCAGCTAAAAATCTCAATTTCTATACTACTATCCTATTAACAACCAAATCTGTCCATTTTAAACCTATCTTTGATAGAATTGATTCCACTAAACTTCTTTACCATTGTGTCTACTTTGATAAAATTATTTATGAGAAGGACCGGGGTGAACACCCTTCCAAAACCAAAGAACTTCCTGGTTTCGATATCCCTTATTGTTACTATGATTATGTGGAGGCTTGGTTTAAATTAATGTTATTCCAGACACCTAATTTTGATCATTCCTGATTCATTAATTTTGATAAACAATTTGAGGGAATTTTGTCCTTATGGTTCTGCAAATGGTGGGAAAATTTCGGACCCATTCCAGATATTCTTCCCCTAAAACTTGCCGATGCCTTCTGTAACTTCAAGGATTTGTACAAGGTGGATTCTTATGGTACACAATTTACCCCTATGTTGCATTTCATTAAAAAAAATATAAGATTCTTTGGATTCTTAAATGGCAATATGTTAAAGATGGTGACATTCTCGATCGACATTGGTTTGCCAAATGGTGAGACAAATTTCCACAAATTGATCTTATTGTTGAAAACTGTTAACAAGGAGTTTGCCCAAAAGATAGCAAGAACAGCTATCCCTGCTGTTGCTGTGGCACCCCCTGCTATTACGAAGTTGTTAACTCCAGTTGTAAGAAAAAGTCTAGTCCTCTACTTCTTCAAAGTCCAAGAAAAAGACAGGACCTTCAAAGAGAGATTTGGAAATGTTGAATCTATTCTTGAAAACATTCAAGCATAGTAATAGTGATGATGAAGATGATGCTGAAGATGAAGAATCAATCTTCCAGGGTCATAATCATAATCTGTTTGGACATGACCCATTTACTTCTTAGGATCACTTGATGATTTGTGATTCTAAGCCCACTCAGATGACATTATTGGCTTGTTATTATTGGCTACCCAAACAAGCATTATTGGTCTGACCCCGCAATCCTACCAGCTGATCAGTCTAGCTTTATTAAAGTAAACTTTTTATACCACGATGAGTAATGATTCATTATCATCTTTTTGTACAAGTTTTTACCATTTTAGTAAGGTGGCTTCCTACTATTTTTGAATTTTAAAAATAAAATAAGGTGGAAGACTATCTTACCACATCAAAAATGTGGTGAAAAATTATATAAAAAGATGACAATCAATCGTTACTTTTATATATATATATATATATATACACTGCCACTACAGCATTCCTATCTTGCCACGTAGCTAAAATCCGAACCCAGCCCTGAGTGCCACACTTTAGTGAGTGGAGAGAGTGGGATGGCGAAGGAGGGTGAGGTGGTGTGCGTCACCGGAGCCAGCGGCTGCATTGGATCCTGGGTCGTCCGTCTCCTTCTGGACCGTGGCTACACTGTCCACGCCACCGTCCAAGATCTCAGTTACTTCACACACTATTTTTCGTTTCAAAAATGCGCTTACTCTTGCATTTATCTACGGAAATGCCATCTCCCCGCTTAAATTCGCTCCCTATTTGCAGAGAACGAGAGTGAAACGAAGCACCTAGAGGCCCTAGAAGGCGCTGAGACTCGCCTCCGTCTCTTCCAGATCGATCTCCTTGATTACGGCTCCATCGTCTCCGCCGTCAATGGCTGCGCCGGAGTCTTCCACGTCGCCTCTCCCAACATCGTCGATCAAGTCCCAGATCCCGAGGTTTTTTTTTTTTTTTTTTTTTTTTTTTTTTTTTTAATTATTTTTATTTTCACACAGTAACCTGAAATTATATATATATATGTTATGATTTAACCATTATTCTAACAATATTGTATAAATTGATGTCTTATGTAGAAGCAACTTCTGGACCCGGCGATCAAGGGAACTATAAATGTACTGACGGCGGCGAAGGAAGCTGGGGTGAGCCGTGTAGTGCTGACATCATCGTTGATGGCCATTACTACGAGCCCTAATTTGCCAGACGACATTGTCGAGGCTGAGGCTTGCTGGACCGACATTGAGTACTGCAAGCAGAAGGGAGTGAGTGCCCCTATCGTATATATGCAAAATGCACGTCCGTTTGTGTAGCTTTGGACCAATTTGTTAGAGAATAATTGTTGGACTCCCGATTGGGACCCCCGATTGGGTTATCAGGCATTGCATCGACGTGGACTGAATGTCTGAATCATACATAGGATATTACAAACACTAATGACAATTTTGTTTGTTTGTTTTGTGGTGTAGTTATGGTATCCAATTTCTAAAACACTAGCCGAGAAAGCGGCATGGAATTTTTCCAAAGAGAAGGGTTTGGATGTGGTGGTGGTGAACCCTGGGATGGTGTTGGGCCCTGTTATTCCTCCAAGACTCAACGCAAGCATGTTATTGTTTGGCAGCCTTCTCCAGGGTAATGCTTCTTTTTTCTTTCTTTTTTTCAGGGTAGTGCTCTATTTGTGCAATGTGGCTTTTTAGTGATCATTATATTGTTATGGTACTTATATTTCTAACTTCAACTTGAATTACCAAACTAGAACTCAAAGGGCCAAAGGGGTGTTAGGCTTGCTCAGAAAGTTACAACTATTTTACTTGGAAGATGTTTTAATGACCGGTGTAATTATAAGTTTTCTTCATTTTATATTACCCTGATTAAATCACGGGGTCCGTTTGTTACCCTTTTTTGGATTTTTTTTTTTTTGCTTTTAAGGAAAAAGGCAAAAGCATTAACAAATAGCTCCAAACACAAAACACTCATAACTACTTGCATCTCTTATGTCACATCAAAACACTTTTTTAAGCAAAAAGCACCATCTAAAAAGTTTTATCAAACAAACCCCATCTTCCCCTTTACTTTGGTCAAGTCTCCATATGATTAAGGCTTGAGTGGAACAAGGAATAGAAACCAAATGGCTGCCTTAAATAAAGAATTTGTCACTGTAAAAGTTAAGTTTGTTAACATTCTTCAAAACGAGTATTCATGATTTCCTTTGAGGATTAAGTATTTTTTTCTTCAAAACTCAGTATCTTTGGACATATACTTTTCTTTCTCCTGTGATGATTAATTATTATGATTTTCCTGTTATGTTTTCTCCTTCTAGCTAGTTTTTATTTTTTATTTTATTTTTCTTGTATGCTTTGTGTGTACCTAGTGGCGCTTAAAGCTTTTAATGATATTTCGATTATTTATAAAAAGAAAACAAGTATTCATTTAGTACTTTTAATCTCATATTTAGGGTCATATACGTGGGTAGTCCCCAGCTTGGAAAAAGGGACGGTACTCAACTTCTGCAGGTGTGCAGTGATATACTACTCTCTTCATCTCTTGGCTACCATAGGTTGGTCTTGAGAATTGATGTCCATAAGGGTTTCACTATAGTTACCCTTTGGGTTGTCTAAAGCTTGTCACCCTTTGCTGTTCCCCGGGTTGGGAAGTAGCCATGCTAAAAGCAAAGGATGCTAAAGACAATGCATGCCAAGTAATAAGCAGCAGGCAAAAACACGGTAGTGTAAGCTTTCAACGAGTTTTGTCATTCTACCTTTATATAGAAGATGAGCCCTATTTGGGTTGATGTTCCGAAACCCCTGTCACACCTTTAACTGAATGTAGTCTGTGACTCTGTAGTCTCTTGACTTTTTAAGTTTAAGTTTCTTATATTTAGAGTTAATAAAAGCACTAATGATGCTATTCTATCCTTGCTGCAGGAGGCACTGAAGCATCTGAGGACCTTTTTATGGGATATGTGCATTTTAAAGATGTAGCCCTAGCACATATCTTGCTGTATGAAAACAAATCAGCAACTGGAAGGCACTTGTGTGTTGAATCTATATCGAATTATAGTGATTTTGTAGCAAAGCTTGCTGAACTTTACCCTGAATATAAGGTGCCAAGGTAATAAATTTGACTTCCTGCTACTGCAAATGGATTTGAAGCAGACACTCTATACACGTCTTGTATATAGACTTGAACATCTGATAACCGTAAAAACAGCATCAGAACCTTATGCCCACAATATGGTGGAATTGGATTGCATTCCAAGGATAATTGTGATCTAGAGATTATAATGGTGGATTGCATTAATGATGAAGAAGATATCTAACTACCGGTTGTCAAACGAGCTTTATTAAGTTTGACATTGATAATGCACTCTCTGCTACAGAAAGTATCATGGAGGTGTATCTTTTATTTTGTTTTGATTTTAACTACTTTTAGTTGGCCATAAATCAACTATGATTTTTTGTTTTTTAATAATATAAAAAATCACTTTAGTTTTTCCTGGGGTTCATCCCACCAAATGTCACTCCAATCCTTGGACGGAACATGATCTTCTCCATTTTACTTGTAATGGAGAGGAGCCATTTCATATTTAGGATTTTATTTTGTTGCATCTAATGGTATACATGATCCCATGTCATTGAATTTTTTGGCATCATATACACTATTAAATGTAACAAAGTAAAATCATAACTATAAAATGGCTCTTCTAATCCTTGAATTGGGTGTGGTTGGATCTGTAGAGGCCCAGTGATGTGACTTTTATTCTTGCCTCTTGATGATGTTCCATCTTTCACTGGCTTATTTAAGTTTTCTTTGTGCTGCCATGCATCATATATTATTTTTAGATTTTGCAGTCAAGAAACTTATGGCCACGTGAATATATCTGCTCTATGGAAATTTTAGAACTTAAATGCAATAGAAGTGGTTGCATAAATGCCTAACTTATGATGTTCTTGTATATGTAGGTTGCCTAAGCATACCCAACCTGGGTTGTCGAGGGCGACGCTTGGATCCAAGAAGCTGATGGACTTGGGCTTACAATTCATTCCCGTGGAGCAAATTATCAAGGAAGCTGTTGAAAGTTTAAAGAGCAAGGGATTCATTTCTTGACTGCCGCACGCTGCAGCAGGTGCAATAAACACTTCAAAGGCTCATCTAGCTGCAAGTACTTGCGAACGCTTAGGACCCATCTATCTTGTGCCTGATGAAGTGGTAAGAACTGTTTGTAGCATGAAACAGCTATTGTATCTTGGGTGTTTGTAGAACTGTTTGATGGGGGGTTTCTATTGAATCTTGGGTTTTATTGTATTATGGGGGATTACTTTGTATCTTGGGTGTTGGTTGGGGGGTTCTATTGGGTTTTATTTTATTATGGGGGTTACTTTGTATCTTGGGTGTTTGTTGGGGGGTTTCTATTATATCTTGGGTTTCATGTGAGTTTTGGGTGTTGTGGATATGTAGTTTCTTATGGGTTTTCTTGGGTTTTTCATGTGGACTAGCTGAGTTGCTCATGTGTATACTTCCTGTGTACTTAGGGGCGCCTTACGCTTTTTTAATGAAATTTTCTTACTTATAAAAAAAAATAAAAAAAAATGAAACAGCTGCTAAGTAATTTTCATAGTAAAGACTTTTCACGAAACAATATGTAGTATGTTGTAAATAGGTCAAATGATAATGTAACCTTCTTCTTTATTGTGAAGCTGTAAGAGATTTATGGAGCTTGCTATTTAATTTGTTTGGTGTTGATTGAGTTATGGTTAGAAATGTGAGAGAGTTGTTGATGAGTTGTGAAGGTCAGATGGGAGAGTTGTGACATTTTGAAAGTCTTGAGGTTTGCTCCTTTATGTTTAATGTGGTGTCTTTGGAGAATACCCAAAATTTTGAAGATAGAGAGCCTTCAGTGGTATAACTAAAGAAGATTATATTCATTTCCCTTTAAACATGGATAGTAGCACATAATAGTTTCTTTATTGTCCTAGTTTTTCTATATTTTTTGAACCTTTGTTATTCTTTTTTTATTGAATAGAAGATTATCTTATATACTTTATGTGTATTAGGGTTGCAACTCTATGCACTTTTCAATGAGATGAAATTACGTATAAAAAATAAATAAATTCAAAATGGTAGCATTGCACTTTCAGAACATGATTCTCTCATTTTCAAGTGAAATAATGAGGATTTGTTTTATAGTTCAAATTTTGTTTTATTGCAACTAACATTGTATATGGTGTTACGCCATTTAAAAATTTTAAATGATTGGAAACATATTGCGGCAATATATGTGGTTCCAATTTATATTTTTGAGGTAATTCATGTGCGTAAATTGGAGGTTAATCTCATTTAGGCTTAGTGAATAAGATAACAACCATTTTATTCGAGATGTTTTATTGAAAGTAAATCTTATTTAGGTAATAACAAATATAACTGAAATGCAACTTCTAGGGTCTCTTTCTACTTTTCGTTAGGGTCCCAAAGATGCCAAAATGAATAATTTTCCAGAGAGGTAAAAAGGCTGAAGAGCAGCCTTATTCGAGAGGTAAATAATGTAAAATATATATGCTTTGTTTGTTTTGATGTAAAATGATTTTTGTCGTAAAATATTTTCGGCGAAATCATTTTCAGAAAAAAAAAATGATTTTCTCGAAAATATTTTACGGTGTTTAGCTTGCATGAAAAAATTTCAAGAGGCGAAAATCAAAGTTCGGCAACTGCTATCGGAATCCTACAACGTCCGGTCGCCGTTGCCGGATTTTGGCAAACAGGTTTGGCCGGATCCGTCTAGATTCGGCTGGATCAATGGCCAGATCCCTCCAGATCTGGCCGGACCCCAGTCATTTTGTCCAGATCCGGCCGGCTTCTGACCATAGCCAGAATCCGGCCATATTCTAGTCCTCCGGAATTCGGCGATGGTGCCGAATGTCGTCGAATTTCGGCGCCAGTTGGATTTTAACGACTGACCATTGTCGGATTCCGGCAATTGGATATCAAACGTGCGTGTAAGGACGTAGAGTTTAATTTCAGCATAATGCTCAGTTGGTTTCAGCATAATATGATTTCTGAAAAATGATTTCGACATTTTACGGTATTTGGTAGGAGCGAAAATAATGGTCAACGAAAATCATTTTCAGTTTGACCGTAAAAGTTTCTTTAATTTTTGGAAAACGATTTACGATTTTCAAAACCGTAAATCGTTTTTTGAAATTAAACTCTTCGTCCTTCCACACACGTTTGATTTCCAATTGTCGGAATCCGGCAATGATTAGTCGTCGAAATCCAACCGGTGCCGGAATCCGGCAACATCTGGCCACCGGAATTCTGCCGGTTCTGGAATCCGACGACATCCGGCCATCGTTATCGGATTCTGGCTATGATCAGAAGCCGGCCGGATCTAGCCAAAATGACCGGTATCTGGTCAGATTTGAACGGATCCGGCCATTGATTCGGCCAAACCAGCTCGCCGGAATCTAGCAACGGTGACCGGACATTGCCGGATTTAGGCGGCAATTGCTAGACTTTGATTTTTGCTTTTCGTAATTTTTTCGTGCGAGCCAAACGCCGTAAAATATTTTTCGAGAAAATCATTTTTCTGAAAATGATTTCGCCAAAAATATTTTACGATGGAAATCATTTTACGTCGAAACAAACGGAGTATTAGTTTGAGTTCTTCGTTTACTTCATTCTTTGTACTTATGTTCATGTTAAAAAAATTGTTACACTCCTTCAAATTGGAGTTATTTACATATTACAATTTTTCTTGCATTTAATAGGTGATTTGGACAAGGATTTATGTTATTCCAATTCTTTCAAATTGGGGTGTTGAAAGAATGAAATGATATTTCAGTGAAAACATTGCAAATCGGATGGTTCTTCCGAGTGATGAGTGTTTGATATTAAAGGAATGGGACTTTATGTTATTAATCTCTCTTCATCGACTTCCTACCTTTATGTCATTTGTGAGACAGAGATCAGACTATGTTAAAAGAACGAGACTAACTTTAAGATGTTTTGATATGGATGGATACGGATGGAGAGATTTGTTATTTGTACACATTTTTATATTGAGTGTAAGATCTATGTATGTGAGAATTTCACACTAAAATTCAAAATGGAGAGAAATTCTCTCCACTTGAAATGGAGAGGATCCAAATTCAAAATCCAAACCCAGCCCTGAGTACCACACTTCAGTGAGCAAAGAGTATTGAACTAACTTTCACGGTTAGCACAAAGTCAACAAGTCAAAGTTGATTTAGACAAGTTGGTTATTAAGTTAGAGTTTGTTAAATTGTTATATGACGTGGAGTATGAGCTGGATGTTAGCTGTACAAATGATTGTAGGTTTTAGCCTTCGTGTGTGTGTGTATATATATATATATATATATATATGTTTTTCTGTTGTAATTCATTAACTACGTTTGATATACAAGAAGAAATTCAGAGCTCTCAAATACTTCATTTTCTCTCAATCTTTGTTCATCTTCCTCTTTGTTGTATTCATTATACAAGTCAATATGGTATCAAAGCAGCCATTAATGGCTTCTGGTTCATTTTCTTTCACATTTTCTGATTCTTCAAGTCCTTACTTTCTTCATCAAGGGACAGTCCCGGCTCTGTTTTGGTCTCTCAGATTCTTCATGAGGACAACTATCATACTTGTAGCCGCTCAATGATGATGGCTTTAACTGCCAAAAACAAAGTCAACTTCATCGATGGATCATTGAAGAAACCATCTATTGATCTTGAAAAATGAATGGCGCGCATGATCCGTAGCAATACCATGGTGTTGTCTTGGATTCTGAATTCAGTATCCAAGGACATTGTTGCGAGCGTGATTCACATCAATTTTGTTGAAGATATGTGGAATGATCTTAAGGATTGATTCTCACATAAGAACGGCCCTCGGATCTTCCAATTTCATAAATCAATTTATGCTCGCTCACAACAGAATCTCACTGTAAGTGAATATTATACTCAACTCAAGGCTCTTTGGGATGAACTGAGCAATTATGGACCAATTCCAGAATGTCCTTGAGCTACTCCCAAGATTCTTGCCGATCATTATCATCAAGACTATATTTTTTTGTTCCTCATGGGACTGAGAATGATAGTTTTGCTCAAATCAGAGGACAGGTTCTTCTTATTGATCTTTTACCATCGATCAATAAAGTGTTCTCCCTGATTGTTCAAGAAGAAAGGCAACGTGAAATTTCCATCAATCCTCTACATGTTGAAACTACAGTAATGATGACAAAGACTTCACCACAATACCAGCCTTCATCACAGTATCAACATCAGTACAATCGCAATGGTAAACCACCATTTTCACATAATTTTTGCAAGGATGGACCTGTGTCCACACACTGTGGCTTGCTCGGTCACACGATGGAAAAATGCTACAAATTACATGGATATCCTCCTGTGTATAAATTCAACAAGAACAAGCTGAATTCCCCTTCGGCCAATCAAGTTCAAGAAGCTGATAAAAACTTTCAAGCTCCTCAGCTGTCTATCTCTCAAGAACAAATTCAACAATTACTTGCTTTAATCAAACCTCCAACATTAGCTGTTGAGATTCTACCTTCAGCACATCAAGTAGGTAGTACACAAGACCATCTGTTCTCTAATATGGGAGGTAATGTGCTTAAATCAGTCCCTTCATCTTTTAATTTGCTTATTTCCTTTCGAATATGAAGCATTCTTCTGTTAATTCTTTTGCTTCTACTTCTTATTTGAATATGAATCATTCTGTTTTTTCATCATCACACACTTTACTTGATAATCCATGTCATAAACTCAATTTTTGGATAATTGATACCAGTGCTACTAATCATATGATCAGTATTCAGTACAGTATCTTTATTCACTTCAATTACTGCAATCATTTCATCTCATGTCAAATTACCAAACGGCAACTATGCTACTGTCACTCACATTGGTACAATTCAACTTTTTGAACATCTTATCTTGCATGATGTTCTTCGCGTCCCTTCTTTTTCTTTTAACTTGATATCTGAAAGAACTATAAGTGCTAGATGCTATTTAATTTTTCAAATAGATCAATCAACATAAGCTGCTTATTAGATACAATATTCATGTAATTAATTATAATTTTTTTACAGCTTTAATTCAATTAAGGAGCACCTTCATCACTTGATTTTTTTTTTTTTTTAATAAATGAAATTGTATGATATGTTTTTTTTTTTAAAAAAAAAAAATCAAGGCATATGAAACATAATTTAAGAACTAACTACGGAGCCAACGGTTTTACTCCAATATCCTTCAAAATAGGCTAAGTCACCACAATGACCACACACCAACTGGGTGTCATAAAAATAGATCAATTCAACATGCACTCATCTCTTCATTCTACCATTTGCTTACCTGCAAAAATCTTCAGCAAAGTGGTATTCTTTGCAAACAGTTAGCAATGCCTTTTTTCTTCTTACAACATGAGTAATCATTCACTTTGGTTATTGTTAATCGACGTGAATGTTCTCCAACAAACTCAGCACATCACAATAGAAATTGCTAAGTTATAAAAATCTATAAATGGATCAACTTTTTATTGTAAGATTCATGACCTAACAAGAAAAGATTATTTGACAAATAAATTAAATAACACAAATTTGAGTTCAAATAATCAAAAATTATTTTAGTCAAAATATTTTAACTTCCAAATTCCAGTACCTACACATAAAATTAAGCTTCTTTTTTTTTTTTTTTTTTTTTTTTTTTTTTTTTTTTAATGACAAACAAATCGATTATCAGATATTTTTTCACTACAGAGTTTTTATCTTTTCAACCAAGAATTGATTTCATTTTTCTTTGTATGCGAATTGCATACCGCAAACTCTAATTGTATTTGACTTCTCATAAGCTCAAATACTACTATTATCATCTTAATCAAAATATTTGTGCAACCATCAACCTAACTCAATCTTTAAGATTGTTAGAAATAATTTTGGATGATGCACAAAATTCTTAATGAAATAAAATAATATCAATCTAAAAATTAACAATTAAATAAATAATTGGTTGAAAATATTATTGTTAATATTAGACCATATTAATTTGAAATAATAATAATAAATTAAATACAGTACAATAAATTAAAATTAAAACAATAAAAAATCTCACAATGAACCGCACATTCTTATAATACCATTTACTTGTTAGGACCACTCGATGATTTGTGATTCCAAGCCCACTAGACGCTAGATGAAATTATTGGCTACCCAGACACTCAAGTTGATCACTCAAGCTTTATTAAAGTAAACTACAGTTAATATATATATATATATATATATCTACTGCCACTACGCATTCCTATCTTGCCACGTACCTAAAATCAGAACCCAGCCCTGAGTGCCACACTAGAGTGAGCGGAGAGAGTGGGATGGCGAAGGAGGGTGAGGTGGTGTGCGTCACCGGAGCCAGCGGCTGCATTGGATCCTGGGTCGTCCGTCTACTTCTCGACCGTGGCTACACTGTCCACGCCACCGTCCAAGATCTCAGTTAGTTCACACACTATTTTTCGTTTCAAAAATGCGCTTACTCTTGCATTTATCTACGGAAATGCCATCTCCCCGCTTAAATTCGCTCCCTATTTGCAGAGAACGAGAGTGAAACGAAGCACCTAGAGGCCCTAGAAGGCGCTGAGACTCGCCTCCGTCTCTTCCAGATCGATCTCCTTGATTACGGCTCCATCGTCTCTGCCGTCAATGGCTGCGCCGGAGTCTTCCACGTTGCCTCTCCCAACATCCTCGATCAAGTCCCAGATCCCGAGGTTTTTTTTTTTTATTTTTAATTTTTAATTTTTAATTTTTAATTTTATATATATATATATGATTTAACCGTTATTCTAATAACAATATATATAAATTGATGCCTTTTGTAGAAGCAACTTTTGGACCCGGCGATCAAGGGAACTATAAATGTACTGACGGCGGCGAAGGAAGCTGGGGTGAGCCGTGTAGTGCTGACATCATCGTTCATGGCCATTACTACGAGCCTTAATTTGCCAGACGACATTGTCGAGGCTGAGGATTGCTGGACCGACATTGAGTACTGCAAGCAGAAGGGAGTGAGTGCCCCTATCGTATATATGCGAAATACACGTCCGTTTGTGTAGCTTTTGAGTCTTTAACCAATTTGTTAGAGAATAATTGTGGTACTCCCGATTGGGTTATCAGGCATTGCATCGACGTGGACTGAATGTCTGAATCATACATAGGATGTTACAAACACTAATGACAATATTGTTTGTTTGTTTTGTGGTGTAGTTATGGTATCCGATTTCTAAAACACTAGCCGAGAAAGCGGCTTGGGATTTTTCCAAAGAGAAGGGTTTGGATGTGGTGGTGGTGAACCCTGGGATGGTGTTGGGCCCTGTTATTCCTCCAAGACTCAACGCAAGCATGTTATTGTTTGGCAGCCTTTTCCAGGGTAACGCTCTCTTTTTTTTTTTTCTTTTTTTTTTTTTAGGGTAGTGCATTAGTGCTCTATTTGTGCAATGTGGCTTTTTAGTGATCATTATATTGCTATGGTACTTATATTTCTAACTTCAACTTGAATTACCAAGCTAGAACTCAAAGGGCCATAGGGGTGTTAGGCTTGCTCAGAAAGTTTTCTTCATTTTTTGTTACCCTGATAAAATCATGGGGTCCGTTTGTTACCCTTTTTTGGATTTTTTTTTTTCCTTTTAAGGAAAAAAGCAAAAACATTAACAAATAGCTCCAAACACAAAACACTCATAACTACTTTCACCTCTTATGTCATATCAGCACACTTTTTTAAACCAAAAAGCACCATCTAAAAAGTTTTATCAAACAAACTCCATCTTCCCCTTTACTTTGGTCTAGTCTCCATATGATTAAGGCTTGAGTGGAACAAGGAATAGAAACCAAATGGCTGCCTTAAATAAAGAATTTGTCACTTTAAAAGTTAAGTTTGTTAACATTCTTCAAAACAAGTATTCATGATTTCCTTGGAGGAGATTAAGTCTTTTTTCTTCAATATTCTGTATCTTTGGACATCTACTTTTCTTCTCCTGTGGTGATTAATTATCATGATTTTTTTGTTTTGTTTTCTCCTCTAGCTAGTTTTTATTTTTTATTTTTTATTTTATTTTTCTTGTATGCTTCATGTGTATCTAGTGGCGCTTAAAGCTTTTAATGATATTTCGATTACTTATAAAAAGAAAACAAGTATTCATTTAGTACTTTTAATCTCATATTTAGGGTCATATACGTGGGTAGTCCCCAGCTTGGAAAAAGGGACAGTCCCTCACCTTCTGCAGGTGTGCAGTGATATACTACTCTCTTCATCTCTTTGCTACCATAGGTTGGTCTTGAGAATTGATGTCCATAAGGGTTTCACTATAGTTACCCTTTGGGTTGTCAAAAGCATGTCACCCTTTGCTGTTCCCCGGGTTGGGAAGTAGCCATGCTAAAAGCGAAGGATGCTAAAGACAATGCATGCCAAGTAATAAGCAGCAGAGAAAAACATGGTAGTGTAAGCTTTCAACGAGTTTTGTCATTCTACCTTTATATAGAAGATTAGCCCTATTTGGGTCAATGTTGCGAAACCCCTGTCACACCTTTAACTGAATGTAGTCTGTGACTTTTTAAGTCTAAGTTTCTTATATTTAGAGTTAATAAAAGCACTAATGATGCTATTCTATCCTTGCTGCAGGAGGCACTGAAGCAGCTGAGGACCTTTTTATGGGATATGTGCATTTTAAAGACGTAGCCCTAGCACATATCTTGCTGTATGAAAACAAATCAGCAACTGGAAGGCACTTGTGTGTTGAATCTATATCGAATTATAGTGAATTTGTAGCAAAGGTTGCTGAACTTTACCCCGAATATAAGGTGCCAAGGTAATAAATTTTACTTCCTGCTACTGCAAATGGATTTGAAGCAGACACTCTATACACGTCTTGTATATAGACTTGAACATCTGATAATCATAATAACAGCATCAGAACCTTAAGTCCACAATATGGTGGAATTGGATTGCATTCCAAGGATAATTGTGATCCAGAGATTATAATGCTTAATGATGAAGAAGATATCTAACTACTGTTTGTCAAGCGAGCTTTATTAAGTTTGACATTGATAATGCACTCTCTGCTACAGGAAGTACCATGGAGGTGTATCTTTTATTTTATTTTGATTTTAACTACTTTTAGTAGGCCATAAATCAACTATGATATATATATTTTTTTAATAAAATAAAAAATCAACTTAAGTTTTTCCTGGGGTTCACCCTACCAAATCTCACTCCAATCCTTGGACGGAACATGATCTTCTCCATATTACTTGAAATGGAGAGGAGTCATTTCATAGTTAGGATTTTATTTTGTTGCATTTAATGGTATATATGATCCCACGTCATTGAATTTTTTTAAATAATGTGGTAACATATCCACCACGTGGCATCATATACACTTTTAAATGTAACAAAGTAAATTCATAACTATAAAATGGCTCTTCTAATCCTTGAACTGGGTGGGGTTGGATCTGTAGAGGCCCAGTGATGCGACTTTTATTCTTGCCTCTTGATGATGTTCCATCTTTCACCGGCTTATTTAAGTTTTCTTTGTTCTACTTGATGCGCCATGCATCATGTATTATTTTTAGATTTTCCAGTCAAGAAACTTATGACCACGTGAATATATCTGCTCTATGGAAATTTTAGAACTTAAATGCAATAGAAGTGGTTGCATAAATTGCCTAAGTTATGATGTTCTGGTATATGTAGGTTGCCTAAGCATACCCAACCTGGGTTGTCGAGGGCGACGCTTGTATCCAAGAAGCTGATGGACTTGGGCTTACAATTCATTCCCGTGGAGCAAATTATCAAGGAAGCTGTTGAGAGTTTAAAGAGCAAGGGATTTATTTCTTGACTGCCGCACGCCGCACCAGGCGTCGGTAAACACTTCAAAGGCCCATCTAGCTGCAAGTGCTTGTGAATACTTGGTCCCATCTATCTCGTGTCTGATGAAGTGGTAAGAACTTTTAGTTTGTAGCATGGAACAGCTGCTAAGTAATTTTTATAGTAAAGCCTAGTGAGCTTTGTAAGTCAAACTTTTCACGAAACAATATGTAGTATGTTGTAAATAGGTCAAATGGTAATGTAACCTTCTTCTTTATTGTAAAGCAGTAAGAGATTTATGGAGCTTGCTATTTAATTTGTTTGGTGTTGATTGAGTTATTCTTAGAAAGGTGAGGGAGTTGTTGGTGAGTTGTAAAGGTAAGATGGGGGGGAGTTGTGACATTTTGGAAGTTTGGAGGTTGGCTCCTTTATGTTTAATGTGGTGTCTTTGGAGGTAACGGAATGCCCAAAATTTTGAAAATAAAGAGCCTTCGGTGGTATAACTAAAGAAGATTATATTCTACTCCCTTTACACATGGAGAGAAGCAAATAATAGTTTTTTTTTTTTTTTCCAAGTTTTTCTATATTTTTGAACCTTTGTTATTTTTTTTCTATTGAATAAGAGATTTTCTTGTATATTTTCTGTGTATTAAAGTTGCAACCCTATGCACTTTTCAATGAGATGAAATTAAGTATAAAAACCAAAAATTCAAAATGGTAGCTTTGCACATTCAAAATATGATTATCTCATTTTCATGTGAAATAACATAGATTTGTTTTATTGCAACTAATGTTGCCTATGGTGTTACATCATTAGATCTGTATATTATAATATGGACCATAAACAATATGCCTTGATTCCATATTTTAAAGTGTAAATATCTAATAAATCTCTGAGTTAATGCGCGATTTGAAATCAGTCACACTTTTTAAAAATCAATTTTTACTCCTTAAGTTTGTCGCGGATTTGAAATCAGTCATTTTGTGATTTTTCTGTCTAATTTTTTTGACTTTCGTTAGTGTTATGTTAGCCTTTTTGTCACATCATTTTAATATATATATATATAAAATTAAAATGGGAGGGTTTGGGGGTGGCTGGTGAGCCACCCACAGTTGTTATACTCCTTCAAATTGGGGTTATTTACATATTATAAATTTTCTCGCATTTAATAGGTGATTTGGACAAAGAGTTGTATTATTAAAATTCTTTCAAATTGGGGTGTTGAAAGAATGAAATGATATTCCAGTGAAAACATTGCAAATCGTATGGTTCTTCCAAGTGATGAGGTATAATCAGAGTAAGACTGTTCACGATCATATGGATCAATTTTATTTTACGAATTAAAAGGTTAGTGTTTGATATTAAAGGAACGGGACTTTATGTTATTAATCTCTCTTCATTGACTTCCTACCTTTACGTCTTTTGTGAGACACAGATCAAACTACGTTAAAGGAACGAGACTAACTATAAGACGTTTTGATATTGTCTAAGTAGTAGGGTACATATAAACAAGGATTGATATGGATGGGAAGATGTGTTATTTGTACACACATTCATATTGAGTGTGGGATCCATGCATGTGAAATATCTCACACAAAATGTGAATGTGTATACAAATATCATTAGTCATATATAGATATATTATAATTTTTTTACCACACCTAAACAAATTCCAATGAAATGAGGCTATAATTGGGATTGTCCAATAGTATCTATGAATCTCCTCTATTTCCGTATTTCGGGATAAAAAAAAAAAACACCAATATGATATTCGGACAAATAAAGAAAACCATTACTGCCAATACAACATTCCTATATTGCCACGTGCCTAAAATCCGAACCCAGCCGTGTGTAACACACTTCAGTGAGCGAAGAGTATTGAACTAACTTTCACGGTTAGCACAAAGTCAACAAGTCAAAGTTAGTTTAGACAAGTTGGTTATTAAGTTAGAGTTTGTTAAATTGTTATATATATATATATATATATATATATATATATATATATATTTTCTATACAAGAAGAAATTCAGAGTTCTCAAATAGTTCCTTTCATCTTCCTCTTTGTTGTATTCATTATAAAAGTCAATATGGTATCAAAGTAGCCATTAATGGCTTCTGGTTCATTTTCTTTCACATTTTATGATTCTTCAAGTCCTTACTTTCTTTATCACGGGGACAGTCCCAGCTCTATTTTGGTCTCTCAGATTTTTCATGAGGACAATTATCATACCTGGAGCCGCTCAATGATGATGGCTTTTAACTGCCAAAAACAAAGTCAATTTCATCGATGGATCATTGAAGAAACCATCTATTGATCTTGAAAATGAATGCCACGCATGGATCCGTAGCAATTCTATGTTGTTGTCTTGGATTCTAAATTCAGTATCCATGGACATTGTTGCGAGCGTGATTTACATCAATTTTGTTGAAGATATGTGGAATGATCTCAAGGATTGATTCTCACATAAGAACGGCCATCGGATCTTCAAATTTCATAAAGCAATTTATGCTCATTCACAATAGAATCTCACTGTAAGTGAATATTATACTCAACTCAAGGCTCTTTGGGATGAACTGAGCAATTATAGACCAATTCCAAAATGTCCTTGTGCTACTCCCAAGATTCTTGCTGATCATTATCATCAAGACTATATTATTTTTTTCTGTTCCCCATGGGACTGAATGACAGTTTTGCTCAAATCAGAGGACAGGTTCTTCTTATTAATCTTTTACCATCGATCAATAAGGTGTTCTCTCTGATTATTCAAGAAGAAAGGCAGCGTGAAATTTCCATCAATCCTCTGCATGTTGAAACTGCAGTAATGATGACGGAGACTTCACCACAATACCAGCCTTCATCACAGTATCAACATCAGCAGAATCACAATGATAAACCACCATTTTCACAGAATTTTCGCAAGGATAGACCTGTGTGCACACACTGTGGCTTGCTCAGTTACACGATGGAAAAATGCTACAAATTACATGGATATCCTCATGGGTATAAATTCAACAAGAACAAGCTGAATTCCCCTTCGGCCAATCAAGTTCAAGAAGTTGATCAAAACTTTCAAGCTCCTCAGCTGTCTATCTCTCAAGAAACAATTACTTGCTTTAATCAAACCTCCAACATCAGCTGCGATTTGAATATGAAGCATTCTCTTTTTTCATCATCACACACTTCACTTGATAATCCATGTCATAAACTCAATTTTTGGATAATTGATACTGGTGCTACTGATCATATGATCAGTACGGTATCTCTATTCACTTCAATTATTGCAATCATTTCATCTCATGTCAAATTACGAAATGGCAACTATGCTACTAACACTCACATTGGTACAATTCAACTTTCTGAACATCTTATCTTGCATGATGTTCTCCACGTCCCTTCTTTTTCTTTC
This sequence comes from Alnus glutinosa, assembly GCF_958979055.1. Lineage (NCBI taxonomy): Eukaryota > Viridiplantae > Streptophyta > Magnoliopsida > Fagales > Betulaceae > Alnus > Alnus glutinosa. The sequence continues at coordinate 27,575,458 of NC_084894.1, read as the reverse complement.
AACTTGATATCTGCTAGCAAGTTGATTAAGTCTCTTAATTGTTGTCTGATTAAGTTTCTGATATTTAGAGTTAATACAAGCACTATTGATGCTATTTTATCCTTGCTGCAGGATGCACTGAAGCACCTGAGGACCTTTTTATGAGATATGTGCATTTTAAAGATGTAGCCCTAGCACATATCTTGCTGTATGAGACCAAATCAGCCTCTGGAAGGCACTTGTGCGTCGAATCTCTATCGAATTATGGTGATTTCGTAGCAAAGATTGCTGAACTTTACCCCGAATATAAGGTGCCAAGGTAATAAATTTTACTTCCTGCTACTGCGAATAGATTTGAAGCAGCTAGCCACTCTATACACGTCTTGTATACACGTCTTGTATACACGTCTTTTATATAAGGTGACAATATGGTGGAATTGAATTGCATTCCAAGGATAATTGTGATCTAGAGATTATAATGCTGAATGATGAAGAAGATATCTAACTACCATTTGTCAAACGAGCTTTATTAGCTTCAACTTTAGTTTTTTCCTTAGGTTCCACCCCACCAAATCTCACTCCAATCCTTGGACTGGGTGGGGTTGACTCTGTAGAGGCCATGTGATGAGACTTTCATTCTTGCCTCTTGATGATGTTCCATCTTTCACAGGCTTATTTTAAGTTCTCTTTGTGCATCCATGCATCATTAATTTTAGATTTCCAGTCAAGAAACTTGTGGCCACATGAATATATCTGCTCTGTTGAAATTTTAGAACTTATATGCAATTTGAGGATAATGTTATTGAATAAGAGCATGATACAATTTCTTCAGCTTATTTAATCTTGTATGAAATTGGAGGCTGCGGCTCCTAAATAGGTCCTAAATCCTATTTACCCTAACTTATATTAAAACGAGGTCTTAAATCCTCTAATACCACTGTGCCCAAACCACACTAGGTGTCAGTAAATACTTCAAAGGACCATCTAGCTGCAAGTTCTTGGAAACACTTAAGGTTGTCTGATGAAGTGGTAAGAATTTTTAGTTTGTAGCAAGGAACAGCTGCCAAGTAATTTTTTTAGTAAAGACTAGGGAGCTTTAGTCACACTTTTGACCAAACAATATATATTACGTTGTAAAGATCCTATGAATTATTTTTCAGAGAGGTAAATAATGTGAAATATTTAGTTAATATTTATGAGCTTGAGGTTTTTTTTTTTTGGTAAGTTGACTCGTCAAATTATATAAAATTACTAACTCCATCCAAACTTCGACAATGATTAAAATCTTTTAAAATTCTTAGAGAATTCTCTTTGTTTAGAATTCCAACTAAAGTTTTCAAATTAAATGTTAAGCATAAGCATTTACCACTTTCTCAAATATGGTAAAATATGATAATATTAAGATAGTAAATGTTAGACTGGTAAAAGTTATAAATGTTCCATACACTATAGATTCGGATTAGGATCATCATCCATTTCAAGAGAGAAAATTTATTTCACGGTTCATATTAAAATTTGTAGATTTAATGATATATATATATATATATATATATATATATGTTCCCACATGGATAAGGATTATTTCATTAAAAGGACATTATTCATTTCATGATTAAAATTTAAAGTTTTTTCATCTAATGGTTTACGTAATGTCAGCCCAACACAAAAGGGTTGGAGATAGAAAACGCTCGATCTCTTCTCTCTCTGCAGATATATTTTTCCCTCCATGCTTCAGGTTTTCCCTCCTCCTCCTCCCCTCATTTATTGCTTTTTGTTGTTTCCTTTTATGAGTTCATCTTTTATCCGAGAGAGAAACTTTATGCTAGTCTTTTATGAGGCTTCATCTATCATCTTTGACGATCTACCCCCGATCCTCATAAAACCGCAGCCTTAGTCTTTCCCCCTCGCCAGCCACTTCATCCACCTCGCCATTCGTCTTCTTGACTGTGTTGTTTGTCGGATTTGTGAAGTTTTGAATTTTGGTTCTTTTTTTTAAAGTCAGATATTTGCCTCTCCGCTAGTTCCTGCTTGCAATGTGCCACTCTACTGCTCTCTTTGGCGTCCCAGCTTCCCGACTCCATCAACCACTTCTCCCTCCAACATCTACGCGTCGGACATCCTCACGTCGCCTTCCTCTACCTCGCCCTCCATCAAAGTTGCTATTTTATGGGTTTTTACTGTTATTTTCTATGTTTTTCTATTGGGTGTTGTTGTGTTGTTGTTTACAACTTAACTCGATTCATTTGGGGTTCAAACTCTTTACCTGTGTTGGATATCTCGTTTCCGCTGTTCTTTCTCTTAATCTGTTCGGTTTCCTTGAAAGGTGGACTAGATCTAAGTTTTTATTTCTTAGTTTGTTCGATTTTTTTGGAAGCCAGATTAAATCTAAGTTTATAGGGGTTCTCTTACTCTTGATGATTTTATCAATCTTAGTGGGCCATACCGCCATGGTTTTAATAGGCTGCATTCCCAAATGATTTTCACCTTCCCGAATTTTCTTATGCGCTCTAAGGTGTTTGTAATTTATCTTGGTTGGGTTGTTGAGTTCTTAGCCTTTTTTTTTTTTTTTTTTTTTTTTTTTTTTTGTCTTTCACTGTATCTTGTTTCTGCTGTATTTATATATATATAAAAAAAAATGTCATTATTGACACATTTTTTATAAAAAAAATTACAATAAAGAAAATATTATATGATATTTTTAAAATTTGACCATAAAATGAATAATGTAAATAAAGTGGAAACGTTACATTACCTAGTACCTACGAGATGGTGAGTATATTATCATATTATTTAAATATCAGTAAATACCCCAAAAAAAAAAAATAGACAGTAAAATTATTCAAATCCATTTTACCTCTATTCTCTCTAAATTTAATGTAATTCTACGTGTCACATAAATATTTATCAAGTTTTCATCAAATAACAAAGTTGCTTTTAAAATTACCATTTAATCACTCACATGTCCAATAATAATTTTAAAACAACCTCATTATTTTATAAATACTTAATAAAAATTTATATGACACTAGAATTATTCTTAAATTCTTCATTAAAAAAAGAAAAGGCCTGCACTACGGCCGTCATAGCTTGCCACGTACCTAAAATCTAAAACGATCCGCCGAGTCTATCCAAATGTTGTCCGTAGTGTAGGCACTTTAACCATGGCCAGTTCAGTGAGCGGAGAGAGTGGGATGGCGAAGGAGGGTGAGGTGGTGTGCGTCACCGGAGCCAGCGGCTGCATCGGATCCTGGCTCGTCTGTCTCCTTCTCGACCGCGGATACACCGTCCACGCCACCGTTCAAGATCTGAGTTTGTTCACACACTCTCTCCTTTGGAAAATGCACTTACTCTTGCGTTTATCTACGTATATGACATCTGCCCGCTTAAATTCGTTCCCTATTTGCAGAGGACGAGAGCGAAACGAAGCACCTAGAAGCCCTAGAAGGCGCAGAGATCCGCCTCCGTCTCTTCCAGATCGATCTCCTTGACTACGACTCCATCGTATCCGCCGTCAATGGCTGCGCCGGAGTCTTCCACCTCGCCTCTCCCTGCATCGTCGATCAAGTCCAAGATCCAGAGGTTTTTCTTTTTAATAGTTTCATACCACTTATATATATGAGAAATAGTAAATTTAATTACTGAGCCATTTTTCTTATAATATATGAAAATTGGCGCCTTTTGTAGAAGCAACTTCTGGACCCCGCGATCAAGGGAACTATAAATGTGCTGACGGCGGCGAAGGAAGCTGTGGTGAGCCGCGTGGTAGTGACATCGTCGATCTCAGCTATTACTCCGAGCCCTAATTGGCCTGGAGAAGTCGTCAAGGCTGAGGGCTGCTGGACTGACATTGAGTACTGCAAGCAGAAGGGAGTGAGTAGTGTCCCAATAGTAGTAATTATGCAAAATGAACTTCAATTTTGTGTAGGATTTTGGCATATTTGTTTTAGAGTATAATAATGATGATTGTGTTTGTTTTGGTTGTGGTGTAGTTATGGTATCCACTTTCTAAAACACTAGCGGAGAAAGCGGCAATGGATTTTGCGAAAGAGAAGGGTTTGGATGTGGTGGTGGTGAATCCTGGGACGGTGATGGGTCCTGTGATTCCTCCCAGGCTCAATGCAAGCATGTTAATGCTTGTCCGCCTTCTCCAGGGTAATGCTTTTTCTGCATGATACGACTTCTCCTTTGATTCCATTGGAATATAAATCGTGATGCTTTGCTGTAATAGGAGGTGGGGTTTTGATCAATTAAGTTGACTGTACGTGGTGTTTCGTAACTTCAACTTGAATTAGGAAACTGAAAATCAAAGGAGTCTTAGGCCTGCAAAGAAAGTTACACTTTGGGACTTTGAAGATTTTTTTAGTGATCGGTGTAATTATAAGTTTATGTCATTTTATATTAGCATGATAAAATGAAGGTTTTCTTCGTCCTTACTTTGTTCAAGCTTCCGTATGATTAAGGCTTGAGTGGAATGAGGAAAAGAAATCAAGGGGCTGACCTTAAATAAAGTTTTAAGATTCTGCACTGTAAAAAATCTTTGTTTAATTCTTTTTATCTCATATTTAGGGTCATATAAGTGCAGTGATATGCTACTCTCTTCATCTCATGGCTACCCTAGGTGTCTTGGGAATTTATGTCCATAAAGGTTTCACTTTAGGTACTCAATGGGTTGTCAAATGGATGCCACCCTTTGCTGTTCTCCGGGCTGGGAAGTAGCCATGCTGAAAGGAAAGATGTTAAAGAAAATGCATGCCAAGAAATAACATTAGGCAATCGCAGTAGTGAAAGTTTCGACAAGTTTTGTCATTCCCCCTTTATATAGAAGATGAGCCCTATCTGGGTCTATGTTGCAAAACCCCTGTCACCCCTCTAATTGGATGTAGTCCGTGACTCTGAGGACACTCCGCCAGCTCCCTGACTTTTTATTATAGTTGATTTCTTGTGGATTTGTAATTTCCTCTGCTTTTTATTTATTTTTTATTTTTTGCATAAGTGAATATTAATCGCAAAGAGTAACTAAAAGACACAAAGGTACAGGGGCATGCCCCAGACAACAAACCGCTCCTAGAGAGTGGGAACTAAAGAAGAAACTAATCATACAAGCCTAGAGCCTCAGAATATCCTCAGAGAAGCCCCAGAGTCTTAACAACATACTATTCTCTTGAGTGGGATCAAGTCCTTCTAAAGGCTTGACTCTCATCCTGACTTAGAAAATTTGTGGAATTGTAATTTCCTTAAGTCTAAGTTTCTGATATTTAGGGCAGTAAAAGTGCTAATGATGCCATAATATCCTTGCTGCAGGGTGCACTGAAACATACGAGAACTTCTTTATGGGATCTGTGCATTTTAAAGATGTAGCCCTAGCACATATCTTGGTCTATGAGAACAAATCAACAACTGGAAGGCACTTGTGTGTTGAAGCTATATCTCATTATGGTGATTTTGTGGCAAAGGTTGCTGAACTTTACCCCCAATATAAGGTGCCAAGGTAATAAATTGGCTTCCTGCTACTGCAAATGATTTTGAAACAGGAACTATGTACATCTCTTGTATTGTAATCTTCAAATATGATAACCATAAAAACAGCATCAGAACCTTAAATCGACAATATAGTGGATTGTATTCCAAGGATAATTATGATGATGAATAATATCTAACTACCATTTGTCAAATTAGCTGTATTGAGTTTAACATTGATACTCAAGTGTCTGCTACAGGAAGTACCGCAAAATGATAACAGTGTACCCTTTATTTTGTTTTGATTTTAACATTTTTGATAGGTCGTAAATCAGGTAGGAGGTTTTTTTCTTCTTCTATTAATTCAATTTTAGTATTTCCTAAGGTTCGCTCCACCCAATCTCACTACTATCCTTTGGACTGGGTGGGGTTGGATCTCTAGAGGCCGACTGATGCATCTTTTATTCTTGCCTCTCAATGATGTTCCATCTTTCACTAGCTTATTTAAGTTCTCTTTGTGCTGCCATAGATCATCGATTTAAACTCGTTGTCATGTGAACATAACTGCTTGGTTTTCCAAATCTTGATTTCTGTTTTTCATTCTTTGGAACATCGTCGCATCTGCGTTATGGAAATTTTGTAACTTAGCAATGGAAGTAAATAATTGTATAAATTGCTGAAGGTATGATGTCCCTTTTCATGTAGGTTGCCTAAGGATACCCAACCTGGGTTGTTGAGGACGAAGCTTGGATCCAAGAAGCTGATGGACTTGGGCTTACAATTCATTCCGATGGAGCAAATTATCAAGGAAGCTGTTGAGAGTTTAAAGAGCAAGGGATTTATTTCTTGAATGCAGCAATAGGTTGTCACTAAACACCGCAAGGGCCCATCTAACTCGGGCAAGTAGGCCCATAAGGGGCCCTCTAACAATTGCTTGTTTGGGGTGTGAGAGTGGCAGATAATAGTTTTCGCACATGAGAAGTTTAAACTGGTTTATGCCTTGTAAATGTTTTTTTTTTTTTTTTTTTTTTGTCAACTAAAAATATTTTTAGGTTGAAAATATTTTACGTCAAAACAAACGGGCCTAAGTTGAAAATGGGTAAAATGATGTTTATAAACTCTTGAGCATCTAGTGACTAGTATGTTGTATTTAAACAATTTAGTGGTCGCTTTTTTTGGTCAGCTGAAAATATTTTACGCCAAAAAAAACGAACCCAAGTTAGAAAATTGGTCAAATGATATTTATAACATTCAAAACTCTTGAGCATTTATTTTCTTTTGTTTTTCTTTTTTATTATTTTTTAAGGTAAATATGTAATTTCATAATAAAAAAATGTTCGGAAATTATGTCACTCTTGAAACATTAAGGAGTTATTTGTCAAAGCGTAAAAATGAAAATTAATTTTGCAATTTTTTCTAAAATAAAACTGGAATATCTTTCCATGCCGAGCACTTGGCTCAAGTGAGGGTTTATAAAGCAATCCGACAATATGTGGTAGATTAGGGTGCGGACAACGCAAGCACCTTCTGGTCCCCCCAATTCTCCCACTGCTTCAAAGTTCGAACTTTGGCAAACTTTGAGGGCAAATGCATTCTAGCTTGAGGAGGTTTGACCGTTGATTATTAAATCATTTAGATTTAATTAAAACCTTTCACCGAAATGAATATCGATCGATCCATTCTGCCTTATCTTCCCCGCTTTCACGTGCAAGAACGGCGCAAAACCAACCCTTCTCTGATCCACAATCCTAAAAATCTCACAAACCTTAAAGCTTGTCTCCAATGGCTTGTCGTCCTCTAACTACTCTCTTTCTAATCTTCTTCTTCTTATTCACATCTTCCTCAGCTTCAAGGATTTTACCGTCTCATTCTCAGAAAGTTTCGTTGGTTCTATACTATGAATCCCTGTGCCCCTACTGCTCCAACTTCATCGTCAACTACCTGGCCAAGCTCTTCGAAAGTGACCTCATCTCCGTCGTCGATCTCACACTCGTTCCTTGGGGTAACGCCAAACTCAGAGGCAACGACACCTTCGATTGCCAGGTTACTCTTCTCTTTCTTTCTTTCTCTAATTTACTTTGTGGGGTTTTCTTTGATTCAACAAATTAATGGCCTTTGTTTGATGATGATGATGATGATGATGATTGATGATTGCAGCACGGCCCATCTGAATGCTTATTGAACACTGTGGAAGCCTGTGCAATCCATGTCTGGCCTGACCTGGTAAAGACTTTGTTACCGACTCCAACTCGGTAGAAGTAAAAAATTGAGAGAATTTAGAGGAACCCATTGCTAAATTTATTGTGCTAAGCTTATATTCAGATAATGGGGTGTGCACATCCTTGTAGTCTTTGTGAAAGTCATGTAGATAATTGTGAAAATAATATAGATTATCAAGATAAAGCATGTATAGTTACAAAAAAGAAAATGCATGTATAGAATTCCATGATATTTCATTATGTTAAATTCATATATTTGTGTCATAATTCTTTATACTGATGAAAGTATGTATCCTAGTTCAAGCTTAGAAGAAATGGAAGTTCTTAAGGTTGTGGAGTTGTTTGGTCAGTTTTCAGAGGTTTAAATAACATGCAAGTGGGGATTCTATGTTTTCATTCACCTCCGTGTGTTTTGCAGAGCGAGCATTTTCCTTTTATTAATTGCGTCGAGACTTTGGCCTATGAACACAAATACCCCGAGTGGGAATCATGTTTCGATAAATTGAACTTGGATCCAAAACCCATTGAAGATTGCTATAGCAGCGGATACGGGAAAGAGGTTGGTTTTCTCTTTGGAATTAATTGTCCTCAAGTTGTACGAGTTATCTTTGTGAAGATATCAGTATTCACGCTTTGGTTTAATGTTAATGTCATCCTATTAAGAATCAAAACATATCGAAATTAAAGTTGATTGTACTATGTATACCAACTTTGTGTAGTAAACTGAATTATACGAACACCACAGATTGTCCTATGGAGAATAACTGAATATTGTTTACTTACCTGAATCAAGATTCTAGATACCTTATTTAAATCATACACCAGGCGAAATAGTTATTATGGGATCACTTAGTATAGAATAATCTCCATTGAAGTAACCGCTTTGGCCATTAGTTTTCAGTATAATTGCTTGCCTACTAACTTCTCTAGTTGAATAGATCATCACAAGGGAGGTATGTTCTGTTATGCATTTTTTTGCATGGATTCTTTCTTGTTAGATCTACCTTATGGACAGAATATTTTTTTTGTTTTATTGATTCATCCGAGGAGCTGTAAGATTTGTGACTTTGTGTATTCAATGCAAGTACATGCAAGGTGACCTGTCATAGGAACATAGATGAGAGAAAGTTTCCGGCTAAGGAGAGTTTGGAATCATGTAAAAAAAATATCAATCCTTAAACTATTTGGTTTTTCATTTGTAGTAAAGTAAGAGTGAGTAATAGTGACGCAAGTGGAGAAAGAAAAAGGCCAACCTTTGCTGGGTTTGGTGAAATTGGATTTAGCTAACACAATGGTCTGCTTTTGCAACAGCATTCATATGAACTTAATTAATAATATGGTCAGGAAACGGCTGGAGGTTGAATGACCACCACATACTTGTATATTTAATGGTGTAACTAGAATACTGAAAAAAGAGTTTCTTGCATAGAGTGGTACTGGAGTGCAAGTACCTTGAATTGATTGAACACTAAAAACTGACTTTTCTGCATTTGATTGGTTGTAAAATCATGCCATCTTCGAGATGGGACTGGGATTTTGTTTTGTGCTTCTTCTTTTTGGCGCTCCTCATTCATGAATATGTGCTTATTATTCTTCACTGTAATCAAATCAGGCACACCATTTTTTTTTCCTTGACCCTTTTGTTGCTTATACGTTAGTTTTTTGCAAGCCCAAATTCTCTCAATCTGTAATCGGTTGGGTTTATAATTGGATTTGTATTTCGTTATGCAGCTTGAATTACAGTATGCAGCTGAAACAAATACCCTTCAGCCTCCTCATGAGTATGTACCGTGGGTAGTTGTGGATGGAGAACCACTCTATGAGGTTTGTTCTTTTGACTATATCATTGTGAAATGTCTACTTTTGCCCAATATCATTCCCCAAGGCCATATGCAAATGATGAATGGATTAGTATTTCTAGGACATAAACTCATGTACACATCATTTTTGAACTAGGGTATTTGCAACTTAATAAATTCTTGTTATTTAACCGTTATTGCTGTCTTTTAGAAATGTTATAGCCTCACTTGACAAAGCTTTTTGGAGAAGCTTTTTGCTTTTTAGCAAAAAAGCAAAAGCATTAACTAACACAAAAATGCTCACAAAACATTCAAAACTACTTTTATTTTTATGCCACATCATAACACTTATTCTCTGGCCGCAGGATTACGAAAACTTTGTAAGCTATATATGCAAGGCTTATGAAGGCACTGCTGTGCCCAAGGGCTGTAGCAGCGTATCCCTGAATACCACCATACAAAGAGGGAAAGCAAAGCCTATCCATCCAGATTGCTATGAGACAGGAATGCTGGCATTTGCAGCAAGAATAACATCAGCCATAACATCATGGATGCACCAGATGAACATGGTGGCTTAAGTATAGATGTCTCTGCAGTTTCATAGTCTTCTAGATTGTTTCGTCTCCGTTCCTCTCCATTTACTAGAGATCTGCCTAGCTTATGTATATTTGCAGTGCTCAGTTAAGGCAACTACAAAATAGGGAGTTGTTATAAATAAGTGTAAATGTATATATGGTACATTCACATTCGACCCAAATTTGTCTAAGCATGTTCAAGCTTGGCCAATTTATGTTGGAACGCATTTCTATTTGTCTAAGGCCAGGCCCGGGAGGCATGCTGGCAGGCTTCAATGTTAAAATTGCATGAATTGTACCGATGCCTTAGCTGTTAGGGTAATGACACCACTGGTTACCCTCTAGGAATTTGGGATCATTGAGGGAGTCTGATGACCCTGATTTCGTGAAATAGGTCTGTCCTATTGTAGTTTTGTGAGAGTTTGCTTGGATACCACTTACTTAGGGAGGTGCTTAGGCTGCCTGAGCATCCTCTGCTTTGGCTGTCAAAGTGAGGTTTAGGTAACATTTCACATGGGGTTGTCCTATTACACAGGATTCCCGTTCGTCATGATTGAGAGTCATTCGATGGTTTGGTGTAACATTATCTTGTGGCGGTTGCTCCGTTATGGGCACCAGATGTCCGTATAAAATGCTTACTAGAATGAGATAAGTCGTCTCTATTTATAGGTGGGTGAAGTAGAATAGGATCATTTTCATTTCAATTGAAATAGAATAGTTATTTTATGATCAAAATTTTATTTTGTTATATTTAGCATTGTATATGATGCTACGCCCGGTAGATGCAACAATATAAATTATATAACTGTATGCCGTTGCCTTAGAGACCCTTTGATACCAAGACACCATTCATAAGTTTTTCTTTGCTTGGCGGTAGTTTGACAATGACTTTAAGACTTAAATGAAATTATGGAGACCTATAAATTTAAAAAATAATTAGAAAGCATTATAATACTTACTATGCTGGGTACGTTTTTTTCGCATGTAACTTAATATGCAAAATATATATATAATTAATTATAAGACAACTTAAGGGAAACACAAATAAATTCAAAATTTGACATAATTTAAAGATTGAAAAATAGAAAGTTTGAAGTATCGAACAGAAATATGTTAATTGCAGATATATAATTAGTTAGAAATCTCAAAACTAAATCAGTGAGAAAAAAAAAATTACTCATATTATAATTTTTTAGAATATTTTTTGTAGGGAGGTTCGTGTCGTATGTTTGTTAATATGTTTTAGAGAGTATTTTTTTGGTTTGAAAAATTATTATGAAATAACATAAATGTGAAATACAAAATGTTTTGAGAACAAAAAACACAATTTTTAACAACAGAACCATTTTTTTTTTCCTAAGCAAAGAGATTCATGGCATATTCAATTGACATTTTTTATTTTTTATTTTTCTAATTTTATTCAATTGACATTTAACCGTTAAATAAAAGTTAAAAAGAGATTGAGATCCATCCTAGAGCCAGTCGTCGATATGTCCGAGTGGTTAAGGAGACAGACTCGAAATCTGTTGGGCATTGCCTGCGCAGGTTCGAATCCTGCTGTCGACGTTTCTAAATTTTATTTTCATCCATGGAATGTCAGACCCGTAAAGAGAGTGTCACCTAAAAACAACCAAACTTTGCACTGTTCTGACTTCTGAGAACCCGACACACCATCTTTTAAGAATCCATGGATCTTTCTATTTTAACTCCAAAGCTAATGGGCCGGGAGACACAGCGCATGCCCCATCTTCCCGGTTTCTTCTTGGGCCCGAAGCTTTGTTTGGGATGGATTTAAAATGAGAGAGAGAGAGGGAGAGAGAGAGAGAGAAAGAGAGAGTTCCACATAACGTTTGAGCCCATTGCATAGTTGTCCAGACTTTTGAGTTCCACCAACTTCTGGCTCACTTTCGGATTTGGATTATGGGACCTTCCCGACTAAATAAAAATTAGGCTGCCCAATCACTTATCCAGTCAAGTGAGTCCCATAACGTAATCTCTCACAATCACCTGCAAGAATTATCTTAAATTATGACAAATAATTATAAAGAATCATAATCCCTCGCATGCAACTTGGTCTTATTTTAGAGCAATGATAGGGACCATTTTTTTTTAATCATATTTTTATTCTTCCAAAATTGATGCAGTTTTTGGACATGTCTACACAAGAGGGGAGAGGGGGGATTCGAACTAGTGACCTCCACTTTATGAGGCGTGGTCCCCAACCTATTGAGCTACCCCTTTAAGTTAAAATCATCATTGGATCAAAATTCAATAGCAATATATCCGAAATCTAATTGTGATTTTAAAAGTCACATCTAACTTTAGAAGGATAGAAAGATGGTCCATAGCTTTTAAAGACAATTACGTCCAATTGCATTTAATTGATTTGAATAAGAAGAGTAAATACTAAAATGAGGACGTGCGCCTTCCTTTTAACACTTCAAAATTGATATGACTTTTAAAATTACCATTAGATATGTTATATATCATTTTTGAATTTTGATCCAATGGTAATTTTAAAAGTCATGTCCTCTTTATAGCATTAATCGAATAAGAAATGCTTTACGTAATAACAAAGTTATAATATTAATTAAATGATTAATTTTATTATTTCGTATTAAGTAAAGCTTTTTGAGATAAGTGGTCATGATTTAATATGTTATCAACGCAAAGATTATGAGTTTGAACTTTGTCTATATGAGTTTTAGGGATTGTGATCAATAACAATTACATGTCCCAATTGCTAGCAGTTTGGGCAGGAAATGTGAGAGAGCTCATGTGAGACCTAACTGCCCAAGTAAGTGGCTGGGTAACCAAAAATTTATTTGTGCAGCTAGGTTTCACAAGGGCTTTCTCACAATAACCGCTAAAATTGCTAGGCATTTAATTGTTGTGGATCCCCATTCGAGTTTAAGCCATTATGTGAGAGAAAGTTTTAGAATATTAATTAAAATATTAAATTTATTATTTCCTACCAACTTAAGCTTTCTGGATAAATAGTGATCTAACAGCTGCGTCTTGTATCGTTGACGCAAACTGGATGTATTAGCTTAGTAATTTAGGATGCATGACACTCCAATTTATGACCTACTTGCACAGAAAGAAGATACAAACAAAAGCCTTTACATAAAGATATAAAAGGCCTGCGGTCTATATATAGACCTTAGATGTGTGTTATGAATCCGAGTTGTCTACACAAATGTCACTACAAAAAAAAATTATCATTTATTGACGGTTTTTAAAACTGTCTAGAGAAAACAAATTACTGACGGTTTTTTGAAAATCGTCCGTAAAATAATAAATTACGTCGGTTTCAATTAAACCATCCAAAATTTTTTTCCCTTAATTTTTCCAGACGGTTTAAGGAAAACTGCCTGTAAATTTCCAGACGATTTTCCTAAAACCGTCTGAAAATTTAATGAAATGGCCTTAACTTCTTATTTCTTTCTTCTTCTTTTTTTTTTTTTTTCTTTTAAAAAAAAAATAAAAATAGAGAGCCCAGTGCCTAATACAGACCCAATCTCCCTTAAAAAAAAAAAAAAAAAAAAAATCTCTCTCTCGAGTCTCAACCTCATCTCTCCCTCTCCCTCTCGTTCTTCTTCTTCTCTCTTCGGCCGGCGACTAAGACGGACGACGGGATTTGGACACGGAGTCGGTGACGTCGCTGAGGTCGAATCTGAAGCGAAAGGTCGGATCTCCAACCGGATCCAGTCGAAACCCAAGCCCGGCTGGTTCTCTCTTCCTCTCTCTTTCTCTCCCCCCTTCGGCCTCCTCGACACCATTGATTTCCAAACAAACCACCGGACGGATGAATTGATCTTTGATTTTTTTTTGTTGGTAAGTGAAATTCTTGGGTTTGATTTACATTTTGTGTTTGTTTTGGGTTTAGATTGTGATGATTATTGGGTTTGATTTGTGAAAATTATTGGGTTTGAAATACGGGATTTTGAAAATTATTGGGTTTGATTTGTGATGGATTTTTTGAATCCCGGTGATCGGATTTATCGTTGATTTTCGGTGGAACCCGAAGGAGATCGGTAGTATGGATCGTCGGTGGAATTGAAGGAGACTAGCATGCGTAGTATGGATCGATCGTCGCTGGACAAAAAAAAAAAAGGGACTGGTAGCTCCCACAGTGGACCAAAAAAATAAGAATAATAATTATATTAAAAAAATAATTATAATTATAATTATAATTAAAAAAAAAAAACTGGACAGTTTGGGCCAAACCGTCTGGAATTGCGGACAGTTTGACCTAAACCGTTCATAATTCGGATTAGCGTTCCATTGTCTTGGACGGTTTAAAACCGTCCAGAAAAAATCGTTTGGACCTTTTTTAAGACAGTCTTTTTCTAATTTCTGAACGGTTTGAAACCATAAAAAATTTCTGATTTTTTTTGTGGTGTGTGAGTACCCACATGCTAGCCCTAGCCCTAGTCCAATTCCATTTCAATTTCTAACAATTTATTATTCAAAATTTTAGTAATTTAGAAAGTAATTATAAAAAAAAAATGTCCATACAAAAGACCATACGTCCAAAAAAGTGACTAAACAAAAAAACAAATTGATGGTGAACTCAATCTCACTCTCCTTTCCATTGAATCTTTATCTCATATTCTCGCTTTTAGCAAGATGGGTACGTATCGTCCAAATAAGTGACTAAACAAAAAAACAAATTGATGGTGAACTCAATCTCACTCTCCTTTCCATTGAATCTTTATCTCATATTCTCACTTTTGGCAAGATGGGTACGTATATATATATATATATGAATAATACTATAAACTATTATTGAATTTTTAAATTATAATTTTAAAAATGACATTAATTTTAATAAAAAAATAAAAAATTCCTAATATTACTCCATATGCATCTGCATGAAAAATAAGTTATATATACACGAAAGCGAGACATATGCCTCTGCCACTTTGTGCACGCAAGAGACGGCTAAAACTGATCGATTACTGATTGATTGCTGTCTGGACGCTGAAAAAATAAATATGTCGACTGATTCATCGTTGCGTTTTGCTGTTGATAAATATGTTGTCCATCATCATTTCCCATCAACTCATTTCCTCTCTCCAATATAATGCCGTCGACAATGATCATATAATCATGTGAATCCTCGCAATTTCCTTTTTTTTTTTACCCTCGATCTTAACTTTCTCTTTTCGTATTGTCTGGTTGTATGTGAGTCATACCTTTACGTACTCTTAGTAGGTCCAGCGACACAAGCCTGCAATATGTGACTTATCTAGGGGTGTCGTTTCATGTCGGTGCATCATATAAAAAATCGTCAATTTCTAATATAATATATTAATTTTAATCATAATCTAATCTATTTAATTAAATGAATTATACCTCGTTGGCTTAACTCTCAAATTTCATATTAAGTTTATAAGTCATACATATCAAAATTATGAGTCATATATAACTAGCCTTATGCACCGGCGTCTCAAAAAATTTGAGCAAAAAGTAAGAAAGGAGGTCTTGGGTCTTGAAGTGTCTGGCCAAAGGTTTTTAGGCATAAATTTGTGTTGGATTCGTGTAGAGTTTTATAGTCATATAATAAATTGTCAGTCTTAACGTGTACCAACTTTGAAAATTTGACCGAATAATAACAAAAGAAGTTCCTAGGCAGTCCGTACATATGTAGAGCCTACATACCCCACAGAAACTTCAAAACACTTACAAATTTCTTCCCTTCCCTCATTCTGTGTTCAAATTCAAAGACTCCCTAAGCCTAAGATTTGGGCAGAGAGAATCCCAGTTGAATGCGTTATTGTACGTGTACTATGTCTTACCTGGATAGCTAGCTAGCAGCTACCACCATATATTTTGTGTGGGTCAAAGTTAAACAGCTAGCTAGCAAAACAAAAGCAATAGGAGATAGCTAGAGCATATAGGTAGGAAAGGTCTATGGGAAAATGAAGGTAGCTAGGTTATATCGGTGGAGAATCAAAGTCCGAGAGAGTGATGAGCGGAATGGGAAGAGCATCCACGACGCACCGTCTGCAGAAATCTAGGCTCCAGATATCTTGTCGGCGACTAAAACTACAGTTTGTCAAAGGAGTTGGGACCCATATCACTGGGACGTCATGATCATACATGATACATATATCTTTGCACAATTTCGCTTATCTTCGGCTTTTGGCTTTACCAGTTTTTCCATCACTGTAGGGCCAAGGGGCAAGGGCCACCGACTGCATGATTTTCTGCAAATCCTAGTTAGTGTTTGGACTGCCAGACCCCTTGCCCATGTAATTGATTTAGAGTACTCCAGTAATTACCAACTCAAACTCATGCCCTTTGAGAAAATTATTTATGATGCCATCTCGGTCTTAATTGCCTTTTAATTGGGTCCAAACCAATGGTCTTTATTTTAGGAATACTTTCATTTATTTTTTATTTTTTATTTTTAAAAAAAACCTAGTACATTCATTAAAAGTTTGAGCTTTGTTACTTACACAACAGGTTGTGCACTTGTTGTGCACAATCTGTTGTGTAACAAGCATTTTTCTTAAAACTATGAAATAAGAGTTCTGTTAGGAGTAGTGTATAACTTTTATTACAACTTTTGACAAACGGACCTATACTCCATGGACATTTACTATGCCAGTTACTAATTAAACAGCTGTCCATGTTCTTTTTTTTTTTTTTTAAAGACAAAGCACTACAAAAAAAAAAAAAGAGAGAGAGAGAGAGGCATTTATGGACCCTTTTTTTTAGACGGTTTTAAAAACCGTCTAGAAAATAAAATTTGCAGACGATTTTTTTGAAACCGTCTGTAAAAAATTTATTATGGACAGTTTGATTAAACTGTCCATAAAATTCTAGATGATTTTAACTAAACTGTCTGAAAATTTTCATTTCTAGATGGTTTTTTTTCGAAACCGTCTGTCAATATTATTTCCAGATGGTTTAATTAAAACCGTTTAAAATTTTATAGACGGTTTTTACCAAACCGTCTATAAATATATCTTTACATGCAGACAGTTTGGAAACCGTATGAAATTCACTTCATTTCATTTTGCATTGAATGTGAATTCATAGTAGTTCATTTCGCATTAAATGTGAAATTTGAAAAAAAATTTCTCTCTCCCTTCGCGTTCTCTCTACATCCACGACTGTTTTCTCTCTCTCGCTCTCTCAGTTTAGCCACCAAGGTATCGCCGACCGTCACATAAAGCCATCACCGCCGTTTGAAGGTACGTGGTCTGACTTTCTCTCTCTCTCTCTCTCTCTCTCTCTCTCTCTCACAGCTCCGGCAAAAAGGTTGAGGACCGACCACCAACTTCCACTGAGGACCACCGACGACCAGAGGTTGCTGTGGCCAAACTACCCCATGGTAAAAAATAAATGGTCAAGGGTTTTGGCCCTTGGGGGTGGCCGAACCACCCCTATGGGCCACGGAAGTGGTTCGGCCACCCCTAAGGGCCAAAACCCTTAACCATTTTTTTTTTTTTTTTTTTTTGCCATGGGGTGGTCGAACCACCCTCAGACCGGTCAAGAGGGTGGCTGAGCCACCCCTCTTATTTTTCTTTTTATTTTTTTCAATTTTTTTTTAGAAAGTTTTTAATTTTTTTTAATTAATTATTATTATTATTATTATTATTATTATTATTATCATTTTATACTAAAACACATGTCAACCCTCAGGGGTTGACACCTGACAGGCTGTTATTTTTTTAACGGAAAATTTGATTGAGTTATTAAATTGATATTTTCTCAAAACAAAGGTATCTGTGATGCGAATTGAAATTGAGGCACTAAAAAATAAAGTTTTCAAAACTTAGGGGCAAAAAACATATTTAACCCTAACATTAATAACTAGATATAAAAAAAAAAATTAAAAAATTAAAATTTTTTTTTTTAAAAAAAAAAAAAACCCAAAAAGTCAAAAAGAAAAAAGCCATGGTGGTGGAGGAGCATAATGGGTTCTCTTATATATATATATATCATCCTGATTGTAAAGAAAAAGCCTAGCTATTACGAGAGCAGTTTAGTGGTGAAATATTATGAGCAATTAGGCTCGAAAACCCTAACCTATTGGAGAGGTGAGTGCGGAGAAGAGACAAATTCTCTAGGATTCTGTCTCAAATAATCATACTATCTATAATATCTCTAATAATAACAAGCACCCTGTGCACTACGACATTGTGGACCAGCCGCCACCCTAGCCTCTACAATGATTTCATACCAAGTTAAATAATATATAATTTTTTTTTACATTACACATTTCACAAACGTCACACGCAAACAACAAAACGACGGACGCAATTTTGCTTAATAACATGAAGTAAACCGACACATTTATCTTTCCTTCAAAATTAATAAAAAAAAAAAAAAAAATCACACTATGTTAATTCTAATAATAAAATAAAATAAAATAAAATTGACTTATATGTTCTAAGGTACTGCTGATAATTTTTGATACGACCTACAATTCAAAATAAAATTAAAGGGTCAAGATTGAAGAGTCTCACACTTAAATTAAATGGGTTAGATTATAGTTAACTTAAATATGGTCTTATATTAATTCATCTATAAGACCTAAACCCGACATGTGACATTTATGATTGACAATTTTTTACACTGTCCGTCAATTCAAAATGAACCCAACACAAATTTAGCATGTTAATGTTTAAGAATCTAACCCATTTAATTAAATAGATTATATCAAAATTAATCTATATAATTTTATATTCTTATTTTGACATGATCCAAATATAAAAAATGTTGTTACCTCTTTTCTAAAAATATCTGTCAGTTAAAAAAAAAAAAAAAAAAAAAAAGAAGAAGAAAAACGTTGTACGTCCAAAGTAACACGTGGGAGTTACGTCTACGGCAGCGTCATTTGGAGGTTGGATTTATAAATAGTGATAAAATGGAGGAGCGAAAAATAAAGCCGACCCACCACGCAACACCAAAACGAGGAAATTCTCTTCTAGAAGGAGACGTCATCGATGATTGTGATCTCACAGCATTGGTGCTTTGTTTAAGGGATCAAAGTTTTGGTGCTGTTGATTATTCCTAATCAGCTCGTACAGCTGCATTTATTTATTACGTGAATCTCTCTGTTTTCCACGACCCCAGCCAATGGTTTCAGTGGCTAGTTTTGCTGGGTCAAGCCACTGCTGCTGCATGACAGCAGTGGTATACAATTATTGGGGCATTCTCTGCAGGCCTATGGAAGCTCCCCACGTGTTTCTCCATCACCTATCATTTCTCAATGCCCACGCTAATCCTCCGATTTGACTTGGGAAATGCAGATTATGAGTGCATTATCATTGCTGAGTAGACAATCACACTTGCACGTTTAATCATCAGCTAATAATCTTTGAGCTTTAGTAGCAGCTGGGTGAAAATTAAACTAGGATCGTCTACAATTATTTATTAAAATTTTAAAAAAATTAAACAAATATTTATGAGAAATCACTTTTACGATTTATATGACCGAATAAATAGTTACTTTAATACTTCCTATGATGCCTTCACTGTATATGGTCTATATGCCTTTGCCTTCCTAATAAGTGGCATTGCAAATTAGTCATTCGATCAGCTATTTGACAGTAAAAATTAAATAAAATTCTATGGGCTATTTGACGGTAAGAATTATATATTCTAAGGACGAATATATAATAAAAGTGAGATAAAAGTGTGTTGTGTAGCATTTTTCTAAAGAAAATAAGTAATGCTATACATCATGCTTTTATTCCGTTTTACTAATGTGTTACTGCCAAAGCAGCATTCTTTTTTAAACAAGGGCGATCAAATTGCCGATTTATAGTGTTATATCAACAAATTAAAAATGATAAAAGCGTGGTGTATAACATATGGGCTCACACGTAGGAAAACAAATTCAATGGTTGATCATAACAGAAAGTAGTTAAAGTTGTGCAAAAGTTATGTAAGAGTTGTGCAATAAATATTATTATATTTATAAAGATAAAAAGTAATGTTATATACTACATTTTTTTATCTTATTTTGTTAATGTGTCGCAAACAATTTGGCTTTGATTTTTTTTTTTTTCACAAATAACTGCAGTAGCACGTTAGTAAAATAGGATAAAAGTATGGTGTATAGCATTTTACTAAATAGTAAAAAAAAATTAAAATTAAAAAAAAAAAATGATGGCTACAAAACTGAAACAAATAATCATTCGATTAATATAGTTCACACAAGAACTTGTAACATTTTACGGACATTTTCGGTCCATAAATTATCAACCAACCTTTTTTGTTTTGTGCCCTTTTTGGGAATTGTTTTGAACCATCTAGTCCCAACAAAGTTTCCAAACACATCACTTCATTGTTCCCTCATAAATTCAGTCTCAATAAATACCCAACATTTACTTCAACTCTCCCAGCTTCCATCAAAGCACGGGACAAAGGATTTTCTTCCATTTTATTTCTGTAGTACCCATTTAATGGTCAGACAATTTGAAAGAAAATATTTTTTTCAAAACACATGCCTATAACTCCTGTACAGAAATTGCAAAAGGAACAACCCCACGTGTCAACTACAGACAGTGTTTATTCTTATTCAGATTTCTAGTAATTTGCTATTTACTTGCATAAATAGATCCCGGACAGTCCATCTTTATGCTCAGATAGATAGATTGTACAATAGCTCTTTTATATTTGCTGTCATCCATACATGTTCTATTAATGTCTACATGATATAGAAGACAATCTTATTCGTATTCAACCTCGAGATAAAGCTAAGGGTGGATGCCAAAGAAGTAGTCTTCCACACACAAAGAGCTATTTATTAGGAAGGATTTAGATCTCGTGCAATAAGATTGTTCATTGTACAATCTTCTATTATGAAGGATTAAGGAATATGATTATCTCTATTTCACTTGAAATGGAGAGGAGCCAGTCCCTTGTCTTACAAAGGGTAAAATTGTCAATAAAAAAAAAAGAACAAGATCTGTTTCCAAGGATTAAATACCATCCATACATGTTATATTAATGTCTACATGATATAGAAGACAATCCTGATGCAATGAGATTATTCGTTGTACTACATTATTTATTAAGAAAGATTTAGATCCCGTGTAACAGAAATGGTGGAGTGTATACTCTGGTACACCCTTTGTCCTATTCTTATATGTTAGAATCTATTTTATTTGCTTAAAAAATAAAAATACATATAAGAGCATGACAAAAAATGTATAAAAGTGTATACCCAGCATTTTTCGTCCATATAAGAGCACTAGCATAGATGCTCTATAATGGTTCCCTTATTTAAATATAAGGAAAATTTCAGAAAAAACTACAAAGAATCTTCCACAGTAGATGCCCTAAATATACATATTTTCCTTAGGTAGCTACAATGCTTCCTTATGTATTAGGTAGCATTGTTGCTACCCAATACCTTATTTTAATTAAAAAAATCTCTCTCTCTTCACACGTTCAAAAAGCACGCACTGCTCTTGTCGTTGGCGAATTCACGGCTCTGCTGACGCCAGAAGTAGAGGAAGATGGTGATCCCGAGGAGGATGGTGGAGGAGGTACCTGAAAATCGGCTTCGGACTTGTACACGGAATCGTTCCTGGTCCGGTGGGACGAGAAGAGAACTTGCTGAATCTGTTTGTTTAAGGAAATTTGCTTGAGCACGGCGAATTTAACATCGTCGAGCAATGCGATCGACAAAATGAAGGAATTGTTGTAGGTGCCCAATTGGGACGTTTTCCATAACATGAAAAGCCCCAATTGTTGTTGTCGTAGCAAATAGAGAGCGCACAGTTCAGACTCGCGCATGCAATCAAATTGGAGGTGGGAGGGAAAGAGGCTGTGGATGTCGGTGGAGAAGTAGAGGATGAGGATGAGGACGGGGAGGAGGACGGCAAGGAGGTAACTCTTGTTGAAGTGGACGGAGGCAAAATGGCGACTTATTGTGGAGTGGAGATCGTCGATGTGGAAGCAGAGCAATGGGGGGAGAGGAGTTGGTGCTTGACGTCGTCGTTCTATGGGATTAGGTTGTGGCAATCGTCCTCTTCGTCAGACGACGAATCAGAGATTCGAATCGAGTTTTCTGCATCTTGGATTCAGATGAAGAAACCGAAGAGATTGGTTGTATGTGGAGTGTGATGAAGAAGACAAGAGAGCAAGAGAGAGAAGAAAAGAAATTAATAAAAAAATAAAAAGTATGAAAAAAAAAGAAAAGAATATTTAATTGATATAAGGAAATATAAGAGAATCTATTGTGAAGTATTTTTTTATAATAGAAAAATAATAATTTTATTTTTTAAATTTAAAAAAAATAATTGAATAACTGTTATTAATGCTCTAATAGTGCAAAATGGTAAGATGGAGGACATATTCCCACGTGTACAGGCCGTATATTTCTTCTGCCTATGAACAAGGGCATTTGGGTTCATGTTTCTTTGGAAGCCAAATGAGAAGGGTAAATAAATTAAGCATATATTCCTTTCAAACCAAACGTCAATAATATCACTGCCCCCAGTTGCATTGGACAAGACCACTCAGGGCAGGTGCTTTAGAAAACCCCACTCCAAGCCAAACCATTTCAATCTCTCTCTTTACCTACCATCGCCTAAATCAGGACTATGATATGAATGCTCTAATGTCACGACAAAAGAGCCAAGATGTTAAAGAAGCCTACTCTTTGCACGATCTCTCTTGTGACATTACTCCTTTCTGCTCTTTAACTCCGCTCAGAATTCCCTGCCCCACGCACTGTAGCATGCAGGGTACAAAGATGAACAAACAAAAAAGAGATTAATGAATAGCTTCTTTTTTTTTTTTGTTTCTCCTTTGATATTTTGTTATCTATTGTTTCTCCTTTTCTATGCAAGTTTTTATCCTCTTTTCCCAGAAGACAGAGAAGGGAATTTAACCATCTTTCTTTTCGACCTTTTAAGGGACTAATTAAATGGATAAATGGGAAACATAAAAAAGTCAGAAAGAGAGAGGAAAGTTCCTGCAAAATATAAAAGGACGACTTTTATTTATAAAGAACTAGAAAAAAAGAAGAAGAACCAAACAAAAACATAATACTGAAAATTGCTTTAGCACACATCATGAGCATAGTAGCTAGGGGTAGGGCAATAAACTATGACAATCATGAGTAGGGCAAAAATTGAAATCCAGAAATGGGGTTTTGTTTTGGAGTGTCTGGTGGGTCTGCGTTATCATAACAAAAGTTGAATATATTATATAGTTGCAGATATAATAAGATTAAGATACACAATATATAGAATGGAATTGCAAGGGTTGGCTGTCAGTCGTTTTCATACTGAGGTGGTGGTTTACTTAATAAAAAAAGAGCAGCAATGAAGAGGGGAATAGTTTTTCTTTTCATTGATCGATGCTCGTAGCCTATATCTTTTTGTTCTTTTTGTAGTAGTTGTTAACTTGTTATCCCAGAAAGAAATGTTGTTATCATAGGGAGTAGTACTACGAGAGAGGAAGATCCCAATCCAAATACCAAGAGCCCCAAATCTGAGAACAAATCTAAGATCAAATACATAAAGGGAGCTAGGGAGCACCTGAAACAGAAAGCCCAAAAAAATGGGTAAAATCAGATGCGCACGTGTGCATCAGAACAGAGATTGAGCCCAGCAGCGCAGCAGATCAAGAAGCCGGGGACCAGATGAACAGTTACTGGGAACTTTAAGGTTTAGGAGGCCACGCTAGCTCTTGAGTTGGTGTACTAGAAAGTAGAGAAACCACACAAGCAATGGAAAAACAAAATAAATGAAAAGAAGACAATAAGAAAGAAGGGAAAAGAGAAGAGGTGGCTTATTGGCCTGTATAGAGGTCAATTATAATCTGATCTACAACGTCGTGTGAGTGCTGATATCTAATGGAAAGAGATATATAATAATAAAGTTTTATTTATCTAGAGTTTTCTAACTTATAATAATTAATTTTATACTGTGCGGTCTTCTTCTGATTGGAGCTTATAAATTACCAGGTCAAGAGGAAGAAAAAAAGGGAGCTGAACAGTACTGAATGATATAATAAATGCTGGTTTTTTTTTTGGTGAAATATTAAAATTTTGATTACTCCTTTGCTTGCTACTGTATCACTGTATGTGTATGTGAGCTTCTTGTAAATGATATCGATGGCTTAACAAGGAATCATGAGTGCCATACTGGTCGATCTATTGCAGAAGGAGAAGAATATATATATATATACTATTTCCAAGGGATGAAAAGAGAAAATAGATTTCTCAATTTATAAGAGAATCGGCAGAGATATATATAACCTCATAATAATCACAATTAAACGTTAAAAACAGATATGAAAATTTTAAAAGAAGTTTCTAGAGAAAAAGGGAAATAAAATTGGTAGAACTATACGGTGGAAGTAGTAGTAGTAGTAGTGGAGGTAGTAGCTGTTTGAGCAGCACTACCATTTCCCTCACCAACACCAGAAGCATCACCTACTTGACTCAGCGACGCCACAGACACATTCTCTGCCGGCGAAGCCACCACCGTATCCGCCGAGGCAGTGGGCCTTTTTCGCTTCTTCTTCTCATAAGGAATCCCTCTGGCTTTGGCCTGCCCTTCCCTAACCTCCCTCAAGTAAATCCTGACCGCCTTGGCTCCGAACGGGTTCGACTCCGGGCGTCCACCGTTCTCCTCGTAGGCCGCTCTCAGACGTCCGATCAGTGCGTCCAGGCTCCCCCAAGCTTGCTTTAAAGGACAAGCACATGGGGCTGGAGGGTTTGGGTGCCCGAAATAAGGACACCCCGTGTTATGGACCTTGGTCTTCCCGAATTGGTCCAAGTACTTCAAGAACTCGATCACGTGCGCGCCACTGCACCGGGCTAGAGTTAACGGCGGCTTGTGGTTCTTCAGGTACTGTAAGAAGGTATTCCAGTCTCGCCGCTTCTGCGACTCGTAGCGGCTCGGCGGCGCAGGCGAGGAGCCCTCAGCTGCGGCTGAGCCTGTTGCCGACGGACCCTCTCCTCCGCTATTCGGGTCGGATGCACCGGCACCTGAAGCTGAATCCATGATCAATAACTGGGTCTGAGCTTGATCGGTTACCAAATTTACCTATTTTCAACACCTGGGAATGCCTTTTGTCTCTTCTGTAATATTGCTAGAAACCTCAATTTCTGCAGTAGATGGGGTTTCCCTCTCTCTCTAACACAAAGACCATCACTCTCTCACTGATCCTTTTGGGTGTTTGATCCTGGATGATATCAAGATTTTGAAGGGGCTGCTCCTTGGATCTTTTCACGGGAAAGAGTTTCTTTTCGTGTTGCTTCTTTCATGAGAAAGAGAGAGAGAGCGAGAGAGAGAGAGAGAGAGAGAGCTTGATGATGGGACGTAAAAAAGTATGGATGAATGAATGAAATACGAATGAGACTCCCTCCTCTCGCTTAGAGAGAGAGTGAGAGAGAGAAAAAAAAAAAAAAAAGGAGAGAGCTTTAAAGAGAGAAAAAAAGAGACTAATCTGTGTAATAAAGAAAGAAACTATTAGAGAGATAGAGAGAGAGGGAGAGGGAATGGTGGAAGAATTCGCAACACACGTGGTGGCCCCATTGGACATGACATGGTTACTATTCACCCCCGGGGGAGCTCTCCACTCTCTTCAATATATAATAATTTCACTCGCGGTTAAGAGCGCCTGAGGGCCACTGTTGTTTTTCAACTGCATGGTACCCACTAGTGAGGGAGTATCTGGGTGCGTGGTTTGCCGCACCCGTAGCGGAGCGTGGGCGTAAACACTGGCCGTGGATCCGGTGGCATTTCAGTCCTGCTGAAGTCAAACGCTTCAAGGTCATCTTATCCAAGGTTGGTTTGTTCGGACGCTATACTTTTCACGAAAAAAATTTATTTTACATGTTTGATGTTTGGTTCATTTAACAAAGGGGAATATTACTAGACCTGGATATTACTATTTTATAATTGAAATAAAGTGTTAATAAAAATTAATTTATTATTAGTAAAAACTTGTAAAAATTATCAAAAGTTAATTTTAACCATATGTAATTCTATTTATACGACCGTCTATTAAATAGTATTTTTAATGTGAATTAACAAAAATAAATAAATAAAATCTTCTACTTAAGCTCATAGATTTTTTGTTGGGAAATCTTTGTAAAGAAACATAAATAATATATTATAACACTATTTAACACAAAAATTTAAGTTATTGGATTTGAATCTAATTGTATTATATTAATCACTCACATATATTATATCTTTTAATGTGAGATTTAATTATTTGTATTCTAACAATCTCTTCCACATGGACCACATATGTGAGTTCATTACCACATCAACTATATTTTTCTTTGAACGAATGTTTTTATATAGTGTCACATGCATGTTAATGTAAGTTATGTGTTTCTTAAGTCTATTTTACTATGGGAAACAACAAATCAACAACCTTATAAAAATTCATCATATATACTAATATGAGTGCACGTGATTGTTGTAAAAAAAAAAAAAACAAAAAGTGTGAGTGGTTAATATATATGATCAGATTCAAACCCATTAACTTAAGCTTTTAAGCTGGTGTGATGTCCGAACATATATATATATATATATATATATATATATATATATATATATATATATATATTGATGTGTTCTTGGTAAATTTCCTAACCGATTCTCTCCGTAACATATATATTGCATTTAGAGAAATGATCCCTACACTCATTTCTTACAACAGCCCCACAACAAGCTGACGTGGCTGATAATATTTTATTATTTTTTTGTTTTGTTTTCATTTTTTTTTTATAAAAAATTAATAAAATATTACCAGCCACGTCAGCTTGTTGTGGGGCTGTTGTGAGAAATGAGTGTAGGGATCATTTCTCTTGCATTTAACATTAGTTCCTATCCGGTCCCAATATAAGAGTAGGAGATAAATATATTTGAAAGTCTTTTAATGAGACCGTAATACAATAATTATATATATATATATATATATTAAAATACTATTTAATCCAAAAATTTAAACTAATAAAGCTAAACCCCATTATATTACTATAATATTAATTAAATGATTAATTCATTATTTTATATTAATTTAAATTTTTTAAATAAATAATAATTTAATGTACTATCACAACAACCGTATTTCAAATCTTAATAAATAGTGATTTAATGGCCTACCTTTGGGGAACCGCCCTTTGAGTACAATGGCCGTTGTGAATGTCATTAATTAACAAGATCTTCAACAAGAAAATGGGAAAGAGAACTAGTTTTCATCTGGTTGAAATCAAAAGAGAAGGTCGAACAAATTGGCTTAATTCGATGATCACGGGACCAGCTTTGACCTTTCTTTTGACGAGATTGATAGTGCAAGACAAAAAAACAAAAATTAAAAGATTTCAAAATTATTTCTTAAAGGCTTTAGCTAAACATTTAAAATTAATAATATTTTTAAAATAAAAAATAAAAAAATTGTTATATTGGTCCATGTAATTTGAGGTTTTGACAAATAGTTCTACGTGATTTAAAAAATAACTAAACACTCCCTACTCCTAGGATAAGAAAAAACAAATGCATCGGTACGAGTGCTGATAAAAAAGTTGATAGAATTATGCTAGAGTTTTGTTGATGCTTGAGGTTACCGGTCTGTTTTCAGGCCGGTGCACGTGTACTAAGAAATGGAAACTCTGCTAAAAAAATGGTTTTGTTCTATTGGACACATGATGAATAAGAAATTAGGAGCTAGATACATTAAGGGCAATTAGAAGGCAAGATTTTGGATTTGATTAGTGAATTTTAATAAAGAGAAATGATAAAATTAATTAAGAGAATAAACAATTTTCCCGATATAGGCATGTGATTGGACTCGAATAATTTAACAAGGGTGAAGCCAGCTTTTAGACTTTGGGAAAAAAAAAATTTGTGGGTGCCCAAAAAAAAAACAAAAAAATTTACTCTTTTTTTTTTTTTTTTTGAAAAAAAGTTAGAGGCTTGGGGGGCCATGGACCCCCTAAAGCTCTACCTAGCTACGCCCCTGCGAATAAACTTCATAGGCTTAAAATTTCTCTGGTATATATTGATATAATTTAATTTGGATTTAAAATTAAATATGGTAAGAGAGAGGAAAAAAAAATACATTTTAGTGTTTATAAGTGAAAAATGTTATTCGAAGTTAATCGTATCCAAGCAGGAATATCTAAAAGTAATCAAGAGATCTTAAAAAGTAATCAAGAAATCTTTTTTAAAAAAATCCACTCACATATTTTAATAGCAATTATAATGAAAGATTTTGAGAGAGATTTTAATAGCAATTAAAAAAAAAAACATGAGTTTGGTCTGGTTAGACTAGTTGAAATTAGAATATGTGTCTCGTAACAGGAGACACGAAACATGTATCTCAATCTCAAAAAATTTAGTTCAAACTAAAACTTGATCCAAGCTGAATCCAACTAGCATGATCAATGCAAGTAGGGGTATACAACCGGTTGTTGTTGTGGTTATTTCCTTATAATCGCAACCGTAACCTCATAACCGTAGCCGCAACCGGAGTATCCAATTATTACCAACTGCAATTATAAATTAAAAACCGGTTATTAACCGGGTAACTGGTTTTCATACATTGTTATCTTTTTTAGTTTTTTTTTAATCCAATATCCAACCCTTCAATATTCAATGCTAAATAGTAAATACTATTGGACATGCATAATTTCATTTACTATTCATCATTCATTCATTTTATAGTTCACAATCAAATTCAAGGATTAAATAAAATGATTGTAAAGAAAATCAAACAAATAAATATTATAAAATATAATGACAATTGTATTGTAATTAAAATATGATGACAAATCAAAAAAACACCAAACCTTCATATTAAACTACTTAAGATGATTCATTCCTTGAATTTAAAGGTTGAGTTTGAGGCTCATCTACAATAAATATAATTATTTTAGTGTGTGTGTGTGTGTATATATATATATAAACCGGTTACCGAATTATTAACAGTTTCCTAAAAACTTTGTAAGCGATAATCGCAATCGGGGTACTCGATTATCCGGTTTTCTGGTTTTCCAATTATCCGGTTAGCAGTTACTGACGGTTATTAGTGGTTTCTAGTTATTAGCAATTAATAGCTGCCCCGTTTGTACACCCCTAAGTGCAAGTCACTTGTATAGCTTGAATAGTGAATTACGTTTCATTTCTAAACTAAAATCAAATAGATGAATCACCTGAGTCGAATGGAGGAGCAAAAAGTATGTTGCCATGACGGTCAAGATTGTGATAATTACTCACCTAGAACATTCACATTTGACTCAGTAAATTTTTTCTCCATTTTAACTAAAATCCTATGCTCTTCATTTTATTATAAAATGGATCCAAGATACTGTTCCATTTCAATACTCTAGAGGTAGATACAGTGGACCCAATTAAGAGTATTCGCATCCGGTTAAGCAAATTTCCTTTCTAATTTAGCTAAAATATATTTTAGATATCACTTTTCTAAAGCACTTACTTCTAGCTCGATCACTATTTTAGCTATCCACTTTTACTATTTTATTTAAATATTATTTCTCAAGAATTTATTTATTCTTTTTTTATCATCCAAGTAGCCAAAAAAATGAAAATGCTCTAATGCATTTATCAGAAGGAATTGGGATTAGTTGCAATCTCATGCATGTACAAGGAACAAGCAATTGTAGGGATCCCAATATATCCATCAAAAGATGTATATATAACGTGAAAATAGTAGTCTATGATATAGTGTGACTGGCATTTCGTGAAGGCAACCCTTTCTCACTAAATGAATAAAAAATTAATTAAAGCACCCTTTTATATAATTAGTATTTCCACCCCCACAAAAAAACTCTCTAATAATATGCTTAATTTGTTCTCCATGCTCGCTCATGCAGGGACGACAGTGTTCAACCCCACGAAATCGCTTTTATTTCTAAACACACAACAATATTGGTGGTATGTCTGTGTGGCATGACCTAATTTGGGAAACTCTTGCTTTGGGACTCATTTTCCTTATAAGTGATATATATGCGATGCTGATTGACCGATATGACCTGCTGAAATGACCCTTACAAAATGTGTATCTCCAATCTAATCTCTCTCCTCTCCCTCTTTGTGACCCATCCAAATATGGGAACATGATGGAACCCCATTTACAGCCCTATTTGTTCTTATATCTATTCGTGGACCTCACTGGCGAGCTACAGGATTGCCCTCTACATGTATAATGCGCATTTTTTTTTTTTTTTTTTTTTAAAAAAAAATTTACTTATAATTTTTTATCTTTTAATTATCATTTTTATAATTAAGAATTCAAACTTTAAAAAATGTCAATTTAAAATATTTATTTTTCAATTTTAACTATCCGTTAAATCCTCTCAAAATATCTTATTTTTTTAAGAAAAAAAATTGTAAGGATTCAAGTGTTGTTCAGAATTTAATGTAATTTATCAAAATACTCATGCCTGAAACGTTAAAAAATTGAACTCTGCAATGTAGTTTTTCTACAAATGTTTTATATCTTACTCAACTGTTTTTTATGTCTAGATGAGGGAAAATATTTATGAAAGATTTTAAATTTAGGTTCATTTTTTCCTTAAATAAATAATAAAAAAATGACTTGAAAATGTTATTATGTTATTTTCACTAAAAATTTAAGAATAATAAAAAAAATCCCTTTTTTCCCGGGGTGGCTCTAATGATATTAGGAAAGATCTGGTTACATTTGCATTATTACTTCAAAATGTCACCCTCTAAAATTTCTAATACCATTTATAATGATTTAAGAAAAGTGCTAACCAAATCTATGTTATTGCTTTCAAATGACTAGTTAAATTATAATTGGAGCTCTTTAGAATTACTTATGTTGAGATTTGTGTATAAATTTAAAATAGAATAATAGCGGAAGCAAGAGAGAAAAAAGAGACGGTATTTATATAGTTCGGTCTATGATCTATGTCCAGGTACATGGTAAAGCTTAAAGGGCTACATTGTGCTAAATAACTTAATTGTTTACAATACATAGGTATCTATTTATATATAGTTGAATAAGTCGACCAATACAAATAAATTTAAATTGACTTATACAAGAAAACACAAATCAACCTATACCAGAAAATATAAATCAATAATATTATATTCATAATATATTTTAACAACTTATAAAGTCGAGTTTCATATAGTAAAAGACCAATATGAGACTTAACACTTAGAAAACTTTTATATATAATTCACCCATTTAGTATGGACAATCCACCTACATACTTACATAGTATGGGAGTAACTAGTTTTTTGGGGTGTCATAAAAATATATGGGGTTAGGAAATATTCTCAATTGTAAGTAAATTGTAAATTGGCTTATTTAATTCATGTAAGCTCATTAATATGTATTAAGCCTGAAAAACTAGTTAAGGTTAAGGCTCGTCAAGAGGCAACTTCAAAAAAAGCCTAGAAATACCTTGGAAGTATCAAATCCTGAGATATTAGGGCTGTACGTTGGAGATATGGATCTCGGATTTGTTGGAAATGAATCTCGGAGTCAGAAAATCAGTTCTCACCCAATCTGAAACAACAGTTGAAATTAATATCATCTATAAATAAGTGCAAAACACTATATATGAAGGACGAGAAAATTTTGGTTAATAAAGACTTGATTTAAATTCTTTCAAAAGTATTGATTTAGGTATCGGAGTGAGTCCAATTAGCACTCCCACGAGCTTATTTGTTGATATTTGTTATTTTGTAAGAAAAAAGAAAGGACTTTACAACCGCTTGTATCGGCGTACTGAAAATTGTACTGATCGACGGTGGGCACTGGGCAACATAAAGAAAGGGAAATGAGTTTTTTTCTTTTTTAGGGGGGGTGGGGGTGAGGTTTTTCGCACAATGGGAGGGATGAAAGTGCGGAGAAGAAGAAAAGGCCAAAAGAGAGGAAGAAAGATGGTTGAAACTTGAAAGAGAAAGGAGAGAGAGGAGGAAGGAGATAGGACTCTTTCATGGAAACCTGGCCTATAGGGAAGGTGGAGATCATGGCCCCACTTGATCTCCGTGACATCTACATCATTCTTTAGGCAAACCAGGGAGAAATATTATTTTCACAATATTTGGTTCATAATTTTTATTTTCAAAATTAAATATAAATTCAACTGTTGTTTGTCTTTTTCTTTTTTTTTTTTTTAAAAAAAACGTACTGATGAGTACGTATAGTAAAATTATATTTAAAATTTCAAGAAGAAAGAGTCATTCCAAATGCCAAAATTATATATTTTTATGGGACAATCCATCTAAAATTCATTTTTATCCACCTAATTTTTATTTTTTATTTTTTAATTTTATCCCCTTACCTAACACTTTAGTTCCACCCTTTATATAGATATAATGCAAGTATTTACTAACTATATATGCAGAGAAAGAGGAAGGAAGAAAGCAGTAACTAACAAATAATGGATGAACTTTTTTTTTTATATATAAAAAAATAATAATAATAAATAAATAATGGATGGTGTAAGAGTAAAACCATAAATAATCTAAGGGTGCGTTTGGGATTGCGATTTCGTAGACAATAAGTGCGATTTTAAATCAAATCGCAGAACATAGATCGTTTGGGAACTGCGTTTTTAAAAATTGCGATATGAAAACGCAAAAAATCTGCTTTTTCAAATCGCAGATAAGATAGTGCTTTTTTGAAAACGCAGAATTTTAAAGGTAAATTCGCGATTTTAAAGGCTAAATTGCAATTTTGCCAAATACTTAACTGCGTTTTTAAAAATCACTTTTTTCAAATCACACATTTTAAAATCGTTATTTTAAATCACACTTTTTGAAATCGCAAACCCAAACGGACCCTAACTAATATTTTGTACGTTTGATACTTCAAATATGGGAGCATTAAATGATGAATTATTCTGAAACGTCCATTATTGTTATAGATGCTTTTTGTTGCATCTTATAGATATTTAAAGCTGATAATTAATTATGGCTAGAAAGGAACAAAAAAAAAAACTAATTAAAGTTGGTGAAGATGAGTTGGTTTTATTTAATATGTTTTGAAATGGTGCACGCAACTGATCTGCCGATCGATAGTGCTTCCCTTTCAGAATAGACTTCTTTTTTTTTTTTTTGTCTGATTTTATATCATGATCAATGGGATATATGACATTTATTATAAACCCACATAACATTGCTGATATTTAGTAATGAATCTTTATAATCAAGAGCATTTAAGTTCAAGAACTTCCATGAATGTACTCCTCTATATATATATATATATATATATATATTCTTGTGGCTGAAAAAGATAAAACTTCCATGTTTATTATCCAAGTTATTGTGCTTCCAATTTTTAAAGATTGGGCCCGTTTGATTTTTGTTTGGAAGCCTAAAAAGTGCTTTTAGTATCTAAAAAAAAATTCCACAGGAAAAAGTGTCGGTTTAGTGAAAAAAAATTCCCATCCTCCCTCTTCTCTAATCGACTGGACGTTGTACTTTAAAAAAATAAGAGTGTGACAACCTAACAAACACTTAAAAACAATCAGTATAGTGTAATTGTTGAAATGATGATTTGAAAAATGATGGGCAATATCCCACTATATAGCCAATTTTCACTGTTTTTATATATAAAAAGATTAAAATTATATATATATATATATATATATATATATACACACACACCACACATTTATCTTAATTTTATCTTACGTACTAATGTAGCATAATTTAGTAACTATATATATATATATATCCAATGGCTACTATATTTTGTCACGTCAATATAATAGAATAAATATGTGGTTATAGCATTACTCATAAAAATATATAGGAAAAAAAAAACTTCATGTCTTCTAAGTAATAAATATGAAAGCTAAATGTTTTCTTGATGTTTATTTATTTCTCAATCTCTTGAAAGTTGGTTGGAGTGTTGCAATGATTTCTTGAAATGAAGATGAGTCTTTTATTGTTAAGATCTTGGTTTATCGAATCTAACGGTATACATAATGTCATGCCATTTAAAATATATATCACATTTTTATCATATTTTGTTGGTATGGAACTGTCTATCAACCCTTGTTTTTTTTTTTTTCCTTAACAATAGTATCTTCAATAAGTGATTGACAGTGTCACATTTTATCACATTTTTATCTTATTTTGCTGATATGGGATTGCAATCGGCTCCTAATTTTTTTTTTTCTTTTTAACAAAGGTAAATCCAATGGCTAATTGGCAATATCATATCAGTAAATTGAGATAAAAGTGTGGCTTTAGCATTTGTCAATCAATATTACATCGATCAGTTAAATCTAATATTGACTAAGAAATGACAACTAAACCCTAAACCCTAAATCTAGCTCTTAGAATGCAATGGAGAGAATCCAAGTGGGGAGGTTTAATTTTATCCCTTGTGATATTCAAAAGAATTAATTAATGTCCAATATGAAACTCACGGATCTAGTGATTCTAGTCAAAAGATTAAATCAAGATTTGCAAATCCAGCATTTTGGGTTGGAATTTGTAACATTTTGAGATACTAGCTAGTAGTACTGTTCAAGGATTCTCAGCATCACATGTTTGGAATTGGAGATCTTATTCTAAATCTCCCAACTTGACTACTGCAGCTTTACAATTAACTTCAGTTTACTGTATGTTAAGATTAAGATTCTATTATCACCCAAATAATATATAATAATATCTTGATTAAGTTGGTCGCTGACTCCCGTGATGCATTGTCGCGAATAATATCAAGCAACTTGATCATTTACTTTTCTTCAATTATCGTAATACTAAATAAATCTGATTAATATACCACTAATCCGTACTTATTTCTCTTGAAATATTCATCAGCCATGATGCCCAAAGGTAATAAAAACTACCCTGGCCAGAAAGATTCTTCACTAAATAAATTCTGTAGTCATACTATATATAGGTAGCCTCGTGTTTACAGATCTCCTTTAGTTGCCAGCTCAAGATGGAATTTCTGACCAAAATTCTCCTATAAATATACACGTGAAATAGTCTTTTAGACTAGTAGCTATGTGTTCTTATCGTAGAAGACTATATTATTATATCTCACATATTTGGATATTCAAATAATCTCACCCGGTGGCGTTTAGTCGTGTACCGAGAGTAGGGTTATCGCTATGCATCGAGTCTGACGTAGTTGGATAGGCCTCTTTTGGTTTTTGTGTCTGTTGGAGTTGAAATAATTAGAAAACATCTGACATCACCTCTGACAAATGTGATTTTCAAATTACATTCGGCTTCTAATATTCGAAATTGGACAGGGTCAGAATAGTCGGAGATGGGCTAGAGACAAAGACATCTTCGCCCGAGTATGATGAAGACAAATCCAAGCCCTCGTGTTCAGCTAGCAAATATAAAACATCTTCGTCTTGAAACTTTAAGCTAAGTCCTATTTTCTTTTCTTTCGATATTTTCTTAACCATCTTTTGACGCATCTTTTATACAATTTTTTTTTTTTTTTTTTGTGCCTATCTTTTATTTCATGTTGTTTACGTAAGAATTGAATGCAATATATGATATATATGAGAAATGAAATCTCTGCACATGAGAGATTTCAAATAATCACTATATAAGATTATTTATGATAGCTATTAAGTTACAAATTTAACTCTTAATAGTAACATTTTCTTTACTATAATTTTTTAGTATAAAAAATAGTGAAAAAATATTTCCGTTTTGTCATGAAAAATAGTACCAGAAGTTCTGGTTGCTTTGGCTGATCGTGCCATGGATTTTTGGCCGTGGCATTCAATTTGTCAGAAGAAATCTAGCAAAAGAAAAGAAAAAACATATATATATATATATATATATATATATATATAAATAAAGTAAGAGAAGACAAAGGTAATGTGATTGGTGGGAAATGACGTGTTAGGTGTGATTCTCATAAAAGCTCTTTGTATTTGAGTGAAGAGACAAAAGGGAATACGAGAACACTGTCCTATATACTACAAGTTTTCCTATAGCCTAATTGCATATATTCTTAATAAATGAGATTTTAAAATATGTAATCGGAACGAGATGTAAATAATAAAAATAAAAATTGAATTTAAGATTTTTGTTTTGTTATATTATTATATTAAATTATTATATATTTTAAAAATTTAAGATGATAAAAAATAAAAAATTTAATTATTTAAGTAATATTTTAACTCTATGGGAGGGTGTTGACCACGTAAGCTAGAGAAAATTTATTGAGGAAAAAAAAAAATGCAAATATGCTAAAACCTTGCACCTTGAATTGTTTTATAGACATAGGGGGACAAAAAGTGCAATTCCTTCAAGAGTTGTCGTAAAAACCAATTACCATGGGAGATTTGATGTGTGAAGGTGCATTTTATTATGGTGTGATTATCCATAAAACGGCCGCCAATGGATAGATCCTTGTCTTTAAGAACGTTCTTTGGTGTTTTATGGTGTAATCATTCTTAAATTTTTACTTTAATTCTTATATTTTTGTTGGTGGTCGGGGTGAAGCTTAAAATTGTCCAAAACAAAGGTGAAACGCCTTAAGAAAAATAAAATGAGAGGATGCCATTTGACATGATTTTTGAGTGAAGAAACTAAAGCATGACCAACCTCCTTCTTCTTCTTCTTCTTCTTCTTTTTTTTTTTTTTTTTTTTTTTAAAAAAAAAAAATTATTTTTTCTTTTGTTTTCTTTCATCACCTATAATCTTTTGCTTCTTGGTTTTATCGTATTTTATTTTTATTTTTTATATTTGATATTTTATACTTATTCAGAGCATTAATTTTAGTTGGTCGTTGTAACGATATTTTGATTGCTTATCATTGACATGCCGTTGATTTTAGTATACAATAAATTAAATCCTAATTACAATAGACTGTCTTACAAAAATGATAAAATGGATTAGCCATATTATTTATTTAAGATGATAAGTTCACATAACTTGAACAGAAAAATTTGATTAGTAATTTTACATTTTGTAAAGTGATTATTCAAATCCGGGTCAACAAATGTTTGGCTAAAATTTAGCTAAATAACCATTTTTTTAGAAAAAAAAATGTAGCTACCCACTTTTCCAAAGTATCTATATCTGGCTGAGCATTTTAGCTAGCAACTTTTACTACTGAATTTAAAATATTCTTTCTTTATCTATTTTTACTTCCCAAAGATGAGAAAGAATCATATTGATTATTTTATTAATTTAATAATTTACCTTCTGCATTGATGAGCTATAATGCTCAGCGTAACAGCTAGTCAAATCTTTAGCCGAAATGGTTGGCTGAGGGAGAATTTTTTTTGAATATTTTTACTATAAGGCTAGCTAAAATAATTTTTTTAAAAAAAAGGCAATTCCTTTTATGTGTTTAATAAATAAATAAAAACATAAAAATACTTAAAATTATTGTCACATCTATGTCACATCATAAAACCTTCTTTAAAAAAAAAAAAAAATCATTAACAAACAAAGTCCGTTACTGAATAAAGTATTTCAAGTTTGTGAACCGCCTGAAATTATAGTGTCCTACACTATTTTTAGACATTCTTGGTATGCTAGCTTGCCTCTCTCATCAAATGGCCAGTCTCAAGATCAATAGAAGCGTAAATTTTAGCGCTCACAACTTAATTAACAAAATAGAATGCTTTATCATGGTTTTCGGGTAGCATTTTCATCTTATTTTTCTTTTGCTGAATATTCATCTTGATAGTGCATGGGAAAGATTTCCTTGTAATTTTTCTTTTCTTTTTCATATCATCTATATTTTTTTTTTGGATTAGGTTGTGTTTGTACAGACAAAGGTTGTGCCGGCTGGACTTGTTTTATGCTTGAGTGAACTTTTTAGGGCTTGTTTGGTAAGTAATTGTGTTGTGAAATATTTGTGTGTTGTATAGTAAAAAGTGATTGATGTGATATAAAATTTGAGAATGTTTTATAGAAAAGTGAAAAAGTTTTGTTTTGTAGTGAGTTTTTTTAATTGAATAATAATAAAATATAATTGATGTGATATAAAAAATGTAAAAAAGTTAGAATGTTTTTTATTTGATATTTTTGAAAGAAATGAAAAGAAATAGAGGAAGAATAAAACTGTTCAAAAGTATTTTTGGATTGGAACAAATTATTTGAATTTAGTCTATTAAATTGACATATATTCTTAGAACACGTATTTTTCACATGTATTTTTCATAAAATTAATAGTGTAAAATACATGTGAGAATCACGTACTTTAAAAATAAATATCAATTTAATATATTTTCTCCGACACAATGTAAAGAAAAACTTTATCAGATGAATTATTGTTGACACAAAGGCATGCTCGATCGTTTTGATTGATGGGTTATCAAGACAATCAGCTTAGCCGCCGCTCCCCAATGAAAGCTACTGATCGATCATCATAGGAAGATGAAAATACAACCTAGGAGGACACCATTGTAGTCATTGTCATCAATATATATAATAGGACATAAACTTCTTTATCTTTCAATTAAAATAAAATAAATTGAAAAAAAGAAAAGAGGCCAGGACGATGATCTTCCAAAGGCTAGTAAGGGAAGAAGATATATGGTGGTTACATCGTACGGCCTATGCAATCTTTGCCTTTTAAAAAAAAAAAAAAAAATCAATTTTGTCATGTAAAAGAATTAAAGGGCATCCAATGCCTTCCCTCACAAATTCTTTCTTAGACAACAAATTCAAGACAAAAGATGTCAATATCTAAACCCCACATTTTTTTTTATTATTTTTATAATATTTTATACAAACTCCTTTTCTTTTTCTTTTTTAATTTTCTAAAGCAATATTTTATACTAACTTGTAAGTGCATATTTTTCATAGGTAGCCATGCCCCCACCACCAACGATTCCTTTTAATCATTCATCACCTCAAGCAATCAAAGCTATGCTAAGAAAGTGAGACATGCACCCGGCCAATAGATTGGATAGAGCCTGTGGCTCGAGATGATTTTGGTTTCTGTTATTGAATATATATATATATATATATATATATATATATATATAAAGGACCAGGACATTCTCCAAACATTAAGTGAGATTAATTAGTGTTTTTTAAACAAAAAGGATTGGAGCGAGTTTTGACCTTGATTATCAATATTCAATAACAAGAGATGCATGTCGTATGATCACTAAATATATAACTTGATGCAAGCCAAATTCTACTCGAGATAAATAACATACTGTCATTGTGATTAATGTTTTAATTCTTTACGCTTAATTCTTTATTATTATTATTATTATTATTATTATTATTATTATTATTATTATTATCATTGTTGTTGTTATTATTGTTATTTAAAGCATGTACATATATATGCCTGAATTATCCCATGGGAATAGTCTCTTTTTTTTTTTTTTTGTCATAATTTATGAAAAGAGAAAGAGAAATACATGCATTTTATTTTTTTATTTTTTTATAACTAAAGAACAATTAATGTCTACTATAGCTTGTTAGTGCTAATTAATGCTGGAATTTCTTAATAATTAACCAGAACTGTTTTCTGTTTGGTGTTATTCCTTGCAGCTTATTCAAGGAGCTGGAGGAATCCTGCACCCCTTGAGGATTTGGTTCAGGCACAAACTTTATTTAGTTGTCCACCAACTCTCAAAAATCTTGCTAGGGTTCTAATTGTTAATGCTTTAATTAAGATGGTGCTTTTTATTTTTTATTTGAAAAAAATGTTCTGAAATGCAAAAGTAGTTTTGAATGTTTTGTAATTTGTATTATAAGATTGTACGTTAATGTTTTTATTTTGAATACAAAAAATAAAAGAGAGAATTTGAAAATGGTTTATAAACAAAGCCCTAATAAATTATTTTTAAACTTATGGTAATAATCCACACACACAAAAAAATAAAAAATAAAAAATAAAATTGTCCACACTTGCAACAATTTGATAATGCTAATCCACAGGCATGATAATTAGGTCTTATTTTTCTCGTGGTCAATATAATAACTAAAAGAAATATTTTTATTTTGAATACTAAAAGAAATATTTTTAGTATCCTATGTGTTAAATTTGTGAAAGCCTATAGGCTAAGGCTAAAAAAACTCTAGTGACCAGTGTAAGCTTAAATATTTGGACATGCATGAGTTTCTGACACCTTGTCACTAGAGCTTTTAAATTGCTTTACAAGGCACCATTGATCTAAAAGGCCAAGACTTGTTGACCACGAGTACTGCCTATATATATTAGGAAGAAAATTTATGATTTGTTAAAATCAATAGATTTTTTTAATCCTTGATTATTACTAATTAAAATGATTTTAAGAGAATTAAACTGTCATATATATATATATATAAATAAATGATGATTCAACATGGTATTAGAGAGATGTTCTGAGTACAAATCATGAATCTGTATTTACTATTTATTTCAATTAAGAGTCTTATTTGTTAATGATGAAAGCTTAAGATTTTAGAATAAGTTGAGTTCAAGCCATGTCTTCGAAATTCACCCATCATTTTCAATTAAATATTGTGTGCATTTAGTCTCACTTATAAAGAGGAGGTTGAACCACACGTGAAAGTGAGAGAGTTAAAACACATAAGAGGTGGTGGTTTAGTAACCCCAAAAAAATTCTTAAAGTGGTTGAATATATATTAGGGTGAGAGTTCGACTTCTAAAATGAGAATCATCAATTTTATTAGTATTAGCCGTCTTGCGTCCTACTAATGTCCTGATGGAGTTGGATATGGGTATACATTTTTTTGAATAAAATTAAAATAAAATAATAAATGTTAAAATATTAATTAAATGAAATAATAACTTTAACTCTTTTTGTTTTCTCATATCTAATGTACGACATTTATTATCTTAGAAGTATCCTTTCTATCCAAGACAAAATTTGAATTCTTTCAAAAAAAAAAAAAAAAAAAAAGGAAAATTTGAATTTAATACTTAGAAGTATAGAGGTAGTGTTGGTGGTTAAATGATCATTGTTCAAAGCATCGATGTTTGAATGGGGGTATCTTAGATGTAGTACACGTGTCCTTGTTATATTTATTACCCCCCACCCCCCACCCACCTTTCATATTCTTTGTTTCCAGACTGATGTAGGGTCAATATCCTTGTGACGCTGACCCAAAATCCATAAAAGCTTGGCATGACTAATTGGATATAACCACACTAAATAATACAAATAAAATATTTTATTAATATGACTAATCAGATTGGCCCCCACAAGA
The DNA here is from genome assembly GCF_958979055.1 of Alnus glutinosa. Taxonomy (NCBI): domain Eukaryota; kingdom Viridiplantae; phylum Streptophyta; class Magnoliopsida; order Fagales; family Betulaceae; genus Alnus; species Alnus glutinosa. The sequence continues at coordinate 27,534,305 of NC_084894.1, read as the reverse complement.
AAATTTGAAACTTTTTTTTATGAGGACATTGAAAAATACAAGCATATGTTATTTAAAATATTATCTCTAGGACAAAGCTACATTTTCAATTAAAAATCATTCGACCCATGACTAAAGAATCGTGTGATTTATAAATTAAAATTCATACCTCTACCCCTTTTTTATTATCAATCACACGATTCTTTAGTCATCAATTGACGTGACGATTTTATGATGTTAATGCGACGGTCTCAATCAGTTTTTAAAATTTTTATTTTAAATAATGATTGATCAAATGGTTAGTTGGGACTGTCATATCAGCATTATATGATAATTATTGAATAAAAATGAAGTTTATAGCTTTACTCATTTATAATTGTATTTTCTCAAAGCAACATGCTCAAATTTTTTATCAACTAATCATCTTCATGTTCACATATGAAACTATGAAAGCACAATTATGGCGAAACCATTTATTTTATATTATTTTGTAAGCCAAATGGTGAAATATCCATAATTCAAATCTTTCACCCAATGAGTTGTACCACTAGGCATTAACCTCCTCCTTTTATGAAAGATCTTTCATTTCGTGTTGTCTTTATATAACAAAGGACTGATTAGGAAAGTGATGGATCTCTCTCTTCTTGTTTTGCCATTTCTTATTTCAAATTAGTTGAGTGCTATTAGAGGTATTTCAAATCATTTACAAACTAACGTGACAGACAATTTGTGTAGAACTTATCACATCAATCATTAAAATATAGATTACCATGTGGCAATTTTCACAAAACACTTATCATATTTGACAAATTGACATAGAAGTTCATGTGACACTCATCATGCTATCTACTAAAATCTGAACTGTCCACACGACATTCATTTTCATAAGTTGTGGACTATCACGTAAAGTTTTAAGAAAATTTTAGTAAAAGTTGTAATACTCTAAACATTATCCATATTAGTTTATATTTGAGTGCTTAGATGGAATTGTGGGAATCAAAACTTACACGAGTAGGGTATGAACTCTCTTGTATGCAAGGGGCCTCATTTTTTCTACTTGGCTACATAAACCAGTCTCGATAAAGTGGTCTTTTTCATTTAGAAAAAAAGGCTCTAATGAATAGAGATTCTCAGCAATTTGACTGTTCGGATTTATAAAAATTCGGGTAGTAAATATAAATAGAGTTCTTACTAAGCCTATTTTGTCTGAACATGTTTCAAGCAACCCACTCCCTTGCTCGGGCAATGAAAAATTTGCTGAGGATCTGAATCCGGTTCTAATAAGTGAACCATTCGTCCCAGAAATTTAATTTGCTGGGAAATGAACTAATAATGTATATATTGAATTTCATACCAACAAATACTAATAAAAGATATTGGGCTCCACACATGTTTATTGTCGAAAGTTTAGGGCCCTAGAAGGTGGATTTTTAGACCCACATATCGACTTGTCGAGCACCGGCCAAGTGATCAGAAGAACAAGTTCTCCGAGTTCGTCGCTGAAAAGGAAAAAAAAAGCATAAAAGAACCAACAATTTTCCACCAAATGATCATTCACAATATTCTGCAACAACGTGTTTATGGGGTTTAAAGTAAGCAACTATGAACTATCTATTTGAAAGTTGATCATCCCAATCCTCCCATGTGAAACAAGAATGATCAGGACCATGTGATTTTGTTCCATAATTCGGTAATCTTTCATTCAAATTATTCATTCTAAATTAACATTATTCGTCTCAAGTTGGATCAAAATTTGAATAGCATCACTGAATTGGGAAATGATTTGTGAGGGAAGAAAAACCGTCCCCTGTGTATCAGGGCTCCACTGAATTAGGCCTATCAAGAATCATAACAATCTACCACACTTTCATACTAACGTGTACAGCAACCCACTCTATAGTGGCTTCTTTCACTATAGATCTGATAACCCTTTCCACTTTTATAGCAGCGTCACTCAAGTACCAAGTAGCCCTTTCCATAGATCTTAAATGAAATTGATCCTATCCATTTTAAATTAAAGGTCAGGATTTAAAGTTAGTGCATCTAACGATGTATATAAAGTCAATGTTGACACATATTTTAAAATTTTAAATAATGTAAAATCATGTACACTGTTAAATGTATTAACTTTAAATCTTGAGCATGAAATAAATAGTATCAATTTCAAATCAAAACCTCCGGAACTGATGGGGGACACAAAATTAGGCCAAGGCAAATTGAGTAGAAGAAAATGGAGTTGTTTCTCACATAGGTCAACTTTTTAGTTTCCTACAAGCCTATAAATGACTAATTCGTCATATTGTGCTGTAAATATGTACTAATGATGAAAGAAATTAAAAAAATATACAATTTGGATCTTATGGGAGTGGGACAACAAACTCGAAAGCTAATTGACCCAAGTCCATAAGCTTTCGATTGTCATCCATAGTGCGTCCAAGAAGGATGTCTGCAAAATAAAATCGACAGCCATCCACTCCTTGACCTCAACTACAACCAATCAATGAATACTAAAGTCATCCAGTTGAGAGAAATTTCACCGAGGTCTCGACCAGCGGTATCTAGTGACCGATAGAGGTCATGATCCAGGTCTATCACGGCAGATGCCGCCTGCCGTTAAAACACAAAAACTCCAGGCACTTATCCCCCACAGATGACAAACAGAGACCAAATTGTATAAATAGTAGACGCATTCCAAAAGCATGTAAAGCAGAATGAACCAAATTCATTTCAATGGGATTTCTATATGCAGTCTTATAAAAGGGGCAGGATGAAGAAATGGCTGAAATAAATTTCCAGTGAACATAAATATTACTATACATTGTCTTTGAGAAGATTAATCACACGAGACAACAGAAAGGGCTACCCGGAGATCATTTGAGGTTCCACATATATACATACGGTATGTTTCGATTTCTTGTTGATAAACCCTAGGAGTAGGGGCTGCGTAGTGATTGCCACTCAGTCTATCGCGCAGGGAAAATATGATCTCCCTGAGGATTGGTTCATGGCCATTGAGAAGATTACCCATGCTCAAAACTTTTCTCCATGACTGGTTTGCAGTGGGAAGTGTAAACATATTTGACACAACTGGCCTCTCATGGTTCCTTACTTGTTGCTTCTTGTCAAACTCCTGAGATATTAGATAGCAAAATAAATCAGTCCAAGTTAGGTTGTTCTTGCTGAAGGGACGGTCTGAAGTAAATTTCTAATTTCTGCCTATAAGGTGTAAATAGTCCTTACGATCTAAGAATCGGTCCAGCTAGAGGCTACCTATCTCATATAGTCAAATTAATGATGCTTTATTAATACCCAGGAGACACGATGGACCAAAAGATTTATCTGCTAGATTGCTACACTAGGAATTGATATGGCTTCAAGGCATTTTACCTTTTGAACATTGTCCCCTACTGAGCCTGTTCCCATTCTGGGAAGATAAAAGTTGTAATAGTCACTGAATATTGCTTCAGATAGGCGTGGTGCTTGCAAGAACTTGCTATGAAGAGAAGCTGCAACAGTTAGTAACTTCTCAACATGTTCAAGAATACCACAAAGCCGTTTTAAGTCTCCAATAATCTCACTGCCGGCAGACAAACGATTTGCTGCAAGGCACATTAAAACAGTCAATGTAGATCCCAGAACCAAGTCTCTCTCACCCCATTCACTCTCCAAGAAGTGTGAACTGGAAGCAGGATGGAAGAGAAAAGATAAGTTATACCTTGCAAAGGTTTCAACACAGATGCCATAGTACGGTAAAGTTGCTCCACTTTAATTGCCATCTGCTTCAAGTCTCCATAACTAGTCTGGTTTAAAGTGTCTGCCGAAGCTCTGAAGGCAGTGCAAACCATTTGCTCAAGCAACTGATGCGGCTGTAATGTTTCCAGGTAATGAAGGACCTATGGAATTAAAAAGGTGCCATTAACAGTTAAAATACAAAAAGCATGGGGAAAATACAGGAAGAACTGTGAAAACACCAGAAAAAATAGTATTACATAGCATACTGTTTTTGGTTCTCTTTACACGCAGAAACACAGCTAATATGCGATTATAGTTTACAACCATTTATTGAAGTACAAAGTCAACAACGCCTAGGCAAAAGTTAGAACATATGTCACAGACTCACAAACATGTCTGTTTTTGCATCTACTCTCATTATAATAACAATGGTGAAGCCACATCATAAAACTTTCTTTTCTAGTCCAAGATAGATGATATACATGTATTTAACCATCATCCCAACAATCTAAAATTTTAGGGAACCACTCCCTTGAGAAAGGAGTTTTATACATGTCATTACTAAGAAATGCCCAGCCAGGCAGTCTCTTAATCATCTCGTTCTCATGGACTCTAGTCCAACAACATGATTGCAATATGAAAAGCTTCAAGTAAGAAGTTTAACAGTATAACTGCTGTTCCTCCAAAAGTAACACGGCAATGAACAATTTAAAGATAGGATAACAAGCAAAACATAGATTTCTCAAAAGAAACCTACCTTTTCTCCTTCTCTATTGGGGTCCAGGAGTGGCTTCTGCTCAGAAGCAGGCAAAGCAGGTGCATCATTCCAAATATTTCGCCATAAATTTCCATGCTCAGACATTCTTCGAGAAAGCCGTCCTCGTGGAGGCCAACCATTCTTTGAATCCTCCAATGCAAGATTTTTAATTGGTCCATTTTCTTGACCGTCATCATTCTGCCAATCTCCAGGTGAATGCCACCGAATAAAATCTTCAAAAACGGCATCTGGGTTTGCTGCTTTAAATGCTGACATGTCTAATTAAAATACCAAAGCTTGTCAATGACAAGTATATTGTGGCAATTATAAAAAGAAGCTGAACATCTTTTAAAAAGTATTAGCAGATCCTTATAAAGGAGAAACATAAAATCTGTAGTCATGAGACAATGACAGAAACTGGATTAAATGGGCATATCACTTCTTTTTTACATCATAGATATTACCTAAACAGCACGAAAAAGAACTTGAAAAAAAAAATGATGACTTTGATATAAGTTCACATATTAATACTTCTAGAACAGCTAGCTGCTATAGAAAGCCAGGCTTGGTTGGTTCACAAAGTAAGAGTGCTAAAAAGGTATGCAATTGGATTCAACGGATACATAATTTTGTCTTAAGATTAAGGATGTTATTAATATCTACAATCGATAGATATATTTGGATGCCATCATGAGAATTCTGAAGCTTATATGTATCTAAATTCATTTGGATGGCAGCAAGTTTTCAACTCCTCATTTCTGCCATCCCATGATATAGAGCATCCTAATCCGTTCTAGTAATGCCCCTAGTCTTTTTATTTAATTCAGCTCCACATGCCAGAGATTGATCATTCCAATGATAGAGCTTAAGATGCAAATTATGTAAAGGTACAAACATGACTACAAATTATCAGTATATGACTCAGGATGATCTCCAAAAAGGTGGTTAATACATTAAATGTACAAGTCTAGCCCCTAATAAAAGAATAGGACTTGAAGCCTATTACCTGAAGATAAGATCTCTCTCTCCAACTGAGCAGAAAAGTTCTGCAATAGAATGACAGACAACGCTTCCTCATTCAATCCTGTGAAATTGGAAATTGATATATTGGACATAAAGAATATAAGCTTACAAATGAATTGCCAAAGGCTTCAACAGCCCGGAGCCGTTCTTCATGCATGTCTTCTGTCATGAGTGGTGCATCCTACAATGATTACCAGAAAAGGATGAACTGTCATATTCTTGAAATTTTTGGAGAAAATAGTAAGTACAACCAAAAAAAAAGTAATAAGATTGTCAAGTAGTCCAAATTTTTTTAGAGAAACCTGAGTGAATGGGGCATGCATTCTTTGATTCGACTTAAGAAGCATCATAGACCCCACCACACCAGCTGAACCCCTTTTGATATAGTCTGAAGGTTTTACATCAGCCAACACCACATCTTCAGGCTTACTAGTAAATCTTGATACAGTAGTTCCAGAACTGCGTAAATCCTCTGGTGTCAAGGGGCTGCCATATGAAGAATAAGGTTATCCACAAATTTATGTGCCTACGATAAAATTTATCATTCTCAAGGTAATAAGCAAACCTAGCAAAGTAATATAATTATAAAAATTCATATAAAACAAATGTATGGTAACTTATATCACAGGAAGTCGTGTAACTAAATATTTTTTTGATATGTTAACGCAATTCATTAAAAAACACAAAAGGCGTAATCCAAGTATACACAAAATATACAAGAGAAACTTTAGCTAGTAAAAGAAAAAAGATCAAGAAAAACATGAAAGCTAGAAATGTTTAAGTCCACGGCAGCTGTCCATTGATAGTCTTAAAGAAAAAAATCCATAAATTCCTGTACCATCTATTCACAGTTTTCAAAGCTCCGATCATTTCTCTCCCTCCAATTACACCACATAAGGCAAGATGGAACCATCTTCCATATAATACTATTCCAACTTCTACCAAAAAACCCATTTCAGCAATCAAAAAGATCTACCACTCGACGAGGCATAACCCATGACAACCCTACAAGGCTAAAGATGGTATTCCAAAGGGCATTAGCCATCTCACAATGTAGTAAAAGGTGATCCACTAACTCCCTACTCTTCTTAATCAAACAACACCAATCAACCACGATGACATGCCGCTTTCTAAGATCATCCATGGTTAAATCTTCCCTAAGGCAGCCGAAAAAAACAAAAAAGAAAAGCACTCTTTGGGGAACCTTATTTTGCCAAATACTCTCTTCCAAGGGAAATGAGTGCTATCCTGAGGAACAAGAACATTGTAGTATGATTTAACATCAAATAAGCCTCTCTTGGAATGAACCCAACAAAGCTTGTCTTCGCCACCTCATCTCAATATGAGGGAATATAACAAATTGAAGAACGAGGTAAAGAGATCCACCTCCTAGTTTTGAGCCACTCCGAGAAAGCTAACATTCCACTAAAGAGAGTCACTAGAAAACTCCAAAATATCTGCCACTTAAGCATCCTTACAATGGGCCAAACTAAACAAGTCCGAAAAAGCTTCCTTGAGGGCATGATCCCTACACCACACGTCATACTAGAATCTAATCTTTGAGCCATCACCAACCTCAAATATAGTGACTAGAAAACTCCCTCCAACCCCTCATGATATTTTTCCAAAGCTCCGCCCCATGAACCTCATTAGAGCACCACCCACCCTACGCGTTGCCATATTTAGAATCCACAACAACCTTTCATAAGGCCTTTCTCGAATGAACAAAACACCACAGCCACTTTTCGAACCGCGCTCGGTTGAACAAAAGTAAATTACGGACCCCCAAGGGCCCCAACCCTCCTTAAGAGATTGGAGAACACACCTTAGGCCAACTAACCAAATGAAATTTGAACTCATCACAAATACCACCCAACAAAAAGTCTCACTACAACTTCTTTGTACAGCTGGCAACACTAGCCGGGAGGGGAAAAAGAGACATGAAGTAAGTAGGCAGATAAAATAAAGTACTTCGTATCAAGGTCACTCTCCCGCCCTTTGACAAATACATCTTCTTCCATCTTGCCAAACAACGCTATACCTTCTCAATAACGTTATCCCAAATAGATTTTGCCTTAAACGAAGCTCCCAGCAGAAGACCTAGATAATATAAAGGTAGAGAAGAGACAAAAGGGAGAAAAAAAAAATAGATCAAACTCTAAAGAAAAATGATATACCATTGAGCTTAGCCTTTATTCAACTTACACACGATGACTCACAAGTAAGGGTGAGCACCAACCCATCCTGAACTGTTGGCTGGATTTTGATGGCGAACCATTGAGGTTGGTAACAAAATCCCGCCACCAATCCTGAACCAACCATTATATGAACCCATATCAAGCTAACCCGACAGGAGTCAGTTGTTTAAGTTACTTTCTTTTTTCATTTTAAACTTTTCAACATTTTCGCAACAACAAAATGGAGCCACAAACACATACCTATCAAATTCTTTCAAGACAAAAATAAAAGATAGTCTAATAACTTGACTTGATCTATTTTTTTCTCCCTTTTGTCTCTTCTCTACCTTTATATTATCTCGGTCTTCCAAAGGGAGCTTCGTTTAAGGCAAAACCCAGCGGAAGAAAAATGATATACCATTGAGGTTAGCCTTTATTCAACTTACACACGATGACTCACAAGTAGGGGTGAGCACCAACCCCATCCTGAACCGTTGGCTGGATTTTGATGGCGAACCATTGAGGTTGGTAACAAAAACCCGCCACCAATCCTGAACTAACCATTCTATGAACCAAAATCGAGCTGACTCGACAGGAGTCGGTTGTAGCAACAAAATGGAGCCACAAACACATACCTATCAAATTCTTTCAAAACAAAAATAAAAGATGGCCTAATAACTCGACTTGCTGAGGTTGTTGAACCTCCTTTGGGTCTCAGTTTCTCCAAAGGAAGCAAAAGGCACAAATTTCACAAACCAAAGGGTGGGTAAATGAAAGAGCCAGAGAGAGCTTAAACGAGAATGTGTGGCTACATTGTTTAAAGGACATGCAAAAGGATTTAAAGGATTTTGAGGATACGGTAACGATCAGGCATGGTGGGAGGGATGCTCAGATGGCTAGGGTTGTCAAACAGTGGTATGTCTTAGGGTGGTTACAGTTAGGGGTTATGCTTGTCATAGAAAGGAGGATGGTCTGGATGAAGGCCATTAGGATTAGGACGACGATCAGATAAAGGTGGGTTAGGACCATTCAAGGTGGCAACTGTCCAAAAGCCGTATCTTTTAAAAAGTGAAGGGAGGAGGGAGGGAGGGAGAGATGGACTAGTTTACCAACCCCTAAAACCGACCCTATCAGTAGGCAAATTTACCTTTAGTAGCCAACCCGCCACTGGTAGATAACTAACTGTTGTCGACTAGAGCCTTCAGGATTGGGCTGGTCGTTTCATATTTGCTCATCCCTACTTACAAAGCCGCAAGTCAGGCAACCCTAGGAATCGTTATTGTTAACTAGGATTAGAATATGCATATGTACGAGAAATGGGCATGAATCTTCTACAGCATTTATTTCATTCTTCCAAATATATAGGAAAGTTGATTACATGATATAACTCATGAATTGACAACTAGTGGGGACACCTCACCCGGGACAGCTAGTACCTAACCTATAAGTTCTAGAAACTCCTATCAATACAACACAGAAAATGCTGAGACGACAGCCACAAAAAAACCACCAGAACCACCACTGACAACAAGACAAACGAGATTTTTTTTCTTCATGCAGAAGACTTTTTCCAGTCACAAACATATAGAGCTTCATCAAGGCACTGCCCGTGTGGGCTTAGCCAACACGGGTGGTGCTACCACAAGGGGGATACTGACCAACGCCAAGATCTGAGAGTTCAACCAAATAAGGGAAGAAAAACAAAGACTATAAACAAAGGAAAGTAAACAAGAATTCTCAAACCTTGTTTTGATACTATGTTTACTATGATGAGAATATGTAAATGTAAGAGAAATGGTGGTGAATCTTCTTCAATATTCATCCATTCTTCCAAATATATAGGAAATGTGGTTACACAGTATAGGTCATGAATTGATAGCTAGTGGGGACACCTCAGCAGGGACAGCCGGTGCCTCACCTACAAGTTCTAGAAACTCCTATAATTCTAACAGTTACAATTAGCATGGCCCGCATTAGTGGACACTTTCCTTAAGCCTACAACTGCCAAACAAAAATCCAAATTTCCATCGATTGACTTTTAAACTCTAGGGTTTTAACTGTTTTATCACCCTCAACATTTTTAAGCATATTTGAATCATGTTAAAGGTTAAAAAACTTGTTAAATAAAATTCTCGTATGACTAAAATTTGCTAAGAAGGAGGAGGAGAAGAAGAAAGGAGAGGCAAGGAAGTGCATATCTTTATTTTAGCCATAAGGTAAGGTTTGTGCTTAATAGTCAACAATAATGACTCACCTCATGCTCCAAAAACTAAGGAAGAGGATAGATGCAGCCTCAGTGCATATCTTTATTTTATTTTATTCTCGTATGACTAAAATTTGCTAAGAAGAAGAAGAAGGAGAAGAGGAAAGGAGAAGCAAGGAAGTGCATAACTTTATTTTAGCCATAACGTAATGTTTGTGCTTAATAGTCAACAATAATGACCCACCTCATGCTCCAAAACTAAGGAAGAGGATAGATGCAGCCTCAGTGCACTTTAAAGGAAAAACTCAGGGAACCAAAATTAAGAATTGTAATGAATATAATCTAAGACATAAGAAGAAAAGGGGGGTAAAAGAAAAAAAGAAAACAACCAAAAAAACGCAATAACCCCATCTAAGGTCAGCTAGTTGTTAATGAAGAAAACAAAGGAGTTCTCACTTGCTTTAGTTCACCTGTCACGTTTCCCATCAAAATCTTCACCAGGAGTTTGCATAATGGACGAGTCTGAGTCCTCCTCAAGTGGATCATCTTCCTGCATAGAGTCAAACAAGCACGTCATGCCAAATACAAGAATGAAAACAGAGTAGACAATATAAGCACTTGAACAACATTGTAAACAAGGATACCATTGTGACCTTAATACGAGGAGAAGAATTATCCATGCTTTCGACACAATCTTGATAGTCTTCATTCAGTTCACGCTTCCTTTCAATGCATATTGCAAGCTGAACAAGAAATCAGAGAGGTAAAACAATTTTGCCCCTGCCATTATATATGCTACAAAAAGAAGCCTAATTCTCATTAAAAGATGTATTCTTCGGAAACCTAATTCTCATTAAAAGGAATGGTTTCCACAAACGTTCATCAGAACAAATATGCATCTTATTACCAATTGTAGTTTCTGGTTTATCAAACAATTGGATAAGTCAATCAAACCATTAGCCGGCATTTTGGGCAATGGTTGTGACTCTTCCCAACACCACCGTACTTCTCGAACAAACTCTATCCAGAGCATCGCAATAGCTGATAACATGTAAAGAAAGTTCAGATCAAGTCATAAAAATGAAAATAACACTATAATAACAGAAAACATTCTCAGTAGCTTCCCCATAACAGAGAATAATTTAACTTTCTTTAAGATGCTTATTCATTATGATGCTTATTCATCCAACTATACATACCACGTATGTTGCAGTTGCCAAACCAAAGAGTGTGTAAACAAAACTGCACAAAAAGAGATCCAAGAGGTGCTCCTTTAATAGCTTGAGAAGACTTATGCTCGCTCTTGACAAAATCTGGGTCTCCCACTCCTGGTCATAAAAGGACCATTAGTAATAATAGCATGGCATTTCAAAGTCTCCATTTGAGATCATATGTGAAACATTTTGCACTCATATTTACAGGACCAAACAAATTGGAAGCAGGGTGGTTCCTTTCTCCATTTCATTCTGTAGCATGTAGTTTTCTTAATTGGTAAGTTACACATATCAAATGGGTCTTGAACCCACGACTTTAATGGGGGGAGGAAGTTTCATTTGAGTTAAAGCTATTGCCTCAGTTTGTATACATAATGAAAAAAGTTTTCTTCCTAAAAGGATAATATTTCTTCCAATTATAAATGGCAACATCTTAATTCTAAGATAATTATTAAAAAAATCAAATAAACAGCTCGCATAGAAATGGTTATTGAATTGTAAAAAGATATCAATAATCACATTATCCATCAAATGCTAAGCAGTTCCAGCAATCAACTAAAAGTATATTTCAGAACGGCTTCTTTAAAGCAGTCTTAATCTCAGCTCTATTCGGTATGCTATCTTTCATTGTTGATTATACTAGTATATAAACAATCTGCAAGATTACTAATTGATCAGCATATATGTCAAAAGTTAATGCACCCTGAGCAGAAAGGAAAAAAGAATCAATTTCTCATATTCTATACTCAGTGGAAACTGACCGTGAGTCCTAAAATACACCTACTTAAGTTATAAACACGTATACTGCACACACACGTCTAAAGTATACCAATAAAAACCTGAACACCAAAAACAAAGCTAATGGATACTCTTTTGATCCAACATGGCTAAGCAGAAGAAACCTTCCAAATCACCTTAGCACAAAAGCGAAAAGAACCTCAGACAATAACAAACAAAGATTAATTATTTAGTGATACAGAACAGGGCAACAGGAATAGGAAACTTATGGCCCAATAACAAATCCAGGTTTGTGGGTCTTTCATGTAAGTCAACTTATGATGAATGCTCTCCTCCTTAAATGTCAGATGTCAATGCGAAGTCGAGAAAAATGCAATAAAGTTTATGTTTATCATAGTAGGCCGGAGACATGCTACAGTTAGGAGAAAATTTATCAATCACATCAACAGAAGCTGAAAATTGTAGAATGTACCCTCATGAAAAAGTTCTTTAAGTATACGATCAATGACCGTAGGTGGAGGTATAACCATTGAGGTCTTCAAATTATCAGGACCTGGGTTTTCAACTGTTACAAACCAGAAAGATGAGAATATAAGTTGAACTTTGAAGCAATCTGAAACAACATCGAGAAACAAAAATGACCAGAACCTACAAATTGTCCAATATAGTTAGATAATGATTGTGATACAACCAGGAAAAAAAAAAAAGGATTCCAACCTGAAACAAAATCTTCCATAAATTGAGCTTCAAATGACATATCTAATGTGTCAACCAAAAGATGCAATTGGGAGGCAAATCCAATTTGGTTTCCTTTGGAATCGCCACCTCTGACAAAAAATTAACCTTCTTTAAAGATATTGCACATTTCAAAAGAAAAAGACATACTATCAGGAGAAAGTAATCAAAATTAGATTTTTCTTGCAACACCACCAACCAAAAGTACCAAACATATGCTATAAAATTAATTATTGAAGCTCTCAGTAAATCATTTAAATATGCAAGGGAACTTTAAATTCTGAAAGAGCAATGACGAGCTTAATACAGAGTAAAAATAAAATTAAAAATAAATACATAACAAGTATGTGAGATATAGTATGGGTGTCTCAGCATATGAAAAGAGAAAGGGGGTTGGGGGGGAGAACAGTACATTCTTATTCTCGTATATTCAATCTGACATCCAAATCAAACTCCTTGATTAAGTATATCGTGTATGCAAGGAGAAGTCTTTTGCAAGACAAAATCACTTTTTTACCAAAATAAACTAATACATACCTTAGTATACAGTGGATAAAATCTTATTACCAATGGGAAAATATTTATACATGTACCCACAGATAAGGTACATAAACTCACTTTATCAACAGTTACTCATGTCTAACAACATTTAATACCAAGTAACAAATTTTAGTTCATGCATAAAAGTTTGTTGAATAGTGACTTAATACAATAACTACTTTAGCGATAGTTTATGTAAAGTATATACAATCTTAGAAGTTATAAGCAGCTCTGTTTTTAGCTTAATCAAAGTTTTAGTATATGGTGAATAGTAAGTACCAACAGTAATAAGCGTTTACAATATCACATGCCCAACCACCACGACAAAAATACTTGAATTTACACATATTACTCTTATCAACGCATTAATATATTCCACCTAACAAAAGGTATTTCTTACAAATTTTGAGAAAAAATTGGAAATAATATCCACTTCTCAGCTTCGTGAGGTGAATCATTTTCCAATTCAGCCATTTGGAGAGAGCTGTCAACCATCTTCTCTGACCATATGGCAATCAATTCAAATCCTGTAAGCAGTGAATCCATCAAACAACAGGAACAAATTATCCTCCAGGTAGGGCAGGCTTAAAGCAATTGTGAATCTTTCGAATATTTCATCAAGACAGAATCATATATCAGTTTTAAGTTCTTCAACCCCAAATAACAAGATAAAGAGAACAGGTAAATTAGAAAATAAAGAAAGTATATTAAGTTCACGTTGCATCATTTTAGCATGCAGACTGTTACACACTTTGGACTAACCTTAAATATCATCCCAGAAATCATTTTAAAACTGAAGTTAACACAACAGCATCAAACAGAAAACAGGTGTATGATGAAAAATCCTGGGCATAACGTACCTTTAACTGGGTCTTCTGCAGAATACCACTCATTCCAAGGACAATTATCATCCCATTGTGCTCTGTTCTGGGTGTCACTACCAGGGTTTCCTCCAGATTCTGTAATTTCAGTATCAATTCCTTGGATATCATTGTCATCGTCATAGGGAATGGTTCTGTAGGTAAGCTTCATCGTAAAATTGACTTTGAAAAGATGCATTGAAAGGTCCAATGTGGAGTAGGCCTTCAACATCAGATGAAATATTATTATAATTGGGGAAAACCGAAAACTATGATGCAATATTTTTTTTATATATAAGTAATCGAGATATCATGAAATCTGATGCATCTGAGGGTAATTTAACTTAAACAGAATCTTATATCAGTTTTAAGTTCTTCAACCCCAATTACTTAAACTGATGCAATCTGAAAGTCATGTAAGTGCAAAGCCCTTCAATTCTTATACACATACTGTTCGCACAAAATTTGGCATGAAAACATGATGCAACCACAGAGCGCACTAAAAGATGCCCATACAATACAGTGGAGAATATTAGCATTTCTTATATAATTAGAAAATATCTTATAAACTCCATGGTTTACAAAGAATAAGGGTTGTGCCCCGCAAGGCATGGTAAAGTCCACCATTATCAGATTGATAACATTTATCAATGTGTACTTTCAACCTAGGTGCTGAGTTGATGGATGCTTTATTAATCAAAAGAAGAGAGCTATTAAGAGAATAATACAAGCCAGGGAAGACCAAGAAGAAATGTTATAGCATATCTGATTGGTTTCAAAGCATAAGAAGCTTGCAATAGAATCCTTAATTTGCAATCTCAATAATACTGAAGCTAGAAGTATATCATAAAGAAATATTTTCAAAATGTAGAGTATGGTAAACACTTACAAACTTTGAAAGAAACAGCTCGTATAAACCTTCCAAATGCATAAGTTTCACTGGAACCTGGGAACCCATATGATCTGCTTCAAATCTTCTGGTAAAAACAGTTCCCATATTTTGGATACCAATGTACGCTTTCCTAGAAGGATCATGCACTGGAACAAATGCTGGCAACAAACTGCAAATCCCAAGTGGGCAGGAGATTACAATTCAGTTTAAGTTACCCTCAGATAAATTACAAATACAAATATAATTTTATAGTATATAATAGTACAGTAAACCGTTCATCAATGACGCTACAAGAAACTCTGTTTGAATTATTGGAGAAGAGGAGGTGCAACACGAAAAAAAGGGACTTCCCTGGAGGTCCCACGATAGTGCAAGCAAGTAGAGAAACAATATGCCGGTATGCTTTAAATACAAGACACCAGATGAGATTTTACACAGAGGCATATATTCTTCACATCTTAAAAAAAGTACATGACCAGATTAAGCACTGAGGTTAATTCGCAATGGGCCAACTCACCCAGCCATGATGCAGAACATAAGAGAGTCATACTTCACCAATAGTTACATGGTAGAATTTTCAGCTGAGAACCCTACCTTGAACAATTTGACATGGCAATTGCAACTGCACTTAAAAGCTTGCTAGCCTCCGGCGCATCAAGAACTACACCACTAGCGCTTTGAGGAGCAATCACCTGGTGATTCAAGCACAAGGTGTGAAGATAAGAAAAACATTAAAATTTGACATACAATGACACCGGAGCTTCTAGAAGAAGTATACAATTCATCAAAAGTTCTCTCCTTGGAAGCCTAGTAGGAGGAACAATCACATTGGTACTTGATAATTCAACCACACTACTCAAGTTCATAGGAATTATTGAGGTATTTTCAAAATCAAGTCTGGGATGATTTCGGAATAATTAATCAGCAAGCCATATACTATTGGAAAGCTCTATGTCTCTAGTTTCCAATGCATCAAACGGTGTGCAATTTGGAGAGAATAAGTTGTAGCAATTTTACAACTGGGTGTCTGGGCTGGATAGAAATCTCTAGCAATTTCACTGCCCCTATAGGGCCCACCTACCCAAACAAAAGGGCGGGCTACCCGAGGCCTGCTATCAAACTGGGCAACAAATTGTTGTGAATCCAAATCAGTCGGGGCTGCCAAAATAAAACGAATTTTTAAGTTCTTTTGTTTCTAATTATGCCTTTTGGTTTCTCTGATGCATCTTTTCATTTTTCTAAGTGACTTTTCTAGTTTCTTAGTATTGATAGTTGTATCTAGTCAAGACTCATTGATTTTGATTAAATGTTTTGTCTTGGAAAGTGTAAGTTTTAATTACCTATCCTTGGAGGCCAAGTTAGCTATTTAAACCCCACAGCATGAATGGAATATATAGAGAGCATGATTTTGAATTAGAATCAGCCTTTGGCTTTTGAGAAGAAATAGTCCTTGTTAACTTTTATCCTTTGGTGGATTCCGGGAGGTGATGAGTTTTTTGCTCTGTATCTCTTTGGTGGGGTTCCTTAGAGTGGTGAGCATTCTAAGCCTTGTATCCCTCGTTGGACTCTTCAGGTGGTGATTTTATATATCCCATTGGTGTTCTCCATTTGGGTGGTGAGCTTATCTAACCCTCGTGAGTGTATGCTTGTGTTTATCTCCTGGCTCACTTAAAAAAATCCAGTATCATACAAAGAGCAAGTTACCAAGTCAAAACATACCAAAAACTCCTTGACCCCAAAACATAACTGCAACTCATGCAAAGTGAAGTTCCAGTCTGAAATTTTACCTGTGTCAACCAGAATTCAAATAAATGAAAGTTTAATAGTATCCCCAATATGTGGATGATAAAAATAAATTACCAAATAAAAAATCTCCACATACTATCATTGTCGGTTTTCTCAAAGTAGTACTCCATGCAATAACTTTTTGAGGCATACTTCAAGTCAGATTTGACTTTATATAAGTTCTTTGAAAATTCCAAGTGAACAGCACCCTTTTCCTACAACCAAATAATAAGAAAATCCATATTGGAGAGACGAGAAGATTGAAACCTGCTTCACTTAAAAGGACAAACTACCACACAGCTATCAGTAATAAATGTTGGGACTAGTGTCCAAAATTCCAATTGCATTAATGTTACTTTTCTATAATTGTATAATATTGAACATTGGACATATATATATTATTACTTTACATGTACATATATGTTTGAATATTTTCATATGATATACATGTAAGGTCCCTAAATTACATTGTATTTGACTAAGGTGTGAGTAATGAGATTATCACATAGAAAATCATAGTAATAGACAATTGTATTTGGAGAGAAAGAAACCTTAAGTGTTTTGAGAACCTAGAGAGCTCCCTAAAGGAGGTGTTAGAGTTGTTTCTCCATACGCTGTATCTCTGGTCTGGCTTTTTTGTACCCTTTATCCATCAACTTTTCTGATTTTCTTGTTTCTTTTTCTAGTTAGGTGTTTCCTGTTGTATACTTCCAGTGTACGTAGGGACGCCTTACGCTTTCAATAAAACTAAATTTACTTATCAAAAAAAAAAATTATAAAAGATTGTTCGTAGTCATAATGAAACTAAAAAATCCATCTAGACTATAACATATCAACCTTAACGATCTATCTTGATTAGGAGAAGCAAGAAGGGTTTCACGTTGATATGTTGATGTAAGTGCAAGGTAGTGTCATGCACCAAACGGACTACGTGAGTCATCATTCTTTCAACACTGTGATTAAGAATAATGTACGTGCACGACGACTTATAACAGTTACTCTAAATCCTGAAAAAATCGTGAACTCAAATGTAAAGTGTAGGTCACTTTGAAGTACGGAAATGAGATCAAATCGTTAGTCAACATTTCTATGTGTTGGGTGATTGCATGTAGCATTGTAGGAACACCTTCTTCAAGAAGGAATCCGAATCCGAATCCTTTGTCATGAAACAAAGCGATAAGGAATATTTCTCTTGATGTAGATTTAATGTGAATGATTATCCTAAAGCCCAGACCTAAGTGTTTTGGTGGTATTTACTAAAACTTTATTTTGTGTAAGGTAAGATGAAAATCTTACAATGTACAAAAATGACATATCATGTAATTAAATCAGGAGTATCAAGGAAAAGAGGTAGTGAACTAAATAACGGTGTATTGACTTCGGTTTGACGACGTAATGGTTCTATGGAGGGGTAATATGTAATAAATAAGTACGTCGTGGGGAATGATTCATTAATTGAAAATACATATTAGAATGTAGTCACATTTGTTTAGTAGAATCAATTATGACTAAATAGAGTCATGTGATATTGTCACAGACCTATTTAAAGCTAATTCTATTTTTCCTTTTAGGTCCCTCTTTGAGCTAATGTAAATTGACCATAAGCTATGTGTCTCGGTTATGTATTTATTTATTTAGATTGTTTTATTTAATAAAACATGGGTAAAAAGAATATTATTCCTAAGTAGCTCATTACTTAGAAATGATTGACCTTAGGAATTAATTTCTTATAGGCTTAAGCAATTAAAGAGTTATGGGCTCTTAGAATTAATTTCAAAAGGCTTCAGTACAGATAAATGAGCCTAAGGGATAAAACCCAAGCTCATGCTGAAAAATTGGTAGCAATAGGCTAGAGTTTTACCCCATGGTCGTGTGGTGCATGGCCAATGGGAGTGTTTCACTCCCCTTGGCCTTGCACCCTATATAGTAGGGATTGTAATTTAAGTTAATCTACGGGGCTCATGTGTTGTAGACGGGTATGTTTATTGAGGGTTCGAGTTTGAGGGCTTTTGATTTTTAGGGTTTCTTTCTTTTTGTGGGCTGTTTCGTTTTTTCCTTTCTAGTTAGGTACTTTCTCTTGTATACTTCCAGTGTACTTTTGGGCGTCTTACGCTTTTAATAAGACCAATTTATTACTTATCAAAAAAAGTTAATCTATGACTTCAATCTTATCTATACTACAGCTCTATCTTATCTTCTAACCCTATCATGAGTGTAAATCTAAGTCTATAAATAGAGGGCTATAGTGGAGTATTATTTAACTAATTTACTACTTCAAGTTGTAAGTCCACATTAACTGTCATATTCAGTCATCAAAGAAAAGATGTGGAAGTTGAGTCAATAACACAAAGAACACATTCTTCACCATTCAACATGTAAGGAGCAAATCAACCAAAATCAACTAGCCCTAGTAGCCTATGAGAGACCGATTTCAATTGTATGTACCCTGAACATGTTAGTTTAATTAATCTAATCTTGTTTATCTTGAAAAAAAAATTTCTGGGATCGGTATTCCGCTGCGCATACTTTGATTAGCTCATGATCCCCAACAATAAAGCCAATTTTTTATCACCTCAATAACAAAATGTCAAAGACAACTGAAGCATAACAATTCCTTTCAAGTAATCAATTATAACAGTTAAGTAGGACTGTAGGAGGGGAAAAATCAATGGTATGTTAAAGAGGCATTACTGGAGAACCTACGATTTTTGACCCACATTTTGGGTAAAGTAATAACTACTAGAAACTGCAATTGTCCTCAAAGAAAACTCTCAGAACTTCTCTCCAAAGTAACCAACTTGATCAAGTAATTGAATTCCATGAAAGCAAATACCTATTCTTCAAACAATCCAGCAACAAATATCCACATCCATAGTTTCAAAAAGTAAGAGAACTGATTTCCACTTTGCTACTGGTTTAAGGTTACATAGACAACCTAACTCAGAAAAATACTAGAGCAAGAACCTCAGATGGTTTGCCAATGAGGATAGAACAAGAAAACAATCGCATCAACAGGCACAGCAGCAAGTTTTTGCACATGTAACAGAATAAACTAAAAATCAACCGGTCGAACATCAAACACTTTTTTATGTTATTTCTATCAGAACAGGAAAAAAAAAAGAGGGTATAAATATAAAAAGTATAATGAAAATATGCTCAGTATGCTAATTACTTGAACCCTGAAGACTTGGACTAACTATAAATGCCAACCAACATTATCACGAAGACTTCGTGACTTCAACTAACATCTATATCACCCAAAATCAAAATGCATTCGTTTCTGTGTTCACTACAATGGATATATTAAATTTTCCAAATCTAAGAAAGCGTACCAACAAATTTCTTGGACCATTAGCCATCCATTGCCGGCAAACCGCCTCTATTTCAGAAATGAACCTAGAAAAGAAGAAACCAGTAACTTCAGATTTGTTCCACCCCTCAATTAAGTATAAGTTGATTTTTACAAGGATTAAACAAAGGAGCATCTGCAAGTTGAGGTGGTTCATATTTTGTCGTCTCGGCACTTATCAGTTATCACCTAGAGAGGATCCTCAATTTATTAATGTTCTCAACCCATTGTCTCGCTATGTTAGAGATAGCAAAATCTGAACCATTTAATATTTTAAGAACGCTGCGAAGTCACTTAGGAGATCCTAATCCCGAATCCGAATAGCTGATATAATTTACCTTTCCCATGAAGAGGCGAGCGTGAAATCATCAAAATGCTCAACCTGCACCAACATGAAATTGAAAAACGAATCAAAAGGCTAGCGAACAAGAAATGCCGGAACTCAATTTCATAATATCATAATAACTCCGAAATTCAGCTCAATCGGATAAAGCAAATGCAGAGAATTATCAGAATAACTATGATTTTTACTTATCAAATAACAAAATAACCAGAATTCAAATTTGAGAATGGTAAGAAAGTTTTAAACTAAAAGAATTATAAAAATAATAATTGTAATCATAAAATGGAGGAAATATGAAGGACATGCCTCCTCTTCTTGAGCTTCATCTTCTGCATCGGATACTATTTTGCTGGAGGACGCCATGAAATCAAAGATCTCAGAGAGTCCAAAAGTAGCTGAAAATACAGAGAGAGAAGACTGAGATCTGTCTAACGAGGAAAAAGGGGAGGAAAGAAGACTACGCCGGTTTTGCGTTTCGTCTTTACAGTGCTGGCAATGCAAGAGACTTTTTCTTTTCTTTTCTTTTCTTTTTTTTTTTTAGTGCTATAAAGGCGAGAGTAGTTTTAATTATACTGTAAGTGTTTTAAATTGTTTGTTAAATATTTTTTATTTTAAAAATAAAAAACAATATGATAAGTAACGTGCAAATTGCAAGTTCTTCCCGATGTTCTTATAAATTGGAAAAACGTATCAGAGGTTTTTTGAAAAAGGAATATTATATATGAAGGTCTGTTACGTTTGTAATTTAAAAAAGTACGATTTAAAATAACGGTTTTAAAATATGCGATTTGAAAAAAGCAATTTTTAAAAATGCAGTTAAGCGTTTGACAAAATCACAGTTTAGCCTTAAAAATCGCAAATTAGCCTTTAAAATTATACGTTTTCAAAAAATCACAATTTTATTTGCAATTTGAAAAGGCAGATTTTTTGCCTTTTCAAATCGCAATTTTTAAAAACGTAGTTCTCAAACGATTTATATTCTGCGATTTGGTTTAAAATCGTACTTATTATCTACGAAATTACAATTCCAAACGCACTCTAAACAAACATCTCACAAAAATGTAATTCGGATTGTCGTACGGTGGTCGGGTCAACCTGCTTGACCCACCAACCCGAACCCGACACGATTATTAATCGGGTTGAAACTTACAACCCAAACATGACACGATACGACACGATTAAGTTAACGGGTCATATCAACCCAACACAACCTGGCTTTTTTTAAGTTTTTTTTTAAAATAAAACAAAATAAGAAGAAGAAGAAGAAGAAGAAAAGAGAATATTTTGTTTTCAAATATTTTTTCCTTCTTTCTTTTCGTTGCCGGGGTATCATGGCTTTTGTTTTAAGATATTTACTTTTTTAAAAATCATTTTTTTTAAAAAAAAATACTAAGTCCAATAACTTTTAGTTTTTTTAATAAGTAAACAGATTGGTGGGTGAACCCGCCAATCCGTTTATAATCGTGTCGATAAATGGGTCAACCCGCCAACCCGCCAACTCATTTAACTTAAATTATGATCCTATAATTTTGTGTCAGATTCGAAAATCATGTCAAAAATTACTAACTCTTCACAAACATCTCGTATAATTGATGTAACAATATTTAATAGTTATTATATATTTTTTTTTTAACAATAGCTAATCATAGGGCTACTAGATATGTCACGCTAGCTTTTATGGGATGTTCAAGAAGTATGCGTAATTACTCTTTCCAAATGTTCACATCTTGCCGCCCATGCACATGATAATGATTCCCTCAAGATTTCTATATGATTTTATGAAATTGCGAATGAGAGAGAGTGTGATGGGGCTCGAGTGCCCTAGGAAGGTGGGCCCTACAACTCAGCGGTTTGGGGGCCTATTTCGAGCACCTAGGCCCTGCTCCTAATGTTGTAATATATATTACACACATATATATACATACATGTAAACCACTCATAGACATACAAGTACACATATATCTATACTAAGACTCACAATCACAATAATTTTTTTAATGTCTATTACATCATGAAGGGAATTCATTTTTATATTTTTAAATACTTAATATATTCTCATTACAAAGTTAAAATATATATATATATATATATATATATATATATTATGAAAATAATAAAAATTAAGTTACAAGCTTATACGAATCAAGCCGAATTTATATAAATTCAGCTTGCTTGATAAATGAGCCTAAATTTTTGTTTAGTTTCTATTTATTTAATAAATGAACCAATTTCAAGCTAAGTCCAAGCCTGTTCGCAAGTGACTCTATTCATTTACGGCCCTACATGCACTCTTACATAAATTCAAATAGAACAATGGATCTCATTTCTAATGCATAGTAGCATCATTATTTTTGTTTAATCATCTAAATAGTTCAAAAAAAATGATTGTTATTGTCGTGTTAATATGACACAACTCAATCTTAGTTATTTTAAATGAAAGTAAGAGTAATATTATATACCACATTATTATTCTACCACTATTTTACTATGTTGATGTAACACTGTTAATTCATTATTGTCTATTAAATTTCTTTTTTTTTTTTTTTGTGAACAATTGATGATTTAAAGTTGTATTGACAATGGCATGTCCGTATTGTGAGATAGTGATGTGGTATTCGTCAATTTATATACATATCTATAGTGTTTTTTTTCTTTAAAAAAAAGAAAAGAAAAATGATTACAACTAGGTTAAAGGATTCATTGAGCATTAATAATTTATCTTTAATTGCAAAAATCATTCATCTAAATGAGGCATAAACTCATTTTTAATAGATTATAACTTATAATTGTGCTTGATTTTGTATTTTCAATACATTTCATGGAGTAGCTTTCTTCCTTTCTTTTTTTCAATAAATCCAAATTGATGTAAAAGATTTGAAAAATACACAAATTATGTGATCAAAAGTAACATGCGTATGGGTTATTGGACCATCTATGAAAGTTGCAACACTGGATTGGGCCGGTGGGTGATGCATTATGCAACTTTGGAGGTAACCTGGGATGTTGTTGATGGTTAAAAGCTTAGTAGGGACACACATATGAGACATGGACGCCAATTCCAAAGGCTTGCTCTTACTGTGCTTTATGGAGGAATCCATTTCATCGTTTTGCCCTTTGGGGGAGAAAAGTGGGGTTGAGGCAGGACCAGAGTTTGGATCAACTCAAAGAACTACTCCGACCTTAAAGATTCGTTTGGGTTTGTAATTTTGTTAACTTTATTCAAAATTATGAATACTAAGATAAAAAAGTGTAGAAATTATATGTTTGTGAAGATGAATTAAATTAAATATATTTTAAAAAATAATAAAAATTTGAAAAAAAAATTGGGAAAAAATAATAATGTGGCAGATGATAAATAGAAGAAAAATAAAATGAGAAATGCTACGCACTATTAGTTTGGTAACAACACATACACTTTAATTGGAATCCAATCAAAATTATTAAAAAAAACCTCACATTATATATATATATATATATATATATATATATATATATATAAATAAATAAATTATAAAAAAAAAATGAAAAATGGTAGGTGGCCACAACTATCCTTGATGAGCCACCCCTGGAATGCCTCGGGTGTCCACCACGAGGCGTTCCGGGGGTGGTGCGACCACCCCCGACACCCCATGTGGCTGGCCGACCACCCTAATGGATGGTCAGCTAGCCATTGTGTAGGGGTTTAGGTTTTTTATTTTTATTTTTTATTTTTCTGTAAACTGTAGTCCATTCTCAATGGAATAGTTATTCATTTTATTTTTTAGAGGAATCGGTATTCCTCTTCGTAAGAGAATAAACCCTTACCAAACAAAATAATAACTATTCTATAGGAATAGTCATTCTATTATAAGGGTCTGTTCCGCGAACCAAATGAGACCTATATATACCTCTCAAACATTTTTTATTTTTTTTGGCTGGAACCTCTCACACTTTTAAGTGGACACTCTTTGATACGACACTAAAAATCACTATTATATTTTGGATTGATCTTTATTGAATTTTGGATTCAACATAATTGAATTAAGGATTTAATAATCAAAATTAAAAATCTAAAATTAAATTGAATAGCATAAAAATTTAAATATTTAATTTGATTTTATCATTTATAATATGTCTCATGGTCGAGTCAAGGGGATAAGAATTTTCGCAATTTTACTATGGGAAAATTGCACCGTTGGTCCCTGTGGTATTTTATAATTATCTTTTACTCCCTGTGGTTTAAAAAATTACTGGGAGATTCTTGTGGTATGCAATAATTACAAATCGATCCCTGGCGTCAAATTCTGTTAAATTTTTTAACAGATTCCGTCAAATGCCACGTCAGCGACACGTGTCACCATCTTATGACGACACGTGTCCATCTTAATAAAAAAATATAAATTTATTAAAAAATAAGTAAAAATACTTTTTTTTTAGATGGACACGTGTCGCCATAAGATGGTGACACGTGTCGCTGACGTGGCATTTGACGGAATCTGTTAAAAAATTTAACAGAATTTGACGCCAGGGATCGATTTGTAATTATTGCATACCACAAGGATCTCCCAGTAATTTTTTAAACCACAGGGAGTAAAAGATAATTATAAAATACCACAGGGACCAACGGTGCAATTTTTTCTTTTACTATTTTAGGTGGAATGAAGAGAAGTCATAATTTTGAGTCGGGTCAATCGGGCCCGCTTTTGTAATCGAATGACGACAATCCATTAAGGTTGATGAGATGAAGTTCCGATGAGAACGAGATTTTCAATCAGCGGACCCACTCATATGAAACCAACAGCATATAAGTCCCAAATATATCCTTTCCCCAATCAACGGCCCTGATATCCCCCGTCAAGACCATTGTTTTTTCCAAATTGGAGTCACATGGCAGACCGGTAACTAACATCTGGACCCACGTCCATGCACCGGGGCCCATATTCACACTCGTGGGCCTCTTCGTATGTGAGCATTTTCTACTTCGTCGTCACCTTGAAAGTAGATTTTTTTTTTTTTTTTAACAAGCACAGTATCATCTTCATTACAAGAAATCGCCCTAAAAGGAGTACAATCAGGACGAACATTACACAGAGAACCAAATACAGGCACCCAAATACAACCATGCTAACGCCCGAAGGCTGTCGGAGTGGGTAGAGAAAAAGATTCTCTACCCACAAAGCTAGAAAACTAGCTTGAAGCAGCTACCATTGCGGTAGACTGTGAATAAGAGCAATAATTTACAAACAAAGGCAAACAGAAAACCCCCGGAAGACAAGAGCTGGAAGGTTAACTGGATTAATTTTTTGTTAAAAATAAATATTCAATGACTATTGGACTATGTCACGTCAATATAATAAGAAAAAAATTGAGATATTTATATAATATATAAGATTACTCCATAGTGATTAATGAATAATTTAAGAGATTAAATTCAAATAATGACAATAATAGTCAATATAATGTTGTTAGTGATAAAGCATTTAGACGATGTCCCTGAACCCTATTTTATTTATTTATTTTTTTTTTAAACTAGCATGAGTTTCTAATTTTTACTAGCATAGCATGAGATTCTAGATTTTATGTTTTCAGTTCATATTGTGGGTAGGATTGCTATAAAGCCTAGCCTGATCCAGTAACAGAAATCAATATGGGATGAATGCTTTTACGGTCCTGGGTGAAATTGGTTTTGTTCCATTATGGTGTAATCCTAAAGTTTGTCTAAAGGGTATTCCTACTATGGCATCATGGAGCAATGACGGTCGGCTGGTCAAGCCTGTAACGGTATGCATAGAAGGTAGTAGCAGTTAGATGGCAAAGGAAACTGCTCTAACTTACTTGAAAAAATCGAGCGTAATTACAGAAGAAGTGGTCATACATGAGTAGTTTTTTCCCAAAAACTTGGGAAAAAATGGTTATTGTAAATTTCCAACATAGAGAATGTTATGGAGAATTTGTAGGTGTATGGCTAATTTGTTTCCCGGCGTGTTTCCGAGAAATTGTATCTTCGTAGTCTAGGACTCTATTTTATGTAGAGCGTGTTTGCTCTAATTGGTTTATGAATGAAATAAGATATATTATTTCAAAAGGTGGTAGCGGAGTAATAAATAAACACTAAAATGTTTCTCCTAATAACAAAAGACGGATTTTTTTTGAAATATTATTACTTTTATTATATTTCATTTACAAATTTATATGAGGGTTTACATTTTATGAAAGAGTAATATTTGTTGTACAATAAATGTACACACTTTGTACAACAAAGTTGACGTAGATTTTTTTTTAATTTTTTTTTTTTTTAAAAATATAATTTCCCCTCCTCATCTAATTTGTCCAGATTTTTTTTTTTAAAAAAATAAAATAAAATTTTCACGTATGCTTTGTTATACAAAATGTGTATATTTGTTGCGGTACAAACATTACTTTTAAAAAAATAAGTGTCACGTAATAATTTATATTTTAATAGTTGACCTAATAAATATTATATGAACTATCATATCAATTTATAAACATAATAAACGTCATATAAATTACCATGTGTATTCTATATTTTAATGGCTAAATTTAATTCCTTTTTTAATCCTTTGCATGAATTACATGAAATTGTAGGGGATTGTGAAAGCCTATGGCCCTATGTTATAGGCAGAGGCAAAAGAAATTATCCAAATCCTTAATTATAAAGAATTTTGATTTTTAATGATAAATAACGAAGAATTCAAACGGTGACTAACAATAATCGAGTCAATATCATTCACATGAGTAAATTCTAGGTTTTACCACCCGTTAAACTTTCTGGAATTAATAGAGAATCCACAGGGTGAACTATATATATCAATAATTATAAAAAGTGGTCTGACCCGGGCCAGTGGACCCCATTATTGGTGGTAATTTAGTATTTACATGCTACCATCTCGCTGGCTCACCTTCCTAAACAAACAAACTTGAAACTACCACCATCCTTCTCACTCGGTCTTTCACATTTTCCTGACAGAAAAGAAGATTATGATAAAGACTAAGAAATCTGAGTGACGTTTGAGCTAAGCTCTTCAGCCGTGTGAACCCACATTTGGTTTGCGCTTGAGGAAGCGAGCAATGGCTGCGGCTCTGGAGTGCTGGTCGAGCCGAGCTAGTACGGACGAGGATATGGTGGAGCAGGTGCTGATGAGGACGCAGGACAGATCGGAAGGGTCGCCTCCGGGGGGCTCCGCCGGAGCCGCAGCAGCCGGAATCGGAGCAAAGGAGTCTTCGTCGATGCAGAAGCGGCTCCAGAGGCTGAGCCGGAACGTGTCGGAGGCGCTCGCATCGCTGAAGAACTCGCTGAATCTCGACTCGGCACGTGACCCCCCACCTCCCTCGTCGTCGTCGTCGCTAAAGATCGAATCCACTAGAAAGGTTGTGTGGGGCAGCGTCGTAAGAAACCTCACGCAGCTCTACCCCGGTAGCCAACTCCCGGAGAAGCTCGTCTCCAACATTCGCAGGCATTACGATTCGTTGCCGCTCAGGTTTGGAGTAGTTGCTGAAGCTTGAACTCTGTTTGGTTGGTGAGAAAGTAGGAAAATGAAAGACAAACAAAGAATGAAAAACTGTCCTGAACTTAAACGAAATATATAATCTTGTTAAGTTCAGTGGAGAAATGGGTTTTGTTTCTTTTCGTGTTATTGAAATCGAAACTCTCAGGAGCCAAACAGAGCATTTAGGTTACAGAGAATTGATTCTATTAATTTTCTCACATTTTCTTATTTATTTATTAAGTACGTTTTTGGTTAAACTGACTCTTTTCAGTTATGCTCAAGCGGGATTTGATATGAAAGAAGTGTTCCTTCATATCAAGTTGATAGAGGAGGCATCAGGGGATGACCACCCTGCGATGTTGATTCAAGAAGTATCAGATGATGAAGTTCAAGGGTCTGTATTCAAGCTCACATTTGCATGTAACTCTTCGATTTCGTGGCCGGCAATGTCGGGGGCACTGGATAGCGCCTCCATTTGCTGCAAGAAGATTCAGATCTTTGAGAAGAAGGGGTTCACTCTTGGGGTTGTTCTTCTTCTGGTTCAAGCTGGGCAAGAGAAATCGGTCAAAACCCGGATTGAAAATGCTCTTAAGTCGGCTATAAAGAAGCCGAAAACCAGTGCAGTGAAGCTCCCTTTTGGGCTATGTGGGTGTCAGGAAGAGAGCACCAAAGGGATAGACTTCGGAGAGATTGAAGAAGAACCGGGTGACCAAAGTTATAGAAATGGAGTTGAGAATTTGAGCACTAAGATTCAGCTTCAGATGCCATTACCCACATCGTCTTTTGTAGTATCGGTTGATGAATGGCAGACAGTTCAGTCAGGCGGGGATGAGATTGGGAAATGGCTGTTGAGCTCGGACAATCTTGAGTTTATTGATCAAATTGGACCCAATTCATTTAAGGGAGTTTACAAGGGCAAAAGGGTTGGAATTGAGAAACTTAAGGGCTGTGACAAGGGGAATTCTTATGAGTTTGAGCTCCGAAAGGATCTGTTGGAGCTCATGACTTGTGGGCATAGAAACATTCTGCAATTCTATGGTGTTTGTGTCGATGAAAGTCATGGGTTGTGTGTGGTGACAAAGTTGATGGAAGGTGGATCAGTTCATGACTTATTGCTAAAGAGCAAGAAGCTTCAGAGTAAGGAAATTATAAGAATTTCTGTTGATATCGCGGAGGGGATTAAGTTCATGAATGATCATGGTGTTGCGTACAGAGATCTCAACACGCAGAGGATTTTATTGGATCGGCATGGAAATGCTTGCTTGGGGGACATGGGTATAGTTGCTGCTTGCAATAGTGTCGGTGAGGCCATGGAGTATGAAACTGATGGTTATCGGTGGCTAGCCCCAGAGGTTTGTTCCCTATGACCTTGGCGTCAATTTACCAAAATCATTCATAGCAATACAAATGTGAATATAGAATTGGTACATTTTCTTTTTCAAAGCAATAACCTAACTAGTTGGAGCATTTCAGGTGACCTGTAATGATATTATTCCACTCTGTATCACTAAGCATTTACAATAAGTTAGTCTAGAACTCAACTGAGCCATTAGATGCATGGATGGTGTTTGTGTTTCCAAATGCTGAATGCTGTGGAAACAAAATGCCATCATCGCTTTCCTAACTTTGAGACCATGTTGCATCATTTCCATGTTGAAGCCATTAGATGCATTTGAAACCATGTTTCACCATACTCCTTAGGATTTTAAGAAACTTAATTGTCTGAATTTTTATTATTTACTTATAAAAAATTATTATAATTTGCTATGATGGAATTATTTTAAATCCTCCATGTCGCATCCAATAGTCCAAATGCATGTTAGGAAACCATGATCACACATTGATTGTTTTCCTGTGATTTGACAGTGTGGTTTGCAAGTGTTTTTTTTTTTTTTTTCAAGGTAGTGTGGTTTGCAAGTTGGCGATGGATTTGTGGTATATAACTTTTACACTGGATTTGAATTAAACTATATATTAACATTACAGTAAAGTATTTCTGCTATCTTATCTTGGTTCCCAACTTAAAAAAGTAACGCGACTTTACCTTAATAAACCTTTTGGGAATTTTGTAAAAAAATGTTTTTTCTTTAATGAAAGAATTTAATTTTTACTGTGCACAAAAACATTACTCAGATTCATTGTATGTGACTTGGATTCTCAGGACCACCCTACACTTTATTAAAAGAGACTTTATGTCACTTATCTCAACATCATAGTTGACGCATGCTTAACATGTCTTCATAATTGTATTTGCTTTATACTTCAATATTGTGTTTACCTTTATCTAAGCACTCCTGTATATTCCCTAAACAAATTAGCTTGATCCCAAAGTGCCACTTTCATGAAATTTGTTTCCACTAGTGGAGCCCACATAATGGAGCTTTTTAGGTTCTGGCATGATTTTAGTCTGAATGTTAGTAGTCGTTTTCTTACCTATTTTGTGAAGCCACCTCCCACCCCCTCCCCACAAAAAAAAAAAAAAAAAAAAAAAAAAAAAAAGCAACAAAAAAACAAAAGCCAAAAAAGAATAATAATAGATTACAATTTGTAAGCCACTGTGTAGACACCACCTTTTCCTAACTTGGTTAGCTACATAATATTTGTGTTGTTGATGTCTTTGGAAGCAATTTAAGGACTGATAACTTCTGATAAGTGCCAAATATATACAGCTGGCTTAGTCCTTTATTTTGAAAGAAAAAGAAGGTACAGGTGTAGATTAGAACTTTAACTTAAATTATCCCTTTCTTTAGGTACCTGCCTTAACATCTTTAGACACTTCCTATTTTTTCAAAGTAAAGCATTTTTAAGAGTCATGAAACACATAAAAAAAATAAAATTTAAATTGTAAGTTCTCTGAGGTTAATTTCAACTCACCTATATTTGATTGTATATGAAAGTTTGCCTCTTCTTTTCCTTTAGCATATCCCAATTCATTGAGTATTGCAAAGCTGAAAATGGTACCTTTTTTTTTTTTTTCCTGGGTTGAGAACAGATAATAGCTGGTGACCCAGAGAGTGTTTCTGAGTCATGGATGAGTAATGCATACAGTTTTGGGATGGTGATTTGGGAGATGGTGACTGGTGAGGCAGCTTATGCTGCATTTTCACCTGTGCAAGCAGCGGTTGGGATTGCTGCTTGTGGCCTTAGACCAGAGATCCCCAAGGACTGCCCACAAATTCTAAAAGCTTTGATGACAAAGTGCTGGAACAATATCCCTTCAAAGCGCCCTCAATTCTCTGATATTATATCGATATTGCTGCGGCCAAACAACAGCAACAATAACAGGTAAACACCCTTTTTAAGTTTCTGTGGGACTTGATCTGTCGATACTAATTTATGTAAAACAGGCCCTCGTTAGGAGTTGCCATGCATTAGTATAAATCCATGAAGCTTATATAGCAGAAATGAAGATATAATTGTCCTTTCTTTTGCCATTGCAAATATATATCTTTATCCTATTCTTTTTCTTTTAAAAAAACTGGTGTCAATATTGTTTTCTTTAAAATGTTTTTGCCATCACATAATTCATGATGGTGATGAGTGGTGGTGGGAACATTAAAACATGTTTTCCGTTCGTGTTCTTATGATTGACTTGGCATTCTCCGTTTTCTTGTAAAAAAGAGTAGGATCATTTGATCTGAAGTGTCAGTTGTGTGTCCTTACGGGCCTACAGGTTTTGATTATTACAAGGCACTTCGTATACAAAGTTATCTTTTTGTTCGTGTAGTGGCTATCTAAGGGCCCCAATAGGAGTCCCCCTTGTTTTTGTGTCTCATGAATCATAGGTGGCAAAAAATTATCAAAAACCCCCTCCCTCCATTCACTTTATGAGGTTCAACTTCTACGGACCAGTTCCTGAAGAATTACTAATTGTTGTGTAAAATAAACAAAATTGACATAAGCAAATTAAGAAAAATAACACAAGAATATAGGATTTACATAGTTTGAATGATGCTTACCTCCACAGCCACAGGTGATGAGAGTTGCTTTACTTGCTTGTGAAAAATAAGCATTACAAGCTCTCACTCTCCTTTCTTAGCCGAATGGCAGCTCCTGAAGTGAATTACACCCTAATTGAAACCCTGAATCAAGTTTACAATTCAAATATAGATAAAAATGTGAAATTATAAAAATATATCCCTGTTGTTAGGTGTACAACAAAGAATATAGCAACCAATTCCACAGATTGAATTCAAGACACATCACAGTGTGTCAATGACTTGGGTTTCTGGAGAAGTTTGAACTTTAGAACTCGTTTGAGGCATTAATAACATTAGTAGGGGTGATTGTCATGATTGGTTTTATATGTTTTCTGTATGCTTAGGTTGCCCCACTCTAAACTTTCTATTGAGATTGATTTACTTATAAAAAAAAAAAAAAAAAAAAAAAAAAAGTTCTTCTATCAACTAGAGGAAAATAAAAAAGGAAATTAGGTTTCCAATCATTTTCAGCTATTTGAGCCTATTTCACAATCCAAATAAAACAATAGCTTCAGTTTTTCTTCCCTTTTCTTCAATCAGATAAATAGTGGGGTACATAATAAGCAGTAACCGTCCCCTTTCCGAATTTCTTCCATTGCTAAATCAAAGATATCTCATTTAGAGGGGAAGAGATGCCACTTAACTACTAAGGTTAGTGGTGCATCAATTACAGATTCATTGATTCAAGACCTGGTCGAGGTGGTCTCTTAGTTTAATTTTCTAACGACATATATTTGTTTAATTTCTTCCAACCCAGTTTGAAAGAAAATTTTGTCAATCTCAAAAATGAAAATAGTTATGTAATGATTATATATTATGGAAATATGGATGACTATATATTAAATGAAGGAATGATTGTTTATCTATCTATTTTTTGGTCTGAAATGTCTAATTTGTTCATTCCTTGTGATTTGTGTAATGATTAGATATACCTAGGATTGAATTTAGGTGTGGGTCGTTCACATGATCTTTTTTTTGGCCAGAAGAAAGGATTCACATGAGCAGGTTATATCTGGTAAAGCATGAAGGCTGCACATGCATGACTAAGAGAAAAAAAAAAAAAAAAAGAAAAAAAAAAAAGAAGTAAAGAAAACAGAGCTCCACATGCGTGACATGTGCATGTGACTATTCAACTCCAAGTCAAGGAAAAACACCGAAAGGCCTGCATTTACCAAAGTAACAACTCTATTAAAGTAATAATTAAGTTCATTGTAAAGGTTTATATTCCTATGGTTCTGTATATATATACCATAAGCTACGAAAATAGTAGAGCCTTTTGCATCTAAGAAATTAATTACCACCCAATCTCTCTTTCTCTCTATGCGTGCGTGTTTTTAGGTGTGCATACCGCTCTGTTTGTTAATTTGTTTTGGGGTATTTTTTGTTTTTGATTTAAAAAGGTATTATGTTGGAAATAAAAGTGATTTTTGTGTGTGTGTGTGTTTAAAAAAAACACGTGATTTTTTTTTTATATATATATATTAATTTTTTTCAAACTGTAGTCAAGCTAATTACGAATTTTCCCTTTTCCTTTCCTTTCAAGTTTCAAGCCAAATTATTTATAAAAGAAATATATAATTTTAAAGGCCGAACTGTAATTTTATCAAAATTGTTTTAACTATGTTTTTAAAACTTAAATTTTATTAATTAAGCTTTGAAATAACTATTTGGATAAATGTCTAATAAATCCCTGAGTCGGAGCGCCATTTGAATTCGATTTCTCGCTTTTTGAAAATCAGTATTCGGTGTTTAACTTTTTCGTGAATTTGAAATAGGTCATTCCGTGATTTTTTTCGTTCATTTTTGCAACCATCGTCAGTACCACGTCAGCATTTTCGCAACTATCATCTTAAAATATTATTATTTTATTTAATTAGTCACCCCCAAAGGTGGTTGGTGCCACCTCTAGGGTGGCTGCGCGGCTGCCCCTAGGGCCTGGGGTGGCCATCGAGCCATCCTAAGGGACCGGGGGAGTCGCGCGGCCACCCTAGAGGTGGCCGGTCCCCTAGATCGGAAGCCACCCCCAAATTCCTTACTCTTTCTTTTCTTTTCTTTTCTTTTTTTTTTTTTTTTTTTTTTTAAAGTTTTAAATTAATAATTAAATAAAATAATAATATTTTAAAATGATATGGCGAAAATGCTAATGTGGCACTAACGATGGTTGTAAAAATGGACGGAAATATTACGGAATGACCTATTTTAAATTTGTGAAAAAATTAAAACTCCAAAAACTGACTTTCAAAAAGTGAAGAATGGAATTCAAATGATACTTCTACTCGAGAATTTATCAAACATTTACCCTAACTATTTTTTGAAATAATACATTTTGAAATCACTCTACTAAATAAACACTTTTAAGGGCCTCCCTCTTGAACCGGCGAGCTATACTGGTTGGAATTTGGAAAGCAATAGCAGTATGCCAGTATCGCTGGTCAATCAGGGCCCTACGCTCCGTGCGGCCCACTAGACAGTTAAGAAAGCAGCTGGGAGTGTGATTGTGTAGGCTTACTGTTTAGCCCATTGGGCATCCCTCTTTTATCTTTTTTGAGTCCACTCTCATAGATTCCTTGCCTTCTTTTTGTGTGACCATACGAATGAGACTTTGGCTTAGGTACAGAGAAAATTTATTATAAGAAAGAGGTAATCCATTTTTATTTTTTTTAATCCTATAATTTATGTTATTTGCCTCTTGATGCACACTTAATGTATTATTAGAATTACTTCCTCTTTTGATATAGTCACTTAATGCTCTTGCTACTAAAAGAATTTTGCAAGTTAAATGCACATTTTTAAACAAAAAAAAAAAAAGTCTTTTGTTTGAAAATGCCTTTAAAAAAAGAAATACTTTTAAAAAAAATACACGATTTTAAAACCAATTCCCATCCTATAAAACCCACGTCTAAAAATAACCGAAAGAAAAAGAACCCCAATTGCTATGGTGCAATGTTCCTTGGGAACGTAACAAGTGGACCGCTATCATTGCCTTGGTATGTTCTTGTTTTTCAATTAATTTTTGTTGACTTTATTCTGGCCCTACACCACTATTGTAAAGAGAAAATAAGGAAAATTTTAACAAAAAGAAAGTTCGGTAAAAGGATTCTTTTCTGCCTCTTAATGAACACGTCTTAGAAACTCTTAAGAAAGAAATTAAAAAAAAAAAATAAAAATGGGAAAAAATACATTTACCCCTTCTAACCGTAAGCAATTTGTAATGTTACTTGCTATCCGGTTAACTGCTATCTTGGGACATGTTGATTTTACTTTAGAGGGAGACTCTTTGTTGGTGACCTTAGCTATTAATAGTCCTTCTACTTTTTCTTCTTGGTATTTTTGTAATATTGTTTCAGACATTAGTGTTTTTTTTTTCTTCCTTTCAAAGTTGGAAGGCTTTGAAGGTGTCACGTAGTGCCAACTTTAGGACACATGCTTTAGGTAAGTGGGCCGCTACCAATCATGTTGTTGGTAGCATTCCCAAGGATTCCCCTATTCTCTCTTCCATTTAGATCCAGAGTGGTAAGGACCTCTCTTGTAACCTCTTTTCTTATTTTATTTAGAAAAAATTATTATTGGGGTTAGAATATATCCTATCCTTTTTGTTAAAAAAAAAAAAAAAAAAACATTTCCGATAAAAAATTTAGAAAAAAAGGACAAAAATTACATATTTTTTTTACTTTTATTAGGGATACTTTGTTAATTTTTATGCAAAAGGGAGACATAAGGGATATATAAATGTAGTTTTGTTCAGAAAAAATCTAAGCACAAGGTCCGAGCCTACAGTTTATCGGAGACACCAAGAAGTGGTTCACACGCTTATTCTCAGGCTGCTTCATGTTTTTAATCGATAAAGTGCGATCCTATCAACAATAATTGAGAGCTTTGACCACCCAATATTCAAAAAATAATAATAAAAATAAAAATCCTCTGTTCCAATTGTAGCCCATGGTGTGGAAGCCAAATTCTTCAAGTCGATGATGATGATGATGATAACCAGCATAATAATGTCATCTCTACATGTTTTCACATATAAAATTTGAATTATTCTTCATTAGAGCTATATATATATATAAATATATATTTCTAAATAAATAAATTAGAGATATTTCTAATAAAGTAAATTATTAGAAATAAATTAGTAAATTAATTATTATTTCAAACAAAAAATATTTCTATTTACAACATAAATATTCCTAAACATTCACATACATGCATACAAATATTTTTCAAACAAAAATTATTTTCAAATCATAGTCAATCTTTTTTCTTGAATTATTATTCTTAAAAACTAAGGAGGGTTTTCTTCATATACCATAAGACTAAAGAGATTAACTATGTTCCATTTGTTGAAATAAATAAATGAAGACAATACAATTATCACATCACTTTATTAAAAATAAACGAGAACAACACAAATTTAATTTGGGAGGCCGGTGACGTACACTCTATTTTTTCAAGATTTGTTAGGGCCATGATAGGTGAATGGGCAAAGCAACGGATCAAGATTCGTTTTGTTATTAAGTTGTTGGAATAATATTAAAATTGAACCGTTTAAGCCAAAGGTTTCTATTTTGAGTGGGGGAATTTCTACCAATTTGTACAGTATATTTGGAAGAGTTCACGTGGAATCCAAGTATCCGAATATATGGTCAAAACAACCTAAAATTTACTTGAGCACCCATGATGCAAAATCCAGATAAGTAAGGCTATGTTTGTTTGTTTGTAATTTTTTTTTTTTTTTTTTTTTGTTTTTGTTTTTTTTTTTGTTTTTTTTTTTGTTTGGTGTAATCGAAAATAATGGTCAACGAAAATAATTTTCAATTTGATCAAAAAATTCCTTTTAATTTTTGAAAAATGATTGACGGTTTTTAAAAATGTAAATCATTTTATGAATTTAAACCTCTCATTTTTGCGCACACGTTTGTAGAAATCTGCCATCACCGGCTATTGGAGTTTGTTGGTAGGCTGAATTTGTCGCCGAAGGTTCCTGGATTCTGTCCATTATGCCAGATTCTTGCGATATTAATCGGAATTCAATGACATTGGCCAGATTTCGACTAGTGTTGCTGGAATTCAGGTACTGTGCCAAATTTCAGCAACACTAATTGGAATCTAGCAGCACTAGCCAGATTTTGGCAACTGTCACTAGAATTCAGGCAGTGTTGCCAAAATCTGGCCAATCGTGCCAGAATCTAGCCAATGTCTTGTCAAAATCCGGCCATTGTGTCAAATTTCGATAATTGTCGTTAGAATCCGGCGAAACTAGCCACTGCCTCTGGATTCCGACCATCATTGTCGATCATTTTTCATCGTCGGTAATTTTTTTGTACGAGCTAAACACCAAAAAATATTTTCAAAAAAAAAAAAAAATTCAACAAAAAACATTTTACCTCCAAACAATCAGATATAAGTGAAATAAACCCTATCAACAGAATATCTCAATCCAAAGCAAAACGTTTGGCCGATCAAAGTTACTTCCGTGAGACCCAAGGCAGATTAAAGAATCTCTCTCGTCAGGCGGGACCTCGACAAAACGACGGCGTTTCAGACGTTCACCTGACTTATCCTCTCCACGCGCTCCCTCGCTCTCTCCCTTTTGTTTAGGCAGAAGAGAGAAATGGTACCTTCCTCAAGAAACAGCACCTGTCCTCACAGTCACAGACCCCCAAAACCCTAGAAACCCCTTCCCAAATCAATGGAAATCCATAAATACCCCTCAGCCCCTCTATATGAATTATGAACCACCACCCCACAGATCACACAAAATCCCTCTCCAATAAGCATAAACCCAACCCATCAAACAAAACAATAACTAAAAAAACTCCAGAAAACCCACAGAGTCATTTCTCTCTCACACTTTTTTCGCTCTTAGATTCCATTCTTCTCTACATCGCAGTTGTAATCGGTACGTTTTTTGTGCTCATTTAAGTCTTAATCTCGTTTGCTTCGTGTGATAACCTTTGGAATCATGTTGAGATTAGGGTTATTAGGGTTTATAGCTTCGTTTCTGGCTCCGATCGTTGTTGGATTTGTGCTTGGAAACTATTGTAATGGTTATTTCCGGTTCTTGATTGCTTTTCTGGTTTTGATTATCTCGGTAATGGCGTTTTATCGCGTGTTCAGCAGCTTACTGCACTATATGCTTCCAAGAAAGCGAGCTAGCGAAGGAGTTCTGGTTGTAGAAGAAGAAACTGAAAACATCAACACCAACACCAACAGGAAGAGCGAGAGTTCATCGGCTTTGAAGAAGATTCGGACCGCCGAAGCCGCCGATTCGACGGTGAAGATCAGCAGCGACGTCGTTTGTGGTGAGAACAATAGCAGCAACAACAACAACAACTACAGTAGCGGTAGCGTAGCTAGAGAAGCAGAAAAGCAAGAGGATCCGATCATGGCTTTGGGTGACGCGAATCCGACAGACATCGATGAAGATCTCCATAGCCGGCAGCTCGCGGTGTACGGCCGTGAGACGATGCGGCGGCTTTTTGCATCGAACGTCCTCGTCTCCGGGATGCAGGGTCTTGGCGCTGAGATTGGTATATTTGTCAATGTTTTTAAGCTTCTGTTAATTATATATTGATTACGTTTTCTTTAATAAGCTCTGGTTGATATTGATCTTATTGTATGATGATTTGCTTTGCTTTAACAGTTCTGTTTCTATTAGATAAAGATTAGTATTTATGATCTTCTGCTGTGGTAGATATTGGTTGTGATATCATTGTATGGTGATAGATTATGATGTTTACTTTTACAATTTTTTTTAATCCACATTTATTAGAATTTTTAATACGATGATTTGGTTTTCATGTCTGATAGATGTTGGTTAGTCTTTATCATGAAATCATTTGGTTATAATATAGATTAGGGTATTTACTTTAGAGATTTTCATACACATTTATGTATCGGTTATGTTATCATTTGGTGATTCTTTCGTGCTCTTGCTTCTTTGTTCTTGAATTGTTGCTTTGCTCTTTCTTTTTATTTATTTATTTTTTTAAAAAATTACTATTTGCAAAAATACTTTGGTGCTTGGTAGGCCTTGTTTTTCCTGTTCATTTTCATTCACTGAGAGAACCAAATGAATTAAAATGATACAAGAGAGACCCTGTTGGTGATCTGAACGCTCTGGATCTATGATTTTTAAGTTGGGAAAGTCTAGTGACTCTGTCTCAATCTTCTATATTTTGGTCTCTAATTTTGTTATTAAGAAGTTCATAAATAATTTTACCTCTCATCCTTCCCATTTCCATATAAATGTGACTTGATTTTCATTCTTGCTGGTGTTGTAATTCCAAG
Organism: Alnus glutinosa; assembly: GCF_958979055.1. Taxonomy (NCBI): domain Eukaryota; kingdom Viridiplantae; phylum Streptophyta; class Magnoliopsida; order Fagales; family Betulaceae; genus Alnus; species Alnus glutinosa. Next base: position 27,495,221 of record NC_084894.1, on the reverse strand, counting down.
TTCATTCTATAATCCTTAACCTTGCTGGTGTTTTCAATGTTATTTTTGCTTGCTGCAGCGAAGAACCTCATTCTTGCTGGTGTCAAGTCTGTGACCTTGCATGATGAAGGAACTGTGGAGTTGTGGGATTTATCCAGTAATTTCATTTTCTCTGAGAATGATGTTGGCAAGAACAGAGCACTTGCTGCCGTCCAGAAGTTGCAAGACCTCAACAATGCTGTGGTTGTTCGTACCTTAACAACAAAATTGACAAATGAACAGCTTTCTGATTTCCAGGTACTTTCATTTCTTTGAATTTTTTGTTGATCTATAAACTGTTTGTTTATCTGATTTATGGAAGTTGTCAATTTGGTATTCTTGAGGGCATGTTTAGATGTCCATCTAAAATTGAACTTACGTTTCAAATCTTTCATTTTGGATGTAATTCAATATTCACACTTAGAGCAGAAATGCCTTACCTTAGAACCAGAGGGCTTTCTTGGTGCCCGTGCCCGCTGCGGGGGGGTGTTTGGAATCTGGCCCTTCTGAAGGTATAGTTGGGAAGAAAATATATGTCCTTACTATTACTCAATGCACGGTGACTTCTTTAAATCTACTAACCTTATTAGATATCATCTTGATGGTAGAGGAGGCTAGATTTAATCATATATTTCAGTTTGATTGAAGGTTCCTGCGTTTCTGCGTTCTTTTTTCTGAAACTGTTTGGATTGCTGAACCTCCTAAGTCTTGTTCTGTTCAAGACTAGGGTTTAAACATTAATTATGGTGACCAGTAATCCAAATGTTTGGTTATCGTATTTGCTTTCTATGGAATTGATTTAACATACATTTGTTTTAACTTTTTATGTTATATGGGTTACTTTTGAGGTACACTTCGTGTAGGTCTTCTCATAGGATCAATACTTTGCAAAAACTACTGTTGTATTATATGACCTCTGTATGACCATCATACTTGCCAAGTATCAAGATAATTGGAGACAAAATATCTCATCTTATAAATGTTCAAAATCTTGGTTTTTTTAATATATTTTAAAAATATACCAAAAAAATGAGTTTTGGGTTAATAATAAACGACATTGGATTAACGTAATAAATGGGAGGGATGGGACTTTGGATACAAATGATTGAAAGCAGTTAAGTTTCATTTGACGTTATTCTCTTTCTTTCTCCATCTTCAAAAGTTATTTTGTAGACTCTTTTGGTATCTTGTTGGTTAAATTTGTGATGTTGCTTGATTCGATTTTTTAATTTCCTACTCCATTTTTTTCAGTAGTTGTTATGGTTGTAATTCTTGGTTCATCACATATCATAAGTTGTTTAAATAAGGAACTTGAATAATAACGTGGACAAAATTTCCTAATCTTTATATAGTCGTTCTATTATAAGTTCTACTTTGATTTTCTTTTATTGCATATATAAACTAGCAACTAAGTAACTCACTGAATATATGCATACTATAGAAGTTACAGTTTCTAATACAATAATTTAGCTGACACTCTGATTAGTGTAAATGCCAAAAATATGATTGTCGATCTGATGAACTTCCATTGAAAAACTTGTCAAGTGTGCAGTAAATGTTTGGTCTAGTGTCATAGTGGCCTTATTTCATCTCATCATTCAATATAATGACAGTGTAGCCTATTCCCATTAGGCTTGATTGCTTCACAAATTTATAGAGATCTAACAGCTCATGTAGAGTTACGGTGTGTTTGGCAAATGAATTTTGGAAACAAAATATGATTTTGATTCTACTTTTTTCCAAAATAAGTCATATTTTATTCAACTTTTTCAAAAACAAATCATATTTTATTCAATTTTTTTTTCTAAAAAGTCAAACTTCAAAATTCGCAAACAGAATAAAAATTCAATTCTGATTTCAAAAATTCAACATCCAAACACACCATAGCGACACCCTTAATGTTGCAACTAGAGACTCTTGTTTCATCAGAATTGGCAGACTGCCGGAATATGGTTTTATTTTCCTTCTACTATGCCCAATTTGATTCCAACACCCAACAATCCCCCTAAAAAAGAAATGAAGAATGGGAAATTGTTTGTTAAGCATTATGAAGCAATGTATGAAATGATAACAGAAGAGCATAGGAAGCGCTTGGTTGTATTTGCAGTAAAATTTGGCAAGTGATAGTTTAGGGTTGTGGCAATTCACTCAGCGCAATTCAAATCTTGCTTTGTTTGTTCTTGATCTAAAATTGCCCATAAGCTAATCATGTATTATATGCAATGTTTTGTTTGCTCTCGCTCTCTCTCGCATCATCATGGTGTGTGTTCGTATCTTGCTTATTGGACTGTACATGCACGTTTTAATTCTCTGATGGTGCAGGCTGTTGTCTTTACTGATATTGGTTTTGAGAAAGCCATTGAGTTCAACGATTACTGCCATAATCATCAGCCTGCTATTGCATTCATCAAAACCGAAGTCAGAGGCCTTTTTGGTTCTGTGTTTTGTGACTTTGGACCTGAGTTCACTGTTGTTGATGTTGATGGAGAGGAACCCCACTCGGGTATTATTGCATCAATCAGCAATGACAATGCTGCCCTAGTATCATGTGTTGATGATGAAAGGCTTGAGTTTCAAGATGGGGATCTTGTTGTGTTCTCTGAAGTTCACGGAATGACAGAATTGAATGATGGGAAACCAAGGAAGATTAAAAATTCAAGGGCTTACTCATTCACTCTTGAGGAGGATACCACAAATTATGGAGCCTATGTGAAGGGTGGTATTGTCACACAGGTGAAACAGCCCAAGGTATTGAACTTTAAGCCATTGAGGGAAGCGTTGGCCGATCCTGGTGATTTTCTTCTTAGTGATTTCTCCAAGTTTGATCGCCCTCCTCTCCTGCACCTCGCATTCCAAGCGCTGGATAAGTTTGTCTCTGACTTGGGACGTTTTCCTGTTGCTGGTTCAGAGGAGGATGCTCAGAAGCTTATAGCTGTTGCCGGTAACATTAATGAGAGCTTGGGAGATGGGAGACTGGAAGATATTAATCCAAAACTTCTGAGGCACTTTGCTTCTGGTGCAAAGGCAGTACTGAATCCAATGGCTGCAATGTTTGGTGGTATTGTGGGACAAGAGGTTGTGAAAGCATGTTCTGGGAAGTTCCATCCACTTTTTCAGGTTAGTGCATGGTCTTCTCTTTTATCATGTTGTGGAGAGTTGGAATATTCACTGCTTTTGACTTTCTAATGGTTATGCTTTCTACATTACCTAATGCCTGAAGGGACCTTTCTATAAGGCCTCTGACCTAGGCTCCTGATGTTGTATACTTGTTTATTTTTAGTTGCAATAAGATCTTGGCTACTTTTTTTTTGAGAGGTGAGAGGTAGTTGACATCTTATCCTGATTGCTGGTTCTCACATAACCTAATGTTATTTTACATGTTTCTACAGTTCTTCTACTTTGACTCGGTGGAGTCACTGCCTACAGAGCCACTGGATTCCAGTGATTTAAGACCCTTAAATAGTCGTTATGATGCACAGATTTCTGTCTTTGGGTCTAAGCTTCAGAAGAAACTGGAGGACGCTATAGTGTTTATTGTTGGATCTGGTGCTCTAGGGTGTGAGTTCTTAAAGAATGTGGCCTTGATGGGAGTTTCATGTGGTGATCAGGGGAAGCTAACAATTACTGACGATGATGTAATTGAGAAGAGTAACCTCAGTAGGCAGTTCCTCTTCCGTGATTGGAACATTGGTCAGGCCAAATCCACTGTTGCTGCTTCTGCTGCTTCATCAATAAACCCTCGTCTGAACATTGAGGCTTTGCAGAATCGAGTTGGCACCGAAACTGAGAATGTATTTGATGATACCTTCTGGGAGAATTTGAGTGTTGTTATTAATGCTCTAGACAATGTGAATGCCCGGTTGTACGTTGACCAGCGATGCTTATACTTCCAGAAGCCGCTTCTTGAGTCAGGAACTCTCGGTGCCAAATGCAACACTCAGATGGTCATTCCTCACCTCACAGAAAACTATGGTGCCTCGAGAGACCCACCTGAGAAACAAGCGCCTATGTGCACCGTACACTCATTTCCTCACAACATTGACCACTGCTTGACATGGGCTCGATCTGAGTTTGAGGGTTTGCTTGAGAAAACACCAGCAGAAGTGAATGCATACTTGTCCAACCCAAGTGAATATAGTACTGCAATGATAAATGCTGGTGATGCTCAGTCCAGGGATAACTTGGAGCGTGTACTGGAGTGCCTTGACAAAGAACGATGCGAGACATTCCAAGACTGCATTACCTGGGCTCGTTTAAAGTACTTTCCTTGAAGATAATTCTTTCAGTTGCTTTCCTTTTTATCCTGTGACAATTATGATATAAGTGCTTTTTTTTTTTTTTTTGTTCATTTGCTGATACCATGTTTAATTTACTCAGGTTTGAAGATTATTTTGCTAACCGTGTGAAGCAGTTGATTTATACTTTCCCTGAGGATGCTGCAACCAGTACTGGGGCTCCATTCTGGTCAGCCCCTAAGCGATTCCCTCGTCCACTGCAGTTGTCAACTGCTGATCCAAGTCACCTCCATTTTGTTATGGCAGCTTCCATCCTACGCGCAGAGACATTTGGTATCCCAATTCCTGATTGGGTCAAGAACACTAAGAAGTCGGCTGAAGCAATTGATAGGGTGATGGTCCCAGAATTTGAGCCCAGGAAAGATGCGAAAATTGTAACAGATGAGAAGGCTACCAGTATCTCTACCAGTTCTATAGATGATTCAGATGTCATTGCTGAACTAATCAAGAAGTTAGAGCAGTGCCAGAAGAACCTGCCACCCGGGTTCCGGATGAAACCAATTCAGTTTGAGAAGGTACAGCTGAATCAAATTTAAAATATTTCTTCCAAATAAGTTGTGAATCAAATTTCTGATTTTGATAAACTTCATCCCATGAATGTGCAGGATGATGATACAAACTTCCATATGGACATGATAGCTGGCCTTGCCAACATGAGGGCACGAAATTACAGCATTCCTGAAGTCGACAAGCTGAAAGCCAAGTTTATTGCTGGAAGGATCATTCCTGCAATTGCAACATCCACCGCAATGGCCACGGGTCTCGTGTGCCTGGAGCTATACAAGGTTTTGGATGGAGGGCACAAAGTGGAAGCCTATCGTAACACATTTGCCAACCTTGCGCTGCCTTTGTTCTCCATGGCTGAGCCAGTTCCGCCCAAGGTCATCAAGCACCAGAACACGAGTTGGACTGTTTGGGACAGGTGGATCCTGAAAGGCAATCCTACTCTGAGGGAACTTATCCAGTGGCTCAAGGAGAAAGGGCTATTCGCCTACAGCATTTCATGCGGAAGTTGCCTGCTCTACAATAGCATGTTCCCTCGGCACAAAGACCGAATGGATAAGAAAATGGTGGATCTGGCCAGGGAAGTGGCCAAAGTGGAACTGCCGGCATACCGTCGCCACTTGGATGTCGTCGTGGCATGTGAAGATGAGGAGGACAATGACATTGACATCCCTCAAATATCCATTTACTACCGTTAGGTTGTTCTCTCCAATCAGCGCAGCATATTGGATTGTGATTTTAGGATGAGAACTCCATGTAGTTTTTCGAGTTCTCCATGAAAACTCTCTTTTATTTTTACAGCTCTCCATGACCCTTTACTGTTCATTCGACAATGAGTACGCCAAATGGATGATACATTTCAATTTCACAGCAGTTTACGTTTCATATATAAATTTGGTAGTAACTTCGATACGTGTATCAAATAATTCTCCTCCCATCTGCTTTGCATTATTCTAGTGATGCTTCTCTGTTGTGTTTTAGTATGTTTAATCTTGCGTTTGTTTCACCAAGTAGCTTATTTTTTTTTTTATTATTATTATCGTTAGACATTAATTATCAGTGTCATTATTTGCTCCCACTCCCATATCGACTTCATGATTTGTGTTTAGCAAAGAGTAAATTCCTCTTGCTCTCTGCTTCATTTTCTTACCCAATTCACCTTTACTTTACACACATTGTCCCATCTCACATGGTGGGACCAACGACTCCGAGTATTACTGTCTGTTTAATTGAACTCATCTTTTTCTTTGGTTTTTACCCCGCTAAAAACGCCAAGTGCCTATTTCCTTAGGCAATTTTAATGTGTATCGCTTTGGAAAATAAAAAATAGAGATTTCAAAATGTAGCTAATAAAAATTAAAATTTGTATTGAAGTTCATTTCCAATCTGGTTAGGGCTGAGCCATCCGGGTAGTAGATGTTTGCCTTTACAGCATATTTGTCCCAAGAAAAACTATCGACACATTCAACACAACCCTTCCACTTTTGAACGCTTTCACTATCTCTACCGATAATTATGTGCTTTTCAGGAAAGTCCTGATCATGTAGTTTGAAGCTTATTGATGTCATCTCAAATCTCAACGTACTCGTTGTTTTTCATCGGACCCCATTTTCCCTGGAGTTTGTGGAATATTGTTAGAGATGGTGGCTCATATTCTGCATGTGGACGTAAAATTGGCTTCTAGCATAAATGCTACATAGAAAGAACAGAGCGGAGCTAATGTGGCCCATTTGTGGCTTTATTTTAATCCCCCCCAAATGGTACGATAGGATAATATTAGAAATTTTAATGTACCAGGCTAAAACCTTAACTGGAGACACAACATTCGATATAGTGAAATGAACAGCTCGCTCATGTGAATGTAGTCACACTGCTGAATCACAAAACTTGTGTGTTTTGTTCTCCCCCTTTTTTCTCTTTGCTCTTCACTAAATTGCAGTCACCACAATTCTAACAAAAGTCACGTTTACCTTCTATACCTTCTCTGTCTCCACTCTTTCCTTTCCTACTACTATGAATTTGACATAATCTTCAAGATGTTAGAACGGTTGGGCTAGAAAATAAGTCCCTGCACGACTGAAAATAAAATCTACCACTCATTTCTAATTATAGATACCTCAACTTATTTGGAGAACTATGAACTTCCATTGAGAACTTTCACCTCCATTACAGGGTTGCTATACCTAGAAATGGAGCTGCGTATTGCATCGAATCACTTTTGCCTTCACTGGAATCTTCCAGTGGATGCTAAGATTATCCTATAACAAATCTACAGTCAACTACCTCAATACTTAATAAACTAAAATCAAATGACAATATTTTATTCTAAAATGGACCGTCAGTTTTTATCGGCACCTTCATCGAACTCAGCAGAGCCCACAACTCGGAAATCAAGCTGCTTCTGATGCTTTAAGAGGCGGCGTTGATCGAAACTTTCCCATCCTTCAAACTGTCAGAAGAATGTTGTTATTAAGCATTCCAATGAAAGTGTCATAAATTGGACTACTTCGCAAATGGGTCAAGCATATGCACCTGACGAAGGAGATCCATTGTTATTTGTGTGTTGTGGAGATCCAGTGTTGAGAGCTGAAGGCACATCTTGAATAGGGTAGATGGAAGTGATTTTAGTCCGTTGTTACTGACATACAAAGCCTGCACAGGAATTGGCACATTGGCATAAATTCAGGATCAGTGGGTAATGCACACTTTTTCTGAAGGTGGTGCTCAAGAAGTTGCCCAACAATCCTCCCCAGAGGGCATCTGGACTACCCTCATGTGTATATGTTTTGAATTCCATCACTCTGAGTGACAATTTTACTAAATAGGAGTGAAAAGTTTTGTTGTAAAGGTGCTACGGTACCTATTAGCATTAGGATAGGGATATATGGGATTTTGATAAAGTGAGAAAACTCTTGAGCATATAAATAAGCAGATCCCTTTGTCTTATAAAAAGACAATTGTGAAGATGACAATCCCTCCCAAACTACCCGTTGCTTTATTGCTGATATATTTTGTTTCTAAATTTCAGAGGACTCACGTCTTCTTAAGTCCAAAGGTTGTCATACAAGCCTCCGAAAACTGTATTTTCCTATTTATCGCATGTATAATTAACGATGATGAGCTACCTTTTACATAGAGTAATGCTATACACTATACCTTCATCCCACTTGGCTGATATGACAGTGCCCATTAGCTAATTAAAAAAATAAAGAAATCAAGGGCAGATGGGGCACTGCACATCAGTGCAATAAGATGGGAGGGTAATACATAGCATTTCTCTTTTACATATAAAACCAGCTCTCATACCGGAAAGAAAAGTGCTAGAATAGAACAGAATAAAGGGAGAATAACGAGAATCAGAATAACACTAAGTACAGACCTTCAAATCATGCAAATGACCAAAAGTCTCTGGCAACTCTGACAGAAGATTTGATGAAAGATCAACCTTTACCATGAAAAACCAAGAAAACTACATTAAAAAAAGATGTATAGTATATATATATCTTGAAAAAAAAAAAACTCATTCTTTAGTCTGGCAGTCTGGCTTGCAATGGTTGGATCATCTTGTCGACACTTCAGAGGAATTTAAACCCCAGGGACAAGGACGGTCGGGGGAGGGGAGATAAAGACAGATGCCGGAGTCATACCTCAATAAGAGAATTACAGTCCCCGATACATGCCGGGATGGTGCTTATCCTGATCCAGAGAGAAACACAACAACAATCAAACAGAAATCATTGGCCATCAAGCATGTAAATACTCTTTCGAAACTTATTTCCTCAAGACATCATCCTTGTGTTAGAAACAAGGATATTTATGTTTCCCAGAAGGTCATATTATTTAATTGTTTGCAGCATCTTGATAGGATTCATAAGTTTGTGCGCTTAGGACAAAACATGGATTTGAACTATTTGGTCCTTCTACTCCAAAATGCAAATAGGGATCTCTTAAAATTACCAATACCAGATAATGGTTAAATTATGCAGGGAATAAAAAAGAGAGCAGAAATAGGAATAGGGCAATGAACCAGTTCTGTCATCCTCTAATGCTCATTAGAAAAAACATGTCCTTGACCTAAAACAATTGGTTACGTGTTTTCTACACATTACCTGTTGTTATTGATTTTCATGACCTCAAGCTGTGTCAATAGACCTATTTCAGTTGGGAGGCCAGTCAACTTGTTGTTTGCGACATGAAGTTGCTTCAGTGAAGTCAGAGCACCCAGTGCAGAAGGTAAAGTCGTTAAACTGCATTAATAATACAATTAATGATAATTAAAAACGCAGCATTGGGATTGCTGACATAGATATTACAAATCTCACTGTCAACTCAAAACCCTTAAATCCAACACTAATTGGGATCGGCTACACAGGTATTACAAACTAAACCGGGTAATAGGGTATAACCCACTCGTGTAACTTTCTAGGAATAGACCCTGATGATTACAAGCAGTATCGCATAACCAAAACAACTACTTTTACAGAGATCAAACACCGATTGGGCAAGGCACTTTGCCTGGCCCTAGTCAGGCTTGACAAACATGAACTTCAAGAAATATGATAAAGAGAACCTATCTAGGACATGTATATGATTTTACAATGTAAAAAAAAAAAGCAAATATGCATGCCTCTTCTACTTCTTCTTTTCAACTCTCTCAACAAGTGACACATAATAGTGCAAGACGTGGGACGGGACACTTTTCCTACTTTCCAGACATGCGTCAAGCAATATAACGACATACTTACAATTCTATTCATATATAGTCATATCTTGGCATTACCTAGGTATGTAAAGTAAAAACACACAAGACATTTGTAGTTTATACTTTAAAATGAATAAGATGTCATAGAGTACAGAAATTACTCACTGGTTTTGGTTCACAGAGAGAACCGTTAGATACTTAAGAGATGTTAGTGCTTCCCAATTAATCGATTCATCCATTATAGCATTTGCATTCAGCAACAATTTCTACAAAATTTTGAGAATAAAGGAGAGAAGTTATAATATTCAAAGCAGATACATTAAATTGTTAAAAAGAAAAAAGGAGTTTTTTTTTTTTACCTGAATGGAACTCAAACGGCCAACGTGGGCAGGAACATCTCGAACAGAGTTGTTGCTCAAATCAAGGACTCTTGCAGAAGGTCCACAAGACCACACTTCATCAGGTATGGCCTTTCAAATTTAAAATACAAGAATAGAACGAGTAAAAGTTACACACACAAGAATTTACAATAAGTTTGATGGATTTTGTTTTTTTGAATTTAATAAGTTTGAGGGATTTAATAAAAGGAAGGATTTTCATTTTTACGAATAATAATTTGATAGCAGAAAACCCTAGACTGAAAATGAAACATGATCTACAGCAATATTATGTTCCCTACCAGAGCAAAATCTCCTGATCTCTATGCTTAATAACTACTCCACAAGACATTACTTCTATTAGCATAAAAAAGGATCTCAATACTATTAAACAAGGCTTAGGACACATGTTAGGGATAACACCACATATATATTTTTTTTGATAAGTAAGCAAAAATTTTATTAAAGAAAAAGGCGAAAGGCACCTCTAAGTACACAGGAAGTATACATAGGAGCAAACACAGCTAACCCACAAGAGTCACAACAACCCAACAAAACCTAAACCCTAGAACCCAAAAGATACACCCAAAAACAACCCGCAAGGGATAACACCACATATGCCACTCAAACTCTTGCAAATCAGTCTCAAAGCGCATATTCAATTACCGACCATGTCCAACAACACATATACCCACCTATTTTTTTTTGGGAAATTTCACCATAGCAGTTTTCACGCAATTTCAATTTATTCCTTGAGTTCTTTAAATCATATTTTATTTCCTTAGGTTTTTCCATGTTTTACTTCAGTAGTTCAAAAAGGCTCAAAACAACTCACGTGGCATTAATTCCACGTAAGCAGTTTTGCCGTACCACGTCACATATTTTTTTTAAAAGAAAACAGGAAAAAAAAAAAAAAAAAAAAAAAACAGATGGGGAGCCACCCCTCCATCCCCCAAAGGGGCTGCCACCCCCACGGTGGGGTGGCTCGAGCGGCCAACTCTTATTCGCCACCTCAGTAAGGGTGGGAACAAATGGGGAGCCACCCATCCACCTCCGCAAAGAGGCGGCCACCCTGTTATTAGGATTGGCAGCGTGAACCATCCCTTTAGTTTGGGGTCCCCCCCCCCCCCCCCTTACAGGATGGAGGGGTCCACCTTTTTTTTTTTTTTAATATACCAAAATTAATTTTTTAACATGGGTTTAATGCCACGTAAGCAGTTTTAGATGGAAGAAATGAAGTGAAAAACCAAAGGGTTAAAATGTGATTTTAAAAACCCAAGGAGTAAATTGAAATCACGCGAAAACCCTGTGAATTATGATGGAATTTCCCTTTCTTTTCTTTTTTTTTTTAAAAAAAAAAAAAAAAAAAAAAACCTAACACATTTATATATACTGATTGATTCAAAGGATATTCAGCAACATGAAACAAGGAAAATAAGAGCCGAATAATGCTACGTGCAAGACTCATATCTTCAAATGTGATGTGACTTTTAAAATTTCTATTTGATCAATCCTAAATCTAATAGTAATTTTAAAGAGATGTGCATACATTATTTTATGGTCATTCTCCTATCCTTCTTTGCTGACATGACATTGTCAATCCACCTTTACATCAATCTTAATTTAAAAAAATAAAAAATAAAAAATCCAATAGTAAATTGACAATATCATATTAGCAGAGAATGATAGAAGAAGATAAGAAAATACAAGGTAGCATTTTTCATTTTTAAAGTTACATTTGAAGGGATAAGATTCTTGCGTCTAACATTACTCAATAAGAGCCAACCAAGATATCACAACATGTCAACGTAACAAATATGAGGCTTCTTGTACCTTCAAGTTACATTCGGACAATGCCACAACTCTGGTCACCTTCCACCGTTCCAACCTATTCTTATCAATGCGAACTTGCGTCTTCTCGTTCACCATTCTATTAGCATTGTCAACTCGCCTCGGTACACTCCGAGCCTCTTTTAGAATTGGACCATCCTAGTTCAAACAAACCCTAACATTAATCAAGTAATTGAATATTTTTAACTCTTCTAATCCCCAATTGCTTGACACACAACATTTCCAGCTTCAAGACTCAGTTTAATCTCCATAAACACATTACTTTAAAGCTTGATGAAAATCTATCATGCAAAAAAATTCTACATTTATACTGCAATCATTTTCTTTTCCCTCATTCTTTTCTCGATAACCAAAAAAAAAATAAAGCAAAAAAGTTGGCGAATTTGAGTTTACCCCTTGGTGCAACCCCTGGGAGGCCATTAGCATGACCTTGGCCCCGCCGGTCACCTCCGACGCCCTCAACGTCGTCGTATCGACCAAAAGCTTCCCCTTGAAGATGAGCTTCTGGCCACGTGGTAGGACGTTGGTGAGGGGTTGGAGGAGGGACTTGAGGTCGCCGATCGTCGCGTCCAGCGAGAGAGTGACCGGGATTGACCTCCCGCTGAATTTGATAGTGATGGTGATTCCGGTGGTCTTCGATTGGAGATCGTTAGCCTCACCAGTGGTAGCACCAGCCTCCTCCATTGTTCTTCTGTCACGACTTTGCTCTGGCCTTTGTGGGTCTCTTTGGCACGTACAACACTGGTTTTCCTCCTTTTTAAAGAGATTAACAATTATTCTCCAGACTTTTAGCTAAATTTTAGCTCAAAAAATTCACTTTCTTTATTTTGACTAACCACTTTCTAAACACAACAAACATTCAACTCATTAAATTTTTCAAAAAAATATAATTCTTTATTGATTTTATTTAGTTAATTTCAACTGTAATTAAGAGGAGGCAACAGTATGAAGAGGAACAAGCTACAAAAACAACTTTACAGAAAACGCAGCAACTTTACCGAAAACAAGCAAAATTCTACCATAAACCACTACACACACATCGGAAGAACCCCAAAAAATGAAACAACATTCAAATATGCAGAAAATGGGTTTCGGGTTTTACTTCTAAATCTCCCAATTTCTTAGACAATTAGAAAAAAATTGTCCAATCTAATAACTTACATCAAAACAATATTACCCAACACCTGTAAAACTCAAAATCGTCACATACCCAACACCCGAAACTGCCCGGGAGAGAGAATAACCTGCTACTCCTCCAATTTCTGGACTGACCCAGGTGCAGCCATGGCTACAACACCACCACGAAAGCAGCGTTTATCTGGTGAAATGATCCACCAAACCCAGTTGCGGAAATAGGAATTGAAGGGGAAGGCGCAAACAGAAAGTACAAATGTTAAAAAACTCTAGCGAATTCAGTTTGTGATCTAAATTTGTAGTGCATTTGGATCCTCTCCAGTTCAAGTGAACTGGAGAGGAGCCAGTTAGGCTAAATGGGAGGATAAAATTGTAAAATATATATATATATATATATATATAATGACAATTTTACCTTCCTTTTTGTTTCTACTAACCGGCTCCTCTCCAGTTCACTTGAACAGCAGAGGATCCTTGTCCATTTGTAGTGGGACTCTGACAAGAAATAAATTAGAGATATAATAGAGAGTTTGTTTAACCATACTTTTTGAAGATATTCTCCAAGTTTTAGAAAAAAGTTTGTAATAGCTAGCTTGTTAAGGATGATCTAAAGTATAATTTATACACAAATTATACTTGAGATGCTATACATTCTCTTTCTTTGTCTTTTGAAAAATTATCATCAGCTCTGTGGATCCGTGGGTCTATATGAAAGATACATATGAACCTCATATATTTAATAATTTTTGAAAGTGAAAATATGAGAGAAGAGGCAAGAAATTAATATTTCTCATTATACATTCAGATGGTAAAATCTGATGAATTTCATTTAAAAAAAAAAATCATTACAACCTTAAGAACTGCATCAGTATTTTTTTTTTTTATATAAAATACTGATTGGTTGGTTGATAAGAAAAAATTGAGTAAGTTTCACTTCACTGAGTGTTTTATTTTTTTATGTATGCCACCTTTTGTTATTTGAAAGATTAGGCTAAGCTATGGAAGTTTTACAAACATTATCTGCAAAAAAATTTATTTTATGCTTTTATTTTATGTTATAAAAACAAAAATATTAATAAACAATAAAAAATACAAAACACAAAAATAAATTTTTATATTTATGTCAAATCAAAATATTTTTTCAAACTCAAAAAAAAAAACTCCCTAAATACATTAACAAACATACCCAAATGGTGATGAGTTGAAATGCTATTTTACAATTCCATGATCAGTTGAGAGGGACCAAGTTTGGAGGCACATATAGAATCTTTGTAAAGTAATATGTTGTATCATTACTTATTTAAAAATCTGTTTTTTAGATAAGTAGTGATTTTAATATGGTATCAAAACAAATGTATTGATTTCAAACACTGACTCCGCAATGTATCCCTATTTTTTAAATATTATACGTCTTCGACTTCACTTGTTGAATGACATGCGAGGGAAGTATTAAATAATTAATTAAATTATTAAATTCATTATTTCTTATTAACTTGAACTTTTAAAATGGATTGTGAATCAATAAAATACATTAGGATGTTAGAGGTAGGATAGCTTGCTTTATAATGTGACTAATGTTCAATAGAGTCATAGTAATTGGGATAGAGATTTTCAACAATTTTGCTACTCGAATTGTTATAAATTCAAACAGTAAATGTGAGAGAGCTCTCTTGAAACCTACCTGTCTGAGTAGGTCTCGGGTAGCCCACCCACCTTTTTGGGGAGGTGGATCCTATAGGGGTGATAAAATTGGGAATTTTCAATATATATATATATATATATATATATATATAGAATCTTGCATCTTTCTATACTTTTAAATTTTCTATGTATGAATTATATACACATGAGAAGAGACCGTGAAATTCTCGTTTTATTCGCCTTACCTAATTTTTATTTCCCCACAAGGAAGAGGCTTTAGATTATAAATTTTTGGTAACCTCATAGAAAGATTGAATCACAAGATTAGAGAAGTTTCTAACTTTTATTACACATATCCTTTATAGTCAGTATTTTGTTGTTTTTGTTTGAGCCGTATGAGATGAAATTCTCATATACAGTTTTCACATTTGATGCTCAAATTACTATCAATTTCAACAACAAATTGATGGATATCCAAATTACTAATATTAAAGAGATTTCCAAACTGTGGATCATCTTCTTCTCTACTGCGACGTGGCTTCTGTCTTGTGGAATTCTCTCTTTAGCCGTTTCGGGATGTCTTGGGTTATGCCTAGACGGGTTATTGACTTGCTTGCATGTTGGTGGTCATCTGGTAGATCAAGGAGTATTGCTGTTTGGAAAATGGCGCATATTTGTATCTTTTGGTGCTTATGGTGGGAAAGAAACAATAGGAGTTTTGAAGACTCGGAAAGATCCTCGGATGAGATCCTCTCTTTGCTCTATCACTCTTTGTATTGTTGGACTTTGGCTTATGTCCATCCTTTGTATATTTCTTTTTCTGACTTTCTCACTCGCTTTTCTAGTTCTAGATAGTTGTTTTCCCTGTATACTGCCAGTGTACTAAGGGGCGCCTTACGCTTTTTCTATAAAATTGATCTCTTACCTACCCAAAAAAAAAAAAAAAGTAGCTCATAGTATACGGATGTGTCTAGTTGGTGTAATATTGCATTATGTTTTGTAATTAATAATGCAATAATGTTACACCAACTAGACATATCCCTATACTAGCTATTTATTAATTCTTTTTAGAATTTAAATAAAACACGTTTTAGGACTTTCTTGGTTTACAGCCAAGATTAGCATATTGAGCCAGGAGCCTCAAACTGTGATGGTGCTCACTGCTCTCTATTCCAACGATCCTATTAGTAAATTATGTGTAACTTGTGTAATTGAATATTTTGAACTCTTCTAATCCCCAATTGCTTGACACAAAACATTTCCAGCTTCAAGACTCAGTTTAATCTCCATAAACACATTACTTTAAAGCTTGATGAAAATCTATCATGCAAAAATTCTACCTTTATACTGCAATCATTTTCTTTTCCCTCATTCTTTTCTCGAGAACCAAACAGAAAATAAAGCAAAAAAGTTTGCGAATTTGAGTTTACCCCTTGGTGCAACCCCTGGGAGGCCATTAGCATGACCTTGGCCCCGCCGGTCACCTCCGACGCCCTCAACGTTGTCGTATCGACCAAAAGCTTCCCCTTGAAGATGAGCTTCTGGCCACGTGGCAGGACGTTGGTGAGGGGTTGGAGGATGGACTTGAGGTCGCCGATCGTCGCGTCCGGCGAGAGAGTGACCGGTATTGACCTCCCGCTGAATTTGACAGTGATGGTGATTCCGGTGGCCTTCGATTGGGGATCGTTAGCCTCACCAGTGGTAACACCGGCCTCCTCCATTTTTCTTCTGTCACGACTATGCTCTGTGGGTCTCTTTGGCCCGTACAAGACTGGTTTTTCTCGTTTTTAAAGAGATTAACAATTATTCTCAAATTAATAATTTATATTTTATTTTATCTAAATTATAATTTATATGTAAATTATGCTTGAGATGTTATACATCCTCTTTCTTTCACCTTTGAAAAATCATGGTGGAATCTATAGGAAAAGTTTATATGAACCCCACATATTCGATAATAATTTTTGAAATTCTGATGAATTTCAATTAAAAAAATAATCATTACAATCTTAAGAACTGCATTCGTTATTTTTATTTTATAAAATACTGATTGGTTGGTTGATAAGAAAAAAAATTGAATAAGTTTCACTTCACTGAGTGTTTTTTTTTTTTTTTTTTTTTTTTTTTTTTTTTTTTTTTTTTTTTTTTTTTTTTTTTTATGTTTGCCACCTTTTGTTATTTGAAAGATTAGGCTAAGCTAAGGAAGTTTTACTTTTTTATAAACGTTATTTGTTAAAGTTTTTATTTTATGTTATTAAAACAAAAATATTAATAAACAATAAAAAATACAAAACACAAAAATAATTTTTATATTTATGTCATATCAAAATATTTTTTCAAACTAAAAAATAAATAAATAAAAAACTCCCTAAATACGTTTACAAGCATACCCAAATGGTGATGAGTTGAAATGCTATTTTACAATTCCATGATGAGTTGAGAGGGACCAAGTTTGGAAGCACAGATTGACTCTTTGTAAAGTAATATGTTAAATAATCACTTATTTAAAAATTTGTTTTTCAGATAATTAGTAATTTTAATATGGTATTAGAACAAAGATATTGATTTCAAACACTGACTTCACAATATATCTTTATTTTTTAAATATTATACGTCTTTGACTTCACTTGTTGAATGACATGCGAGGGAAGTATTAAATAATTAATTAAATTCGTTATTTCCTATTAACTTAAACTTTTAAAATGAATGGTGATTCAATAAAATACATTAAGATGTTAGGGGTAGGATAGCTTGCTTTGTAATGTTCAATATAGTCATAGTAATTGGGATAGAAATTTTCAATAATTTTGCTATTCGAATTGTTATAAATTCAAACAATAAATGTGAAAGAGCTCTCTTGAAGCCTACCTGTTCGAGTAGGTCTCGGGTAGCCCACCCACCTTTTTGGGGAGGTGGATTCTATAGGGGTGATAAAATTGAAAATTCTCAATATATATATATAGAATCTTGCATCTTTCTATACTTTTAAATTTTCTATATGTGAATTATATATACATGAGAAGAGATCGTGAAATTCTCGTTTTATTCACTTTGCCTAATTGTTATTTCCCTACAAAGAAGATCCTTTAGATTTTAATTTCTTGGTAACTTCTTAGAAAGATTGAATCACAAAATTAGAGAAGTTTCACACTTTTATTATACAAATAATTTATAGTCAGTATTTTGTTGTTTTTGTTTGAGCCGTATGAGATGAAATTCTCATATACAGTTTTCACATTTGATGTTCAAATTACTAATAATTTCAACAACAAATTGATGGATATCCGAATTACTAACATTAAAGAGATATGCATTATGTTATGTGAAGTAGCTCATAGCATAGGGATGTGTCGAGTTGGTGTAATATTGCATTATGTTTTGTAATTAATAATGCAATAGTATTAGTAAATTATGTGTAACTTGTGTCCCAAGAAAATGAATAAATCAGAGCATAAATAAATAAATTTCAAGAAGTTACATTATATTTTGAATTCACAAAAAAAGAAAATGAAAAAAAGAAAAAGAAAAGCTTCAACATAAGTGCAGTCCACTTGTTTATATCATGACCTAAAAATGATACATCAAAGTTATGTTATCATTTTAAGCAAATTAAACGTTTGCCAAATACCTACGAAAAATGTTAGGGGTACCAAACTTTTTATAAAGATGATCAAAATAATTAATAAAAAAAAATTCTACGAATGCCAAAAAAATTTGATACCTCTAACATTTATCAATACATACCAATACCTAAGAAAATTTTCAGGTTCTAAATTTGGGAAAATTACTAAATTGGTTATTATGGTTTGACCTCGTGACAGATAAATTTTTGTAACTCAAATGTGGCATTTTTATGTAACAAATAAGGACAACTAGTTAGAGCCACAAGTGTTGTGGCGGCTGCCGTTTCTAGGATAGACCGACACCTAACCTGCAGAAGTACCTAAACTATGTAGTGTGGTGTCAGTCGCACATCCAACATAGTGTTCGAACTCATGTGCCTTCCAAAACCATGGGTCTTTGAGCCTACTTATTATTATGATTTCATAAAAGGTTTGTTCTAAGAGTGGGATTTCAAATCTGATTTACATGATGTAAGATACTTAAGTAACGATCATCATGCCATTTACTTCCAGAACCATTGGCAGCAACACAATTGATGACTACCCTTTTATATATATGGTGGGAATAATCCAACTCAAACCGACCCATTCAAAAAAGTTACGGGTCTCCAAGTCAATATCAGCTCATAGGTGGAATCTTAATTAAATATTAGGTTAAGCTGTCAAGTAGGATATAGAACCCTATTGCAAGTTTGCTTCCACCTCCCAGCCTATAAATAGGCTCTTATACTAGTTATAAACTTAAGACGGAATTATTGAGTTTTAATATACTTTTTTCTCATATACTGATTTAGGCATTAGAGTGAGATCCGTCGGTCACCTCGGCGTGTTCTCTTGACATTGTTTGTTTTGTAGCAAACGTAAGATGTGAAGAATATCATAAATCGTGCTAGCTAACGCTATACCAAAAACTATACCAATTATATATATATATAAAAGGGTAGTATTTCAGGTCCATCCGGATGCCAGATACAGGACAACTAGGATCCGGAGCCAGCATGTATGTTGGACTTTTGAGAAACGGATTTTGACAGCTTTGGAGCGAGACTGTTGAGTGTGAACAAGGATGGGCAGAGATAGATGGCACACCATTATGAAGTTTCCTACCACCTACCCCAAACCAAGGAATCAACATTTTTGGTTCACATGAATGAAGAAGGGATTGAGATCCCAATATTTGGGCATTGCATCCGATGTAACATATACATATATATATTTGGGTCGATTATTTTTAATGAATGGCCTATATGGTAACAATAACATCAAAAAAGAAAAAATTAATAATAATAATAATTTTTGGATGATTATTAAGCAGTCGAACCACTTACTTAGATGTTTTAGTCACACAAAAGGGCCGGCTTAAGAATGGTTGAATCGCTCCCTTTACTTTGGGGGTGGTTTGACCGTCCTACCGGATTTGATTTAGGAATTAACAAGTAAATGATTCGGCTATTAAACATGAAAAAATAAAAAATATTCCCAGATCCACTTTTTTAAGTTTTGACTCTACTCTATTGTCACTATTCGGGCATTCATTTACAATAAATAGACATCCCTGCAACTGCAAGGAGATCTCAATCCATGAAGAGGATCATCCATCTGTCTAGCTAGGCTCTTCTTCTCTCTTCTCTATTCGTTCAATCAATAAGCATGTAATCGTACGCTTACCAAGAAAAACCAGCATGTACGTTTACCACCCTCCACTTTCTTTAACTCTGCCAGACCAGTGCCTACTGCCTCCATGTGAAAGCTTTTCAGACTCCACCCACTCGCTGGTGCGTTTTAGCTTTTAACCTTTTGCTTTTGTAAACAACCGATTCAGAACTACCAAACACGCCTTGTCTCCCCTACAGTAATTATACATGGTCCCAAACACATGCTGCAGCTCCCTCTCTCACTTTTATTATTCTTTTTTACTTCAATCCTCCTGGCTGGGCTAAGATCATTCTAAATAATCCACATTTGGTGAGCACTGTTTGAATGGAATATAGAAAGTTAAAAGTAAGTATTTTAAAAAAGTAAACTGAAATTAAATAGATTTTTTTTTTTTTTTTTTTTTTTTTTTTTTTTTTTTAATTTTTAAAAAATAGAGAGTAAATTTGTGAGTTGAATGTGAATAATCTAAATGGTAATAATTGTAACGACCAAATAAAGCACCACATTTGTACTAGTATTTTAAAAATGATCAGTCAAATTACAATTGAAGTTTTCTTTTTAAAAATTGCTTACAAAGCTCAGTCTCTCACTCATATCATGTAGTGCTTCAATGCTACATAGTTTTAGAAGGCGATGCATAGGCGATCGTGAATGCAATTAGGGCTGACGAGGACTGCCCGAGAAGTTATGACAACATCATTGCCAATACCCGTATCTTGCTAAATTCTATCAAGTTTTGGCAGGTGGATTTTGTCCGGAGAGAAGGAAATGTTGTCGCCCATCAACTGGCGCGCATGACTGTAAAACTGAATCTTTATCGAGTATGGGTTGAGTCTTTTTCAGGTTCAATCTCGGCTACTATTTGTAAAGGCCTAGAATCTTCTTTTAACGATATATGAAAGTTCAAGACGATTTTTTTTTTAAAAAAAAAAAAAAAAAAAGAAATAAAGAAGAAAAGTATTAGTTGTACCTGCATTATCACTCTAAAAAAACTAATTAAGTTTTAACTAAAACTCTTAAAATCATTGACAAAGTCTAATCTTACTAAAACTTAACATTCATAAATATCTTTATAATCCACCCAATAAATGTAAATAATTCATCTTTCTCAAATAAAAAAATGTTTTAGTGTCAGCAGGTGAAAGTGGTTAGATGCAGCATCCAATGTGCCATAAATGGGAGTGATTAGGAACCATCACGATCCTATCTTCTAGCAACGAACGACTGGAAGACTGCTGTGTCAAGGACCGGCACGAATATAATATATGCCACAGACAGGATAGAGAGCCTGCGATGAATTACGATTGAAGTAAAATGCAGAATTACCATTCAAGTTTGCCCCAAAATGGAAACAAATCAGTTCAAAAGAGATTTTTTTTTTAATTATTATTATTATTATTTTCAAGAGAGATTTAAAATACACAAGCACTTGCCTAATTAAGTAATTAACTACACTTTCCTAACAGAAAGCCCTTGCAGAAATGGTACCCCCATTGAAGGCCACCCAAAGGCACATCATGACAGGATAGAAAAGTGAAAGTTTAGGTAGACCCATTTATCCGAATAAGTTTCGAGCAGTTTATCTTCTGCAAATGTTCGAATATAGAAAAAGTTCATATAAGGCAAACAATTTTTAAATAGATAAATTTTATAATTTTTTTTTTTATATATATATATTTATTGTCCAAATTACTATCCCGAGCAAATTATAAGTGATCTTGATCCGAAGAATGATATACATTGAGCCCCCTAGCAGGACACACAAGAATATATACCAACACACAAGAGAGAAGAGACTCTGCCTTGACCAGGTCCATACCCAACCCAAAAAGGCAACCCAACAAAATTCAGGGTAAATCATCCCATCCACTAATCAGGACCTCTCTCTATAATTAGGCCAAATAATCCCATCTCCTAATCACAGCCTCCCATCGCCTTTATCTCTCTTAAACCCAACCCATCCCAAACCTCAACTACCTTAACCAACCGCCTTAGCCTCCATTGCCCCATGCCCTTTTTTTTTTCCCACAATCCCAGAGTCCAAACAGAAAATATAAACAAAAAACAGAAAGGCTGAGAGCTTCTCAAGCCTTCGCTTTAAGCAATCAAAATTGGAAAAAAAAAAAAAAAAAAAAAAAAAAAGGGAAAAAGAAAAGAAAAATCCAAACTCATTTCTTTCTCTCAATTTTGTTTCGTTTGGTGGTATCTGT
Source organism: Alnus glutinosa (assembly GCF_958979055.1). Classification (NCBI taxonomy): domain Eukaryota; kingdom Viridiplantae; phylum Streptophyta; class Magnoliopsida; order Fagales; family Betulaceae; genus Alnus; species Alnus glutinosa. The sequence goes on along the minus strand of NC_084894.1, from coordinate 27,473,210 downwards.
TTCTTTCTTTGTTTCGGTCTTGGGAGTCCCGAATTCTGATCTCTACCCTCAAATGTGGCGGCCGCGGCGCACCAAATCAGCGGTCCGGATTCACGATACGTCTTCATCTCCGACCTCGCTCTTCCATTGCTCTTCTTTCAAGGACGTCCCAGAGCTTTGTACCGACGAGGACGAGCCGGCTCAACCCACCGTCCCAACCACCAAGAAACCATCAGTTTTCCACCGAGTCCGGCTCGCCAGCTCGCTCATCCGCGCCTGGTCAACTCGCCCTACCGAACCTCTCGAACCCGAACCCGAGCCCAGTCCCAATGTATCAATCTCGGACCAACCGGACACGCAATCTGAGCCGTCGATTCCACTCCCGGGAGCCGAGAAGCGCGTGGTGGTGTACTTCACGAGCTTGCGCGTGGTGAGGCCGACGTTCGAGGACTGCAAGGCCGTCCGATCTATTCTGCGCGGGTTTCGCGTCTCGATCGACGAGCGAGATCTTTCGATGGACTCGGGGTTTCTAACCGAGCTGCAGCAGATCCTGGGTCAAAGCCAGGGCAAGGTGACCTTGCCGAGGGTCTTCATTGGCGGGAGGTACGTGGGTGGGGCGGAGGAGATCAAACAGCTCCACGAGATCGGCGAGCTCAAGAAGCTCGTCGAAGGGCTGCCCCCAGCGGAACCCGGCGTGTGTGACGCGTGCGGCGGGTATAGGTTTGTCCTCTGCGACGAGTGCCACGGTAGTCACAAGTTGTTCGTGGAGAAGAGCGGGTTCAAGAGCTGCACGGCGTGCAATGAGAACGGTCTGATCAGGTGCCCTTCCTGTCTTCTGCGCCTCTCTGATCCCTCTGATTAGACAAAGAAAAATTAACCAAAAGGCCAAAAAAAAAAAAAAAAGCCCTGTCGAGTTCCTTTTTTTTTTTTTTAATTACTTTGGATAATTCAGTTTTGTAGTTTTATTTTGTTAAAGTTTAAGCTTGTGTGGGATATGGATATAGAATGTGCCACACAAGCACCGTTGCTTAAAAGATAATATATGAGCTAACTTATTTACTTTTACTATTATTGTTTATTATTATTATTATTATTATTCTTATTATTATTAATTAAAATACTAATTAAATTATTAAGAATAATGGTCATCCAAAAGCTACTAAAATTTGTCACATCAACATTGTTAGATAAAAGTAAAAGAAAGGTAAGGATGACAATTCGTGTTCGTATGTCGGTTTTGGATTGTGTCAATACATGGGTATAAGATTATATTGATTTCTCAATCCTAACTCACTAATTTTGTATTGAATTCGTGTCGAATTTGTATATCGTGTTAAAAATTGTCAATCCTAGATAAATGTGTGACATATAGCAATTCTCAATGATTAAGTTTATTCTTTGATATGATCGATGATTTAACATAGTATTAAAGTAAAAGTTTGAAGTTAAATTTTATTTCCGCATTTGACTTTCAATTTCAATTTAATATACCACTTGTGTGAGAGGGTGTTTATTGTAAAAGCTCATATGTGACGATAGAGGTGAAAATTGGGTTACAGTTATTGATTATTGACTAAAATTGGTAATCGTAACCGGGGCAGTCGGTTAATCGAGTTTGTAATAACCAGCAGTTACTGGTTAGTTCCCAATTATCCGAACCGAGTACAAAAATGAAAGGAAAAGAAAGAGAATGCATTGAGTGGTTTTGGCCAATAACCTTTGTGAAGGTGAAATGGCTAAGGATAACATTTCTTTAATTGTAATTTATGTTGAACAAAAGGATAATGATAGTTCTACCTACTCCATGGCCATGGGTAGCTCGGTTACAAATTCAACATTGACAACCTAATCCAATGTTCACCCTGAAGGAAGCAATAACACAACATGGGTGAATATGGAAGCAAGCAATACCTCAGCAGAAGTAGGTACCGAAGGCCGTGACATAAAAGAAGGCACTTCTGGATCTTCCCAGCCGAATGGAACAGTGACTCTATTTGGCCGATAACCACCTCACAAATGTAGAGTGCAGTGAGTGAGGCAGAAAGGAAAAGAAAGAGAATCAGATGTGTAAAAAAAAGTAAAACTTAAGGCTAATTTAGTAATTTTTAATATATATCTAGTTACCGGTTATAATTAAGAATATATAATTGTTAAAATTGGTAACCGCTCCGATCGAGCCAATTATCAATTATTTTCAACTAGATACTAAACCAGTTGTTTGGTTTGCCGCTAATCGATTTATACCCTTATGTGACGACGGGAGAAAAATGTTAAAATATTAATTAAATTTATTATTTATTATTAATCTAAATTTTTGAGACAATTGATGATTTGTATTAAACTTGATTAATTATTGTATTTACGTTTATTTTTTATTTTATTTAATTATAAGAATTTAAAAAGAAAATGAATGTTGAGATAATTAATATGCAGAAAAAAGTTAAAGTAGTGACGTGAACGGTGTGCGGTGATGTTTGAGATATCTTTGGTCGCTTTCGGGTGTCACCGTCAATTTCATCAGAGAATTGTATATAATTCCAGCGCAGCCTACGGAATATAACTACATAAGGGGGGCTTTGAATACGACCATATATGCTGACTACGGTCAACGTGAAGGTGGAGTTGTGGATTGGGATCCGACTATTCCGACTTGATCCATGAGTTTCGTGGAGATCTCCAGGTAGTTTCGCTCGGGTTTCATATCTAAATAAAGAGTTTTTCCATTTGGACTGTATAGGTGGCAAATTGGCAATTAGTGTAGAGGTCGGGTTTCTCGTGTTGAATCATAAATATAAGATTATATAAATCAATCTTAATCTGATCTTAATTTTGTTTTGAGTTTGTCTTGGATTCACGTGTCGTACAAAATTGTTGGCGGTCATATCGCTTATCGGGTTCAGGTCTTATCGATGCATTGGGTATAGTCAATTATAACCCGACCCATTTAATTAAACTATTCAACCTTAACCAGTTAATTTCTAAATTTATATTGAATTTGTCTCGAGTTTGCAAGTTGTATAACAAATTGTCTGTCTACATTTGGCTACATATTTTTCACTTGCCAATATAGTTTTCTAATTTATATCTTAGAAAGAAGCTAAAAAAAGATACCTGAAAATTTAGTAATTTAAATGTATGTAATGAGTACATATTTTTCTTGTTCACACGATGTTAGGATTCTAAGTGTTTTATAAGGCTCAAGTGTAATCATAATCAAATGCATATAAGCTTTTGGATACATTCTCATTGGAAGCGGATTTTCAATTGTGAGTTCTATCTAAAGTTTGTTACGTTTGGTATCAGAGCAAACACTACGTCACAAAGGGAGCGACCTATATCCTATATTAAAATGTCTTATTATTAAGTATGAGCATAAGGGCTACCAGCGGATCAATGTCGATAGAGTGAGCCATCGTGGATTGGGGCGAACCTATCTTAGTAGTTGGGGGGTCCTTGGCAACCCTAATTTTTTTTCCCCATCAATGATGACTTTTTCCTCCCTAAATGGATAGATAATATAGCTTTCTACTATAGAAAATTTTAGTATTCGAAATAAAAGTCCTTTTTAAAGATAATTTTATAAATATGTATTTTTTGTATACAGATATGATTCATTACTTAGTATGAAATTAATTTTAAGACCAGTCTACTTTTATTTTACACAAACACGCGCACGCACACATAAAAGAACTATATGTATCTATGTATTTATTTATTTATATAAGTTCGTATCCCATGCAAAAATTCCTGGTTTTCCCGACCGTGAACGTTAAATCTAAACGCGTAATAAAATGTTATAATCCTAAGGGTCGGACTCGGGATTTTCCTCCTCTTGACTAAATGTATAGATATTCATTATTTTTGAGATTCTGGTGGCTATACAGAGCTAACAACCACAAAAGTAAGTTCATTGCCATCCATTATGAACCTCAATTCTCTCCCCATTCATCATTTGGCACACTGTAACATTAAGGACAATAACTGGAACCCAAAGAGTTTTGATTGAGGAGGTTGTTCATACGTCTATTTATTCAGCTGCTACCTTAACGTTTAGCCACACGTCAAACAAATCCTATTTGGGGTTATTGTAGTTATGTAAAAGAAGACAACAAGCAATCAGTAGCAGCAAATCTTTGATAACATTCTTTGTTACCAGAAACATTTTTGTGAGAGATATAGTTTAGCTTATCGTCTTGAAATGGTGAGACACTTAGAAGACAAAATGGAATCACAAAATTTTAATCTTGTTTTTGTATTGTTCCTTTCACTTATGGTGCATTTTGCCTCATGATTTGACTGCCAAAACCTACATTTTTAAACAAAATTGTGAAAAACGTTATGTTTGGAAGTCCGTTTCTAAAAGAATCGCAATTTGAAAACGTGAACGTGCAAGAGGTGCATGTATAGAAACACATGATTTTAAAAGGCCTAACCATAATTTTACCAAACTCTAGTCTTGATTGCGTTTTTTAAAAATAGCTTTTTCATTAACCGCGTTTTGAAATTGTTATTTTTTATACTGTACGTTTTAAAACCGTTAAACCACACGAACATGAAAATCTTTATGGAGTTTTTACAAGTTTTTATCCTCAATTTTCTTTTATGTGTTTGAACATTATTCCAATCTAAAAACTTAAGCTAATGGGTTTGAGTCAGCTTGTGTATATTAACTATTCACTTTTTATTTATTTTTCCTCAATGTGGGACTCGACACTTACATGTGCATTTACAATATTTTATTTTTTATATCATATCAATCACTTTTTAACAACTTTATTCATTTTTATATCACATTAATTACTTTTTAATAACCTTTTCCACTTTTTCATACAAAAAATTAAAAAAATTCTCTTATTTTATATTATATCAATTATTTTTTATTACTATTTAAAAGAAAAATTGCAACTCAAAAATTTACCAAAAACGGCCCTCTATTTGGGAAGGGATGACGAGGATGACATTAAATGCGCATTTAGATCCTCTCCGGTTCAAATAAATTGGAGGGATAAGGGTATAATTGTCTATAAAAATATAAAAAGATAATTTTACTTCTGAAATAAAATTAATTGGATCCTGTGATGCTGACATGCCTTTCAATTGGCTTGGGGTGTTGATATGGTATTGCGTGGGCTCTCTTTCGTTTAGTGCAGCCGCGAGAGGTAGGCTTGAGAATTGGATTGGGCCAGGGATTTTCTCCCTTCATTCGGATGGAAAGTTCCTCCCAGCCCAAAATAGTAGAAAGACCTTATATGAATTGAGTTTCGCTTGCCTCCATCCTCATGTGAAAAAATTAACGATGGAGATGGCCTCTAGTTTAAAAATAATTGAAATTCTCATTCAATTATGTCATCTCGCATAAGCTTCAGTCCTTTATACGACAGAACGGATGGGCCTTTGTGTTTTTGGACCCGACACGTGTTTGGGCCGACACTCGGATAGATGAACCATAATTAACCCGAATCTGTAGGCTGGATTTTCCGACAGGGACTGTCATGTGTATAAAGAGTAGGGTTCAAGCACGTGACAGATGTTATGACTTTTACTGGAAGTCTGGAACACCATACTTGAACTCGTTCTTTCTTCACGTGGTATCAATAATACCATGCCCAGATATAAACTGTATTCTAATAAATAATTAAGAAATTATTGATAATTCTTTACAAGATCAGGTAAATTCGACATGAACTAAATATGAAATTAACGAGTTAAGGTTATGAAGTCTGACCCGTTTAATTAAACGAGCTGGGTTAGAGTTACCTTATATAGTCTTATACTCATGTCTAGACACGACTCAAATCTAACACACGACATTTATAACTGACAATTTTTTATACGATCTGAGAACTCGACAACACAAAATTAATTATTTAAGGTTGAAAAGTCCAATCCGTTTAATTAAATGAAACGATAATTAACCTATATAATATTATACAAATATTTCGATATAATCCGAATCTGACAAACGAATACGGATAACCATCCGTAACACTTTCGAACATTATATTACTTTACTGAGATTTCTTTACATATAAAACTCCAATAAAATGGAGTGGTACAATCAATTATGGGCGCTGTACATTGACTAGGCTTTGCATATCGATGCACAGTTGCAGAAGCCATGTCAAAACCAGATATAGGATTGACATAGCCAGAAAACACATAGATTATTATTGAAATCTTAAAGTTCAGCCATCTGGAAAAAGAAAATTATGAGGAAATGCGACAGGAGTCGTCTTTGGAGGTTTGGTTTTGTCCCATTGAAGCCGTCAGGTTGGTGAGTACGCAGGTTTGGTATTCTGTTTTCGTATCCCAATTTTATTCCAAGGGTACGTTGTACAATGGGCTATACTGTTCGAGTTGTTTGAACACATGCTTGACTAGGTAGGATCTAGATAGACTCTAACATGGATAGGGGCGACGTTAACATTTGGAATTTGAAGGGACAAATTGAAAAAAAAAAAATTGGCCTGTAAAATTAAAAACTTAAAAAATTTTAAGGTAAAATTTTAAATTTTAATTTTTTTTAGGAAAAACATGATAGCTTGAGAGTACCATGTATTCAGATACTAGAATAGAGCAACCCATATAAGAGCTTGTCTGAGTGCTAACTGTTCGGACAGTTCAAACACTTGTTCAAACGGATAGGATCCGAACAGACTCTCACATAAAGCTGCTTTATTGCAGGGCAAATCTCCATCCCTGTGTTTAATGATTGGACTTGACCAATGACCAGCTCTACATTATCATTGAAACCGAAATTTCTAATGAATTTATTGTCTCCCTTCCTACTCCATATTTATAGTTTGAATGAAGTCTGGCTTTTGTGTACAAGAACGTAAATTTACCTCTTCATTTTCCATAGAAGTCTATATATATATAATGTCCATCTGCAGGTTCTCAGAAGAGATTCAAATTGAGTGGCCGGAAGAATTTTATTCGAGATCGAATCTATTAAACTGATGCGATCTAGAAACTTTTTCCAAAGAAGCCAGTGGGGTGGGCATCATTGAATGTCACTGGAAGAATAGGTCGTACGGCATTTTCTATGGAATTGGGGAGGTTGCCGAGTCTTTTCTCAAGCAGACCAAACGAGCCCCACTTCAGGTCTTGAGTCCGATTCCACTATAGAAACACCACCTAGGAAAATTCAGCAGCAAGTGATCAACTGTGGTCCAGAGTAGACCAACCTCAAGCTTTAGCCTTTATGACAGATGGTGCTGGTCCGGCCATAGGTTGATCTGAGCGCTAATTAAGGCTCACATGCGGATACATGTTAGAATACAAAAACCACATGACACAAGGTTTCATAATTGCTAGCTATTACCATCCAAACATTCTAAACAAAGTGTTGGATCTATTCTGTGTAGGGTGGACTGTCGATTTCTTGGCATTTCTACTGTCGTACTCATACCAGTTCCAAATGGCTTTCTATGATCATATATCCAAAGGAGCTTCTTTCTTACATTGGAACTAGCACTTAAAATACATTTTTTTTTTCCCTCTGTATGGTTACATATATGCCCTTAAAAACGAAATTATACCTCAAAGAAAATTACTTTGCATTTTTCACTATCAACTTGTAAAGCTAGCACCACCTTAAAAGCATTAACTTTGTTTGTCTTATTCCCATGCACATAGAACACAAGGTGAAACTGTCACGCATTCTCAATTACTGTTGTGACAGTTTCATCTTGTGTTTTATGTGCATAAGACACAAGTCATAAGCCTAGATTGAGCTTGTTTGAAATTGCGTTAGGAAATAGCACTTGTCTATAAAAAAAGTCCGAAATAGCTTTTCGAAAAAAACCTCATTTTCAAGTTTTCTCCAAAATTAATGCAGTTTTGAGCTTTTTTATATATAACAAAAAAGTGATTTTTAAGTTTTTTACTAAAGGGACTCATTCTTGCCTGAAAGAGCTTTTTAAGTACTAAAAATATTTTAATTAAGTTCCTTAACACAATCCCAAATAGACTTTTAATTATTTTATTCACAATTAGAGTCATTGTTACTTGCAAAATATGCTTGTATTCTATGTCCTAATCATTAGGGAAAGAACAACTAACAATTTCTTTCTTCTTTTTTTGTTATGACGAAGTTGCCACGTTTCTTTCCAAAGAAAAAGCTAAAACATGAAAAGATACCATACATGCATTAGTGCATTACCCTACCTAGCCCTAGTCATATCCCCATCTTCTCTACTTTTGATTAGAGCATTATACCCATGTCCAACCTCAGTACTTCTCTTGCACGCCACGATTTTCCCTCATCTGACAATCTCATGCATTATCTAATTTATCCTGAGCTATCATTATATATACGCCTCGACAAAGTTTTTCTCCAATCAGAATTAGATGTGTTTTGGATACACGTACGTATAGACTGGATTAAAGAGAAAAAATTGTTCTATACACTTGAGGGCATATCAAACAAGTTTACTTTTGGTCCACACGGCACACATCCAAGTCGGTTGTAAGATATTATTGTCTTGAGTATTATTTATGATTAAGGAGCTAGGACCCATCTTCTCAGACTAGACAAATGGATATATATATACGAACCATAATTTATTGTAAAGTACATAAAAACACTATTTGTTATATAATGGGGACTGGGGTTATCTTGTGCAGGCCGGAATATTTCAACAAACTCTAGGGTTTGGGATTAGCATGTGGACCTGTTTCTATGCATGCACCCAACATATATATATGGAATTAGAATTGAATTTTGCCGTTTGCGTGATCTACAAGGTACTTGCTGCTTTAACAGGAATTGGCCCATGTATGACTACTACTGTATTTATATACGTACGTAGTCAAGAAAAGTGACGAGAAATTTCATGCATGGAGCCTGCAGCATGCCAGAATAAACCACATATCAAGCTGACCCAATTAATCATTAATTGTCGGTGCACGTTTTTCTACAGTAAATCTCATAATTCATATGCAGCAAACGATTCTCAGCGATCTAATCAACCAATTATCAGGAAAAAAAAAAGTCACACGTCTATGCAAGCACAGTTGCACTAATCTTTGATTATCAAGCACTAAATTTAGAAATTAAGTTTCACTTCAACATCAGGTTTTTTTTTTTTTTTTTTAAACCCAGTTTATTAAATTGACATATGTCATAGAACACATGATTCTTAGATGCATTTTTAAATAAAAAATACAAATGAGAGTCACGTACTGTTATGAAGATTATTCCAACTTAATTATTTTAGAGAAAAGCTTTGTCCTATTTTTTTTTATTACTAATATCAACTATAGCATACATCCGTGATTATGATTGAATTTATATGTATAGATATATAAGATATGATACGTTTCTAACTTTTGTATTTGTATAACTCTAAATTTTTTTTTAAACTAATTATTAAATTTGTTTTTCTACATATTTAATGATTAATTTTTTTTTAAAAAAAATTATTAAAATTGTACAAAAAATTATACAGTAAATGTGTGTGTATATATATAATATATATACATGATTTCACTTTTTAAAAATCCCTCAGTAGAAAACTAGAATTGACGTTCGAAAATACAAGGAAAATAGATAATGGAAAATGAATTGGTGAAGAAAAATAGAAGAAGAAAAGTAAAAAGCACGTGAGTACCATGTGCAGTAGACAGGACGGCGCTATAAATATAATATGTGGAGAAGAGTCGCAACAGCCTGCAGGCTACAAGACAAAGCAAACCCGACGGATTGAATCGCTGTGAAAAGCCGAAACGACTTGGGACGGCCTGACTTGAAAGGCCGATATATTGGAATCTGTCTCGCTCCCCGAAACACCGGGTTCCGTGTCCCTTCCCCTTCTCACCGAGTCTCCGATATTTCGGTTGCTGTATCGGTAAGTTTTCGGTCATTTAACGCATATACCAGAAAAGGAAACAATACGCGCTTTCTTCACTTAGTTTGCAGAGACTCACTCTCTCTCTCCATATATATATATATATATAAATGTATATATATGTTTTCTTTATGTACTAAATTGGCTTTGACTAGAACAAAGAGAAGAATGGTCTTTCATTTTCCAAAGGTTTTGAGTTTTTTTGGGATGGACGGACGGTGGAGAATGAACCGGCTGAAGCTCCGCATGGCGGTGTTCATGGTGGTGCTATCACTGTTTATCAGGAATCTGAGTCCATGTTCATCTCTGAACGACGAAGGTATGTGTATATATAATTAAGTTCTGCATGTCCGTACAGCTCTTGAGCTGATGGGTTGGCTTTATGACAAACAGAGTTTGGTTGGGCGCAGGTTTGGCGTTGTTAAGGTTCCGGGATAGAGTGGTGAGAGACCCGTTGGGGGCTTTGTCGGATTGGAAGGATTATGACGGAGTGGTTGATCCGTGTTCTTGGTTCGGAGTTGAGTGCTCGGATGGAAAAGTGGTGATCTTGTGAGTGTCTTTGCCGTTCTTACATACGTGTTTTTGCTTTTGGGTTTTCATTTTTGCTCTCAGAAAGCAAGAAAAGTGCTTTTGATCCAAATTTGACTATATCTTAATGTTTGGCTTCGAATTTGTGACCTCATTAGATTAACTTGGAGGGATTATTATTTTTTTTTAATTTTTAATTTTAACTGCATTCCTGTTTAGATAGATGATTACAAGTACTTGGGTCTATGCAAAAATGTATTTTTTTTTGTTAAGGCACCTTAGAATTGGGTTCCTGGGGCTAGAGATGTGTATGCAATGGCACTATTGGCTGTATATATTTTTCCATTCTTAATCGTTTCGAAGCACTCTTAATTTAACATTGATCCAAAGTGCGGTTTTGTGTACGAATATCATATGGGATTATCTGGGCACGGTTAACTCGAAATGTGATTTTGAAGACACAAATGCATTCTTATTTCTTTCAGCTACGAGTTTGGAATTTGTTTGTGGGTAGAATGTTTATATACAGATGCTCTGCATCTGATCAATATATACTTATGCTGACTTCTTTGGCTTATAGAAGAATACGTATCTGAGGGAATTTGTCAGCAATAAATCATGTCAATATAGGATTTCAATCAATTCCATAGTTTGATCTGCAAGAACACAAACTTTCTCAAGAGAGACAGACATTATTCCTGGATACTCCCAAGTATTATAAAAAATTGAATTTCGATGTGACAGGAGCCGGAAGTTCTTAAAGCCCGCATATAATGCTCTTATCATATATAATTGAAAGTAATGCTGGTCTTGATGGAATACTTATTGTGCTGCATTTCTATTCATAGTTTTCTGAATATCATATCAATGGTGTTGTCCTTATTTTCCTGTTGTCGTGCTATGCTGTTGATCCTAGTGATGAAGTGATTCTTCCATCGTGTAACTTGTGGTTTCAAAAGTTCGATGTGCTTTAATTTGTAACCCTGAAGTCAGAATTGTCTACTTGCAGAACCTTGCAGGATCTTTGTCTTGAAGGAACATTGGCACCTGAACTCAGGAAGCTGGCTTACATAAAATCTATGTAAGCATATATTTTAGCCAAAAAAACTCACAATTTCTTCATTTAACTATATTTCTCTTTTTCATGATCTGATTACTTGTGTTTGCTTTCTGCAGTATTTTACGCAACAATTCTTTTTCTGGGAATATCCCAAAAGAGATTGGGGAATTGAAGGAACTGGAGGTTTTGGACTTGGGATACAATAACTTTAGTGGACCATTTCCATCTGATTTTGGCAATAATCTTTCCCTGACTACCCTGTAATATGATCTTTTCACATTATTGTTTTCACTAGTCCTATTTATATGAGCTTCCACTAAGTCCATCTTGTGATTCTTACTGCAGTTTACTTGACAACAACAAGTTCCTTGGTACCATGTCTCCTGAACTCTATGAACTTAAGACGGTTTCTGAGTCTCAGGTAGATGATAACCAGCTAACTGGTACTCCTTTGAGATCATCTTGTAACAGCAGATCTTTCACTTGGTAAGCAAGTTTAATTGATGTAATCCTAGTTACTTAATCTGCAACACTGAGAGTTTAGATCTGTGATTTTGGAAGAATAGGGATAGGGAAGAGGGAGTGATGTTCTTTCATGCAACCAATACTAACAATCTCTATGGAAAGTGGATATAAGCTTGAAAAACAATCTTGAGAATCTATTAGAAAATAATGGTTAAGGAGTTAATTTTAGTAAAACTGGTCTTAGTAGATTAGCCTGTGGGATAGAAGTTTTAACTCGTTATTGCCTGTGGGGAAAGAAATTATATTCATTATCGCTATCTTAGCCATACTTGAGTCATCTTTAAATGGGGTAGATATAATCCAAATTTTTGGATAGAAACAGACACCTTTTGGGTATTCAGGGAGAGTGGTTGGAGAAGCCATTTATACATAATAAAACTTGGTTACACTGAGAAGGTCCAGCATTTTTTTTTTTTTTTTTTTTTAAATTTTTAAATACTGAAATATATTGTTAAAATCATGACCAAACACATTATGGAACGGAGAATGTTGATTGTACTTGTACATGATTTGATTCAACAATATAACCTGCACGAAAAATTGTTATGGGTCTGGGAATTCAGATTATCATAGAAAGCTTTAGCCACACTGTTTTGACCGGATCTGCAGTTTTCTTTATTTAAGCTCTGGTGGATCATCATGCTTTCATTGTTGCCATGGTTCTGTTCTAATCAGAAGTTCAAAGCAAGTTTATTCTCCTTGCTGACATCTATATTTAAGCTCTGTCATTGACAAAATTTATACTTAAAAGTTATTTATTACAGTAATTTTCATCAAATAACCTAGCATATTATGGCCAGTGTATTCTCCTTGCTGACATATTTTGCTATGTTAGGAACACTGCCAAATTTGGAGACGAAGCTTACCGAAGGAAGCTGCAGCAGGCAGTTGGTGTCTCAAATCCATCCAGAGTCAATGAAGACAACAAGGTTTCACCATCGCCATCGCCATCGCCATCGCCATCGCCATCACCTTCTCCCTCCTCCTCACCACATCATTCTTTGCCTCCATCACCATCAGAATCTCCATTTTCACCTTTATTGGTGCCATCCAATTCACCGTTGTCACCATCACCATCATCAATTTCCCCATCATTAGAGTCTCCAGTATCTTCCCCATCACAATCTCCCTCCATTATCTTTCTGACTCCTTCAACCTCACCTATTTTAGCACCAACTCCTGCTTCAACAGTTCCAGCTAATCCACCAATAATATTATCTGCACCAACAGAATCCCGCTGGGATCCCCATCCTTCCCCTGCTTCAACTCCAAGCGAAGTAGTTAAAAGTAACTCTAAGACAAAGCATAATGCTATAGTTTGGGTTGGGATTAGCGGGGGTTGCTTATTCATTTTGGCTTCAGTCATTGGCATTGTTTTCTCCAGAACCAGCAAGGTTGTTGCAGTGAAACCCTGGGCAACTGGGCTAAGTGGGCAGCTGCAGAAAGCATTTGTATCAGGTTGTTCTTCTTTTTCATGAGAACTTAATTCTATGTGATTACAATCTGATCTTAGGATCCTTCAGGCAGTAGGACTATTATACAACAGATGACTGAATTGATAGCAAACACACACTGTCTGCTAATTTACGGTTGGGAGTGTTCTGGGCCATAAATTGACTCAGTTAATTGATGATAACATTGGAACAACAGTCTAAGGAAACATCCTTTACTAGTTTCATATATCTAACTGTTAGCTCAAAGGTTATGATGACCCTCTGAACCTCAACACTTTTTAATTAACACCTTGATAAGAATCACGAAAGAAGTTTCAAACATCCTTGCATTCTTAGCAGATGTACTAAATTCATCTTTTAATCCTTCCAATCAGGCGCAATGATGAATTTTGCTTTATTTCCAACCTACAGATTTGGATACTGATTTTGACAGTTTGGATTCAGGTGTACCAAAGCTCAACCGATCAGAACTTGAAGCAGCTTGTGAAGATTTCAGTAATATAATTGGTTCTTTCTCAAATGGGACTGTGTATAAGGGGACTCTTTCAAGTGGGGTGGAAATAGCTGTAACATCTAGTGCAGTTACATCTGCTGAAGACTGGTCAAAAAAATTGGAAGCCCAGTTCAGAAAGAAGGTACAGAAGAAACAAATCTACCAAGCTTTAGGCATTCATTCTGATAGTTTCTAAAGGTTGCTTCTATTTACTTCTTCAGATAGAAACATTGTCAAAGGTGAACCATAAGAACTTCGTGAACCTCATTGGGTATTGTGAAGAAGCGAAGCCGTTCACAAGAATTCTGGTTTTTGAGTATGCTCCAAATGGTACACTATTTGAGCATTTACACAGTGAGTACTTTTAACTCTTCTTCCCTCCATGTTTAAGAAAAAAAGCAAATCGATGAAGAGATTAATTTGTAATTCAATTAGCATTTTCATAATTGATTGACTGCTAAAACCAACTTATGAGCTTCCTGACATGCAAGCTGCATTATCGGATTTCCAAATAAACTATAAGTTCTGACACCAAGTCACACCATAATGTATCTCTGTTGCAATAGTTAAAACTTATTAGCATAATATTATGCCTGCATGTTACGGAAATGGCTTAAGACACCATGTACTTTTCATGGCCTTGAGGCAAATGCATTGATCAAAAAATTTATTTTTTGTTATGATAAATGGGACAAGGTTGGGTAATTGAAGTTGAATGAACCGTTTTATGGTTTTGGAAATGTTAATTTTGGATGTCTTGCAGTTAAAGAAGCAGAGCACTTGGACTGGGGAATGAGACTCCGAATAGCTATGGGCATGGCATACTGTCTGGAGTATATGCACCAGTTGAGCCCACCTATAACCCACAAAAACCTGCAATCCTTCTCTATATACCTGACTGAAGACTATGCAGCCAAAATATCAGATTTCAGTTTTTGGAATGATATATTTGCAAGCAAGAAGGAATCATCCATTATGGAGCTTTTGGAAATCCCATCAGTGGAACCAGAAAGCAATGTTTACAGCTTCGGGGTAATCTTGTTTGAAATGATGACAGGGAGGATTCCATACTCTGACAATGACTCTCTTGCAGACTGGGCATCAGACTATCTAAAAGGAGAGAAACCCTTAAGAGAAATGGTGGATCCAACTCTAAAATCTTTCCAAGTGGATGAGCTTGAGAAATTGTTTGAAGTGATAAAAGATTGTGTCAAACCTGATCCAAAGCAAAGACCAACAATGAGAGAGATTACCGCTAAGTTGAGAGAGATCACAGAAATGGGGCCTGATGGAGCAACACCAAAATTATCTCCTCTTTGGTGGGCAGAGCTAGAAATAATGTCTACAGATTCAAGTTAAGAGTTGAAGTTGAGACTTGAGTCTAAATCTGGAAGTTTTTGTCTGCTCTTCTTTCCTGATTCTGTTGGTTTTAGTTGCAGTGGATTTCAAGGTAGATACTGTTGGTGTCTAATGTAAGGCAGAGGAAGATATTTTTGTACATAATCGAGAAAGAAAGATGCTTCCGCTCCTGCTTGCTCACTTGTTTTTTGATTTGATTTGATTTTTATGTTTCATTTTTTTATTGGTTGTGCTCAGGTTGTAAAATTTCACTGTCAGAAAGTATATTATCAACTTTAATATCAATAAATGTTGAGTGTTTCCCGCATTGGCCAGTTGTTTGTGGTTGGTCATCTCACTCAAGTTAATGACTAATTTTTTTTAATCTTCAATCCTGCAACCACCCCACCATTCTTCCACACTTCTCCACCATTTCCAAAAGCCTAGACGCTTGGCAGTTCCAAAATTGTCCTGAAATCAAATCAGGGAGAATTCATCCCAATGGGGATGTTGTGTAGGAAAAAACTCAAGGACATATGTATCCACAGAATTTTGCATCTCTTCACAAAGGATAGGCAGGAAAATATGTTCTCGTTTAGGTAGAACCAGAATTACTATGTTCACCAACTTCAGACTCGAGAAATCATTTCTTTGGTTTCTGGATGAAGGTACATTCATCCCTGCAGATAAAGACGTCTGAAAGTGGTAAAAGGAAAAGCAGAAATAATGAGAAAAATTGAGACACATATAGATGTTTCTATAAGCTTGTTTATGTACAAGAACTGTAAAACAAAATTCCTGTTTCTATCAAGAGACAATTTGGGACGCATATACCGTTGTCCAAGAATTGTAAAAGCCTCCAACACCATAAAAACATCTGATCCTCATTCCATGCCCTATTTGATTATATGGACATTTCTTTTTGGTTCATTTTTTACATAATCCTGATTCATCAGAGTGCTCTAGGTGGCCCTTGCATAATCCCTTGTGGCAATTTCCTTTCTTGTCTTTTCCTCATCATCAATTCCACAAAGCTCTATCTACATAGCACTCCCTTACCTGTTTTTCCTCATGAAGAATCCTTATCATTGCAATGGCCAGTTTGCAGATGGATGCTCATCAAGAGCATGATTTCTGGGGAAACATTAGACCATAAGGAAACTCCCCATGATTTCTACCCCTTAGCTGACAAAGTCAGCACATACTGATCTCATTAGGAACACATATAAGGTGCCTCACATAAGTTGCCGATTAACAGCCAAGTCTCGTGCTCGATAATACAAATCAAGTGTTTCCTTATGGTCAGGGTCAAAACAGAGAGCTGCCTGACAATCTTGGAGAGCAGAGGTGACGTTCCCCATTGACTCGTAAAATGCTGCTCGAAGATGAAGCATTTGTAAGTCAAGCTTGAAAGCTATGGCCTTGGTAACCTCTTCTACGGCTTCAGTGTCTTTTTGGTCATCCATCAGAACTGGTGATATGCCATTTTGTATGTTAGTACATAAGTTTTGATTTCCAGCTAATGAGTATGTTTACTCGCCCAGTCACATTGACAAAAAAACGAGAAATTTCTGATGTGAAAGCAATGAAAGTAGATAAATGATAAATGTGAGACTCGTCCTCAAAAGCTTGCTTTACCAGAATGCACTTCGCAGAAAAGAAGTCTTGCCACTACATTTACTAAAGGTCTCTTTATACTCTCCTTTCATTTTCAGCAACTTTTTATTTGTTATCTTCCTATCAGATTCCAAGTTATGTAAACATGACTGCAGTTCAGAGTCTAACCTGAAATTAAATAGAAAGAGATGTGATACTATTCTTGAACAAGGCAGCTGTGCTACTGAGTAGATCCATGATATAGTGCCTCACCAGCACTCAAGATATTCAGAAATTAAAAGATTTCCACATCTTCTGTTGGACCAAGTTATTTTAAAACTTTAACTATGGAAGTATATGGTGAGACACGCTCCTAGTAAAATATAGAGTCTGATTATGCCAGTATAGTAGAAGCCAAAAGACCTCAAGCCAGTCAACCTATGATCATTTAAGCATTTCAAAAAGTACATTTAGATTTACAACTAGTCTTTTGTTGCGAATAGCTGCACACACTCGATGAAAGAGAAGAAAAAGAGAAGCTATTCCCCTCATATCCATGGCGAAAATCAAGTTTAGTGAGTCTAGTAACTTGGCACCTTCAGTTACCTAAGCAAAGAAGATAGCAAGAAACTGATGCCAGAAACCCAAGAAACTTTGGCAGTACTTGGCTCTAGGTCATTTTTTTTTTTTTCAAAAAAGAAAAAAAAACCTTTTTATGAATAAGCTCTAGTATGTTCAATGTTCTGTCAAATAACCAAGGCACTGACAGTGTGATATGATCACAAGCCTGAAGATTTTTTACTGCTAAAAGATGGACTATCAAAGCCATACTCATTGCTGCCATCTACAGACTAAATGGATTATATTATGGAGATAACTGAGCTGCTATCTACAGACTAAATGGATTATATACTGGAGATAACTGAATGCCTAAAGATTGAGCAAAAAATCAATTTTGCGTTTGATGATCCCTTTCTCATATGTAATGATATTGAGATTAATATGCGGGAAGCAATCTGAAATACCTAAGAAATTAAATTTCATACCTATCATTTGATAGTTTTATGCACAAAGTGTGTAATGCGTGGAACAATTATCACGTTTATCATCGGCACTGACTTCTGATCAAAATTAAATTGCAGAGAATGCAGCAGTACTGAAGGGGTGAAGGGTTATAAATATTACCTGCTGCCCTGTATCTGTATGGATATGTCCTCAGTGGATCCAATTGTGTTGCTATATCAAGATCACTTTTTGCCATTTCACGGCCACAATATTCTGACCGTTTCTCATATGCTGATGCATTATTTTGTGCCTTCTCTATTAGCTTGGTCATCTCATCATATGCAGCTTGCCGTTTATTTCGTTGATGATAAACACGTGCCAGACCTTGGTGAGCTCTTGTGTGCTTGATTTCAAGGGCGTTCATGTAGCAATCTGCAGCCAGATCCAGCTTACCACTATCCACATAAATACTCCCTAAATTATTTAATGCCTGCGAATATCCCAACACACAATTAAACAAGTACATCAAGGCCCAGAAGGTGATAAGGATCTCAGTACAGATAATACTCACTTGTCCTTTCCGAAGACCATCTGAAGGACATTTAAGAGCCTCCTCCAAAATTTGGATGACATAAGATGAAGATTCAGGATCCAGACTTGTATCTGCCAATACGTACGCCTTAAGGAAAAGAGCTTCAAATGACCTCTGAAGTAAAATGGACTTATCTGCCCTAGAGAGAGCTTCTTCACGATGACCAGTGTCATATAAAATCCATCCTTCATAAACTAGCCTTTCATGCTCAGAACTAGAATGATTTCTAGCCGATCGCAAACAGCGCATTGCAGCCTTTTGACAATTTAGCCTATTAGATTAATGGATATTAGAAATTATTCATGGAAATCAATGCAGTAGGTTTAGAGTCGATCAGAGTCATATGCAAGCATTTATTGTGTTACACAGACGACATATTCCTCTATTGTCCTAGATATTAAAATGAGTTGCTGATTTGAAACTCTTAATCATTGAAAAATGAAAATACACCATGCAACAATCTATAGACTTTCATTAGTGAATGTGTATGAGTTTATGATTCCAAGTTGGGCTGACAGATGAGTTCATTATCTGAAGGGGGAAAAAGGGCTTTCTACCCATAATTTAAACTAGGATGTGTTACGAATAACTCCAGGCATCAAAATTGAAGATTTGAAAAGAAAAATCTTAGAAAGATGAGCTTGTTAGTGGCTTGACTTCATGGTGATTTACAACATAAAAATTGAAGATGAATAAGATAGACAAGTCTAAATTAAATTACACAAACTTACCGCAAAAGAAGTAGAGATTGCCGAAACAGGAGGAGACTCTTTCCAGGGTCATTTACCAGCATCTGATGTATGATGGCCAGAGAGCCTATATCATCGATACCAGACCATCGCTGATAGAGCTGCATCCAGCAATCAGCCAGACTCCATTTCTGAGCCCAATGGCTGAGCAACTTAATCAAGTAATTCCCAGTAACCTTCCCATGAAACATCATGTAATTGGGTTCTAAAGTTAAAACTACTCGAATGTCTCTAAGAGCACTTTCATAATCCGCAAGTGCAATGAAGAACCAAGCTCGCAATTCAAGGCAGTCGGGTGAGAGCTTAAACCCAATAATTTTGTCAATCTCCACAATGGCTGCACTAATCTGCTTCTCCTCCACCTTTGCAACAGCTCTGTATTTATATGGAAATGAAAGAGTAGGATCCAATTCAGTTGCAGTTTCCAAATCCAAAATCTTTTCCTTTCCAATATTATAAAGAGACCGCTCTTGGTACATCCACCCAACTGGTTTACACTCAGAGATCAGAGAGCTCATCAACTTATACGCCGAATACTGTTGCCCTTGCTTGTGTTTAGCTCTTGCTACACCAGCCATTGAATAAGCATTACCTGCCGCAGCTGCAGCCGCAAAAAAGCCCTGAGCATCCTTATACTCTTTTCTCTCAAGCAACACGACCCCCAATTGATGCAATGCAAGCGCCTTCTGCCACCTCTCTTTGGCACACTCTTCCAATCTCTCCAATAACATCACTGTCATGTTAGATACCATGCTTTCCTCCATAGCAATCTGGCTTAGGAAATAATACAGCAAGAAAGAAGCATGCCCCACCCTGGCCAATCTCTCCATAGCCTCGGAGCTACAAAAAAATTTCATCACCTTCCAATTATGCAGAGAACTTGGGAGCTCTCTTAGCATAACCTGCAAGCAACTTGCTACAACGAGATTTGCTGTCTCCTCCAAACCATATTCAATGAGAATCAATGCGTCCTCAATATTACCAACCAGTGAAGCTAAATGAGCATCACAGTCAGACTTCATCTCCTCACAACAGAACCTATTTGCGAAAGAAAGTAACTCCAAAACAACCTCAGGACTGAACAAGTCCAACCTTCTAGTTCTACTATACACTTCCACAGCTCTCATTCCCTTCACAGATATCCCATCTCGTGAAAAATCAATTTTATCCATTTTTGACTCCAAGAACCTGCCAAATAGCATGACATTAAATGCTCTCGACAGCGCTGCAATTCTATATCGAACGCATTGAATTTTCTCATTACCAATACAAAATGAAACATCACTATCCTCATTCCCTTTCAAGATTGGTTTATCAAACACCTTGGAGTGGTCCTCAAGACATTGGCAACGATCATGAATTGAATTTAAGCAATATCCAGATACTAAAGCAGCCTTAGGACACTCAAGAATGTGACCGCCACAATCCATAGCTGACAGACCCACAAGCTCATCCTCCCTTCTCTCAAACCTCAACCAAGCTGAAAGCACAATCTTCGAGTGCACATCTCCAGCGTTTTGACGAGCGGCACAGAGGCACCGGCGTAGGGGCTTGGGATCGCCAAGGCTGCGCAAGAGAGAGTACTGCTCCATGAACAGCAACGACTTATTGGATTCAGAGGAACTTTCAAGACGGCCATAAAGGTCAGCTAAAGCTTCTACCAAGTAAATTGGTTTGAGGTGGGGGTCTATGGAGGGCTCAAGGAAGTCAGTTGTAGGAAGTCCATAAGGAAGAAGACCCTCAGCTACTGAGACCGACTTCGAAAAGGGTTTGATTTTATGGTTGATAAGCTTACCTCTGGTAGCCGCAGTGGGGGTTTTTCCGGTGTCTGAGGGAATAAGAGCATGAACTTGGATGCTCTTGAATCGCTCTATGAGCTTAACACCAAGCATTTTTCTAATTGAATATATATACAGACTACGATGTAGGCTATAACTGAGCAATTAAGATTCAAGTAGCTTTCATACGAACTGTTAACTCTAAATGCTCAAAGTAAAATAAGAATACAAGAAAAGTGAAGCTGTGAATGAAAATTTTGTTTACCTTTGGCCTAAAATGGTGATGCAGGCTATGAGCCTAAAATGGTGTTAGCTTCCTGAGAAAAAAGAATGAAACTTGAGTTCGCTAGTTCGCTTTTTTTTACTCTCTCCTTCATGGAATGGATTCTTAAGCAAGAGAGCAAGTGGGGATGCACGCAATCGTATTTAGGCCTAAACTAGTGTTGGTTTCTCGAGAAAATAATAATAATAAAAAAAAGTATTTCTTTCTTTCATGCAATAGATTCTTAAGCTAACTCCCTCTCCCTCTCTCTCTCTCTCTCTCTCTCTGTGTCTCTCGTGTTGTGTGTTGGATAGAGATAGAGAGGAGTCGGAGGACGGGTTTGCCTTTTCTAACCGCAGGAGCTATTGGTTTAGGTGGCTCACTCCAAAAGCAACGAGGAAGATGGAGTTCAGGGGCAGACTAACCACTCCATTTTTGCCACGCCCCCATCAAGAAAGAAGCATAGGACCCACGTAAGAGAGTTGCCCAACTGCTGATTAAGCTATTTTCTCTGGTTTAACTGCTGATTAAGCTATCATTTCTGGTTTAACTGCTGATTAAGCTATCATTTCTGGTTTAACTGCTGATTAATTAACAGCAGAAAGCGAGTTTATGGTGGAATTGCATGTTAAGCAAAGGTAGATCATTGAGTGGGTGGGCTTCTTTTTTCTAATTATCTATCTAATGGAATAGGTTCATGGGTCTCATCAACACCAAATCCAAATAGATCCTTCTTTTTTTTTATTTAGATTTAATTTTAGGAGAGGCTTTTCTTCCCTTCTAAAAAGACAGCTACTTAAATAAATTAATTAATTAATTAATTACTTTAATAACAAATTTTATACTTTTAACAACCAAAATGGAAGAACCCATGTGCTCTTCTACATCTTTTCAAGGTTTTAAGCATATTTTTATATAAATGGTAATACACAAAAAGACTGAAATCCATGATTCCCCCCACCATAATTAAGCTTGAACTTTTGCTATTATAAACAAATTAAAGCAATAAGCATCCATTTATATCCAAGTCACTAGTCATCATGTTGTATCATGCATGCCGCTTGAGTGCCGGATATGTGATAGTCTATGCGACATTTATAATTATGTCAACTATTAAATAATTAAGAGTGCTTTTAGAAATACCGCAACTTTTACTACAAGTTGCCTTCTAAATTGACATGACACTTTATAAGTAGTGAAATGATTAAGCAAAAAAATTTGACTTGTCAGTTTGTAACGAAATTTTAGTAAAAGATATATTACCCAAATCATTTTTCAACAATTAAATTTCATTACATCTGACGTGGTAAGTACCATATGAACTGCCACATTAATTTGTAAGCTCACCTGACATTTATCACGTCAATTACTATATAATTACATTTTATTGTAGCTGATGTGGTAAATATCATATGAACTGATACAATTTGTATGAAAGCTGTAATAAAAACCGTAATACTTCAAATATTTTTAATCCTAAATGATCATCCAACTAACTGGGTACATACAGAGGATGGGGAACCACCTTATTCTAAATCCTAAATTTAATGAAATTAGTCATATAAATAACGACCACAAGATTACTTAATATATGGGACAGCTACTTAACACGTGGGTCTGCACGAATATCCATTAAAGGACTAATCATTATTGTGTAAACAAATGGAGAAGAGGGACAGAGCGACCAAATAATTGATGGGCAAGAAAAACATCAGATCTAAGTGCATTATTTTTCTTTAAATTTTAGTTAAGTCTTTTCTTCCGCAAAGGGCTTTTTCCTTTGATTGAACTACTGATCTACTCATAATTAGGTGAACATCTCTGCAATGTTCACATGTCCAAATAGGTGAACGGGCCATTCGAGAGTCGAGACCTATTCAGATCAATAAATCTTACGAGTGTTCTCTCATAATTACTGTCGGTTCTATCCCGTTTAGACACTTGCAGCTTGCAAACGGATTTAAAAAACAATGACCAAACAGAAGGAACCAGGAATGGGAAGCAGCAAAGAGACAAGACAAATAATATAGTGCGAGAATCCAATGTGAGAATTCTGCAGCAGTCTGTTTTTCATTTTTATCAGTTATTATCAGGCGAGCATGTTGATAGAGAGTCAACACAACTTGTGCCAATGGGCTGCTGCACTGTTTGTATTAAATTTTGCGAATCTTTGGAAGATAGGGGTGCTTGTCAACATACGGCTGTGATGGGTGTTCAAGCAATTTTATTTATTTTTTATTTTTTCTAAGCATATTCATATGATTGAACATGTGATGGGTGTACTGTTCAAGCATATGACGGCTGTTCAAGCATATATGCATATATGATTGAACATACCAATATCGATTGGATAAAAATTTGCCACAAATCTTTTCTCCCCGAATTTTGGGTATCCCCTACAATTTTTATACCGGAATTTCAAGAGTTTCTTATAATTATAAAAAGCTCTCAGTGGTATTTACCTGTACGAACATATGCTTGAAATATATTAGTGGGCCTCGACAAGACCTCTCACAGTTGCCTACCTCTGAATAGGCAATTGCAAGGAGTAATCCCTATCCATATGATTGCCCCCCTTTTTTATTTTTTAGCCGACACTAATTTGCGTTGTTAAATTTTATGGCCAATGGCTTGAATGCATAATCACACAATTGTCACCTAGCGAAACCAAAACACGATTTGAGTTTGCCTTTGGGACCGAATGAGTTTGATGTGGTGATGTGACGTCCAGAAATGGACAAGATTTGATGACCCCAGAACCACAAATCAAAAAGCCAGATACAACAACAATAATAAACTAGATGTCCAGCCATCTAGCTCTGCTGTTACTTGTTAGCCGTCGCGCGTGTAGAGCATTCCCTTTGTACTTTTTCCAACCATTTTTTTTAAATATAAGGAATAAAACTACGTTTTACTTTTCTATCAAAAAAATACTCTACAATAGATTTCATTTACCTTTCCCTATATTAATTAAATATTATTTATTTACTTTTTCTTTATACTTTTGTATTTTTTTATTATTTTATCAATTCTCTCTCTCCCTCATTAGTAATCACCAAGCCTCATGCCCGTCGCCCTTGCGGTGTGCAGCAGCCCATTGCAACGCCGCTCACGTGTCCTCGTACACAATAGGAAGAGGGTGCTTCGTAGCTCTTTTGTAGTGGATCGACACTGCCACGACGTTTACTTCAGCGGCTACAGAGTTAACGTAGTTGTGATAAAGAGGGAAGAAGGGAGATTCGACGCAAAAGGTGTCGTTGTGGATGTAAATGAGGGGAAGCTTGTGGGCGGCGGCAGAGATGGCCGGTGATGTTGGGGAGGAAGAGGCGAGCAGACAAGGCAGCTCTGGGTGAGATTGTGATGTCTTTGG
The DNA here is from genome assembly GCF_958979055.1 of Alnus glutinosa. Classification (NCBI taxonomy): domain Eukaryota; kingdom Viridiplantae; phylum Streptophyta; class Magnoliopsida; order Fagales; family Betulaceae; genus Alnus; species Alnus glutinosa. Next base: position 27,448,630 of record NC_084894.1, on the reverse strand, counting down.
ACTGGACTCCGGTGAGAGGATTGGTGGTGGGCGGTATAGTTTCGGTGCTAAGGAGCCCTCTTGACTCTACCGTCTTTATAGACACGGAAGAAGGGAGGGAAGTCATGGGCTACTTCATTGAGTTTGTGATTTCTAGTTTCGGTGCCTATGGAAGTTGCGAGAGTTGAGTTTGTGAATTCTGTTGGGTTTGTGATCGAGAACGTGACAATGACTGTTGTGGCAAACATAGGTTTTAGGTTTGCTAAAGAGAATGGCCGGCTGAAGAAGAAGACTAGAAAGGAGATGGGGCTGCCTCAAAAGATGTGAGAGGAGAGAGATTATATTTTTTTATGATTATAATATTGATCAGGAATGCTACAGTTGGGAAGCACTGTAGCATTCCCAAGGAACAGAAAATTTTAAAGAAGCTGTTGTGAGTGGTTTTTTGTGACTTTTTTTAAAATTTTTCCTAAAATATAGAAAACAAAACTCTTATAGGAAAGTTGCTGTGAATGCTTTCATAGCAAACCACTAGTGAAAGCACCCACTCCAGTAATGCATGGATCCATATTATAGGACTCACCAGTCCTAACAAGAGGACGGGTTGCCCAATACCTCTGCAGACAAATGGTCTCATAGGAGAATGTTATCTTATATAAGTTAAGATTTGATGCTCGAAGTTTTAACTTTTAACAATCTGGACAACTAAATTGTTAGGGTCCAAAGTTTATCCAATAATGAATACCAGATGGTACGTAGAATAGATATATTACAATAATTACATTAAAAACTCAAATTCATGCCCAAGGCCCAAATAAAAAATCCAACTAACAATTCTTCGCTCGTAATCTCTTCGATAAGTTTTTTTTTTTTGGTCAAATTAATCTTTCTTTCTTCTGGGTAAGTAAATCAATCTTCTTTCATGTTTTCATGGTCTCATCCTGACTTGAACACAGCAATATCATAGAGTTAGAAATTCATTGTATCACTCTTCAAGGATAAGTAGAAACATGAAGATTAGACTTGACAAGTAAGATAATGTTTCTCTACAATAATCATCCTATATATATATGCAAGGAAAAGAAAACATGTCCAATGTAAACTTCGTATTCTTCCTCTATCAAGGTTGCCATAAACCCTAAAGCAGGCCCGAACTGATTTTTTGTACAAGTGGAAAAAGCATGTGTGATATATGTGCAATCAGAAATCTTTTGAGTTCATCGTATTGAACGAACACCATATACATGACAGGTCCAAAATATACACCAGGTCCCAAGGCCCTTCAAAAAATATGGAAATCCACCAGTCAAAGAAGGAACAAGAATGCAATAATAAAGTACCTGTAGTAATTATATGCAGTTGAATTAATTACATTGTGCTGAAGCCTTATTGTCATGCTTACAACTGCCACCATATATACAGCGTTTGTTCCCAAGAACAAGACGGACATAACTTTATTCCTAATTTTCACTATCAATCGCCTCTCGGAACTGGTCCATCCAAGGCTTTTGTGCAGCTCAAAGCAATCCAACCTATACAGAATGAGCATGTAAAAAGCACCCATAAATTGGTGCTCGTATTATCATGCAAACACCCAGCGAAAAAGTGCTTGTGCTATAAAATCTTGACCGCCAAAGTAACTTTAGGGAAAGGTCGGAATCAACAATCTCAAATACGTTGGAATAGAAATCTCAAAGCATTTTCATGACCCACAGCTTATATTTCTTCATATAGAGATAAACAAGAGAAGGTCCAATCAAACTCGCATCAGAAAGGCGCTTGCAAAGCTTAAGGTAAGTTTCTATATTTCCAGATCGGTGGATCCGTTTTCTTAGTCCCTGCAACACAGCTGCCCTGTCCAAATACTCCGGATTAAAGCCTAGATCAAGCATTTTAATTAGTGTTTCTGCAGCATCATCGAAATGTCCTCCTTTAACGTAACCTCTCAACAACCATGATAGGCTTTTCTTCTTGCGCAAAGAGCTTGTAACCTCAATTCTAGTAAGCAACCGTGCAATGGCACTGGCCTCTTTCTGGGAAGCACAGATTGCTAGAACAATGTCATAAAGGTCTCCGTCAGCCTCTTTGCCCACAAGCTTCATTTCCCACAACTGCCTTTCAGCCTCCAGTCCCCGACCAGCACAAATATACATTGCAAGGAGCCTCTCGTGAACTACCCCAGAAAGTGAAGAGCTTCCCTCTTGAATCACCCAATTAGACAGGTGTACTCCATCGGCTAAAAGATCTGACTGATACTTTTCAATAAGCTCAACATTTTCTACATCAAGCTCAGCTATAAACCCACTCCTCGCAAAACCTTTCAACTTACGTAAAGTTTTGGCAAATTCATTCAGCTCTTTAACCACAGCTGTCATAGCAACGAGGTAGCTGTAGACCTCTGGCTTCAACCCAGATTCTCTAAGACGAATCACCAACTTGACCGCATCCCTATAGTTACCCTCAACCTGATAGAATACAACTTATATTGTCATCCACATAAAATTCAAAATCAATCTAAAATTTAGAACATAAATACCATGGAAACAACAGGTTACAAAATTAGCAATTATATTCATTCTGGATGTGTATCGATGGCCAAGAAACAAACCAATTTCACAAACTTAGTTGGACAATATTTTTTGACAGCCGAAATATATTTGACAATCAGCCTAAGAAACATAGGTTGATACTTGGGTTTGATCAATTTGCAGAAATTGGTTGACATCCTCCACATTATAAACTTAAATATCATAAAATTAGTACTTAGTACTATATATGGAAGAGTAGCAATTTGAACACACTTTAGCATCAGAATAGGAAATTTGACTCAGTCCCTTTTCTCAGACCCAACTGAAAACAAGCAACAAACAGTAAGAGACGATTCAGCTTCAACAACTAAAGCCATCCCAGGCAACATGAAACAAAACAGTAAGCTATTATACAAAATAACCACAGGAAGAATAGAAAATCAAACTACCCAAAAAACTTAAAGTGAATAGAACTCAAATCAAAAATGATTTCCAAAACACCAATACAAAACTCATCAAAATTCATCCATGAAAAAGGAATTCAACTAAATTCCTCGACACTCACCATCATCTTCCAAGCAAGATACCCTGTTGGGCCACCCTTGTGCCCCTCCTCTCCATTACTATCCTCAACACCAACACCAATCCCACGCCTCAACAGCTCCTCCACAAACAAAACCACTCTCTCCCTCTCCTTCTCACCCATCTCCCAATACAAAGATATCACCTTCTCCGCCATACTAAACCCGGGCTTCAACCCCACACACTCCATGTCCACCAGCAAATCCACCACGTCACCAACCTCACGCCCCTCCTCAATCAACTTCCTCACCCACCCGCACATTATCGCTACCATGAGCTCCATTGTCTCCTCGTCCACACGATTCTCCTTCTTCAGCCACTCAAACACCTCGAGCGCGCACCACGAATCCCTGTCAGAATATTAATCAAATAGCTAAGTTTTGGCACGAATATCAGAGCAAGCAATTCGAGTTCGAAAGACTGATTGACTAATTGAATTCGTAGAATATTAATTAAACAATTAAAAACTTTTTAGCTTTCGAGATAATCGGTGTTTATCTACCTCCCCTCCTGAGCGAAGTAGACGAGCACCAACTGGAGCTCCCTCGCCGAGAGCCGCTCGTTCATCTCCCCCAGCACATCCGACGGCTCTCTAACCATCCTCTCCAGCTCCTCGATCGCCTCGAAGAACCCCTCGCTCATCTCGTCCTCGTCGTCGCTCGTCACGAACCGGTCCAGCTCCACCGACTTGAAGGGCCCGATTTCTCGGACTCTGCTCGGTCTCGCGGCGACCACGAAGCTAGGGTTTCGGTAATAACAGCCGATTCTGGTGGAAATTCTTGAACTCTGATAGACCCGAGAATCTAAAAATCGGTACCGTCGAAGCGAAAACGACGAAGAAAACGGAAAATTTAGCTCGGTCGACGGAGCAAATGAGTACGCGGAGGCCATTTCTTCAGAACAAAGCGGTTTCCGCCTGTTTGGCTGCCGAGAAAGTTAGGGAAAAAGAGAAGAAAGTAAAATAGTAATAGTAAAGCTCCCGTCCATCAAAATCAAAACAGTGGCTTTGTTCGCTATAATTTCGAGTGGGGCTTTCCCGATAGTTAAATGACTAATGACTATAAAGAAGACGCGAAATTCTTTCACTTTCGTCTCTCTTTCTCTAAGTTTCTCGGCAGTCAAACAGAGCAGTTAGGTTGCGGTTTTTTGGTAAATTTGCAGAGAAAATGAAGTAGAAGAAAGGATACATTATTTAGGGAAGCGAGAGAGAGAGAGAGAGAGAGAGAGAGAGTGTAAATTGCAAGTGTGGTGGAGGACAAAATTGAAGGGGTTTTGGGATCGGGTAATAGTTGTGGCGCTCATAGACGGCGATGATAGCATTGGCTTGGAATTGCCACCGCTAGCTGCAAGACAAAGTCGCCTTCGTGAGAGAGAACCGTTCGTAGACGTGGTCGCTAGGGGACTTCACGGTGAGTCAAGAACCTAACGGGGACGTGAATTTACTCAAGTGTTTCTTCGGACAGGTGGAATTTGGACGTGTTTCTTCCTTTTGCTCCTAAATTGGTCAAGGGCAAAAGAGTCTTTTCGTCCTTTACGTTTCTTTCTTTCTTAATTTTTTGATAACTACTCTTGGCCCTCGAAATTATACTTGATTTGCAATCGTTTATCATGCTTTAAACATAAATAATAGAACCTTCTCAAACTAGGGGGTACTTTCAGTTTGTCCCCTCCCCATTAACATTTTCTGTTAATTCAACGCATGATTGAAATTGACTATTATACCCCTATTAGAGGTGTGAAAATATAATTGTCTTTAGATTAATAAAATGAAATAATTGCACCGTTGGTTCCTGGAGTTGACCATAATTATTTTTCACTCCCTGTGATTTAAAAAGTTCATGAGAAGTCCTCATGGTAAACACTAATTACAAATCAGTTCCTAAACACATTTTCCATCCAAAAGTTAACAGATTCCATTAGTCAGTCATGTCACACCCAATAGAAAGCCGACACGTGTCCATCACAATAAAAAAAAAAAAATAAAAAAAAATACAAAGGAGTGGTTGTCAGGCCATCCCCAAATGATTTTAGGGGTGGCCGCGCGCCACCCCTATTGGCCGAGGGTGGCTTGGACACCCCTTTGTATTTTTATTTTTATTTTTTTAAACAAATATTTATTTTTTATTTATTTATATTTTTATTTGATTTTTTTTATTGTATTGGACACGTGTCAACTTCCTATTGAGTATGGCGTAGCTGACTAACAAAATATGTTAACCTAGTGGATGAAAAATTGGTCCAATGAGTGATTTGTAATTATTGTTTACCATGAGAACCTCCCTTGAACTTTTTGAACCATAAGAAATGAAAAATAATTATGGCCAACTCCAGAGACTAACAATGCAATTATCCCTAATAAAATTTAGAGAAGAGTCTCCCTAGCCAAACCCATGGTCAGATCTTGGGCCTCGGCCGTCGTGGGTCTCCATTCACATAGGCCCATGGTTAGGGTCTCCTTCCACATTCTTTTTTTCCTAAAATTTTTCATTTGACTTAGGGGTATAAATGTATAATAAGGAGTGGTAGTTCGTGTTTGCATGTCGGGTTCGAATCGTATCGAGACATGTGTATAAGACTATATAGATCAACCATAACCCGACCCATTTAACTAAACGAGTCAAACTCTTCGACCATAACCTTATAATTTTGTATTGGGTTCGTGTTGAGTTCACTGGTCATTTAAAAATTATCTGTCATTATGACGCTTTTCGAATTAGGATCGTGTCGAAGCATAGACATAACACTATATAGGTTAATCATAACTTGACCCATTTAATTAAACAAATCAGACTCGTTTGGATTCAATTCGTATCGTCTTTGAAAGTCATGAAAAAAAATTGGCAGCCCTAAATATTAATTATAATAGACATTTTGAGTCACAAGTGGGTTAAGTGATGCATTTTTCGTCCAACTTAAACAAAATGTTGATGAATGGGGTAAATTGAGAGCGTCTAATAATTTGTGGGAGTTTATTGTTACTTTTTAAAGTTTGGTGGGGTGATTACAAATACAGTGTCAAATTGAGAGGTATGTGTCATTTATCCTTTTAGAGAGAAAATTATTTGGAAATACCAAAGTAAAAATCTACAACCCACAACTAAAAATCTTATATATCTACCTTTATGCTTATAAAAAAAATAAAAATAATGTTTGCCCTAATTAAATATTATTGGTTTTTATTTTTTAGGGAAATAACATATTTTTGCGAGTTCAAAGTAATTAACCCAAAAAGAGATGAAAATTGAACCTTGCAAAACTTGAAAGAGACTCAGAGAGAGTCATACATTAGAGACTAAATCATAAATCTCATCCCACTATAGTTGTACCCATGTTGTTATGTAGAAATGTGCACTTATTTGTAAATGTAAGACGACTTTTATGCGACATAATTATTCGGGTAGGTGTTTGGCCAGCCTGAAACATGTTCGACCATGCGAATCCTATGAAAAAATTCTCTCACAATTAGCAAACCTATCAACTATTGCTAAAAATTCGGATTTCTAGTGGTTACTTATAGATTGGTCCTCTATCGTAGCAAAGAGAGGAAAAGAAAAGGATCATCCTAGAGTCCTGCATTGCCTTGTACAGCTTTCTTCGTGTGGCTGATTCTTCAATAGAACATATGTTCCCAATGGTCCAGTCCAAAACAAGTCTCAGCCTTTGATGAATGCATAATGACTCACAGTCACTACCAGCATTTTAACCTTAGGCTCTTCCTAATTGGATCAAACTTTTAGGCCAAGCCCAACAGAGGATGGGGATGGGGAGGAATTTGGTTTACAAAATTACAGTCAATTTGGCTAGCTAACGAGAGATGGTCCTAATGGGATTTACATGTTAAAGCAGGTGTTTAAAGAGCTTGAGATGTGAAGCTCACTTGTCCAAAGACGCGTAAATTCCATAGAAGTTCTCTCTCATTAGCTCTCTGATTTGACTGTAATGAAAAAAAAAGAAAGAATTTTACTTACTACTCTTAATTTTTCATTACTTTTTTAATCACATTAATAAATTTTAAAAAGTGTCAACTTAGTATATCAATCTTCCATGGCTCGTTTGGATGTGTGATTTTTTGAAAAATTGTGAATATCGAAAAAATTTGTTTTTGAAATTATGTTTGGATGGTTTAGGAAGCCCGAGACAAAATTAGAAAAAAGTTGAATAAAATATGAGTAAAATTTGATATTTTAAAAATCTCTCTCACCCAAACATGCCATCAGTCTTTTTTTTATTTTTTTTATATTTTTTTTTTATTTCACATTTTTGTTAGAATTTTTCGTTAAATCCTAATGGAGGGGTGCCAAAATTCTTAAAATACCCCTCATTTTTTTCAGGAAAAAAAAAAAAGAAAAAAAATTGCAAGGATTTGGGCATTGGTCAGGATTTAACGAAATTTGCAAAAATACCCATACTTAAAATCTTTGAAATTATATATATATATAGGGTATTTTGGGGGATTTTTAACAAGATGTAACAGAAAATCCTATCAGAAAGGTGAAATTAAAGAAAATTGAAATACTGATACACTAAATCGACACTTTTTAAAGTTTATGGGGTGGTCAATGAAGTTTTTCCTTAAAGAATATACATTATACAAATAAATATCGAGTGTAGTATGCTATGATGATCCAGATCTCTAGCAATTTAGAAATTCGAGTAAAAAATGTGAGAGAATTCCTATGGGACTTATACGTCCCAAAAGGTAGGCAGGTGGTTGCTCGAGCTAGACTTTTTGAGACAAATAGGCTTCACAAAACTAGGGGTGAAAATGCAGGCGGATAATAACCACTCATATCGGCTGATATTCGCACCTAATCGCTATTCACACATGCGAATTCAGTTATCAAAACCCATTGTTCATATTTGCGGATAGCGAATTAGGTTTTGCAGATGCAGTTAATAACCGCATCCGCATTCCCTTTATATATAATATATATTAAATATTTAATTAAATTAACTAAAATGAGGTCGTTTTGAATTTAGTAAGTTTAGGACCTTTAGATTATGTGTTCACATTTTTATTTTTTTTCACTATCATCTCAAAGTCATACTTTACTACATTTATGTTTTTTCTTTTCTTTGGGTAATCTAAATTCCGATTACTCTATAAGATAATGATCCTCTATTGTTAGTAATAACTACATTATTTAATCTTCTATATAGATTTAGATAGTAATCTAAAACGTCAATTACATCGTATGCAGATAGCTGATAATAACCTCATTTAATAACTACAATAACAGCATAGATACATAGAGTAATCGCATGATGCGGATACTTAAAAGTAATAAGCACATTATGCGGATATAGATATTGCTAATAATCGCATTTACATTCATATTTTCATTCCTACATAAAACATTATTATATTTACTGTTCCAATTGCTCGCAATTTCAACAACAAAATTGCTAAGATAGGTATCATGCTATATGGTCTGACCCATCCATGACATGCATATGTATCGGGTTTGATGTAACACAAACCACGATGAGCACAGGGATAGAGGAACTAGCTGATAGTGGTGGCGGTGGTGAGGGTTGGGAAAAAGGACAAACATACTCATTCTCAAATTATTGTTGGATCCGCATTAATAGGGCTAGTATTCCCATGGGCAATAAAATAACTATTTTCCAGTGGACTGGAGCGGGATAAATTAATGGTAGGGGTTTTGAGCAGTTGACCTTTCACTGGCAAATTGGCAATGGTCTAAGCTTTTCGAGTCTCAATGAGCATAGAAAACAAACAAGTTTTGGTTTAAATATTCCCCACATGCAGCACTAGACAACTTTTGATAGCTATGAAGGCCTAATTATCTCAAATCCTTGCCAAAATGAAGGTCATATAATAAGACATTAGTTTCATTTCTTATCATTAATTATATCATTGTTATTAATATTGTTACTACTCTAGCATATATAATTGTTCTCTAATGAACATGATGGTATGATGAATGAGCAGTTTAAAAATTTGTAAATCTACATTACCCACTAATAAGGACAATGTAATCTTTTGCTAAAGGATGCCTAATTTTTAATAAGGAATCTTTTGCCGAGAGAAGGATTATTTTCACGTTGTTTTAGTTCTTGTCGTAGACGAAATCAAGAGGACTCTCAGTCCATGTCGTAAGAGACTCTAATTTCGTCTCAAATTATGCATAAATTTTAGAACGGAAAGAGAGACGGGGTTGGTCCCCGGTCCCCTTGATTCCGTCTCTTGTTCTTGTCATGGGTCATTTAAGTAGTTCATCATGCATTGTTCTCTTACCATTGTTTGCTAATTTGGAGGAGATAATGAAATTTATATTAAAAAAGAAAAAGAAAAGAAGTTGACGTTTGAATTGAAACATATGGAAAACATCAAAATTGATTTGGAATAAAATGTCTTTCTAAATATTCAATAAATTTGTTTAAGGCCCACCCAATAACCCCATTGCATATATGATCGAAAAATATTGGACAGTTGTAGCCTGCCACGTGACGATCATCAAAAACTCATCATATATATAAGGACCATTTCTAAGGAGCTCCTCATCACTTTAGAAGGGGACACTGGTTCTTCAGTCTTTTAGGATAGATCGATGTTTTCAGATGATCATTTTTCTTGTTTTACATATGACTCATCGCCGGTTTAGCGGTCCAAAAATATAGTTGAACAAGTTTATTAGTGACAGTTAATTAATTAAGAGTTTTCCTTGTAGTTGGTAATATATAACTTATTGAAGCATATTTAGTACAAGGGTTAAGACTTAAGAGTCCGGCTACTATGCGGTACTAAAAAGTACCAAATATCTGCGGTAGTAGCGGGGGATGATCTTCCCCTTGCGCACGTTGACATAGGCCTCGCCCTCGACCTTGTCTACATTCTTGGTCTTGATGTAGAGGTTCCCCTCGCCGTCAAGGACGGTGAGATCCGAGAGGAGCTTGGACAGAAGATTTCTGGACAACTCGATGTAGTCTGTCTTGGACCAGTGCCAGTTGTGGACGTTGGCTAAGTGGGGGCAAAAGGTTTCTGTTTGACTTTAATGGAGGTCACGGAGTTAAAAGAAAAAAAAAAAAAGTCAAATACGAAAAAAAACTAAAAACATGTTGGCTATGAATCCTAGCCGTTCCGACTACTACCGCAAATATGCGGTACTTTTTAGTACCGCATAGTAGCCGGATCCAAGACTTAAGAGTGGTAGCTAGGATTTCGGTCTTAATTAATTAAGTGTGTCACTAATAAACTTGTTAAATATTAAAGTGTTAAAAACAGATTAAGACAGTTAAACATTTTACTAAAATTTCATTATCAGATCAAGACAATTTGCTAAGGCCGGTTAAACATTAATTATCACATTAAAATTTTTAATAATATAAAGTAATCAAAACAAAGATCCAGCCATAATTCGCTCATAATTAAGCTAGTTCCATATAATTACAAGGGTTAATCTTCAGTACGGGGGTTTTTATCATGAAGTCAAGTCTGCGTGCTAAACTAAAAAAAAGAAGTAAAAATGCACGTGAAAATTACATGTATTTTGGATACCGGCTTGTCAGTTTAATAGACTGGATCAAAGAAATTTTCTCTAACTTAGTTTAATAAAGGAAAACTTTATTCCAAAAACAATAATACAAAATATTTTCTCATGCATGTGTTAGCAGGTGCTTCAGAGAAGCGTGAGTCTGAGGTGGAGCAAGGTCACCAAATACCCAAAAACCATTACTAGATCTCCTAACTGGCTCTTTTGCACTAAATTACAGCATAAGGCTAGGAGAGGTGATATATAGCTTCATGTAAATTGTGATTAGCAACTAAAAAGGATCCTTCCTTTATGGAATCCTTCTCCGTGATAATCACAGTGTCAAATCGCCAGTTGTTCCAAAAATTTAAGTTGACAGGAAAAAAATTGAGAAGTGAATTTTAATATCACATTAAATCATTAGTTATATATGTTAGCTAGGAGTTTAAACTCATAGGAAAAAATAATTAATTTAATAATTTTAATCAATATTTTAGCACAAGAATATTTATTGCATGAATTTTGAATTGATCCATTTTGGTTCTATTCAAAATGCTTATTACAATTGAATGGTGCTTCTTCTTTAATTAATTGAAAAAGAAAAAAGCTTCTGTTTTTCTTGATCTACTCCCAGTTGGACTGTAGCTCGATCTATTATTTCTACCAAAGAAAATAGAACAATAAAGTAAAAGAAGGGGACTTGAGGCCACATAAAGGCTTTATAAGAAGAATCAAGTCAAAGCTTGTTATCTTCTATAGCAGATCGACTAGCTAACCTCCAATCTCAGAATCATCATCCTCAGTCTAGCTACGATATCGTGGTAGTGATGGCCGTTAGATTAGAAAACAGGCACTGAATCCAAAATATGTCAGAAAGCAGCATATAAAAACTTCACAAGGGATTAGGGAATCTTCGAGAAGTGAAAAAACCAGTTTTGTTGTTATCAGGTGCGGTCATGCATGGTAACAAGCAAAGACAAATCCGTGATCGATCACCGACAACAGGAATCATCTCAGCACAGTTCTCTCAACAATGCCCTGCCTCTTTCCATTTACATTTGTATAATTCACACGTGAAGGTTTCTTCCACTCGCCTTCATAATGCGTGGCCTATTATATATATACAGCTACTCCATGCTTTAGTGGTAATAACTATTTTTCTGAAAATTGTTCTTGTTCGTACAATTGACCGCACGCCGGTCATCCAAGGAGACCTGCTAAGCTAGTGGAAGACACTTCGATGCTTAAGTCAATGAAGAATTATAAGAAAAATAGAGAGCTGGATATATGTAGAGATTCTAAATGTTTATATTATTTATATGATACATTAGACTCTTATTTGTAAGGAAAGAGATTTAGCACACCCCACGTGGTGCCTTTAGATTGGGGTAGTGACCTGGGGCACGCGGCACCATCTGGTTGGTGAATATATTGGCGGTATGGACTACGCCACATAAATGGTTGACATCCCCAGTATGAACTGCTCATCGTAGTGACATAAGTGCATGGTGGTCTTGTAAGGCCCGAGGGGGACTCTAGTAAATGATGTCACCAGTTATAAACTTGTATATTCTCATCTTACTAATTTTATGCAGTTATTTTATGAGAAATGAGAAGAATGACTTACCATACTTTATATGAATTCATTCATACTTGAGGGTTTTGCATAGCCTAATCCCTATGTGAAACCTGCGAGAGGTCTACCGGCGAAGCCTGCTCAGAGTTCCACCAACCAAATTTTATTGAAAAAGGTAGTTTCGATATTTGACCTTTAAGTGATCAACAAGAGGCTAGGGCGACATAGATATTCTTTATGTTGTAACCCCTTATGTGTTATCATTTTTATCGTAATGAAAAATTGCAACAACTCTACGGACGTAACCCTACGTAAAGCTGATATTTCAATGTGTTTATTTTTTCTGTTTCGTTTCCTAGCATGAACAATATCTAGTGATAACCTAAAATTTAAGAATTGAGTAAGGTTATATATCACATTTTTATCTCACAATACAATTATTCTACAATATTGACAATCCAAGTCAACCATTACATCAATCAATGTTAAAATGAAAAAAAAAATAAAAAAAATAGGGTTGGGTGAAACTGCAACATTAACATTTTAAGATAAAAATGTAGTATTTAACATTTCTCTTTTAAGAGTTTAATTACTAATTACATGTTTGGCGTGCTAGATTCAAGAGTTGATTCAAGCTAGAGATAGTCAAGGTAGGTAAATCTCAAGTTTAATAATGTGTGTCTAGATATAGATTAGTTCAAATTTTAATGGAAGGAATGTGATACCTACGCGCCTGCTAGGGTGTGGGTCCTGCTCCTCTAGGGTTTATAATTCCATGCATGTTAATTTCCACTTCTCGAATATCTTTTATCCAATCTTTCACTTACCCCAGATAACAACTGGTCCAAATTCTTACTTTACATGTTTTGCCACATCATTTATACATGACATGACATTTATCCTACATGAATCATGAATAGGTCGAAGATCTAAAGTCTTTGTGCAGAAAACTATCTGTACATTTTTTTTTTCTTTCATATTCTTTTTTATGGAATTACTTGCCGGGTGAAGAAAATTTGCTCTGAAAAAAGGAAGATCAAGATCAGCAGCGGAGGAACCATGTTGATAGACACTTTCTTTATGAGAGGCAATCACTTCGAATTGAAGTACTGATCACTCACTTTCCAACTTAAAGGATTTTCCATATATAGAAAGAATTAATTAACCATGATGGAAAGTGGGGAAAACGATGGCTTGAAGATGAAATCTTCAGACGAGGAAGGAGATGATGAAAGTTATAAGAGCAAAAACAGTGCAAGCTCGAGCAACAGCATAGTTGAGGAGAGTGAGAAGAAGGCCAGCTCTAGTACTGGGGTGCGGCCATATGTACGATCCAAGGTGCCCAGACTAAGATGGACTCCTGATCTTCATCTTTGTTTTGTACAGGCGGTAGAGAGACTAGGGGGTCAAGAGAGTAAGATCTTCAATTTTTTTCACTTTTTTTTTTTTTTCCAGATAACAGTACTGTTGCAAATTCATTTCAGCTTTTGGGAATTTCTACACATAAAGATATTATTACTTGCAGTACCTCATACATGTAAGATCTTCAAGTATATATGGTTTTTATGTTGTTTTCTTCTGGTGTAGGAGCAACTCCTAAATTGGTTTTGCAACTAATGAACATCAAGGGCCTTAGCATTGCTCATGTCAAAAGCCATTTACAGGTAAAACAGTTAATGGGTATGAGTATTAATTCATATATTTTCTAAAAAAGAAAAAAGAAAATTGGGTATATATGTGCAGTGTTTGAGATTCACTTTATTCATTGGGAGTCTCATTTTTGTTTCAAGCAGATGTATCGAACCAAGAAGATTGATGATCAGGGTCGAGGTATACCGTATATATATAAATATATATATATATATATATATATATATACACCAAGTAGCTAGAATTTACAAATTAGGGTTTATTTCCTGCTCACTCATGCTTTTATTATTTGAAACTCAGCTGTTATCTTTCATGAATTGACAGTTATAACCAGTAGAGGAGATCTTATGGGAAGTACAGATCACCATTGCCAAAACCTTTGGAAACGGTACTCCATGCTTCAAAGTATTGATCCAAGGGTTAGCCCCAAATTCAGGTAAGTAGTGTTAATTAATACCTACGATTTTACCTCACTACAAGAATTTTGATCTTTTTAGTGACGACTTTTTGTCGTCATTGATATGAAATCTTTTCTAAAATTAGTGACGATTAGCTAGCAACAGTCGTCGCTTATAAGCACTTAATTATTAGCAACGACTTTTGGGTCTTTGTAAAAGTTTGATCGCCAATGATCAAATTTCTTGTACCATCTTTAATTACTTGCTTAAGTGCATTTACCAATTTTCTATATGAGTTTCTCTCTTTCTCTCTCAAGATATGGCGACTTTTCTTGGAATGGTCAAGGGAGCTGGATATCCTGCAAGCCTTATGTGACTGATCATAACACCAATATTAGAACAGGAGATACCCTTTATGGGTCAGTAGCTGATCAAAGGGTTTCTGAAGGTATCGATTTGAACAAAAGGAATATTGGGGCTTTCAACATGAATAACATTAACATTGCCTTCTCTAAACAAAGTAGTAGCAAGAGAAAACTAAAAGAGTTCCAGGAAGAATTTCAATGGTTGTTCAATCACAATTCTATCAAAACCCAGACAAAGTCCAGGCCTATAGAACCCTCTTTCAATACTGAATTATTGCATGGAAGAGGAAGGGAGAGAACCGGTGGAGAAGAGCAAAACGTGGGGAAAAGGAAAGTTTTGCACGATGAAATTGATTTGAGTCTGTCATTGAGCATAAGATCAAGACAAGAGGAAGATAAGAGAATATCATGGATTGAGGGAGAAGTGGATAGCAGTACTTTATCGCTTTCTTGTTCTTCTTCTTCAAAGAAGGGAAACTATTCTATAGATCTCAACATGCCATCAAAGCTTAGCAGGTTGACAGATGATAATAATGGAAAAAAATCCGAAATTGGCGAGTACCCTTGATCTGACTCTATGAATTAGAGAATTCTAGTGAGATCCTGTTGGTACTTGTACAAGAGGATACGTAGATTGTTATTGTTACAGCTGAAATATGATCAGGTATCGTTGAATGTTTCTTATCATATATGTTATCCATTTCATTTTTCAAATGCAACATGTTAGCTATCAATTTCAGCTCAACATTTCAGTTCTTTCTATGTTGCTTATGAATGTAAAGTCCCCCCCCCCCCTCATTACGATTAATGGTTGTTAAAATATAATTAATTTAAATTATTAAGCTTTTGAGATAAAATGATTTAACATAGAATCGGGGTAGAGGTTGCAAAGGCATATTTTTTGACAATTGGATCAAACAAACGTGTCTACAAGACAAAAAGAAAACCATCGGAATGGTGCCGGTCTGCAGCTGACAGGGGACCCTTTTATGGTTGAATAAAGGGAGTGTTAGCTAGGTACGTGGTAAAGGCCATACCTCTTTTTGTGACTTAATTCAATCTTCCTTATGTCAGACACATTTTGATGTGATCTTTAGTAGAAATTGACAGATTGTTAGTCACACAGTGCACTCTTAGACATTATGACTTATGAGCCTCTTTATAGAGTAGATCGCCTTTTTGTGGGGTGGCCCTTTTATTAAATGGGCCCAAGGCTTCGGGCCCTAAGCATATTCCTGATATCATTAGATGTCATGAATTTGAACTTTAACTCCATAGTTTACTCTTTATTTCACTTTATAGTTTACTCTTTATTTTAATTTTTTTTTTTTTTTTGAAATAAGTGGTGATTTAACACTACTTTAAAAACTTTCTTTGACCATTACTACTCTCATTTCACCCTTTTTCATCTCTTCATCACATTCTCCGGTCCCATTCTTACCAAGTATATGCCTTTGTTGTGTTCCTCACAAACCTGTTTCAAATGCTTTCCTTTGAACTCCAGGTGTGATCCACACCTGATAGTACCTCCTGTCAAAACATTTACAGATCGAGATTATAGCAACATTAGCGTATAAACAAATGACAAAACGGTGTCTCTGTATGAATTAATAAAAAGCATGTTGGGTTGGGCTTACCTCTTCTGGATTTCATATGAACTTCCAGCCAGGGTCAAACAAAGGTTTTAATTTTTAATTTTTTTTTTTGTTATTTTCCACTTCTTTTTAGGTCGGAATAAAGTGTATCATCAAGGTGGTGTTATGGCAAGGTTTGGGCCTGAAGTAATGTGCTGATCGATCAGTAACTACCTAGCCTGGCCTTGGTAAGTAATAGATTGTTATACATGAAGAGAGCCCATGATGTTATTCGGTGTTAAAAGCGGATTGGGATTCTCTGCAATTAATTGTTTGAATTGCATGTAAATTTGGGCAATCCCATAAAGAGAGGATGTGAGACCCACCTATCTTGGGCAATTCGGCCCTTCTAGAAATAAATTTCATAACAAAGTGAAAAAAAAAAAATGAAAGTATAGTGTGAGAGACATGAAAACTACGTGATTCGACAATAAACTTATATCCACAATTGAAAGCCTTATATGCTAAATATTTTCTTGATTTATTTGATTGTTAATAATTTCAAATGTAAACAAATCGCTTAAATTGGGATAAAATAATCCTTTAATTTATAGTAAGCAAATTAAGCCATTTATCACAAAGGATTTCTATCATTATCATGACCCCCTCAAGATGAGCAATTCGTTAGCTAGCGTTGATCTTGAACATCAATTGAATGACTGAAAAATGGCTACGATGGCATGAATTGAAAAATTGACTGCTATGGCCGGAACTTGGACATCGACAACTCTAACCAGTATTGGCTACTATGGCTAGAACTTGATGAAAATTAATGATGCTCTGGCTGTAAATTGTGTGTTCGATCCGACAATGATTCCGTGTAATGACCTAAGAAAAAACGATAACCACATCTATGCTATCACCTCAAAATGATTAGTTAATTTGAAGTTTTTCTAAGAATCTCTTGTAAAACCCAGTCTCACATAGTAACTAGACAATATAGGACTTAATACTCATGATTATCTCTTATAAACCACTTACTCTATGTGAGTTATTTATCTCTTTCCAATATAGGACCTGGGTGTTACAAACTTCCCTTTTAAACCCCTGATGTCCTCGTCAGGACCACGTCATGTGGTGCTTCAGTACCACATGACCTGGCGTTACTAAGTGGCTTTGATACCATTTGTAAAGACTCAGGAAAAATCGTTAGCCACATATGCGCCATTATCCCAAAAGGACTAGTCAATTTCAGATTTCATAGAATCCCTTATAAATTTCAGTTTCACCTAGTAACTAGGTAATGTGAGACTTAGCCCCCATGCATATCTTTATAAATTACTTACTCTATGTGAGCTATTCATCTCTTCCCAATATGAGATTAGAGTGTTACAAACTCTCCCCCTTAAACCCCTGGCGTTTTCGTTAGGGCCACGTCATGCGGTACTCCAGTAGCACATGACCTAAGGAAAAACGCTAGCCACATCTGAGCTATCACCCCAAAAAGACTAGTCAATTTGAAGCTTTTCCTGAAATGTGGGACTTAGCGCTCATGATTATCTCTTATAAACCACTCACTTTATGTAAGCTATTTATCTTTTCCCAATACAGGACCTAGGTGTTACACTCCGACTCTCAATCACTCTTCATGGAAGAGTAATTGAAAAAAAGGAAAATTGGGGTCAGGATAAAAAGATTTGGATTTTTTTTTTTAATGAAATATGGGAACGAATCTATGAGACTTTTGATTTTAGTTGTCGGAGATGAGGAAGATCAGGCACTCGATCGATGTTACTTACATGTATGAGATTTCATAACAAAGTAAAGAGATGAAAGTAGAAAAAGAGAGACAAAAATTACATGTTTTGACCATAAACTCTTACATCCACATGTTAAAGCCTCAAAGGCTATATATTATAATAATTTATTTGATTGTGTAAGACTATTTAGAAAACTTCACATTGCGAAGAATTTCAAATGTAACCAAATATCTTAAATTAGGATAAATAAATTCCTTAATTTAAGAAAAACAAATTAAGCCATTTATCACAAAGGATTTTCTATCCTTATCAACTCTAAACACCGAGCTATCTAAAATAGATGGGCTCCACACCTACCTTATATGCAATAGTTATTGGAATTGCGTGCAATGCGAAAACAGTCAATTATAAGGGATCCAAATTCCTTAGAAGCACGCTTTTGCAGTCAACAATTTACTCTGAGAGTTTTTTTTTTTTTTTTTTTGGATAATTGCACCGTTGATCCATGTGGTATGCCATAATTATTTTCACTCCCTATGGTTTAAAAAGTGCATGGGAGGTCCTTGTGGTATGCAATAATTACAAATCGATCCCTGACGTCAAATTCTGTTAAAATTTTTAACAGATTCCGTCAAATACCACGTCAGCGCTACGTGTCGCCATCTTATTGGCGACACGTGGCGCTGACATGCACATCTTAATAAAATAATATAAATTTATTAAAAAATAAATAAATAAACTTATTTTTAAAAAAAAAAACAAAAAAAAAAAAAAAAAAAAAAAAAATGGGGCAAGGGGGTGGCCGCACGCCACCCCCAGTGGCCTCGGCCACTCCCATTGGTTGGGGGTGGCTGCCACCCCCTTGCCCCATTTTTTTTTTTTTTTTTTTTTAAAAAAATAAGTTTATTTATTTATTTTTTAATAAATTTGTATTATTTTATTAAGATGTGCATGTCAGCGTCATGTGTCGCCAATAAGATGGCGACACGTGGCGGTGACGTGGTATTTGACGGAATCTGTTAAAAATTTTAACAGAATTTGACGTCAGAGATCGATTTGTAATTATTGCAAACCACAAGGACCTCTCATGCACTTTTTAAACCATAGGGAGTGAAAAATAATTATGGCATACCACATGGACCAACGGTACAATTATCCTTTTTTTTTTTTGGGAGGGGGGGGGGGGGGGGGAGCGGGAGGGCTATTAGTTTAGTAAGAGGTTAAGCCATAGAAAATGCAAACAAAATTGTATAAATTCCTTAAGCCATGAGTAATGAGACTATGGTCTTAGATCTACTCTCTCCACGAGACTTCATTACTACATTCATGCATGTAGCTACAATTTAACTTATGTGTGTTGAGAGTGGGAACCTCGGCCATCTATATATTCATAAACATGCAAAATTAAAGTCCAACACAGCTCTCATTTCAAGAGAAAACCTTTAAAAGGAGAAACAAGGAGCCTAGAAAAATGAGCAAACTCTAAGCTTGAACATAGCTGAAAGCCTAAAATGGCCAATGGGTGTCTAGGCCAGGCTCTATTTCGATACTAAAGCCAATCGAAGAGCAGTGAAAGCTAAACCGTATGAGAGGTACCCTAAATCCTGGGAAATATGATACGTTTATAATTACAACTTTTGTACAAATTTGTTGGGGATCGAATTATCATTCTCCAAGCACAAATGGGCTACGACTGTGTTGAACCCGAGTAGATCCACGTTGGTTATAGCGGAATGGTCGGATGGATAATAATCTGGACACAGGACTCTATATATGAGAAGGTTTATCAATCATCTTACTGGGCACGCATTCTCGATAGTCGAAGACTGGCGGTCGGACCAGGAGTATCGTCTGCCCCGGCAGATGTGGAGATTTTATGTATAGAATCTCTAGCATTTATTAGAATCTCCCGCATTTAGTAACCCAAGTACTCAATAGGGTTAGATCTGGCCAAAGGGCAGTCTTGGTGCCAAGCCTAGTCATTGTTCGCACTACGCCGAACCACTATGCATCTCATATCGAGGTGGTCAGCAATTCCGGGAAATGAGGGATCCTTCATATGTCAGCTAATTCAAAGGAAAGTATAAATAGATAAAAAAAGAGCGGGTAAAAGGGGGTTGATTGCATTCTTATTCATCTTGATAAGAACTCTCACTGATTTAACTGTCGGAGGAGGCTCCGCCGGCCAACCCTTGACGCACCTTTGCTGTTTTGTAGGTCCTTGCTTGGTTGATCAATATTGGAGGAGTGGAACCCTACATTAGTCCCCAGAAGACCAATTAGGAGTTGACACGTCACCATATCGAAAAATGTACTAACAAACTCTAACAACATTTTTTAAGATCAACAATTGGATATTTATAACACATATGTAGAAAAACAGATCCAATGATTGATCTTTAAAAAAAAGTTGTTAGAGTTGTAAAAGTTATACGAAAATTGTACAACAATCATTTCTCAAACCCTGACTCTGTCAACTGTACCGAGCAGGGCAGGGACCCGCCGCCACACGTCGATAATGGCTCGAACAAAGCTGACTCATACTTGCTTTTTATTTGCTCCTACACGAGTTACCAACATGAAACTATAGAAAAAAAAACATGTCTGTTAAATATGGACTTTTAACTATGAAAAAAAAAAATTGCTCTCATTTAATCTATTAAACAGATATTTATTTTTAAAATAAACAATTTTTACATGTATTTTAATAAAATTAACAGATTATATATATATATATATATATATATATATATATATATATATATATATATATATATATATATATATATATATATATATATATATATATATATATATATATATATATATATATATCCATTTGTAAGATATACGTAATAATTATATAGGCATAGTTAGAATTTTCCATTAAATCCTATCAAAATTCTCAAAATATATCTGCATTTATTTTTTTTTTTTAAAAAGAAAAATTCAAAGATTCAGGCATGGGTATTTTTGCAAATTCCGTTAAATTTTGACCAACACCTAAATCATAGGAATTTTTTTCTTTTTTTTTTTCCAAAAAATAGGTATTTTTAAAATTTTGACAGAATTTAACGAAAAATTATAATGAAAGTTTGAGATAGAAAAAAAAAAATAAAAAAAAAAAATAAAAATTGAAAGATGGATACCCTAAATTAACACTTTTTAAAGTTTAGGTATCTTTTTCAAAAGTGATGAAAGATTATGAGTTATAAGTGAAGTTATTCTCCCTAATTATATACGAAAAAACCGTAATGGTAGGAGAGAATGAAAGGGGTTGAAACATCAAACACCCACATCGTTACTTTTAATAATTTGAGAGCGACATTGCCAAACCCGCGATAGTTCGAAAGGGCGGGTAAGTAAAGTTTCCCCTTATCTTTTGCAAAAAGTGAGAATTTAACATAGTATCAAAGCAAAGATCTTATTTATATAGTCTTTGTCATTCACCTCCTACTTAAATTAAATATTTAGGAGAACAGGGGTGGAACTGTATGGCGGCTTGGGGGGAGGGGGAGGCTTCCAAGCCACCCTGTTTTCTCCATTTTTTTTTTTAAAAAAAAAAAAAAAAAAAAATACTTTTACAATCGTTTGAAAATTAAAATTTTACCCTGGCCCTTTTTTATTTTTAAGTTTTACCCCCCTCCCCCTCCCCCAAGATTATAGTTTCGGTCTTAAAAGAGAGTTTGATCTTACATGTGAAGGGAAGTGTTAGAATATTAATTAAATGATTAAACTTGACCATTTTCTATCAACATAATATTTTGAGATTAGGGTTGAGTCAATAGATTTTGAGGTTTAAGGCGACAAATTTAAGTGGAGCCATTTTTATGTTTAAATTTAAATTTTTTTAGTTTATATATATATATATATATATATATTTAATTTTTTTTTTTAAAAAAATCGTTCTTATTGCTCTTTTGCTCATAATTTTTTTCCAAATGACATGTAGAATTCATCTTTGCTACGAGACATTTAGTTTCAACGTATGGCGTATATTGTGTTGAGCTATATATAATTCTATTTATATAGAATTTAATTTGCGTAAAGAAATTTACTTTATTTTTAACATTATTTTAATGAAGGAACATTATTTTTAACATTATTTTAAGTTTTGATGAAATTATGAGTTTAATTAATTACTGCCTTAAGGGTGCCATTAATGTGACTTTACATTTTTCTCTTTCTTTCTCTCTAAAGTCTCAATATCTTACTATTCAATTCATTATAATTATTTTTTTACCATAAGTAGGGCCTTGACTAACCTCTTTATCATAATTGGAGCCTTAAAAGGATTTTTTTTTTTTTTTTCTCTTTTCTTTTTTTAATATAAAATGTAACTTAATGATACTGTTGCTATTGGGGATATATATATATATATCTTAACCGACCACCTAATTTTTCTAGACAATGAGCCTGTTCTGTTTGGAAATAAGTGATAATTTAACAATTTAATTAGTACCCTTAATCACCATCCTTAAAGAATTTAATACTGCGGTTTTCCATAAATCTTATACATAAACACATATAGTCAACTTGATCGACGACGTAAAAAAATCATAGCACAACATGCAATCTTGACAAACAAAAAGAGAAGGAGGACATCCAATATTGATCAAGAGCAGACAAGAAGACTATATATGTATTTTTAAAGGTTCAAACGAAGCAATTGGGAGCTGTATCTGGGTTCGAGGATCGGAGTTGTAGTTCAGCATCTTGTCTATCCCGCCCAGGTTTGAGTTAATGTTGTTCACTTTCTGCTGCGTCCCAGATTGGTTTAAGCTTGGGTTCACCATCTGCCCCAGTGCAAGTTCCCGGCCAACTTGGCATCCAGGCCTGTCCTTGCTTTTGTTGTGCTTGTTGTTTTCTCAGATGTAGTTGGTTCAGCCTATGCACTTGTGCTGTGTTATCTCCGGTACTAATCAGGGCTGCAAAAAACGTAGCATTTTCGTTTATTCACACACGCAAGCCTCCGCACACAGATAGAGATTCCCATCAATTTTGCTAGCAATTCTAACAATATCAAATGTGAAAGAACTCTCAAGTTCGAGACCTGCTCGAGCAGGTGGGTTCCATGAGAGCTCGATCTTTCACATTTGTTGCCCGAATCACCTAAAACCTACTCGAGCATGTGGATTTCATGAGAGTTTTCTTACATTTATTATTCGAATCCAGGCAGCAATTAAATGCTAGGGATTTGAACCCCCACACACAGAGCTTGAAAACGATAAAATTTTAGGATTTGACCATAGAAGAAAAAATAACACTGCGCTAAAGGCAAAAGTGATTAAGGTTACAACAATTGAAAATAGGATGAGTAGGTACCAAATGGCCAGCGAGAAGATGATTGCAAACTAAAATTAAATTTTCTGTAAAAAAGAAATTAAAAAAAAAAAAAGAAAAAGAAGCCAAATGACTAACGCTAGTGCGAAAGAGGCCGGTTGTTGAAACATCAATTATCCAAAAAGTTTGAGTTGATAAAAAATAATAAATTTAATTAATATTTAAGCTGATACTAATATAGTATTTGAACTCAAGAACTCTGTTCTAATACCATGTTAAATGATAAATTTAAGCCGATAAAAAATATTAAATTTAATAATTCAATTAGTACTTTAACAAATATATATAGTTGACACGTACGAAGCAACGATTGGAAATTTCAAAAAACACAAAAGAGAAATGTTTGGGCTAAAAATAGGTAAGAAAATGAAATTGTATGATCAATTGCAACGTACGATTGTGAATTTGTGATCAATATCTCTTGAGCAAAGCTTCTAGGATATAACTATACCCTTGCGCTTATAGTCATTAATTTCTGTTCGAGGTTATACATAAAGAAGACAAAGGCAACTCGACAATTAACTGCTCCTACGTACACACATATATATATATCACTCATTTTGTTTCAAAATAAGAATAAAATCCTGTACAATAAAATTATCTTATTACAGAACCGTCCATGTTAAGGCATTTTTAAGCTCGATTTGCTCAAACAATCCGAATAGGCGAGTCTTGAGCTACCCGAATACTTGTAGGAGCATATATTAATTAATATGATAGATTTCACTTTGTTGAAAAGAGAAATATATACGAATAGGATCACTTTGCAGATATGTCTTAATTCCTTGATTTTGATATGCAAGAATGGAAAGAAAGCACACTTCCTCTATAACCATATAGAAACCATAAACTAAGAAATTAACATGAATAAGGGGACCTAGCTATTACTGTCAGATGTTCACGTTAAGGAATATTAGCTGTATTAATCTATGTTAATTATTTGAGCTGATTTTACCTTGCATCCTAGACTGATTTATGTTTGGATTCGCCATCTGCTCCATCCCAGTTTCCCAATTAATCATCCTTGCTGTCTGCGCGTGCTGTTGCTGGTTCAGATGCAGTCGCCTAAGCCTGCTCACCTCTGCTTTGTTCTCTTCAATTTCGGCTACCAAAAGAGAAAGTTTTTCGTTAAAGAAACAGGTAGTACGAGAAGACGACACAGACACAAACACACACACACGCAGAGGACGTCGGTGTCGTAGCTAGTCACCGTCTCTCAGAATTTTGTTGTTGGTGTAAGCCGACATCTGCTGGTTCAAACTCTGTTGCTCCAGATGTAACAAACGTTGCTGGTTTTTATAAAGCATAACTTGAGGAGATAGTACTGCTATTTGAGCCTGCATGTATATACAAAGTATATATACCAAAGATAGAAGATCCGTAGATTGACGCCATATTATATATCTTGGCGTATAAAGAAAATATTGGAAAAAACTTTACTTACTACTCCTGTTTTTTAATCACTTTTGCAATTATATCTTTAAGCTTTAAAAAGTGTCAATTTAATATATTTATATTTCAATTGTTTTTAATTTCAGCCATCTATTAGAATTTTCTGTTAAACCCTAATAGTGGGGTGTCAAAATTTATAAAATACTCATTTTTTGGGGAAAAAACAAAAAGAAAAAAATTACAAGAATTTAGACATCGGTTAAGATTTAAAGGAATTTGTAAAAATCTGAATCTTTTTGAAATATATATATATTTTAAGAATTTTAACAGGATTTAACGAAAAATCATAACGGATTAGTGAAATTGAAAAAAAATTAAAAATCATGGGTAGTAAGTTGAATTTTGTCAAAATATTGAAGATAATTACCTCTAAAGCTTTCACCTTCCTTTCCATCTCAGTGACGTAGTGAAGCTTCTTCATTCTAGATTTCTGTGCAGAAAGTCGGTTTGACATAATCCTACAAATCAAAAATTAAATTAAAGTATGCAAATCCTTGAATGTTTATGATAAAAACATAAACAGATAGGGAGAATATGGATCACCGGCTGAGCTTTTTGGGGTCCATGTTTGGATCTAGGTTTCGACCCCATCTGTAGTACCGGACGTCATTCACTGTCGTTGTCTGATCAGCTTTGATGGAGTTACTTTCACCGGCGCCGGAAGTTACACCACCGTCGGATGAAGGAGACGGGTTTTTGGTCTTTTTGTTACTACCGTCTCCTGTCGATGCACGAGGCGAGATGGCTTCAGGTGGCCGGAAATAAATCTCGGTTGTCCCGTCCTTACCTGTTAAAGAGATGATAAGGTGATAAAAAAAATAAATTTAATTATTTAATTTATATTCTAATATTACCGAAACCCTTGTCACCATGGACGTTCATGAGAAAGGGTCTTTTCCACACATGAAATGAACTAGTGCCTAAAGGAAGATTCGATGGCGCCATGATAGGGAAGGGCTGCATCGCTTCAGTTGAACTTTTAGGCCATGGTGTCACTTCCAGGGCAACGCCAGTACTCTTTTTGTTCGTGCCCTCCATATCTCAATGCTTTGTTCCTGCAAATTACAGATCATACAGGTAATTAGCATTAGGAGTAAGGAAATGAAACTTAATGAAGGAAATAAACTTTCTAATCATACTCACCCTAGCTAGCTAGCTAGCAAGATGGATGAGTAAATGGCCTGTGGGATTAAGAGCATTGCCTGGCCCTAACTTTATAAAGAGAAAATACAGCAAAATTACCAAATATTTCCATGTCACATTATTGCACCACTCCTTAATCCCCATAGCGGGTCATTTGGTAAATTTGAAACACGTCCAATACCCTAAAGGGAAATATTATACACCCT
Source organism: Alnus glutinosa (assembly GCF_958979055.1). Taxonomy (NCBI): domain Eukaryota; kingdom Viridiplantae; phylum Streptophyta; class Magnoliopsida; order Fagales; family Betulaceae; genus Alnus; species Alnus glutinosa. Next base: position 27,422,578 of record NC_084894.1, on the reverse strand, counting down.
ATTTTTATGCCATTATATTGACGTGACACGGTACGTATAATAGTCGTTGGATCCGCCCTTGTTAAAAAAAAAATTCAATAACTTCTAGATCCTGCCACGTCAACATATATAGTGGGATAAAGGTGCATGTGGTGCATGTATGGCATTACTATTTACTCATACCATAAAATACAAATTTAGCCCCACATTGTTAAAAAATTAATTTTAGAAACCATATTTTATCCCACAACGATCGATGACGTGATAGTCACACCCAACCATTAGATCAATCATTGTTATATATATATATATAGGTTTAACCATATAAAATGAAATTAGACTCGGCCTTTCATTCATATTATGACCTCTCAATGAAAAATCCCGATTCCGTTAATGATAGATACTATTCGTCGCATGCATTAGATAATAGATAATTTGGTTGATTTACATGGCCTCATAAGATATTGATTATGATTGAGCTAGCTAGGTATTCCTTTCCAATATTCATGCTTAATTATCTCTATTAAGGGCCTCGATCTCCAATGGTAATTAAGACCCACCGCCATATGTTAGAATATGATAGCTGTCGCTTATGCTGGTTTGAATGCATGCATGCATGAGAAAGCTACCAGGAGTTTTTGAAACTGAATTCAGGCTAAGTATGGAACCTAATAATTATAGTACAGCAAACATGTCACCAAATTGTGCCATGTGGCCGGACATGCATGCAATTCGATTTTTTTTTTTTTTTTTTCTACAAAAAGCTTGCACAATAATGAAGTTAATTCATACATTTTAAGCTACTAGGGTTTAATCGTGAAGGAGATAACCCAAAAAATAAAATAAATAATAAAAATAAAACAAAATAAAAATCTAGCTAGAAGCAGATATTTTCAATATTTTAATACGAAATTCAGCGTTGAGTCGCCCCAAATTAATATTTTTTTTCCAAATTTGTTTCAGATGACTTAAAAAAAGTCACTTTGTTTTTGAGTCTTTGACATGACAACGAGTACTACGTTCGATTATCAGTAGTTAATTAATTAATTATTTCGAACACTATTTATATAAGCATATATTCTGCGTTTTATAATCTATATATATATATATCCTTGTTCCCTCACGAATAATTCATGCTACAAAATTCAAATGTATGTTCGATTATCCCTGATAACCTTTTTCTTATTTGAATAGAAAAAACAAAAAAATGTACTTACGATTACACACAGTAGCAAAGTCAGGAGTTTAGTTCAGGGAAAAATTAAAAGGTATAACCCCAAGGGGTTGGCCTATATAGTGGTTAAGGTTGGGACTTCTAGGGTGTGAGACCTATGAGGTCACGAGTTCGAGACTTGTTGGGTGCTACATAGCTTTCTCTTGGGACCAGTTACTCGGGCATAGCCAGCGATTCAAGCGCTCCATGCGGATAGGCAATTCTCATGGGGCATAGGGATTAGTCCTTGATCCTGGCCGGCAGTCAGTCTCTAAGCTCGGAAGGTTCGACTACCACATTTGGGTGAGGCAGTTGTTCAATGAACAAAGTACATCAAAACTAAAAAGGGCTGTGGGATACCCTGATAAAAAAAATAAAAAAAGGTATAGAATTGAAAAAAGAAATAATTAATGAATATAACTAACTAAATAAATAAACATTTAATCAAATCGAAACTATATATTTCATTAAAGATAGCGAATCTACTGTAGATTCGCTATATATATATATATATATATATATATATATATATATATATATATGCTAGCTCCTCTAGTATTTGACTAGGGCGATCAATATAATATGGAAATTTTCTTGTATATATATAATTTTGCTCTTTTCGAAAGAAATTAAGAAAGTAAAATACAGATAAGAAAGCTATACTTTTTTTTTTTTTTATTATTTCTATTTTTTTATTTTTGCAAAGAAAGATCGGTTTGAGAAAAAAAAAAAGCAAAGAGCTAGATATTTCTTTTTATTCTTTTCATATATATATATATATTTTTTTGAAAAGGGAACCAAACAATATTTCTTTCAAATTGGACTCTTATCGTGAGCTGGTTTACATTTTGGTAATTAATTAATAGGTACTTCCTTAATTACTTCATGCTTTGTTCATCCTCGATCTTGCCCTATAATTTGTTTTGTTTTGTTTGTTTTGTTTTTTTTTTTTTTGTTTTTTTTTTTTTTTTTTTTGTGTGTGTGTGTTCTTTCACTTAGTTTATTCTTATTCATAAAAAAAAAAAAAAAAAAAAAAAAAAAAAAAAAAATGACGTTGTCCCAAATGGAAAGTGAACTGAAACACACAAAAAATGCCTAAGAAGATAAGGAAGCAGACAAGCAGTACGTAATTTATGATCTGGTTTTGTAATCTGCTTCAACAATAACCCCTTGAGGTGGGGTACTTTTGTTTGGAGAATCTAATAATATATATTCGGACATCTAGGTTTTTAGGAAGATTGAGTAATGTTATATATATACAACATTTTTATTCTATAATTATCCCAATAAGAGATTAAGTGTTGAATAAATTAAGAAAGAATAATAATAAAAATGTTTAAGAAAGCTAGAACATGCCCAAGTTATTCTACAAACTTCCTTTTTATATTTATCTTTCCTCGTATTCTTAATAGGATAAAAGTTTTCCCCCAATTTGGACTAGTAGAAATTCCTCCAATTTAGAGTATTGAACTGATATTTACTTTTAGAGTATATAATTCTCACACGTATTTTTAATAAAATTAACCACATGTAAAATGCAAGTGAGAAGATCATCTATATATATATTCTAAAAACATATGTCAATTTAATAGACTGAGTTAAAGGAAAACGACTTTATCCTTCTTCAAAATTCAAAGATCTACTTCGACGGCAGCATCGATATATCAAAATTTAAAAGGATATATATACTTTTGATTGTTAATTTGGAGAGCCTTAAATTAGAGACAGATACATATGAAAACATGGGAGTAAATAGAAAGGTAGGGTGACTCTTGAATTTCGTAATAAACTTATAAAAGCACAAATATTTAGTGGCTCTAGATTGCTTAGTTAAGGTTGACTTGTTTTATATTCATCTACTAATTAATGGAAACCATTAATGCTACGTACCATTCAAGTAATTAGCTTATACTGCAAGAAAAGTTCACTCTCTGTCATCTTGCTCTCTTATATTACTTCTAATGAGACTCTTAGGGGGAAGAAAAGACATCAAGATAAATAAAACCTGAAAAAAAAAATCTAACAAAAAAAAGCACAATAATAATTAAAAAACCAACAAAGTTTAATTTTCTTCAATGCATGTGAGAATTATGAGTTTGATACATTGAGTAAGAGAAAATCAATTTCTCTTATGCAATTCGAAGAAAAACTTCAATTTGTTCTTGAAATATCAACCCGGCCGGCTGGGACAAGCCAATACTAGAATGTTAAGTTGTCGCAAAGTTTTAGGAGGGGTTCGGGTTTAGAGAGTTAAAGTAGTCCACAGATTCTCCACCCCCAAATTGAAGAAAGTTCTGGTTCACCATCTGTGGAAACCCAGGTGCTACCACACAGCTCTCAGGTTGGTTTAAGCCGGCCATATGATACTCTAACTGATGATTCCGGCCAGGGTGTGCGCCTTGGAGCATCTCTGGCAGTTGCTGCTGTTGTTGTTGTTGTTGATGATAAACCTCAAACATTAACTGCTTGAGAATGTCTCTTTCTTTCTTCAGCTCCTCATATTCAGCTGCATTAATTATATATTTCTCCAAGGATGTCATTTACGCATCTTTCTTCGATCTTGTGTGAGACTTGAGAGAGAGAGAGAGAGAGAGAGAGAGTACCTTCTTTGAACATAAGTTCACCAGAAAAGGCAGAAAGTTTTTGCTTAATTGAATTGTTTTCTGCTTTCAGAAGCAGATTTTGACGATGACTATATTTTATCCTAGGAGAGTGGATCGCTACTTTGGCCTGCATGTATGTCGTACAATATATATATATATACCAAAGTAATAAAAACTCATTGTTACAAAGTTTTGATTAATTAGTGGATGTAATTAACAATTAATGATCATACAAAAATGCAGATAAACACATGTATGAATATGATCATGATGCAGAGAGATGCAAATTACCTGCAAAGCTTTCACTTCTGTTTCTAGATCCGAAATATATTGCATCTGTTTGAGCCGATATTTTTGTGAGTACTGTCTGCTTGCCATAATTCTACAAGCCAAAGATAGAAAAAGACACATATAAAATTAAGTAAATTAATTTTCTTTTTCTTTTTCTTTTTTAAAAAAAAGAATAATTAAAGAGAAAACTTTACTTTTCCTCTCTCATTTTTTATTATTTTTGCAATCATACCCATAAACTTAAAAAAGCATTAATTTAGTATATCTATCTTTCAATATTTTTTTCAATTTCACACATCCGTTCAAATTTTTCCCTTTTTTTTTTTCAGAAAAAAAAAAATTTCAAGGATTTAAGTGATGGTGAAAATTTAATGGAATTTGTAAAAATCTTAAAATTATATATATATAAAGATGTGTATTTTGATAGGATTTAACTAAAATCCTAATGGATATGTGAAATTGAAAAAAAATTGAAAGATGAATACACTAAACTGACAATTTTTTAAAGTTTAAAAGTATGATTGTAAAAGTAATTAAAAGATTAAAGATAGTAAGTGAATTTTTAAAAAAAAATCAATAAATTAGGGTCGAAGTGAAGAATGGCATGTTGGGTGAAACAGGAAGGATCTTGAAAAGGATTAATTATATACAGAGAAGTGAGTAAATTAATTTAATAAAAACCTTCTGAGCCTCTTGGGGTCAATGTTAGAGACGTCTCTGTTACCATGACCTCGAGGGGGCAGCTGGGTCTCAGTTTCAGCAGCTTCAACTCCTCCTTCGACTGATCTATGATCATGACTTCCATTGGTGTAGAAATATTTCCCATGGGCAGCTGGTTGGAATGAATTCCTACTTGGGCCTTCCATTTTCACTTGCAATATATTCTTAGAAATGGAAGAAATATATTCTGCCACTGCTAGCCCTAATTTATAAATGCCAGGATAAGAGGGAAACCCCTGCAAATTACTTGCTATATATAACTACTATGAAGTTGCGGCACATGGCAATTATATACTGTACTGTTGGCAGTACCATGCATGCATAGATGGCATGGACTCACTCCCATAAAACAACAAATTAATGGAGAAGATTTGGTTCACGAGACTTTTTCATTTGAATATATCTTCACTTTGAGTATCCATTCTGCCATAATTAGGGTTTATGATTATCCGGCCTGTATTTATCTTGCAAGTGATTAATTAAGAGCCAACAAGAGAAGGAAACCAGCAGTACGTACTTGTCATTTAGGCTGAGAATAATTAATTAATATGCCAGTATATACGCTTCCCCCCAAGAAATTAACATAATGTCATTCTCATAAACATGCATGAAACCCTATTAAATCCGGTGTCCATGCCAGTGTCATTAGCAATAATGAAAGGAAAAACTATGAATTACTTTCTATATGGGGGTACAGGTAACAGTCTAATAGCCAATGTGGAAGTGAAATTAAGCCATGTAGAGTATAACATAGGTACACTAATCACTATTAATCGGCTTTGCCCACCGGATTCTTTCTTCGCCAGAAAGTATGCGGTCTTTCTCCCTAACCCTAATCCGATCTTTTTCTCTTTCTGTCTCACGTGTAGCCTGTCATCAATCTGTCTCTTGCGTTCGCAGCCTGATGGTATCCAATCCACATTTCTCGAAAATTAATTGGTCTACTATTGAGTGAGAACTAGGGCGTTACAAAATTCAAGTACATATATATCCCAAAGGGGATTGTCATTCTCAGATCCATATGCTTGGGAGGGCCACACTTTTATAGACTAAACTTTTTAATTAGTTTGATTAATTATTGCCATCATGTTTAATCTTTTGATTCTTTTATGTCGTTTTTAATAAAACACATACTTTGTTAATGAGTTGTCAGCCGCATCGATCACACTTATGGTTGAAATTAGAGATCGTAATGGGCTTATAATTTTGGTAGGTTTGTTTTTATTTGTTTTTTGGCATAATTAGAGTTAAAATCAACTGTACATAAATTTCTTACAAATTACGCTGTAGAATTTTCCTCTTACCAATATTCCTATATATTAATACTTCTGCCAATAGAGTGTTTGTTGTGCATTGGAATATACTAGTGTCAAGTGGTTAGATCTCATATCATATAATAGTCACAAAAATGATTTGTTTTTTAAGTTCATGATTTTATTTTATTTTTGAATTCAATCTAGCAATCTTTTCATTAATTAATGAGAAAGAACTTGAATACTGTGTTCAGCAGCTACAATGTCAAGAATACAATGATAGGTTTGTTTTCACATGAACTTGTTTGCCCGGCCATAAGAAAAAACGCTTCATTAGCTAGCTTATGAGTTACTCTCCATTGATCTCATTCTGACACGATTCTTTTGAAATTCTCTAGGTGTTACAATGTTCATGCATATTGACAAGGGTCATAAGAGTAGATGTTTGATATAACCTAATTTACCTAGGTGCAAATTTATAGATTTTAGATTAAATAATATCTTAACATTAAAAGCTATATATATATATATATATATATATATATATATATATATATATATATATATATCGATCAAGACCTCATTTGGAAACTCAACTTTCTTTACATTGTTTCTTGGGGAAAAAACCTTTAATTTACGACATCAACAAATGAAAGATGTTTATATTTATTACCTGGACAAATTCTTGAAGGGTTTGGTAGTTGAAGGGACATTCTTGAGATGCTTCTCGAGCTACTTAAGCCTTTGTTTGAAACAAAACTCTAATGGATTGTTCTTATTTTTTTTATCATCCGAACAAATTCATAGGCAAGTTGGGAATTCGTTTATCTAAAAAATACGAGAATGACATACAAGTTGCTCGAGTTAGGGGCGGAACTAGGATTTGAAATTTGGGGGGCTAAATTGAAGAAAAAAAAAAAATTGGAAGGGGCCAAGACTAAAAAATAAAAAAAAATTAGGGATAAAATTTAAATTTTTTTTTTTTTAGATTTTTTTTTTTGGGGCCTACCTTGGGCTTTGGGGGGGTCAGGCCCCCCCAAGGTACTGGAGTGGCTATTTGGGTGACTGAACCACTCTTTTGATCTCAATGAATAATATGGGCTCCATCAAATTGACTTTGGAATAGTCAAAACCCCCTCTTTTAGCAATGGGGGTGTTTCGACCACTCCTAATTAAACTCACTATTAAGTTAGATGCTTTAAGCATTTTTCCGCACTACACTTGGCTACCCAACATTTATCGTGGGCATGATAATTAATATACTAGAGGTGCGTTCTTTCCATTTATTCCGTACTAGAAATATGTCCTCTTAATGTTCTAATGCTGCACTGAATATGAATCAAACTTGTTGGGAAATATTCCCAACAGTTAATGAATGGGCTTATCGAATCCATGTAAGCCCATCAAGACACAAACCCATAAAAGACCAACTAAGCCCAAAGCCTATTAAGATGCAATCTCAATAGACGCCAAAAATACCTCGGAAGCATCAAATCTAAAGATACCTTAAGCCATGCATTGAAGATGTGGATCCCAGTTATGCTGAGAGAAAAATGTTGAAATCAAGGAATTAGCTCCCATTTAATCCGGAACAACAGTTGAAGCATCGTCTATAAATAAGTGAAAATTACTATTTACGAGATGGATGAATTTTTGACAATTTACACGATATAAATAAGCATTGAAGAGGCGAATCCCGGGTATGTTAAGAGAAAAATCTTGAAATCCGGAATCAGCTCCCATTCAATCCGAAACAATAGTTGAAGTCCCATCTACAAATAGGTGAAAACTAATTATATATGAGATGGATGAATTTTTGACAATTTACACGATATAATTTTTTTTCTTAAAATACTGGCATAAGTATTGGAGTGGGCTCCGACTACCTTCCCCAACAAACTCTATTGTTGATATTTATTATTTTGCAGTAGTTGATAAATTTTTTTACCAAAACTTATTATCATCACCGTATTGAAAACTGTAACAACCAATGAACCAAACTTCATTGGGAGATCTTGAACCCAAACACATATGTTGCTTTAATGGGTGAACAGCCCCACCCTTGAAAACTGGCAAAGGGGTCAACATCAAGATGCAAACTTGAATGCCGATGTGAGCTTTCAAAATAAATAAATAAAAAGGTAATAAGTTGATAGAAAAACCCAAGTACCAAAAACCAAAACAAAAAGTCAAAAGTTACGCTAGCAGTGTTATAAAACGAAATGGCTGCCTCAACTACAAACGTGAATAGCTGCTCCCTGGCTCTCTCGTGGTCGCGGCGGTTCGACATATTGCTCCCCAGATCTCACGTCGGACCAATTTCCAACACTCCCTTCTCTTCGCTCTCAGCTTTTAATGCTACCACTATTAGCTTTGGTTCGAGACCCAGAAAGACCGGAGTACTGAGCCGGGACGCCAAGCCACCGGCTGCCACTATGGTGCTTGAGAACCCGGTCGTCTCCGATATCTGCGCCACCGGCTTGAGCGGTTGCATTGCGCTATCGATACTTCGGTTCTGGGGAGAGACCGCCAAACGAGGGCTCTTCGACCAGGTCCAAATCAAAACCCCCATTTTGTTCTAGTGTATGTTGTATCAGTAAGTCGCTAAACGTTTTTGGGTATTTGATTCTTGTAGGTTTTTTTTCTTCTTTTAAACCTTTTTGTGTAAAAGTTGGGTTTTTTTTTTTTATTGGAGCTTGATTTGCGGAGAAAAACGCTTCCTGGGTTTGGTTAGTGAATCTTGGTTGCTTGGGTGAATTGCAGAAATATAGGTAGAATTGGTTTACAATTGCAGAAAGATAGGTAGAATTGGTTTACATTGATGGAAGTTAAGGATATGGTGGTAAAACAGAATAGGTTCAGAGTGGCTGATTCTTGTTTCTCTAATTCACAAGAAAGCGCACTTGTTTTTCAAGTAATGCTTGGAATCTGACTTGCCGATACATCATACATGTATATACCAAAATTCGCATGTAGTTGTCTTCAAAAATTTTGCATGCAAACTTAGCCTTCAGATTTTATATGAGATGGATTTTGAATAGCTTCCTTTCTCCTTTAGTTTGGCCCTTTTGGTGGCCAAAATGTCATTTTTGTTTTGTTTGCAAAATTAAAGGAATAATTCTCTTCATAATTCAATGCAGTCGATTAAAATGGGACAACCAGGCATAACATGCTGTCCCAAAGCCTGTGCATCTAAGGTTTTTACCATATTGTTAATTTTTTTTTTTTTTCCTTTATTTATTTTTGCCATGTTTAGAAGTTGAATCGGAAGTTTGTGCATGTAAGCATCGGGCTGGTTTTCATGCTTTGCTGGCCACTGTTCAGGTAATCTTATTATTATCAATGAAGTTTTTCATAATTTTACTACATATCTGCCTTCTGAATAGCTATTACCAATTATTACAGTTCTGGGCATCGGGGGGCCATTTTAGCAGCTCTTGTTCCGGGCATCAATATCATACGAATGCTTGTCTTGGGACTTGGAATAATGAAAGATGAGGCTATAGTGAAGTCAATGACCAGACACGGAGACTATAGGTTACAATTCTGAGAGAATTATTGGTTGGGAATGCTTCTCTGAAAAATGAGTCGTATATACCTGCTTCTCTTCCCTGGATTTGATCCCACCTAGAGAGATTCTCTTTTGCTATGAAATGACTCAGGTGGTTGATCCATATCAGAAATGAGGTTAATTTCTCTGGACTTTTGATATTATGGTTCTACCTGCTGGGTTGCCATACAATTTCTGATATCTCCTGGGTGGGAATCATTTTTTCTAAAATTGAGCCACGTCTGAGTAGAGATTCAAAGCAAAAACATTTTTCTTTTTAAGGATATATATACACACATTTTTGATTGAATGGTTATTCATATTTTTGATCGATTGATTGATTGTCCTTAGCTTACTTCATGCATCAGGGAACTTCTTAAGGGACCTCTCTACTATGCTACAACAATCACTTTGGCTTGTGTAATTTATTGGAGAACTTCCCCCATTTCAATTGCAGCAATTTGTAACCTCTGTGCTGGGGATGGTAATTCCTATCGAGTCAATTTACTTTATCTGTTCTGTTGGCTTGGTTTGGGTAGACTTTAGCGGTTGTAGTAGTTAACTTCAGCTCTTACACAATTACAAGAAACAGCATACCTGCTTAGATCTTCTCTTTTTACTTTTTCTCATTTTGTTCAGGAAATAATGGGCTTTTACTTACCCTGTTTCAGGTTTAGCTGACATAATTGGAAGGCGGTTTGGTAGTAATAAAATTCCCTACAACCGAAACAAGTCTTTAGCTGGTAGTGTAGCAATGGTTTCTGCTGGGTTTTTGGCATCTGTAGGGTAAATTCCCCCCCACCTCTATTACTCTTTGACCTCTGCATAATCTATTGTTTTTGCTTGTGATAAATGATACTTTGACAGGTATATGTACTATTTCTCCTTATTCGGATTTGTTCGGGGAAGTTGGGAAATGGTTTTGGGTTTTTTGGTTGTCTCTCTTGCCTCGGCACTGATGGAATCTCTCCCTATAAGCACTGAGCTTGATGACAACCTGACAGTTCCCTTGACTTCCATATTGGTGGGCACTCTTGTTTTCTGATTCAGGAGTTAAGGAAAGCAAAAACTTGATTAACAGAGGGGAGTGTTGGGACTGACCTGATGTTGGTGTGGATAATGTATTTGTTGTATACTAAAATTTTGGACAATTTGAGGACAAGAGAGCCAACTCTTATTAGTCTTGTAAAGATTAATTGTACCTGTAAGTTTATCGGGCGCCTTCTCAGGAGCAGCCGGTTGTCTGGGGTTTGGGCAAGAATCCTTTTTATTTCAAATAAAATAAATAGTATCAATTTCATGGTTATATTTCAAAGTTAGTAAATCTAATAATATACATGATAGAGATGTGTTATTCCAACATCATATTACCCTACATCAATCCTACACTAAGACACATTGGATGTGGAACTCATGTATATAGGACCCTTATATATGGGACCCACATGCATGGGTCTCACACCCTATATGTCTTAATGTAGGATTGATGTAGGGTAATGTGATGTACGAAAATCATTTTCTATACATGATATTATATTATTTAAATTTTTTGAAAGATGTGTCAACATTGACATAATGTTCATCGTTAGATGCACTAAATTTAAATTTTGATTATAAAATGGATTGAGATGAAATAGGGAGGATCCTACTCCCAAGGGTTTGCCTGCGTGCCATTGGTTCTCTTCTTCGTTCTTTTCAATAAATATTCAATTCAATTTTTTTTTTATTTCTTGCAATTTGGAATCCTATGCAGTATTGCAACTTGTGTAATGTTTCTTTTTTTACCATAGAATTTGTAATATACATTGAGCAGACCTCTAAAATCAGTGTTCTTAGAGCTTATTTTATTGTAAGCCTGTTTTAACAAGTAAAATTGTAGAAGCAAGTTCAGCACTTTTAAGCGAAAGAATATTATAATATTAAAAAAAAAAAAAAAAAAATTTGAAGAAATATTATAATATTAATTGAATGGTTAAATAATTATCTTTTATCCCTTTTGGTTTTGGAATAGTCATGGGAGAGAGACAACTCTCTAGTTTTCCGAATGAATATCCTAAACAAATAACAAAAAGTAGAGAGCGACTTCTTGGAACAAGCATATTTACCAAAGACTCCTAGAATTTAGGAGCTTGTGTTGGGGAGATAATATCCAGACCTTCAAGATTGAGACACAAGATGATTATACAGATCATAGGAGACTCACAGCCACAGGTTGGAGATTAATTAATACCATCCCTCAAACTTAAACTTGAGAATATTGAGTACTAAAATAATCATTAATTTTGAAATATTTAACGCTCAAGCATGTTCATAATACCTGCTCAATAACATGAATATAGCAATATCTCTTTCAATCCGAAGTAGTTAACTGGGGGAATTTTCTGCTAACTTCACTCTCCCCCTGCACAGACCCTTGTGGCGTAACATCATCCATCCTCCTCCGATTCCTCAGCCACGGCAAGGGACACTTCAGCCGGGTCACAGAGCCTGCATACTCTGTTTCCTGATGGCTAGCGCGCTTGAGGCAAGGCAGAATGACAAGGAACAAGATGAAAAGAGAGAAGATAGCGACCAGAACAAACATCATGATCTCGCCATGTAACTCGAAGTGCCTATCACGCGAGAAGAGAAGCTCGTTTGGATATCCAGGAGGAGGAGCCATGGCAGGGGAGACTGATGAGAGGTTGTAATACTCTACCCATTTTCGTGTCATATCTTAACCTTTTTCACATTCTTTTTGGTGGGTGCATGCCTGCTTGCTTCATATCTGTGCGCTTTAAGGAACGTGAAAAGTTTGACAAGTGCAAAAGCTCCAAAACTCTTCTGTTTTATTTATCCCACCACATTCACCAAGTCATTCTGTCCCCACTGTTGGCCTTGTGGCCCAACCTTCTTTTGTTGTTTCCCTCGCCCCCCCACCCCCACATTGTCCTCAACTCGTGTTGTCGAAAGCGATTCCTTCTAGCTGTGGTGATGGGTTGAAGCCTTGAAGGGTCCTACTTACCCAAAAAGAAGACTTGCAGGGTCCTAATCCAACCTTAATTATAGCAAGTTAAGGAACCTTAGCGCTTAAGAATTGGGATAGATCGAGATCTCAGAAATGTGAAAGAGCCTTTACAATGTCTACTTATCCAAACAAATTTTTACAACCTGTCTGCCTGCTCGAACAAGTAAACCCGTAAGTAAATGTGACAAAGCCTCTACGAGGCCTACTTATCCGAACATATCTTAGCAACCCGTCTACCTGCTCGAAGCCTCTACGGGGTCCAACTCTCTCACGTTCGGACAAGAAATATGAAAGAGGCTCTACGACTACGAGGCCTATTTATCCAAACAGATCTCGGCAATCGGTCTACCTATTCCAACAAATGAACCCATAAAACTTCTCCAACATTTTTAAAGTCTTAACTGTAGATCCTAATCCTAAGAATTGAGGGGTGGCTGGCATAGTTTCCGCGTGGGGTCTAACGCGTAAATATAAAGGACGTGGTCCGGTGGATCTCAAAGCTAGAATCATGTCCATTTCTCCTTTGTAAGATAACAAACAAACAAATGTAATGGTATACAAACAGAAAAACAGTCGGTGACTCGTTGTGCAACATTTTCATTAATGTGCAGTGTACTTTTGTCGTACAAATAGGGGAAAAATCGATTCTCTTTGTTAATTTTTGGTAGTTTATAACCCTATTGAATTGAATTATTGGGTGTCAGTTGTTAAAAATTACCTCAAGAATTGATTGACCACGTCAAGATGGCTAAATTAAAATACATATATAATTTAAACTCAACACACGAATATTTAAGATCGGTAATTTTTTACACGACCAACAAACTTGTCACGAATTTAATACGAAATTAATGAATTAAGGTTGATAGATCTGACCTGTTTAATTAAATTGATTGAATTATGATTGACTTATATCATTTTATACGGTTCTACGTATGTCTTTATACGTGAACACGAATTATCACACACGCGACAAATCACACCATGAATAGCTGACGGAACTGGGGAACACTCCTTGGGCTATAGCTTTTGATAAGATGATCCACCTACACCTACACTTACATATAGTACATGAATTCCCAAAAGCAAATGAGAAAAGAATTCAAAACAAGAGAGGGTTATGTCTGAGAATAATATGAACAAAACCCAAATCAAGGAAAACTAGGCCGTGAGAGGTTTACTTAGTTATTCAACCAATGTTCACACGACTGTGAACATTGGTATCACTAATATGTTATGAGTGTGCCAGAAAAACTTACCTCTTTACTTTCCTGTTTAAAGTTAAGGGTTCTTCTTGGAGATTAACTTTACTTTTGATACTCAAAACCTTGAAAAGAGTTCCAATTCATCGAGCAGGCACGTTTTTCCAGCAATGGCGAAGTAGCCAGCAAGTCGTTGGAGAGTGGTGTCTTATCGTCCGGGATAGCAGGATGCGATGTGAGCCTGACAAGCACACCACATATATGAAATGGGCGGCAGAGAAATGACGTGATTGTGTGTCCTCACCTTCAAGCATGACGCACTCCAGCTGATATCTACGAGGAATGATTTATGCACTCCTCACTAGGGCTGGCAATTTTGACACGACCCGATAATCCGACACGAACACGACACGAAATTAACGGGTTTGAATCTACTTTAAACGGGTTTGGGTCGTAAACGGGTCGACCCGTTTATGACCCGTTTATCTTGGTCTGGCGGGTCGGGTCGCGGGTCACCCGCGGGTGACCCGCCAGACACGATTAGTTTTTTTTTTAAAAAAAAAAAAAAAAAAAAAAATTATATATATATATATATATATAAATTAAAAAAAAAATGGAGAAATGGAGAATGGCGGAAATCCGGAATGGCCGAACCAAATGGGAAATGAAATTGGGGGGAAAAGTAACCGGGAAAGGAAATGGGGAAAACCGGAAAAGTAATCTGACGTTTTGTTTGTGTTTTTTTTCACTTTTCTGAACTTTTCAAATAATAATAATTCATTATCATTATTCAGTCAAAAGAATCAAAGTTCAAAAAATGTGAAAAAACAAGCAAAACGTCAAAACCAGAAAAGTGAGAAGAATCAGAAAACTGAGAAAAGAGAAACTCGAAACTCGAAAGAAAAGAAAACCCTAGCTTTTTCTTTTTGGATTTTTCCTTCAGTCATCGCCCTTCTCTTCTCCTTCAGCCTCGCCGAGTCGCCGCACTCGACGGCGTCGACGCTCTCTCTCTGAAGTCTCTGCTCTCCCCGTCTCTCTGCCAGCGTGCCGCTCTCTCTCCAGCCGATGTCGCGTCCGGTACCGCCAGGTCGGTATGTTAGTTGATTTCTATTTCTAATTTTTTATAGCCTCATTATTGTGGATTTGTGGGTATAAATTATAAAATCATAATTCGAATCATCCGATAATTTGTGATGCTTGCCTGCTTGTTCAAAATCTGTCCATAAATTTTTTTGTGAACAAATGGAAATTTTTTGTGAAGAAATTTCAATTTTCAATACATTTAATTGTAGAGATCTAATTGAAAGGGTTAGTCTTTTTCTTTTGGATGTTATAATATGAGAAGTTGTATTTTCTCCTTCATGACGGTTCTTCTTTACAAAACGCTGAATTTTTCTATTGAAATTATAATTATGGACAGATGACTGTTAGAGACGCTCTAAACTCTGCACTCGATGAGGAAATGTCTGCTGATCCTAAAGTATTTTTGATGGGTGAAGAGGTGAGGACAGTTGGAAAGAAACTAGTATTTCCTGGATTTGATGTTCGCTCTTTCTTCTTATGTTCCTGTTTTATCTTCTGAGCGCAGATTGGGGAATATCAAGGATTCAAGGTGCATACAAGGTTAGACTTCAATATTTGAAGAGATGAATTCGTAGATTTGTATTCCTGTGAAGACCAGATGTCGACTTTATACATTTGTCTAACAATCAGCTCTTTATCTTCAATTTTGTATAGATATCCAAAGGCTTTTGGGCAAGTATGGTCCTGAGAGGGTTCTTGATACACCAATTACGGAGGTTATTTCTGTTTGACTTGCCCTCTATTTGTTGGTTCATTGGTTGCTTCTATATTTGGTCAAGTAGATTAGTGATGATCCTGCAACACCATATATATATATATATATATATAATAAAAAAAAAAAGTTTTATGGTGTTGACTCAAGCACGCTACTACCCTCTAAAACCCTAAAAGGGCATAATTGAAACATCTAGTAGAGTTCAACATATTAAAATTAACCTCTTGTTTTTCCAAGAAGATGATATCAAGATAATGTGGTTTCTACTTTCTGTACTCTCTCTCTCAAACTAACACACACATACATAGAAGTCTTGCACTGAAGGATAATGGGTGTTTCCTCCTGGGATAATTTGATATGCTAATAATTTTGAACACGACTTTTGGTTCATTTATTTATAGTGCATTTTTCAGTTTATAGCTATCTTGATGATGTTCAGTTTCTAATTTTCTTTGTAATACTTGTATGTTGTTTTGGTTGGCCTTGCTAATTTATTTCAAATCTTTCATTTCCTCTTAGAATCTCATTCTACCTATCGCTGCAGGCAATTGACCGTCATCATTAATTCTGCTGCAAAATCAAACTATATGTCTGCTGGCCAGATATCTGTGCCTATAGTTTTTAGAGGGCCTAATGGTGCTGCTGCTAGAGTTGGTGCCCAACACTCTCATGCATGTTTTCTTTAAAATGCTGGAGCTAAAAATTTGACCTGAATGCTTGGTGTTGGCATATCTAGTAGTTGCTTCATATATCACAGTTAAACTTAAATTGCTCTTTTGCCCTTCTTGATACAATGATTGAATGATACTTGTGTTGGAAATTTGGAATTTGAGGTCTTTAGACTGATTCATGCATATAGTTTGTTCTAGCCAGGAAAATCTCAATAATTTTCACTTCAATGGGATAGCAAGCTTTGAAGCCTCATTTTTTTGGACATGTTTAATGCATTAGACAATTTAGACAATTTTAGTCTTTTTAGAGTTAGGATGAGCTAAACGGGTTAAACGGGTCGTGTCGACCCGGTATGCTAAACATGTCGTGTCGGGTCGTGTCGACCCGTTATGACCCGGTATGCTAAACGGGTTTCACGGGTCGTGTCGGGTGACCCGTGAAATAGCCGTGTCGTGTCGTGTCTGGAGCCCCGACCCGTTAACATAAACGGGTCGTGTCTGGGTCTAGCTTAAACGGGTCGCGGGTCTTAACGGGTCGTGTCGGGTACCCGTTTTGCCAGCCCTACTCCTCACTGCCTCAAGAGTCAAGACATGCTTATAGGAACCCCCTACCCTCCCCTCCCCTTCGGTTTTTTTTTTTTTTTTTTTTTTTTTTTTTTTTTTTTTTTTGAGAATGATTGAAAAATAAAATTGATATAATATAAAATTGAAATAATTTATATGAAAGAGTGAAAAAAAAATGGTATTGTAGTGAGTTTTTTATTTAAAAAGTAATAAAAAAATGTTGATGTAATATAAAAAATGAAAAAAATTAAGAATGTTTTGAAGTTGATGTTTTTTTGAGAGAAGTAAAGGGAAAGGGAAAGGGAGGAAAGGAGAAAGTGATTTTCAAACGGAGCCATATTTCCATCCCCAATGTGTCTTGAGGCAGTACATTTGTTATGCATTAGTAGTATTTTTAGCATTTTTTTGATATTTATAGTTCTCATATTTCTACTGAGGAAGTGATCTTTGCATTAATACATTTTACACAATAATTACACAGCACTTTCACATGAGATAAGACCTATATGGTAGATCTCACTCACATGGGTCCCACCCCATGTGAGTGTGTTATATAATTATTATGTAAAATGTATTGTGTAAATATCATTTCTCTTTTTACCATGCCTAAATTATGTGATGGACGATAGGGATGACTCGAGACTAATTTTAAAGGGCACTTGAGTAGGTCCTATTCTGTTTGGATAATTTGGGTCGCTTGCTTTTACTATTCGTACACTTATCTTCGTGAGTTTCTATTCTCTCGCATGGGTCTTGTCAGGTGTCATCCAATGGTTGGCAACATCTCGATTGGGAGTGGTGTTTGGTTCCTGACTCACTATATCGATATTATTTTAAGGTGCATGTTCGTTATAACAGATGAGGATCCTTTATAATTATCCGTCTGAATTTTTTCAAATTTAGGTAACGATTATGAGAGACTACTTATGGAACCCACCTGACCAAATAAATATTGGGCTATCCAACAACTTATCCGATCAGATAGGTTCCATATATAAGTAGTCTTTTACTATCACATGTCCAAATTCTCTCAAATTCATATAAATAATTGTAAAGGATCTTGATCCCGCTATAACTCGGTCCAATGGATGGTAGTGATGATGCATTTAGTTAAAGATTGAGATCCTTTATAATTAAGAAGTACTGTTCAGACAGCCCCTCTCACATGCCCCGCAATCCTCCTATTATTATTTTTTTGGGTTAAATACCCCAGAGGTACCTAAGTTTTACGTGTTTTTAAATTTAGTACCTCAGTTTCATTTCGTATCACAGGTAGTACCTGAATTTGGAAAAAAAAAAAAACCCTAGGTAGTACCTGTCAGATTTCTCGTGGGAATTTCAACTTCTCGCCACGTGTCAACCGCTGAAGTTGACACGTGGCACCACATAAAAAAAATTAAAAAAATGTTTAAAATAAAAAAAATGAAAAAAAAAGAAAAAGAAAAAAGAAAAAAAAAGAGGGGTGGCTGAGCCACCCCCTTGGCCGGTCTGGGGTGGCCGAACCACCCCCGTGGCCCTAGGGGGTGGTTCGGCCACCCCCTAGGGCCAAAACCCTTCAAATTTTTTTTTATTTTTTTTTATTTTTTTTAAAAAAAAACTGTGGGGTGGCCGAACCACCCCCATGGCCCTAGGGGGTGGTTCGGCCACCCCCTAGGGCCAAAACCCTTCAATTTTTTTTTTTTTTTTCAACTGTGGGGTGGCCGAACCACCCCTATGGGGTGGTTCGGCCACCCCAAACCGGCCAAGGGTTAATTTTTTTAATTTTAATCATTTTTTTAATTTTTAATTTTTAATTTTTAATTTTTTTTTTTTGTGCCACGTGTCAACTTCAGCGGTTGACACGTGGCGAGAAGTTGAAATTTGGACGAAAAATCTGACAGGTACTACCTAGAGCTTTTTTCTTCCAAATTCATGTACTACCTGTGATACGAAATGAAACTGAGGTACTAAATTTAAAAACACGTAAAACTCAGGTACCTCTGGAGTATTTAACCCTGTTTTTTTTTAATCCAATCTGGAGATTGTAGAGGATGCAATCAAATACCTATAATCTATTGGGATTAAGATCCTCGACAAATATTTGTCCGAATTCTTTCAAATTCGAACAGGTGATGAGACCACTTATGGAACCTACCCAACTAAATAAAAATTAAGCTGTCAAACGACTTTATTTGATCAGGTGGATTCTATTAATGATATCTCACAATTATTTGCACGAATTTTATCAAATTCTGATAAATAATTATAAAGGATCTTGATGCTAGTTTATTGGCCCTAAACAAATAAAAAATTAAAAAATTAAAAAAAAATTAAAAAAATAAAGACTAACACGAACATGGTCTTGCGTTCAATCGAGTCGGTTTGATTGAAAGATTGATGTTGGATCCACCGATCTCTAGTGATGTACAACCACTTGAGAGTTTACACTTGGCTTGTTTTCCTTAAACAAATATTTGGAGCCAAAAGCAAAATCTTATAAAGAAAATAAGAGATCCATTTTTGTTTTGTAGGATCCAAATTGATTGCAAATATATATATTGAAAAAAATGTGAATCCAGCCATCCAGGTGCATGGTATCACATGAAACAAATTAGTTTATTCACCACAACCATCTTTGACGTTTTGATATAATACATGGTACTAAATAAGACCAAAGTCCTGATTACACTGCTTTCATTTTGACTTTAGAGAATATCATAATTTTTTGTTTTAGGTTTTAAAGATATATATTCTTAAAAATGCAGCTAGTGAGGAACGGCCACTTTTTCTATTTTATTTTAATTCTAATTTTATTTTTTTAAAAGGTAAAATTACAATTTTACAATAAATTGAATCATCAACCATGCCATATGTCAATCAAAAATTGATTGTGATGCATATCCATATGTACATCAAACGGTTTCTATCCAACAATTGATGACAATAACCATTTTGGACAAATACTTTTGTACTTCTTATACCCTAAGAATCAGTTAGTTTGATACAACTGTAAACCCCATAGACTAAGTAATTGTCCCTATAATTTATTTGATTTCTTAGAAATACCACTCTTGTTCATTATAAATGTAATTGTACATTTTATTACCATTTGATATAATTCTTTATTTACTAATTCCCCAGAGATTCTTTGGGAAACAACATTTTATCACATATGATATAAGTCTATGACAGAAATAGACAACAATAAATAGTCCACTGCCACTCTTGGAATTTGCAATAAAGCAGAATTACCAGCTCAATCACCAAAAGTGGTTTTCCTCAATCCTCATTCTTATGCAGCACTGACAGCAGTTAAATCCACACTGAGGTCAAGAACCTGCTCAAAAACAGAAAATAATTTTTACTTGAAACCTTATGAGAAGCGAGTACTGTTTTTGTGTAAAGCACTTCTAATGGCCACTAAAATGCTCTGTTCATAGTCGACATACGTGATAAAAGCTTCATGAATGATCAAAATAATAAAAAAAAAAAAAGTTCCTATAAGCATGTCCATGACATGGTTTTGGACCTCAAGGGATTTAAACAGGGAGAGAAGCAAATTGATTTAGCAAGAGAAAAAATCACAACCTTTCCAGTTATCATGGTATACATGTTGAGTACATCCATGATAGTTGACTCAAAGTGTGTTGTTGCATCATAACTCTGTTAAACATGAGAGATGAACTTGCTTAGCATGCATCAGTCAGTGAAAGCAACGCGGTAGCAGTGGAATCAAGGCAAGAATTAAGAAAACAATCCTAGATCACTTACTCTTGATATGAAGCAATTGTCCAAGGATGGTTCATTGAATGGTTCATATCTGTCATAGATATCAAAGAATATCTCATCAACAGGCCCTAGAAGGTTGATTCCTGGCTTAAGTTCGGTCTGTGGATGGTCAGTCTCCGCCTCAGATAATACAAATGCAATAAATTTTCCCTTTGGAGCAACGTTGTGAGCATAGGAGCAACAGAAAAGGTACCTGCTCAACCATAGAAGGATCACAAAACCGGGCGAGCAAGAAACATAACAGAAGAAAAGGAGCACTGGAATAAATATCTAACAAGAAGTTATTGCTCTAACAGCATGTGGGGATTTACAACGTGCACTGTGTGAACGCCTTTCTTATTTTCTGCTGAGGCAGTTTGGGGGCTAGGGGGAGTGGTGATGGTGCTAGTACTAGGATCCAGTGTGGAGAGTTAAAAAGTTCCTACAAGCACTCCTAACAAACAATATAGAGAGAAAAAATAACATGCATGAAAGCCTTGGGGGAAAAAAAAGCCTCTTCGCATATCTAGTCACAGAACAAAACCATAACAACAAGGACTTTGATGTTTAATTGAAATGAAGTTATATTATATTATTTAACATAGCATCTAAACAAACAAGTGGTCTAAATTTTTCCAACTGAAGTTACAGTGGTTAGAACATCCTTGGATAGACTAAGTGAGGTGCCATCCGGGATTCAACCATCCGCTCAGGGAATAAAACCAACTGCGCTCTAACAAAGAGAGCAGATTGGCAAAGAGAGTACAAGTTTTCACCACAACTATTGAAAATGATAATACTGCAGAAAGATCAATGGAGTAATATATTGGAAACATCATTAAACATACTTCCTGTCCTCGTTCGCTATTCCTGTTTAGGTGGCAATTAAAATGGAACAGATGCAGAAGGATTTTCTTGGGGAGGCACTGGTAATGAATCTAATACCATCTTGTTGATTGGGATGTGGTAAGTTCCCCCATTCAAAATGGAAGGTTGGATCTTCGTAAGATAACTAGATGCAGCAATGGCATAGGACTCAAGTTTGCTGTTTTTAGAGTGATTTTTCAGTTTTGGTAGCTTGAGAGCTTTTCATGGGTGGATGCGATGTCAGATTGAACCAAGATCTATTCTGCTTAAAAAGCTTATATTAGGGCTTTAATATAGTTTTTAAATTCAGTCATTAATTTATGGGTTGTGGGTACTTTTACGTGCAGGGAAAGATCTGAAATTTCATAAAATTCTTACCCCTAATTTTATATTTAAGGGTATTTTCTTAATTACCTTTGGTCTAGATTTTTTTTTTTTTTTTTTAAGTAATCAAGATATTATTAAAAGTGTAAAGCATCTCCAGATACATAGGAAGTATACAAGAGAAACATCTAACTAAAAGAAGAAAAAAGAGCAAGAAAATCATGAAAACCAAGTACAAAAGGAGATACAATTGCATTTGTCCAAAGATAAAGAGTATTGGAGAAAACAGACTTAAGCTCCTCCAACGTTTTCTTGCGGTCCTCAAAACTTCTATTATTTCTTTCCTTACAAAGACACAACAAAAGACAAGAAAGCATCTTCTTCTACACAACAATACTCCGAGTGCTACCAGCAAACCACCAACAAGCAAACAAGTCAACGACTTATCTAGGCATAACCCAAGACAGCCCAAAGGGCCAGAAAAAATAAAATAAAAAAAATAAAAAAAATTCCATAGGGTACACGCAACCTCACAATAGAGAAGAAGATGTTCCACAGACTCCCCATTCCTTTTACACATACAACACCTATCGACCACAATAACATGCCCCTCCCTAAGATTATCCATGGTAAGGATCTTTCTTAGAGCTACTGACCAAGCAAAAAAAGTCGTACTCAAAGGAACCTTTGTCCACCAAATACTCTTCTAGAGAAAAAGAATAAATCGTTACAAACAAGAACACTATAAAAAGATCTAACATCGAATGACCCGCTTTTAGTGGGGGCTTACCAAAGCTTGTCTTCACCTTCGCACAAGCAATACAATATAAATCTGGAAAGACTTTATTTAGAGCCTTGTCCCCACATCATAAATCATGCCAGAAGCTAACCTTGGAGCCATCTCTAACCTCAAATCTGGTATGGATTGAAACTTACCCCAAACCCTCATAATATTCTTCTATAACCCCACCCCATACAACCCAAGAGGTTCATTTGAACTCCACCCACCCCACGTACTGTCAAATTTAGAGTCCACCACAATTCTCCACTGAGCCTCTCTCTCATGCACATAACGCTAAAGCCTTTTGCCTAAGAAAGCACGATTAAACATCAGCAAGTTCCGAACCCCAACCATCACTCAAAGATCGGAGAACAAACCTTGGACCAGCTTACCAGGTGAAATTTGACTCTTCGCCTAGCCCACCCCATAAGAAATATCGTCAAAGCTTCTTTATGCAGTTTGCAGCACTTGCAGGGAGAGGGAGAGGGGCATGAAATACATGGGCAAATTGTAACCCTACCACCCTTAGAAAAGCACATCATTTTTCTAACTAGCCAACTAACGCTCTTATCTTTCCAATAACACCGTCCTAACAATACCCACAAGAACCAATTCCGACTTAGCCAAATTAATCTTCAAACTGGAGACAACGTTGAAGCATAAAAGTGAAGCACGCAAATAGCGAAAGCGGTCAAGCTTGGACCCACAACAAACCAAAGTGTCATCCGCAAACACTGGGTGTGAAATGTTGACCACACTAGAGTGCCTAGACCCCACAGAAAAGCCAAAGAGAAAACCCACATCAACAGTTGTAGAAAGCATTCTACTTAAGGCCTCCATAACAATGATAAAGCGTAAAGGCGACAAAGGATCTTTCTATCTCAGACAATGGGAGCTATTGAAGAAAACACACTGATTGCTATTCACCAAAACGGAAAAGCACACCAAAGGAATACAATGTACTATCCAAGAGCGTTATTTCTCCCCAAAACCACACCTCCTCAACAACTAAGAATTTTTTTTGTAAGTAATCGACAAATATCATTGAAAGCGTAAGGCGCCCATAAGTACACATGAAGTACACAAAAGAAAACACCTAACTAGAAGTATCAAATAGAACAAGAAAATTACTATAACTAATCGTCAAAGGAGACACATAAGAAGCTGTCTACAGATATAAAATTTTCAAGAATAAGGCTTTAATCTCCTCCAAAGTCCTCTCCCGGTTCTCAAAACATCTGTCATTTCTTTCTCTCCATAAACAACATAAAAGGCATGCAAACACCATCTTCTACACAGGCAACACAGCAGCACTCCCGGGACAACTAGAGGTCCACCAACAAGCAAACAAATTGACTACACGTCTAGGCATAATCCAAGACAAACCAAAACGACTGAAAAAGGCAATCCAAATGGCATAAGCCACATCACAATGAAGAAGAAGAAATTCCAATCAACATAATCGTAGGCCTTCTCAATAAGCAGCTTGAGAAGCACCCTGGCTCACTAGATCTGATACTAGTATCAAGACATTCATTAGCAATGAGCACAGAATCAAGGATTTGTCTACCTCTGACAAAAGCGTTCTAAGGCTTCGAGATAATCTTCTCACAACCCTTCTCAACCTGTTGGCTAGGACTTTAGCAATAATCTTGTGAACTCCACTCACAACCTACAAAAACTGATACTAAGAATTTCTAATAGGATCAAGAGTCTTTAATTGAGTTTACTAGTCAAATTAAGAATCCTAGTCCAAATAAGTTAATTAAGACTTAATTGGTCAATATAGATATGCTTCATTATATTCAGAGAGTTCATATTTAATTAATGTGGTGTTGTATGTGCAAGTGTAATAGTAAGGCAGCAAATCATATCTTACTTCACCCACCGTACATGGCAAGGGCTTTATTGTCACTAGCTTTTTCTCAGGTTTAGGTGGAACAATAGCTTAAAGATTCCATGTGCAATTTCACTTTGTGTCATGTGGATTTTGTGGCAAGAGCGTAAAAATCAAACTTCTAATGGTGTTGAGCTGAATCAGAACTCCACTTAGGTCCTTATTCCTAAGATCTTTATATGATTGGATGAGTGTCCTTGGAAGAATTTAATGTAGAATTTTCTCCTTGGATTTTCTCCCACATCTACAATTTAGAAAAATTAGGATATTATTCTTCTCTTTCTTGAATAGAATCTTATTACTTGTAAAAAGAATCAATGGACTTATTTCAAACACCATGTTAGTCTCAAAAGACAGTAGCAATTTCCATTCGATATCAAAATGCCCAATTAATCCAAAACTTACAGGCAAATTATACAAACCCTGTCAAAGACACTCAACTGACCGACTATAACGGTCTAGGAAACTAACCCAACAGATAATAATTAATTTTCTTAGAAACATTGTATGAGAACTCACATGTCTGATTTGCGTCCCAACTGCTTCTGTGGCAGGATAACCTGCACTGAATGAGAATCATTGGTGTTTGGGATTGGGTGGCTCATTATGACAATTGCCCTTGCAACCCTACCAACCTTCCTAACCTGTTAAAAATGCAGCCACCTTTCTGTAAGGCATGCAAAATTCAATGTATTCTGTATTAAAAATAAAAGGAAACCTTTAAGTTCCATTAAAAATAAATAAATAAATAAAAAGAAAAGAAAGAAGATGAAGAAGAGAGAGAGAATTCCCCATTTACTTTGTCAAAGAAGTTGCATTGCATATGGTAGAACGAAACAAAGACAAAGTAAGAGAGGGAGACGTGGGGGTGGAGTCGCAAAAGGGTATTATAGTTATTACCTTGTTGGGCAAGTATGAAGGATCACAGACAACTTTTTTGCACCTAGCAGTTTCCCCTTCTGATGTGACACCAACAACTCTGCCTTCCTCATTGAACTTCACCTGGCATTTAGATCAAATCAAACTCAGTGTCTAGTCCATTATCATCCATACACAAAGATTTTTTCTTTTATAAACCAGAAAATGGTAAGTGCAACAACAAATAAACCAGAAAAACGATAAGTGCAACTTCAAAGATAGTGTTTATCTGAGAAACCTAATAGACAGAGTACCTTGCACTCAGGTTTGTTCAACATATATGTCCCACCATAGACGGCACTAAGCCGTGCAAATGCCTGAGAAAGAAATAATTGATGTCAAATGATTAACCTTGGAGAAATGATCCCTACACTCATTTCTCACAACAGCCCCACAACAAGCTGACGTGGCTGGTAATATTTTATTATTTTTTTACAAAAAGAAAACAAAAAAAATATTAAAATATTACCAGCTACGTCAGCTTGTTGTGAGACTATTGTGAGAAATGAGTGTAGAGATCATTTCTTTTAACCTTGACTAGAACCCAAAATTTATAAAATGAGTTAAAAGTACAAGAGAGAGATTGGTTTTTTTTTTTTTTTTTTTTTGGGGGGGGGGGGGGGGGAAGCGCAAGAGAGACACCTCAGGGAGCTCTCGCAATCCATACAAAGGATATATGTATGGGGATCCGCCTTGAAAACGTGCAAAAGACTCCGCATAAAGCTATGACATAGTAGAGGAACGAGAAAAATAAGTGCAATAAAAAGCTGCTGAAACTTTCAATGTGCAAGAATCAGAATCAACAAAAAGGAGATAAATATAAACTCGAGGCAATTTTCACCCTCATTCTCTTCACGGTATCTAGTGCAGGTTCATTGAGGTAGAGATCATCACTATGAAGTGCCAATGCATGACCGATAAATTCCACAGTGTTGTCATCCAGACCATATTTTCTGTCAATATGTCAAAAGTATGATAAGCAAATGGGCTATGGTGCTCACTATGTTTAGTACATATGTACTATCAACAAGGCCATCAGTTGAGATCAACTTTTCTTTCTTTGAAGAGATGAATAGTAAGTAAAAAAAAAATTATTATTTCCACTGAAGAACACATTCAAATTTTTTTTATCAAATTAAAGAGTTCTATAAGATTTGAACCCCCACATTATATTTTTTAGCTCCCATATCATATGTGGTTATGCTCCAAAGCACTTTTTGCATAACATTTACAATTTACAACAACTATGAAATACTGTGCCCCTAAAAACTGAAGCTCCAACAACATTCCCTAACACCAATGACTTGATGTCTATGAAAACATATATTTAACTGTACAATTTCAGTGGTACAAAAAGCAACGAGCAAGAGCTTACGCAATTAGTTTTCTAGTTGTCAATCTAGTCAAGTCCATCCCCTCATGTGTTTTGGGATCATTTGCATTATAATTTTGAACATAATTGAAAAACTTGAGAGCACGGAGCTTTTGAAATATGCCCATCAATGGAGATTTGCGTGCCTCCATGTCCGTTGCTGGAACCTTGTGAATCTATAATCATGGGTTTACTCACCAGCAAACCAAGTTAAGATCAAATATATACAAAAACTAATAACAAGCAAATTCCAATATCATAAGAAAAGAATTATACCTTTCCTTTATTGTAGACATAGCTGCCATCAACGGCTTTGAAGTACAAATACTTACTGACATCTGTACGGATGAGGACACGAACAAGAGTGCCATTTGCCATCATAAACTAGCCAAACGAGAATTATAGCCATAGGTGGAGAACTAAACAGCAATGAGGAGAGAAAGAAGACAAAAGAAAGTAAACACACACCTTAGGGATCATGTCCACACTATAATCCCTACTAGAGCCCAAATGTGCTGGAGGCTTATCATTTCCCCTGAACCTCTTCCAGAGCTGTAAATAAAGAAAACTATCGCAGTAAATAAATAGTTGAATTTTAACAAATAAAAGTTAAAAGAGCTATATAAAGTTTCAGACTTGAACAAATCTCAAATAACACAGCAGAAATAGGACCTGAACAAGATTAAGCGATGTTGATTCGCCTCCATAATAGTTATTCCTATCCATGTGCAGGACCTGATTCACAAGATACATACATCAATTATTGCAGTGCAATCGACAGAATGGTATTTGTCCATTGCTTTAAACCAATCGTAATGATACTTGTATACTTTTTGTGTACGTGGAGGCGCCTTACACTTTTAATGATATCTTGATTACTTATAAAAATAAAAATAAATAAAAAAGTTAAAATATCTTTTGCACAACCAAATCCAAAGGTCGCTTAGTGTTGCTACTCATGACAGGCCTATTGACATGGGTGTTCTTGGAAGGGCTATGTCAAGAAGGTTAACTCCTTCTCAATGTCCATACACTACTGAATCAATCTGTGCATTGCATGACCATCTTTTGCATGCCAAATTTTTTTAAAAAAGAAAAACCTGGAAAATTTGTACTCTTGGGAAAAGTTAAAACCATATACAACTCTATAAGTACATAAATACAAGGTAGTCCAATGAAATTGAAGCCACGAAAAAGCAATAAGCAATATTCAGCTTGAATATTGCCACCATTTTACTATACTCATCTAAGGTGAAAAGGAACTGACAAAACTCATATAAGAGACAACCTCTAAACTTCCTGATTAGTCCACCATTTTTTCCTTTTTCAGCATGTAAAATCATGGATAGCCCACTTCAATGCAAGTTATTAAGTTGACAATGGCACTATTGCCGTCCAGCCGACATGCTATGTACGTGAACAATTTTTTGGTAAGGTTATCAATGACAATCACAGGCCAGATCTCAAAAACAAAAATATATGTAAAAAAAAAAAAAAAAAAAAAAAAAAAAAAAAACACTTGAGAATTTTCCAAAGCTACATATAGAACACTTGGCTAAATGAAATCGTTCCTTATGATTTTCAAAGCTACATACAGAACTGTATGCTAAACGAAATCAATCTATATGATTGCAAACAAAGAGATAAGCAATGACATGAGAGGCAGAAGTAGAGATTTAAGAAAGTAGATCCAGCATGACAAATTCAAATCTGAGTTACCCATTTTGATCTTGATCGAAGACCCAGTACCGAGTAATAAATTGGAGATTGGCAGTGTAAAATGAACAATTTTGAAGAAGCCTTACCTTGAGGCCATTAATGGAGAGAAGACCGCTGAGGATGCATTCCTTGAGACCCGTACCCAACACTATCACATCATACTCTTCATCCATGGCGATTTATTCACTTTTGGCTTCACGGATAGATCCTCGCAAACAAACAGAGATACAAAAAGAGAAAGAAGGTTATGGTTTCAAGCTACCGCGTCAATTCTTTCTCAATATGTGATCTATATATTTATCCTACTATTTGCAGACGGGAGAGAGAAAGAAAGAATGATGCTCTGTTTATTGATTGAGGAAAGCTAGAATGCTTTTCACTTAACGTAGATCCTAATATTATTTATTCTTATGCTTATGGAGCCTTCAAAAGATTAAAGACATGGGAATATCTTCCTAAGCGAGACATTGGGGCTCTCCTACCTTTCTTGTGCGCCCAACTTGTCATTCTCTCTTTCGTTTCAATTACTGAACACACTTCCAACTACATTCTATACAACAATTGCAAACTAGCCACTGACTGTCCGTAGAGTCCAGTGGGCTATAAAACCCATTGCCCACGTTTGAAGATAATGCACCGCTGATAAAGAGGAGAGAATTTAAACATACATTCACTGAAAAAAGGCAAGAACTCAATCAAGCACAAGTGTTGGATGATTGAAACCGAATATGAAAACAAAACTGCACATATCATGCTACTCTGCAACCAATCAAACAAAATCTTTATAACTCATATGTTGAAAGCAACGCTATAAAAGTAAGAGAACTGTTTGTAGAACATTTTTTTTAAAAAAAAAAACTCTCAACTTCCTTCTTCCTTCACTTCAACCCCGTAAAGCTGGCAAAACTAAAAAGAAACAGAATTCGAAGAAACAAAATGGAAAACCCACAGAGCTGAAAATTACGATTAAAGGGTCTATCAGAAACATATAAAAAAGGGTTCATTCACAGTCAAGAAATTCAAATGGTAGACTGTAGGAACCAAATTCTTGAGTTCTTAAGCGGAGAAAAAACTAATAAAACGACGACGTACCCGTGAAGAAGGACGGTGGTGGAGAAGAGCTGGCCAACCCTAAAGAGCCTCTGCATTCCGAGCGAGAGCCAAGGATCAACTGGAAAGAACTCACAACAAATTAACCAAAAATCTTTTAACCTCCCTCCCTCCCTCTTCTTTTTTTGGCGGTACCACAGATAATGAGGTCCCGTTGTATGCATTATATAATTATTACGTAGACTGGGGCAGAGAGGCCTTTGGCTGATGGAATGAAAGGAGAAGAAGAATCTGGCTGGTATTTCTCTTTGCTCAGTGTGTTCAGTAGCAACCATGGTTACTATACTTGTTAAACTTCTTTAACTTCTTTTTCATTTTCTTTTTCTTTTCTTTTCTTTTTTTCCCTGGAACTGAATTATTTAAATTAATAAAATAAATGCATTGGTTCAACAAGTTTCCGTTGTCGTCCAGCGGTTAGGATATCTGGCTTTCACCCAGGAGACCCGGGTTCGATTCCCGGCAACGGAACTACTTCGTTTTACAACTTTTTGACGATATTTTTTTTTATCGCCTTTACAAATAAATGTGGTAACAAAAGTGAACTATAGGGTCACGAGAAGCATATATTTCGTTACGGAAAGCATATTCAAGTAGTCCTTTTCGCCTTAACAACGTAACACGTCGTCTTGTAACCATCCTTGCCCAGACTTTCTTTGTTAGGCCAATATCCGTCGCCTTAACAAAATTTAGGTCGCCGCTACAACTACAACTCTTTTTTGAAAAATTGCTGCTTTTAGGCCTTGTCACCACGAATTCCATCCAAATTCCCCTTCCCAAAGCAGCGACGGCGAGGCACAGTACTCTCTCTCTCTCTCTCTCTCTCTCTGTGTTTGTTATTCAGATTGGAGGCACTTTCTCTCCCCGCCCTTCAATAATTTCCTGGTGAGCTTTCTCTCTCAGAAGACACAAAAGCGCGTACTTTTCTGGATCTGCAAATTCATACTGTATTGATTTCGCTGGTATCAATGTTACACAATCTGCTCGTACAATCGTTGTTGGGTTCATTAAGACTATTAGGATGTCATCGATTTTCCTTTTGTAAGCTGATCATCATCTACCTTTATTTCTGTTTCTTTCCATTCCAGTTAAATTTCAGAATTTTCCTTTCTTTCTTATTGAAAGTTCATAGATTTTCATCTCCTTCAAAAATTCTGTGCGTTTTAGGACCAAAGGATCTTTGATTTTTGCTCATAACCAGCTATTTCTTCAATAATCAAATGGGTTTCTTTCTTTTTTTTTCCCATTGGAAATTTGGAAGCAAATAGGACGTATGTCCCTTGTATAAGTTAGAGCATTAGATCGCTCATGTATCTGTTGCAGTCTAATAGAAAACTAGCCGAGTGTAGTTCCCAGTGAACCCAGATATGCCTGTACTCGTATAGTTATTGAAATAGAAAAACTTTGCATACAATGTGCAACTTCTGGGTTAGATTACAAAATAATGTGATCTAATACAAATCTTATGTATGATGGGGCTGGACAACCCAAAAATAAGTGGTGCTTTTACTTAGTTGGAAGAAAAGAGGGAGGGGAAACTCGATAGAAAGAGCAATATGGATCATGAAAAACTATCAAAGTATATCTAGTACTACTTAATAATAACTATTCCTTCTCATGAGATTCTGGATTGCTCAAATGATTCATCATTCCCTTCTAATACACTAGCATCTCTACTTGAAAATTGCTTGGTGAATTTTAAATTGTTACTTGAGAACAATGTCACTCCATTTGAAGGCAGTAAGTAGCACACACCCACACACTTGTCATTTTCGGTGTCTGGGTTAAGATGCTTTGCCTCCTCTAATAAGATTTGATGAAAATCTTTAGTTTAACTAGCATTTTTTTATGACAGCTTACCAGGCAGAATTTAATTTTGATATTAGCTGTTTACCTCTTTCTTTCTTTGTATACCTTGTATACTATGCGCTTATTACAGCTATGCCCTTCTGTTTTCAAATAGAATCTTATAAAAAAAGATTGGTATTTTTCTTTTTACCTGGAGTCTTTTTATCACAATAATCAAGATAATTGGTTTTATCATTATTTTCTGCTTTTTTGCTACATAATAAAGTGTTCCTGGCTTTGTTACCCAAAACAAATGGGGGTTTCTGGCTTTAACTGAAGTTTTTGGTTAGCAGGCATCACATCAGACCTAGCAGCTCTGCTCTGAAGACTCATGTCAGTGCCTAACGAGGATAATATGACATCTCATGCTCAGGTATCCCTTTCATTCATAGAAACACATTTTATTTTATTTTTGTGGCTTAGCTGTTGAACAAAGGGAGATGAGATGACAATCTCCAGAATTTTAGTTTCAGATCTGACTGATTCTTCTTGCACACAAAGAGATAGAAGGCCTCAAATTTCCTGATTTAAGAACTGTCGTAGACTAAAATCATAGCTTGACGATGGTGAAGAAGTTGTTGTACCCTTGTATGTTAAGAAAGGGTTTTTTGTGGGATGGGGGTGGAAACCTATAAAGAAATAAAATTTTCTTTTTCAGTCATGAAGATAATAAGATTTTTATTGTTTTGAGTCATTTCACTTTTTTAATTTTCCATTCTTTTGCTGTGGCCTTTTGGTTTTTCTCAGAAGAATGAGATATATCATCCATGAGTCTTTGTATCAACTCACGTTGTTGTTTTGTTGGTTTGACTGCACAATGTAATACATGACCCTAAATATTGCAGAGTGGTTTCATACAATGACCGAAAGTAAAGATGGTCCAGACTCTTGTTTGGTTCCTTATTATGATAAAATTTAGAAACTTGTTCATGTGTTGAAATTTTTCCATATGATATTGTCTTATTTTCTTGCTTTTTGTTGGTTTTTGCTTGCAGCTTTCATCTCATTTTTTGGGGGATCTCCTTGATTCCATAATTGTTGATGTGGCATCTGAGTGTCATCGAGTAGCAAAATTGGGCCTTGATCGTAATTTGGAAGAAGAGGAGGAAGAATTGAGGCTGTCAGCACAAGCCCGGGTAAGGGTAGCTGATCCTAGTAATAGTGGTGAAGCTAATAGCAAATATGTGGTTGACATATTTGGACAAACACATCCTCCTGTAGCCAATGAAGTATTTGAGTGCATGAATTGTGGTCGATCTATCATGGCTGGGAGATTTGCCCCTCATTTGGAGAAGTGCATGGGAAAGGTGATCCTTTGTTCCCTTGATTTGATAGTTGGTAGTCCATTTCATAGAATATCATGGACATCCATAAACAATTTGGTTTCAACTGATTGTTGAAATATTAGATTTTTGTGAAAATACATTTCTTTACACAAGGCATTCTTCATTAGCTCTTGTTTTTCCTTCTGTAATCGACTACAGGGTAGAAAGGCTCGACCAAAGGCAACAAGAAGTAGCACGGCTGCACAGAACCGGTATTTGAGAGGCAGCCCTGTTCCCACATATTCTCCCTACTCAAATTCCACCAGCACAAACCGGCTATCAAACGGAACATCCGGTGCTGCAGGCGAGGAGTACTCAAATGGCACATGTCCAGAGCCATGAAACTGATGAGCTTGTCCGGCCAACTTCAGGATACAGGACAATGACCAATACCAGATACCCGGCTGAGGAAATGTTTTAGTTTCCATTTTGTGGGAATTTATGGCTGAATATTCAACATGATTCTCTCAGTTTGGTGTGCCATAGAAGCATATCTTATGGAAGTATAATGATTCATAGTTCCTTAGATGTTTGGACTCAACAACTGTGAATAGCTTGTCAGCTTGTGTACCAATATGGTTCCAACTCCAGGAAGAGGAAGAAAGGCAAATCGAAATTCTTAATATTGGCGATTAATGAATTTCTGTACTTCTTTTCTTTCCATTCCCTGTCTTATTGCCTATCAACCCAAGCACAAAGGAAATTCAGAACTGAAGGGAATCCCTTTATAAGGTATTGCCTGATATGAACATCCTGAATCCCTCGTATACCTGGTGGCGGCTATAGCTTGGGGAAGAAAGCTCTAGCATAGAGTTGAGAATCTAAACCACAATAGTTCAATGTCTTTAATGGTGTGGTCTTGGTAAACCGAGTGCATATCCCGTCTCGACATAAATTTCTTTCAAACTGATTAGAAAAATTTCTTTCAACTAACCTATAAAACCGTCTATGTTCTTTGAACATTTACTTTTTTTAATAGTTCTATTAAAAAATCTTATGCTTTTCGTATGCTAATTAAAAAAAAAAAACATATGGTATCTCATGTTGTACTGCTGTTACCAATTATTAAAGCCGGCTCAATCATTTGCCCCATTATCTCTAGGTGCTTTGCTTACTTCTTAGTACTCTTAAGTCGTAAAATGTAGAGAAAATAAAAAATTCTTCCATCAATTTTAATATGTTCAAAAATTGCTTGAAGGTGCCACATTGGTAATAGGGGATAGTACCCTAGCTTGAATCATGTGCATACAAGCACATGGCGCAAGTTGAAGGTGTCACATCAGTAATTGGGGATAGTATTTCCACCTTGTATTATCTGCGCAAAAACACATGATACAAACCATAACCAAAAAGAAATTACTCTCAAGTTTTAGTCACGTTAAAAAAGGGTATTCTATATAGTATAGACATAAATTAATTAGCTATAAACAAGTCTAATAAAGTGACACATATCTATTATCATGTAAGAAACACATATTTTTTTAATAACATATTATTCTCACATATTTTCAGAATACATGTCACTTTATTAGATTGGTTTGTTGCTAATTTTTGTCCGTATAATATATACCACATTTTTATCCTACAATACTGATGTGGTTGTCCTACCTAACCCTTAAATTTTTTTCAACAAGAATTGATCCAAATATTAGTCGAGACTGATAAGTCAACATTTTAAAATAATAAAATAATAGTGAAAAATAAAAAATAAAAAATAAAATTGTAGTTCCAATTACTCCTAACGTCATGTAAAGGCAATCACAACGTTCCAGGATCAGTAGAATTTATGAGATTCACGGAATCACGAACTGAACAGTGGAGGAGCGTCTTGAACACTTACGTCATAGGCAGGACCCAAAGGACGTTTGGACCCTCTGACCCAACCTTTAATGGGCTTGATTAAGACATGCAAAAGTATTAAGAAAAAGAATGAAATTCCGTTGCCGGGACTTGAACCCGGGTCTTTCGGGTGAGAGCCGAATATCCTGACCAACTAGACTACAACGGATTTGCATTTTACGCGTACCAAATGATATTTAAATCTATAAATTGGTCACACACCTTCTCAGCTCAGCTCCGCCCCGCCACCAGACAATACTAAGCGCCCCCAGTCATCTGAAATTTTTACTGAAAAAGACACTCAACTTATTTCTATTTATCCTCTGGCCCGACCAATTCTCATAGATGTTCAATGCTTCCTGGGTGGCATTCGCATCTCTGTGATTTGCTCTATTAAAAATCATAAGAACATCAACGAAAAGTAGGTGCCAAATTGAGGGCCCGTCCTTAGATTGCTGACTGTGATGCCCCTAATATTTTCCTTTTGTTCCTCTTTTATGATTAATCGAGAAAGTACTTCAGAACCCTGGCTGAAAACGAAGGTAGAGATAGATCCCATGTCAAAGGCCGGCCTCTTTCTGACTTAAAGAACCCAAATGGGTTGCCATTGAAAATAATGGAGTGGGCTAGTGTAAGAGTCCATTAATAAAGCCAGTTTACCCAAGTATCACATAATCTAAAAATATTCATCATTACTTCAGCTACAAAATCCTATTGCATTGTGTCCTAAGCCTTCTCCAAATATCACCAACGCTTGTGGTTCAGTGATCTTTAGGCTTAATTATCTCCGTGCGATTTGGTAGACACTAAGACCTAAAGTACGACTCTTAAAATGAGAAGTATTATGGTTTACGTTCTACTGATATTGAATCAGGCTATAACCCTCATGTTAAAGTCACAACGGATAGATGTTACTATAGTCTTATTGTAGTCATAAATTAAAGTCTCAGTCATTTCCCATTCCGATTTTCTAGCTCCCTCGATCGGAGACAAACATCATAATGTCATGATGTTTCAATTCATGTCTATTCAAGACAAGTCATGTTGGAGTTAACGTGGTTTAAGTGTGGGCCTACAAAAGAGAAGGCAAACAGATAAGAAAGGAGAAGCATCTCAGCCATTCAATACGAACCACATGCACAGCTAGTAAAGTTCTTCAAGCATAAGCCTCTGCAGCCTCTATTTCTATGGAGAATAGCTTTTCAACAATCAAAAAAAGTGAACAAGCTAAATGAGTTTTCAGTTCTGGCTCGATCCCATAACATTATACAAACTGCGCGCGGTTATAGATTTATACAGACCCTTAATAGTGGGGTGGAATTTTCTGGTCAATCAAACACTTCCCAGTCCTGTGTTATTTTGGTAGAAGATTGCGGTGGTGTTGGGGCGCACAGGCTCCCCACTCCCAACTCAAACGTCTCCCATCTGGTGGCGACTGACACCGCATCCTTACTGCTGCTGAAGGGATTAGAGTTTCTTGCCTTTAGACTGTCAAGTGTGTCTACAAAGCTCTGGACTCGACGAACCTGTGCAACAAATTTTCAGTTTCACGTTGCTGTCATCAATTTAGCATATACATGACAGTTAAAAAGTCTCGTTCGTTATATCTAATTTGCTGTTTTCATTTTTTCTGAGAAATGATTTGCAGCAAGAATCTCAGTTTAAGCGGTTGTTACTGAGCTGGCCACATATGTGCTCTTACTCTAGAAAGACTAATCAAGTTATAATTAATTTCTTAAATTCATTTATAAAACACAATTTTACTTGATAAAAAACCCTACTCGTGAGTTTCTTTTTATAATCAACCCATGTATGTGAGTAATTCATATTTTTTAATTAAAGACTAACTTTCCGGAGTGTTAGAGTTACTAATCACCCTAGGAAGTACTAAGGTATTATAAGCAACAATGTTTATGGATAAGGGTTTTTAAATCACCTAGACACTGCTGATCAACAAAAAGTAGAAAAATATCTCATTTCTCTTACTGGTTCATTAAGCTCTTAAAAGCCTGTCCTGAATTCTGAAATTCTGACACAGCAACCAACCAAACAACACAATTTTCAATGACTGTCGATAATCACATACCTCAATCCGCCTCTGAACTTTTGCCTCTCCATCAGCCTCAGTTGAATCCAATTTAAGCAACTGCATCATGAGCAACTCTGTCAAGACCACAAATTCCTTATCTTCGACCTTGGTGCCACCTCTGACAGCTGCCTCCAAAGCAACAACCTTCTCAGAGAGCTTGTCAACTTCTGCTTTCACATTGGCGACTGCCTCATAGGCCTTCAGCACACATTGATTTCTCCTCATCTCCTCAAGCTTCCTCTCTCTGCTAGCTGGGTCCTCCAACAGCATTACTTTAGACATATCTTTTACACCTGCCATGTGCAGGCATTCCTCATCCTCCTTTTCTTTCCCTCTAAACAACAGCCTTTGCTCCTTAGGCTGCAGACCAGTCTCATGGGCAAGAACCCTTTTCAAATCCCCTTTCATTTAACCAGAAATAGCATTTGATCATCAATTTCAGAACTGGGTAATTACAATTGTTGCAGCCAAAATCCAACAAACCAAGTAATGGGTTTAATAGAGAAAGGAAAACTACATGGAAAAATAGATAAAGCAAACACCAAACATATAATTACTATATCTCAAAAGGCTAACTTTAAGAGTCAATTACCTTGAATTAGAAGGGTAAATGCTATAAATAACTCCTTTCCCTTTGACTTTTATCAAAGAATTTACTAAAATGCAGGACAAAATTACCAAAAGTAGCTTTTATGGCAATGACCCACTTCTCTAATTTTCCATCAAACAAAGACTCAACAGCTGAAAACGAGATACACCAAACTAGGAAATGCACATGAACCATTTCACCCAACAAAGCAATGCAAAAATGCTCACAAAATTTGTAACAAATAGAGCAACACAACAGGAACCCAGAAACTAATACAATCTGAAGATTACCAAAAGTGGATTGGGCAGGGACAGTGATATCATGGTGATAAGAACCATGGGAGACCTTGATCTTGATCATAGTCCCAGAAGATGCATCCCCAATGTCTCTCTTTTGAACAAGCATACCACCAGGCCTGAGCTCCCAACCTATCTCCCTATTAAACCCATTATTCATTACAGTACCCTTTGAAGTTGATCTTTTCATGGTCACCAAACAAGATTTAAATCATGGAGTACTCAAAGAAAAAGAAAAAAGAAAAAGGTGAAGTTGGTAGAGAGAGGTGAGAAGGGTCTGTGTTGGCAAGCGGGTAGAGTAAGAAAAACTAAAGAGACTTTAGGATAGGAACGTAACTCCCAACCCAGACTAATTAACAGCTAGCGGTTGGTCGGTTAAGCCTTTATAGAAGTTGGCAAGAGAGAGAGAGAGAGAGAGAGAGAGAGAGAGGGAAAAATTACACTATTTTGAAATTATATTAAAATAACGTAATATTGGTCAGAGTTTATCTATCATTGATAGAGAAGTAATAGTGAAAGATTTTATTGGTGAATACGGTTGTTCATCGTTTCTTTAGCTATTGTATGAAATCACTAAGGAGTTTTTGTAATTAAAAGGCCTAATGAAATCATAAAGGAACGAGTTCTTTTGACAACAAAATTTAGAGAGTATTTTTTTGTTTTTTTATTTGAAAAAAATGTTTTGATTTGATATTAAGGTGAAATTAGTTTTGAGTATTTTGAGAATGTTTTATATATATATATATATATATATATATATATATATATATATATATATATATATATATATATATATATATATATATTGTTTGGTAGAAAACAAAAGGCTTAAGCAACCCACTCTTTTTTCCATATTTTATTTTTCTCGCTTAAAAAAAAAAAAGAAAAAAAAAAAGTCAAACTTATTTTTACATTACTAAATAACTTTCTTAACTTTTTTCTCACAAAAAAATTTAAAATTTATTTTGCCTTTATATCACATTAATAGATTTTTATTTAAAATTCTTATCACATCAATCAATTTTTTTTCTTCACATTGCCAAACAACTTTTTTCACTTTTCTTTTACAAAAAAGTCAAAAAAAAAAAAAAAAATCATTTTTATATCACATCAATAAATTTTTATGATTGTTAAAAAATTAAAAATGAGAGTGGGTGGCCAATACTACTCTTCACACTCGTTTATCACACTAATTTTACATTGTTAATATGGCATGTTTTAAGTATCTTCACGAGTCAGCCACTTAAAATACATTACCTCAACCAGTGTGAAATGAATGTAATAAATGAATAATATTACTCGATCTTCGCACCCATTTGACACCGGTTAACGTGACGTGTTTACAGTGTTTTAAATGATTTCTCATATCAACTACTTGAAAAACAAACCAATGTAAAATAAGTGTGATGAGTGGGTGTAAAGAATAACCTACTCATTTTTTCAACGTATTTTTCTTTCTTAAAAGCATCATTTTTCTTTTCTTTTCTTTTTTTTGTTTTTAAGGCTTTTTATTTCTTAGAAGCATCATTTTACATTATTAATAATACCATTACTCCAAAGGTTGTTTTAGAGAAAATAAATAGAAGGCATAAATACGATTCTTGAGATTTACCTGTGGGTGTCTTCTCACATCAAACTAATACCTCCGTCTTAACTTCTTTTAGGTTTTGTTGACGAAGACCGTGACACATCCGCATATGTCTACATCACCCGTCACAAAAAAAGCAAAAAAATTAAAAATTAAAAAAGGAAAATACTAAAATAAATTAATTAATTTGTTAAAAAAAAAAAAAAGAAAAAGAAAGGAGGAGTGGGATGCAGCAACCTGACTGAGGGTGATTTGGTCGCTCAGCTCTCAAATGTTAAATTTGGGGCCGTCAAGTAACCCCACCTCCAGTAGCCGTTATATTTGTCTTTTCTTTTTCTTTTCATTTTTTTTGCCACGTGTCAAATTGAACAAGCAATTAACCTATGTGGCTAGATGATATTGGCACTTACATAGACATATGCTGACGTGTCAAAATCTCCGTCAACAAAAACTAACCGAAAAGTGGTAGAAAGAACCAGCTTGATACAAGACAATACGTCAATACCCCATTGCCCAATATTCTGTAAACCACGATGATCAATTTAATAATTTTTTTAAAATAAATAAATTAAATTAAAAAAATAAATAAAGAGAGAAGGAAAGAAAAATTAGCAAATGGATAATAAAATTAATATATATATAATAAAAATATTTTGTTAAAAAAAATAATGGACCCTTTAATTTTTTTTCTTTCTCGCATTTATAAAATAACGATTTTGACATTTTGGAGCTCTCCTATTCTCTTTTTTTTCACCTTTTTTTTTGTTTTTTTTTTTTTTTTAATATCTTAGTGTATAAGTAAAATAATAGACATGTAGTACTAGGGGACCCATATACATATTGCTAAGTAATCGATCATACGTTGCACCTGATCAGATTGACGGACAGCCATTGCAGGCTTTTTGCCTCTTTGGTATTTAGCCATTGGAAAGAGACTGCAACGGAATTTCAATGATTTCGCACAGGTGGTCGTGCAGTCGGAGCAGGTGAGTTTGAGCTGCCCGAATACAACAAGGCGAGTTTCATTTCGTCTATCTAATAAATTTGTGTCAGTATTAATAGTAGGAATCTATGATATTGTTAGTATGATACATACCTATTATGTTTCAATAAAAATAAAATTCATATAATTTTTAACATTAAAAAAAAAAAAAAAAAAAAAGCGTTTCAAATTTAATGTTTAATTAACTCTTTAGTGTTTTAAAAGCATTTCTATTCTTTTTGTGCACAATAATCAAATAAAATTTTGCCTTTTTTGGCTTTCAAAAGCAGAATAACACTTCAAAAAAGTAAGTGAAAATCGAATAAATCACATAAAAGAAAAAACAAATATCTCATAAAACATTCAAATGAATTAAAACATAAGACCCTTATTTTTAGTTTAATTCATATAAATTAAAACATATTAAAATCTTTGTTCCAATAGGTGTAATTTAGAATGAAAATAAGTATGAAGAAGAAAAATAGCAAGAAGAAAATCATGATTTTAATTATCAAAGCATAAAATAGAAAATTAGCAGGAATTTTTTTTATTGTCGATGTAATATTTATTATATTTCAATCCTATATAATTCTGATCATTCGAAAAAGCAAATGAACAAAAAAAAAAAAAACTCCTAACATTCAAATGAAGAATTGCTCAACCAAAAATTTCACAAACAAAATGGAAACATATTTAGATTTCAACCAAAAATATAAAATACTAAAGAAACACCTTTAATTGTATCATTAATTGATAGAGAGATTAATTGCATCATTAATAGAGAGAGAGAGATATATATTAAATAGACCGGTTCAATTTTATTTAAAAGACCGGTTCAGTATTTAAAAGACGGGCTTAGTCACTAAAAAATATGGGTTCATGTCATGTGTCACCATTCTATGTCATTCTGTGGAAGAACTCGGCTTATATATATATATGATATATGATTACATATGGGAATCTCAATTGAAATTATGTCTCCCTAAAATTTTAGAAAATTTATCAATTACTGATAGAATATAAATTAAATAATTAAATTCATCCATTTTTATTCACTTATATTTTTAGAAAAAATGGTGATTTAACTATTACTAACTAACATGTAAAAATTTATAAGCATTGGTCAAGAGAATAATCTATTAAAGGAATATATATATCTTATGTCTCGTAAAAACTTAAATTCAAATATCAAAGTATAACCATTAGAGTATAACAACAGTTTCAAGAATTATAAACATGTAAAAGGACAAGGGATTTTAGATAATTTAAACAACAAACGCCATTTTTACATGTTTAAACATTCAGTAATGCTACATATTATTTTTTTTATTCTTTCAAAGTTGATATAACTTTTAAAATCATCATTTGATCAAAATTCAAAAGTAATATATCACAAATCTAATGATAATTTTAAAAGTTACATCAAATTTGATGGGATAAAAAGAAAATAAATAAATAATATGTAGCATTACTCTTAAGCATATACATCTTGAAATAAGGGAAATACATCGACAAAAAGATACATGCAGAAACCAAGTAAGAAAACACAACAAAGTAAAAGATTCCAAAGAAAACATCCAATTCCAAATTGGTTGAGAATGCTTCCAAACACGAGTTTGGTAGCTACTCATCTAGCTAAACAATATACTCTGAAATTAGCACTTCTTGAAACTTCACTAGCTTTCTAACTAAGAAAAGCAAGCAAGTTAAAGTTGATATTCAAAATAATGGAAGCAAAATTTCAATCATTGAAAAGAGATTATGAATAGCAAGAATGATGTTTAAAGCATCCCCTTCAAAAGTGAGTGAATAAACCCTCAAATTAAGCGGTTGATTGAGTGGCTAAAAGAGCGACTTGAGCCATACTAGCAGCATCAATGGCGGAGATATGCCTAGTAACAACACAGATGACTTTATAACCACATCAAAGTTGACTTTAAAGGTATCAGGAAGAGAAGGATTACGATTATGGATAAAAGAATGCGGATGCGTTATTAGCAATATTTAAATTCACGTTGATGTTGTGGTTATTATTCGTTATCTGCATATGAGGTAATGAGCGTTTTGGATTATTATCTAAATCTATATGCAATATTAAGTAATGCAGTTATTACTATATGCAAACTTAAATAATTTAAGATTTTACTTGTTACACAATTCACGATTATCAGCCATAGAGGGTTATTGTCTTGTAGAGTAATCGGGATTTGGATTATCCAAAAAAAAAAAAAGAGTAAATGTAATGAGGTATAACTTTGAGATGATAGTGAAAAAAAACATAACACAACCTAAATGTCATAAACTTACTAAATTCAAAACAATGTCGTTTTAATGAATTTATTTAAATATATATTATATATAAAGAGGATGCGGATGCAATTTTTTAACCGCATCCGCATACCCTAAACTCACTATCCGTATCCGCATATGCATATAGCGCTTAGGTGCGAATAGTATATGCGGACAGTTATTATCCGCCCATATTTTCACCTCTAACTACGATGGCAAAAAAAAATGTTTATGAGATATTATCAAATGGGCTGGAGCCGTGTAAAGAAAGGCTTTCATCCCTTTCCAAGTCCGGGTTGAATACTATCTGCTTGCCCAAACCAAACCCGCCATTACCCAACCCAAAGACCAATCTGAACCCAGCAACGATCCTCCACTGCGAAACAGAGCTCTTATGCCATATTACCAGAAAAGCCTGGTATTGAAGGGCTGGCAGAAGACTCGCTTAAACAAGCTTAGGGCTAAAATGGTCGACAAGGCCTAAATTCAAGCCGTGAGACCCTGACACATAAATTCAGCAAGGAGTACATAGGCCCAACTGTTTCAATCAGGAGTGAAGAAAATGTATACTGCAGACCCTCCAATTGAATAAAATTTTTATTTAAAGGGATAATTGCACCGTTGGTCTTTGTAATATGTCATAATTCTTTTTCACTCCCTATGGTTTAAAAAGTTTATGGGAAGTCCTTGTACTATGCAATAATTACAAATCGATCCCTAGTGTCAAATTCTGTTATATTTTTTAACAGATTCCGTCAAATGCCACGTGTCGCCAATAAAATGGCGACACGTGTCCATCTTAATAAAAAATATAAATTTATTAAAAAATAAATAAATAAACTTAATTTTTTTAAAAAAATTCAAATTCAAAAAAAAAAAAAAACTTAAAAAAAAAAAGCAGCAAGGGGTGGCTGGGGGCGGCCAGGCCACCCCTTGCTTCCCCTTTTTCTTTTCTTTTCCTTTTTTCTGTTTGTTTTTTGTTTTTAAAAAAATAAGAATTTTTATTTATTTTTTAATAAATTTTTATTTTTTTTATTAAGATGGACACGTGTCGCCATCTTATTGATAACACGTGGCGCTGACGTGTAGAGCTAACAGATTCCGTCAAAATGGTGGACGGAAAATCGACCTAGGGAGTAAAACGTAATTATTGCATAGCACAGGGATCTCCCATGAACTTTTTAAATCATAGGGAGTGAAAAGTAATTATGGCATACCACATGGACCAATGGTGCAATTATCCCTCATTTAAATTGGGTTAGAAAAAATTCTTCTAATTTAGTTTATTAAATTAGTATATGTTTTTAAAGCATGTGATTTTTACATGCATTTTTTTTTTTTATATGATTAACATAAGACATGACATATGTCCTTTGAATATAAAAATGGATGCAAGAATCTCGTGCTTAAGGACAGACGCTAATTTAGTAGATTGAATTTGAGAAATTTTTTCCG
Source organism: Alnus glutinosa (assembly GCF_958979055.1). Lineage (NCBI taxonomy): Eukaryota > Viridiplantae > Streptophyta > Magnoliopsida > Fagales > Betulaceae > Alnus > Alnus glutinosa. The sequence continues at coordinate 27,378,695 of NC_084894.1, read as the reverse complement.
ACTCATTTTGAAGGAAAACATTTTTTCTCTAATTTTGATACTGATACAAACTTTAGATATAACTCACCTCTTGAAAACCAGCTCACATGCTTCACAATGACTGCAACTGACGTCCATGGCGACCCACTCTATCGACATTGACTCGATGGTAGCCATTTTCTATTTTGGCGGCTTCACTTATCTATCAGCATTCAATGACTTAATATTATGCATATACATAAGGGATTTGATTCTTGTACAACACCAATACAACAGTTGTACAACAACCCCTTACATGAGGGTGGGCCCCAGTATGTGGGACCCACCCTCATGTGAGGGATTGTTGTACAGTTGTTGTATTGGTGTTGTAAATCTAACATTTTCCCTATACATAATACCAATACATTTTAATCCAACTTATAAGTCGCCGCCTCCATAATTCAACAACAAAGCAATGGCCTATTCAATCTCATACTCAAAGAAGTGCATTTAATCCCATATTCGACATGGTGGCTGGCTTTGAGATCAATTGATACAAACTTTAAATAGAACGTCAACTCACCCTTAAAAATCAATCAATAATATCAGATTGCAACTTCTGTTGCAAAAATCAGGTGCAGAAGAGCCAAACTCATTCAAATATAGGCTTGATTTGCCAACCCTATCTGGATAACGAATCTATATTTGTTAATTGTTATCACATCCTATCTATTATTTCTCTTTGTCTTTGCCCCCATTTGTAGCATTAAAGTTTTGATTCGTTAATTGTGATTTGATACCATATCTTATAATTTTCAACTGATTTAGACATCGGAAATATCTCATCGGCAAGTCCTAACCGACCTCTAAACCATTTTTTTCCTATAATTAATTTGAAGTTCTTCCCCCTAACATTAGCCGGACAGATTTCAGCATCAATTAATAATCATCAAATATGTGCATCCTGCCTTCCGGCCAAAATGTCTGGGAAGGAAATTGGACAAAAAAAAAAAAAAAAAATACACAAAACTTCATTTATAAGCCTTAATTTTCACCTCTTTAATTTGAAAGAATATATCTAAACTTTAAAACGTTTCAATTTAGGGTATTCATTTTGAAGGAAGCTTCAATCTCAGTACTCTGTTAAAATTTTTTTCGTTAAATCTTATCAAAATTCTCAAAATTTTCAAAGATTCAGGCATCGGTATTTTTGACAAATTCCGTTAAATTATAATAACCAACACTTAAATCCTAACAATTTTTTCCCTTCCTTTTCCTAAAAAAAATGAAGGGTATTTTGGGAATTTAGACAGAATTTAATGAAAAATTCTAACGGATAACTGAGATTAAAAATTTTTGAAAAATAAATACCCTAGATTGATATGCTTTAAAGTTTAAATACCTTATTTCAAAAGGAGTCAACGTTTAGAAGTTATAAATGAAGTCTTTTTTTTTTTTTTTCTCCCAAGAAGGGTTGTTTAGTAAATTGGACTAGGAAATCCTTTCCTGAATGCCCCTGATATGTGCACAAATGGCAAGGTTGCGTACTGGTCTTGACTTCTAATTAGTGTATTGGGATTACATAATATGAGTTAATGCCTTTCATCTCCACTTCCATTAGTCAGTCCCATATAGATTGAATTTTCCATCCCAAATCATGGAATTTTGGATGGAAATACAGCAATATGTTCTTGAACTATCTTATACCAACTATGAGCACAAAAGGCCGCTTACAAGTATTATCAAGTTGTAAAATAGTGGTAGGTATAAGAATATTAATTTTTAACTGAAATGAAGAGTGAAATGTGAAATTATGGTTCAAACTCAAGACATCTGCTCTTATATTGTATTAAACTACCAGTTATATGTCCCAAAAATTTATACTCCTAAAAAATTAAGATAAAAAAAAAATAAAGATAAAAAAACAAAAAAAAAAAAAAAGAAGCAAAATTAAGATAAAAAAAAAAATAAAGATACGAAATTTTGGAGTGCTAGCTTCAATCTTAAGGGCCTACGTTCATCACTGTGAAGTGCCTTTAGGGCTACATACCTACAAGGATACTAAATCGAGGCTTAAGATGGAAAATAACTTAACATAAAAAATAAAGTAATAATATATTTTAGTAGATTGTTATACAACTGAAATGATGTGGCAGTAAAAATCATTCCTCCCTCTGTTTCCTATTTATTTTTAGGGAAAAAATGCACATACCCTTCCCAAATAAACGTTCAATTTGCAATGTTCTACACATGACAAAAATACCCTTAATCAAAATTTAATAAAAACAAATTATTATTATTTTTTTAAAGGGCATTGTTATCTTTTTACGGGACAAAAGTGGTACAATGCAAATTTTTGATCGTTTGGGTAGACATTGATGCGGAGGAATGAATACGAATTGAGTGTTAGTTTGAGAGTCGGAGTACGTACGTACGTAGAGATACTCTTCTTTCTTTAATTTCTTATTGTGGTTATTTTTTTTGGTCTTCTTTTGGTCTTGCTTTTCTTGTTGGTGTACGTTTGTATCCTAGCTAGTTAAGTGGACTCCATTCGAACATACCAAGAAGCAACAACACAAGCAAAGGGGGTGTGATGATGACCATATTTTAACATGTGCACTTGGTGAGGATAAGTTTGATGGGAAAGAAGCCAATTGGAAGGAGGCACACCCAATGAGAGAGCCCCAAACAATCAAAACTACCCCAAGGGAAGTGCTTTGGGAAGGGCCTACACCCCTATGGAAAGTGATAAGCTCCAAAGTATCCATCCATGGAAAGCATGTAGAGGAGGACAACATAATGCATGCAAAGAAAAACACAAAGAGACAGATTGTACACTTCGTGGAGGATTGAATAATGAGTGAGTGGACCTACAGGGCTACAGTATGGTGAAGGATCACATCCTTTGGTGGTGGTGCTAGGGCTAAGTAGAGCTTTTTATCCCACGTGTAGACTTTGCTATTGGGTGAAGGAGCATAATATGATCAATGGGCGTAGGTGTCTTTTCTAGTAATAATGGGAGGTCTAATGATTAATTGGGAAAGTGAGGTTGTTGGAACTAAGCAGGTTAAAGCTAAGGCCATAATAATAATAATAATATGAAAAGCAAGAAAGCAAAAAGGATAATAGCGACAGCTAGGGTTTCGTGAGCCATTTTTTGAGTATTTTTGAGATGATGAAGAGTGATTATTGTGGTGTGTGTGTGCTATATATTGGATATCTCTGTTTGATGTATTTTTAGTGCGCCTTGTTTTTTTTTTTTTTTTTTATAAGAACATGATGTAAATTAACCACCACCCATTTCCATACATGAAAGAGAAGTTTCAAAAAAAAAATATATAATTTAAAAAAAAAAATTAAAAATTAAGAGGATCATCATTTGGATGAATGAATGTGATCATGGGTATTTCTAGATTCGATCTCTTCCTTTCCTTCCTGCAGACCTTTATGAATGGCTCATGCTCTTGAATTCACAAGGCTATTTGTAATTGAATTCCGCTAATTGGGTTTAGTTTCCGTTGGGATTAGGATACGTGTTTCTTGTGTCGTCTTGTTATAGGACGCGTGTTCCAATTCTAATGAATCTAGATCGATTCAACTAGCTAGAGTAGATCGACCCAAGTAATTAAGATCCTTTTGTAATTTAATCTAATCTAATCAAAGTAAATGAATCAGCTAGTGAATTAAAAATTTAGAGCAGTACTACTAGGAATATATATCTTGTCTTGACTTTGGTTAGAAGAGATTTATTGTTTAGATAGAATTTTTAGGATTTGAATAAGTTTATATAGTGCTAAGATGTTGATTATCTCTATAATTATCTCTGACTTTATGTTGAAATATGAAATAACTTGAATCATTATCTCCTTGTGTTCAACATATATAAACCCTTCATGGGCATAATGAAATAAATTCTAATCATTTCAGTGATCAAATCACTCTTTCCAAAAGGTTTTACATTAATTACTTGTAGTAATTAAATAAGTGAAAACATACAGTAATTTTGAAGTGGCCCGTTTATGAGCAGTACATAATATACAAAATAATGGATTAATTCAATGGAAACTTCTCTAACAATAGCTTTCGTGGTTTTTTTTTAGAACCCTAATTGCTGCATCAATTATTGCATTATGAACTTCTTTTCACCGCTTTTATTGCAAGTTTAGACTAATTCTGTCCTTAATTATAGAATTTACTTAATTAGCAAAAGCGAGACAAGTCTTTAGTGGGGTTTTCACTTTCACTATCGAATCTAAGTGTCTAAAGGGGTGATGGACCACCTAAAGCCGCACACCATACAAGAAACAAATTAATAAAAAAGATTGGTGGGAACAGAATTAAAGGGACTTAACCCCATAAAGCTCGAGTTAACAAACCCCCTTAACTCATTAATTTAATTATCCCCCCCCTCCCACAATAATTAATCATATGTTGTTATGCTGGACCATACGATGAACATGTCGCCCCGCCGACATAATTCCGACTCTTCAATTAGGTTAAAGTTAATCCATATATGCTAGATTCTAAGACATTTATGATATGTATAGATCAAAATAAGATTGGTACAAGTTTAAATTTTCATTAATTAGTCAATTAATAGGCTAACGAATCGGGTCGGCCGAATAAGATCCGGATTAAATTTCACACCATCGGATTTAGGGTCCAACAAGACATGGTCTATTGGTCTTAGGCGTGCGTGAGGCTGAGGTTATCCTAACGTGGATATATCGAAACTTTTATTGTAATTGGTTAACAATTGCTAAAAGCTAGAGACAAAATACATATACTGTATGTTATTAATCACCTTTTGTCTAATATTGTTGTCGAAGCCGAGGTTGATGTTGATGATAGACAACATCCCCATTCCCTCCATATAAATGATGATCATAATGAGAGTTCAAAAGCAAAGTTATCTTCTTCTAAAGCATATATATATATATACATATATACATATAAATAGACAGAGAGAAACAGAGAGACACAGAGAGAGTGAGTGAGAGAGAGAGCTCTGAGCTCTCATTTCTATTGCATGCTTGTTTATGCATTGGATTTGAATGGGGTTTGAGGAGGAGGCGATAATTCGAAGCTATGATGGGCAGGGCGATAGAGCTAGAGTGGAAGATCTTGAAAGAAGATGCGAGGTAGGGCCATCAGAACGCGTATATCTCTTCACAGACACTATGGGTGACCCCATTTGTAGAATTCGAAACAGTCCCATGTACAAGATGCTGGTACACTAAACTTTTCCTTCATCTAATATTTCTTCTTTGATTTTAATTTCTTCGCACCATTATTGTCTAATCGAAAAGAAGTTACATATATATATATAAATATTCGTGATGTGTTAGGTAGCGGAGTTGGACAGGGAACTGATTGGTGTCATTCAAGGCTCTATAAAGGTTGTCACCGTTCATGGGCGTCCTAGAGATCTTGCCAGGGTGGGCTACATCTTAGGCCTAAGGGTTGCGCCACTTCATCGACGAAAAGGGATTGGCTCGAGCCTAGTGCGACGCCTGGAGGAGTGGTTCATTGCCAACGACGTTGATCTTGCATACATGGCCACCGAGAAAGACAACGACGCCTCGGTCAACCTCTTCGTGGACAAGTTCGGCTACATCAAGTTCAGGACACCGGCTATGCTCGTCAACCCGGTAAACTGCCACCCGCTTCATATTTCATCCAACGTCGTGATACAGAAGATCAGGATAGAAGAAGCCGAATTTCTGTACAGAAAATTCATGGCGTCGATGGAGTTCTTCCCGCATGACATACACAACGTGCTGAGAAACAAGCTGAGCTTGGGGACGTGGGTTGCTTATCCTAGAGGCGAGTCTTTCGGGCGTGGTGGGCAGGTTCCGAGCAGTTGGGCCATGCTTAGCGTGTGGAACAGCGGCGAACTGTTCAAGCTAAGGCTTGGGAAAGCGCCATTATCATGCTTACTATACACCAAAAGCTCAAGATTGATGGACAAATTTTTCCCGTGCTTTAAGCTTCCTTCGCTGCCAGATTTTTTCCACCCTTTTGGATTCTACTTCATGTACGGGGTTCACAAGGATGGACCGTTGTCGGGAAAGCTGGTGAGGAGCTTGTGCCAATTTGTGCACAACATGGCTGCAAAGTCTAACAAGGACTGTAAGGTTATTGTAACAGAAGTGGCAGGTCACGACACGGTGAGACATCACATCCCGCACTGGAAACTGCTCTCATGCCTGGAAGATTTGTGGTGCATGAAGGCCTTGAAAAACGAACTAGTCCATGAAGAATTGACAAAAACCCCACCAGAAAGAGCTCTTTTTGTAGACCCCAGGGAGGTATGACAAATACATATGAAATCAAACCAAAAGAAACCCCACCCTCTCATGTATTGTTTGATAAGTCCATCCATCTCTCCTGGTGGGGGCTTTCCTCTTGTTCCTTTCACATCGGTGACACAAAATCTCAAAAGATTTCCTTAAATAGGTGGCACCTTTTTTGTCCCTCTTCCCAACTAGATTTTTCGCTTCGTGATTCAGACTAATCAATAAGGCCAGCGGTCCAGCTTTTGTCCCTTCCTCTCAGATAAAAGTTTTTGCTGGACCCGACGTCCCTCCCCCCCTCCTCTGTTCAGTCCCATCGGACGATCTTCCTAACATGCCACAACAGCATACTGACAATTCAGAATTGCATTGAAATGAAACAGAACATGATATGTGTTGGTTCAAACTTTAATTTGGATGTATATCTGCAATATATATCATCCACAGCCCTAGCAGCTTGTTCATGTGGAGAAAAAATTGTTGGTTGGGGTTTCATGTCACTAGTAGATAAAGCTGCATCATCATCATCATCATCAGTTAGGTGCGCAGGCATAATCTCATGCCAAAGAAGTAAGCCTCTTTATAGTGAAAAACAAAAAGATGATGAACAAACCCAAAGCGTTAAATCATCATTTGTTCCAAAAGTGAACACGGCCCAACATATATGTTAAATATTTAATTAAAATGAGGCGAACTGTCGAGTCAAAATTAAAGTTCGAACTCATGACCTCCGGCTCAAATATCATGTTAAATTATCGCTTATTCCAAAAGCTTAGGTTAATAAGAAATTGTGAATTTAATCATTTAATTAATATTTTAATAAAAAAGAAAAGACCCTTGTGCCGGTTTGTAAAGATGATAATTAGCAGCATGATGGATTGATGGTAATTAGGATAATGGTGGCCAGTGGCCATGCTGATGGTGATATGTGCTAAGTTTAATTGAATGGATGGATGAAAGATGGGAAAATGGAAAAGGGCTTATCACAAAGCTAACATCATGTAGCAATGGACTTTAATTTGGTTCTTCAAAGTGGCTTTTGTCCTTTACAGAAAAAAAAAAAAAAAAATTTGGAGTGAGTGGAACACGCGGGGATTATGAGCAAGTAAGTGGTGTTTGCATTTGTTTTGTTGGTTCAAATTGTCTCTCAAACGCTTAACTGTACTTTTAAAAAACGCACTTTCAAATCACTATCTTTTAAGCTGCACGTTAAATCCGAAAAGACCCTTAATAGCATGATCTCAGAAACAAGGCTGCTGTATTATATAATAATTAAGCATATAGATGGAGGAGGAGCTAGGCCACTATCAGACACCTTTTTGACAAAAAAAATTCTGCATCCAAATACAGAAAGAGGAAGAGAAAAGATATTATTAATACAGATTCACACCGAGTAAAAAGGAAAGATGTTTGCAGCAGCTAGAATATAAAAATCAGATGAATGTCGACTGATTTTTTCACAAAGTTCTTGGGCGGACCCTTTAGAAAATGCAGGCTCCAGAAACCCCCAAGAATGAATAAATGTTGTACGTACAGGTGGAGACCACACACACACGACACAGCCAAAACGACTGCAGTCGTTTTCTGATGATAAAGGACCCTGAAACTGTTTTGAAGAAAGTTTGAGCCAACACTGCATGTATTTTCCATGGTCGATGCGTGGAGTGAAATAAACATGTGGACCATTTACTTTCGTACATGCAATAGTTTCCAGCATTCGACCTATCTTAATTAATATCTCCGAGGAAATGATCGAGGATCCGAGAGTCAATTGAAATAGATAGCCATAAACTAAGTTAATTCGAATTTTGCATCTTCCTTTGTGTGTATATATATATATATATATGCACGTAGCTGTCTCTGACCTGATAAGTATATAGCACTTTCCTTAGGGCTAATCAAAGCATGGCCGGAACTAAGGGGCCATGGCGGCCTTTCCCCTCCCTCGGTTTTGAATGTATATAACTATTAATTTGTTGCATTTAAGCCACTTCATTTGAGGTTGCTGTTTGTTTGAATGGAAAAGTAGTTACGTGCCACGTGACTACCTTTCTTTCATTCTTTCAATAGTACCATTCATTTCTTGACAACCAAAATAATAAGATAATAAAAACAAATTAAAACAAAAATAATATTTTAAAAAATAATAATAATAAAACAACGGATCTTGAGATTTTGGGTGGCCGAACCGCCCCATGTTCGGCCACCCAAAATCAAGGTGGGGGAGGCTCGCGAGCAACCCACGTTTCCCAATTTCTTTTTTTTTTTTGAAAAAAGCTAAAAAAAAGGCTTTTTTATTAATTAATAAATATAATGAATAAATTTGATTTATCAAGCGTCAAAACGATGATAGTTTTAGAAAAATTTAGTCAAACATGGTTTTTTCATTCATTCTAACGGTCAAACCTAACAACGGAGGGACTTAGTTAGATGGACTTAAGTGTCACGCATGTCCATTCATAAAAATAAATAAAAAATGGCAGTTAATTGAAGAGGCCAAAATATATTTATTAATCCTATATTATATTTAAAATATTTACATATTTACAGTTAAAATAATTACAATTACTTTCATTTTTATATAAGATCAGAATATATTTTAAAAATAAAAATAAAAAGAAAAAGATTATTAACAAACAGAGCCAAAGTAGCGCACTGTTTGATAGATTGTATGTTTGTTGAATTTATGGTCGAGAAGAGGGCAGGTATCGCGACCACACTATTATAGTACATCGCACATGTACAAACGGCACTAACGTAGTACAGGACGACCAAAGAGGTTGGTGCCGTAAAATTCTTTGTTTGCTTATGGCTTGTGCATGCACAATTAACAAATAAGAGAGGCTCAAATAATTGTTGCCTCCTATTATTGTTCTTTTCAATGAATGACCAATTTAATTATCAAATAAATGTTTTTTGGAGTTATTTTTATTTTTTTTTACGATTTTTTATAAAATTATTATTAAATATGTGGGATTCAGATGTGTCATTTATTTTATTGTTTTATATGAAAATCATTTTTCTTATTTTTTGGAATGTAAAATTATTAATTAAGTCTTTATATTCAATTCTTAACCGAGTACTTTGGTAATTTTATAGAGAGAGATAGAGGGTGGAGGGGAGTGTTTGTTAGATTTTGATTTTTAAATTGGTGTTTATATGTGTGTAGGAGATTCTAGAATTCACACACACACACACAAAACCAACAATCACATAGAGAAGGAAAATGTTAGATTTACAACACTAATACAACAACTGCACAACAACTCCTCACATGATGGTGAGTCCCACACACTGGCGCCTACCCTCATGTGAGAGGTTGTTGTGATGGTATAGTGCAAGAATCAAATCTCCATAGAGAAAAGAGAGGCTTATTGGGCATTGACTAGTTTTCAAGAGAAATAATGCACCCTAATTATGTTTTTGTGTGTGCTTCTTTATTTTACTTTATTTTTCAAAATGGTTGTATTCCCCATAAATCTTCTTCTTTTTCTTCTTCTTCTTCTTCTTCTTCTTTTTTTTTTTTTTTTTGTTGTGGAAGGTACCTTAATCTTTTCCCACAAACTTGTTATTTTTTTTTAACAATATTATCAACATTACTACTATTTGGAAGTGGCCCTACCTTAAAAAGATTTCGGTCATAAATTTTTTTTTTTTTTAAAAAAAAAAAATTATCAACATTAATTGCTACTATTCGGAAGCCTTATTCTATTGTTAGCCTTAGACAATCACCTAATTAACTCATTAATTGCTCAGCAGAAGAATCGGCCAACAAAACAAAACTAAAACTAGTTTGACAATACTCACAAAATTCTGAACAAGATGCATTTGTAATGCTGTATTTTGTATCCCATGACAAAATTATAGTGTCGAATAAATTAGTAGCTAGATGAAAAAACATCATATGAACTTGAACCTCCAAACGAGAATAAAATACCTAAAAAAGTCATCAAAATATATAGGGACAAACTCTAGAGCTCAAATATTCAATCATAATGTGAACTTGAACCTTCAAACGAGAATAAAATTTCTAAAAAAGTCCTCAAAATAAGTAGGGACAAACCCTAGAACTCAATTATTCAAACTCACGAGCTATGTCCTGATACAATGTTAAATTATAAAATTTCTAAAAAAGTCCTCAAAATAAGTAGGGACAAACCCTAGAACTCAATTATTCAAACTCACGAACTATGTCCTGATACAATGTTAAATTATTAATTGTTCTAAAAACTTTACAAAAAGTTCGAGCTAGGGTTGAATTTTCTGCACGCGATTGAGGCATTTGAGCGTAACAAGGCCGGTAATGGACCACTTGTGACTTTGTACAAGGTTCGAGTTTCCAATGCATGCATGCTGCCAATCTTCTCAATCCCTCCATGGAAATGAGAATCCGAGAGGAAGAGAAGTCAACTGAAATGGGTAGCTTTGCAGCTTCATATGTATCTTTCCTTGACCAACAACGTGGTTTCCACTTTCCATGAGTCCCCCCTCTAGGAGGTCGTTTTTAAGGAAAGTCCCGTAATTATCGGGTAATGCATGGGTCATCCGGAAATTTTCCTTTACAATGGCATACTTGTAATTATAATAATTACAAGTATGCCATGGAGAAGCAAAATTTCCGGATTCTCCGGAGCACTGCTCGTAATTATCAGACTATTCAGTTGGAATGTTGGATGATCCAAAAAAATAAAGTTTTTCTTCGATTGTGTTTCGAGAAATGTACTGGGCCTGACCCATCAATGTAGAACGCTGCAGGAGATCAAATTAGTACTGGAGCTGGGCCTGGATATCTGTCAAGGCCCATCACCACTTTTAGGTTTATCAATTAGATAATTTAAAATTTTGTTCAATATATTAATATAATATTAAAAAATTTGATTTATTTTTTATTGGTCTCCCCTCCATGCTACTATAATTTTGATCAAGCTTGATCCTTTTTTATCTTTTTTTTTTTTTTTTTTGTTAGACTAATTATATTTTGCCAGCTTTGATTCATGTACATAATCTCTCACCAATTAAATTCTTTCTTTCTTTTTTTTAATGGGTGCATCATATATATTCAAATTTCTTCACTTAAATTCTTGAAAGAAGAGTATTTTTATTTTATTTTTTGGTACAATAGACAAACGTATAGGAAATTTTATTTTATTATTTTTTTTTTTTAAAAAAAAAAAAGGGAGGGAGGGAGGGAGGGGCCTAGAAAAAATAATTTTGATATAATTACATTTATATTTAATAGAAAAAAAAAATAATTGAATAGCACATAAATTGGAGATATTTTCAAATTAGGTTAGAAAAAAAAAATGGATAATTACACTATTGGTCTTTGTGGTATGCCATAATTATTTTTTCCTCTCTATGGTTTAAAAAATTCATGAAAAGTCATTGTAGTTAGTAATAATTACAAATCGATCCCTAAAGTCAAATTCTGTTAAAAATTTTAACAAATTTTGTCAAATACTACGTTAGCACCACTAATAAAAAAATATAAGTTTATTAATAAATAAATAAATATACTTATTTTTTAAAAAAAAAAAAAAAAAAAAAAACAAAAGAAAAAAGAACGCAAGGGGTGGCCTAGCCACCCCCAGCCACTGGGGAGGCCGCGGCCACCCCCGTTGGCCACTGGGGGTAGCAAGCAGCCACGCCCATTGGCTGGGGGTGGCTGGGCCACCCCTTGCCTTCCCTTTTTTCTTTTTTCTTTTTTTTCTTTTTTGTTTTTTGTTTTTTTTTAAAAAAATAAGTATATTTATTTATTCATTAATAAATTTATATTTTTTATTAAGATTGACACGTGTCGCTATCTTATTAGCGACACGTGGTGCTGACGTGACATTTGACAAAATCTGTTAAAATTTTTAACAAAATTTGACTCTAGGGATCGATTTGTAATTATTACTAACTACAAGGACCTCTCATAAACTTTTTAAACCATAAGGAGTGAAAAATAATTATGGCATAGCACAGGGTCTAACGATGCAATTATCCCAAAAAAAAAATTGTTCTGGGAAAAATAATTTTGTATTTAAAAAAAAAAATAATTGAATAGCACATAAATTGGAGAGATTTTCAAATTAGGTTAGAAAAAAAAAATTTGATCCAATTTAAAAATAAAAAACTTTTTTCTTTATCATCTCATAGATTGCCCTTATAGACTCAATTAATAGGGAGGCCGCCGTCTCTGGAATATAGATGAGTCCGTACAAACAAATCAATCAAAGCCCTTTTGTATTTGTAATTGGGTCGAGAAATGTGGGCCGAAGGATGTGGTCCATACATACAATTAAATGTTTCCATCTTTCCCAAGCTATATTTCAAGGGATGAAATTATGAATATGCAAGGTGGAAATTTGGTTACTTGAAAAAAAACTTAGAATTTGACTCTTTTTTTTTTCCTACTTAATCCATACTAGGTCTAAATTTCTATGGCCTTTCAATTAATGACAGCTAGGATTTGGTATTTATTGTTATTTGTAGGTAAAAACCATGCGGGCGGGGGAATATGATCCTCTCTATTTAAAATTAAATTGATAGTATCTATTTCATGATCAGAATTTAAAGTTTATATATTTAACGGTGTACATGATATCAATGTTGGTACATCTTTTAAAAATTTAAATAATATAGCATCATGTACACCGTTAAATACACTAACTTTAAATCCTTATTCAAATGAAATTGAGATGATCATTGTCCTGCTGGTTGGATAAAAACCAGCAAGTTAGGTATTTTTTGCATCAATTATTTATTGGTATTAATGCACGTAGGTAAAAATCGTTTGGACTGGGCATGTTTATCAGGGTCAAAACCCAACCGAACTTGACTTATTGATTGAATTCATTCGAAAAGTTCATGAAAATCTAAGAGTTAGATTCAGAAAACGAAATCCAAATGAGAAATGGGTTTTTTAAATTTTGAAAAGAATAATATTATATATTACATTCCCATCCGATGAACATTGTCACGTTAATCCAATAAAATAAAAGCGTAGTATTTACCGTTGCTTTTTTAAAAATGAATATGAGTTAAGTCCACCTCGAGAGACGCCCATTTTGTCAAGCCGCTATTTCTTAAAGTCATTGTTGTCAAAATCATACCATACTGTCACATATGGTTAAATTGCCCAAACTTGATTCGATGGTAATAGGTGTTAAAATATTACTTAACTTATTATTATTATTTATTTAAATGTTGTATATAATTATAATTTAACATAATAACAAAATAAATGTTTTAATTTCGAATATACGTAAATTGCATGGTTTTACCCAAATTTGTAAGGCTAAATTGTTTTGACCATATATGATATAACCATAATTTATTTCATTGTTTCACTTTCACTTGTACAAATAAATATAGTTTATAAATTGAAATACGAAGAGATTAAGATAAAAAAATAAAATATAAAATATAAAAGGAAAAAATATAATTTAGTCTCCAAACTATCACCCTTTCTCCGAATAGCCTTTCCAAACTGTGACATCCCACAAAAAAAAAAAAAGAAAAAAAAAAAAAGAATTTTTTTAACATCATTAATATTTTTTTTTTAATATTGGGTATTTTTTTTTTAATTCTTGTATGAATTTTATTTTATAGATTTTTTTTTTTTTTAAAAAAAAATGTTAGAAGAAACTAGAAGGGGCTTGTACCTGGTTCTCTAAAAAAAAAAAAAAAAAACAGCTCACTTGGACGGCGCCGATTTATTAAAGAAGTTTTTTTTTTAACCACATGCATGCCTTCCACCTTTCACTACCCCTGTGATAGACTGCATTTTCTTTTCGCTTACGCATTGCAGAATGGCTGAAAACCATTGATACTTTGCAAAAACCATCTGACCCCTCTCGCCACATTTTAGTCCAAACAATTACATGTTGAGCTCATGCATTACCCTTTAAGCCACGATAGCTCCCTTCTTCCCCTATTTAAACACCCTTCTCGCCATGCTTGAAGGCATCAGCAGAAATTCAATCCTCAGAAAATACTCAGCTCGATTTTGAAATCTCAACCCAACAGGTAGAAGATAGCAAACCAAACTCGAATGACCGGTAAGGGAACACAACTTTAAAAACCCTGACCTTATTTTATTAAAAACTTTTTTTAAAAAAAGAAGGTCAAGGATATTTTTCCAAAACCTTAATATTACCTTTCTTTATTTACTTATGATGATTCACTTATGGCAAAATTATGATTGAGGATCTATGTGATAATGGAGAAGCTTTAAAGCTCTCAAAGAATGCCTGTGTTATACATGAATGGAATTAATGAATGATGATTCTTTTTACATTAATATATGTTATATGTGCATCACACAAAGTTTAATTCCACGGCATCATAATGATGTGATCTGGATCTTATGATGATGATGGGTAGCGGGGCGACCACACCAAAAGTGTGGGCCTATCGACCGGGGGATCCTCACCTAGGGAGTTTCCTAACCCGGTAGCTCTCCCCTGTGATGTGACGACATGATGAACCTATAGGTCCTTCGGGACCAGTCTTTTGGACGAGCCTAACGTGCACCACTCATGGTAAAGATGCGGAAGTGGACTAGTGGTAGATAAAACGTACACACTATGAATGAAGAATGCATGTACATAATTCATATTTGTTCTATTATCTCAATTTGTAACTGTAAATTCTAAAATACCAAATTCTAATTTTTTTTTACTATCTTATGCCTTGTTGTGTTATTTATTGGGTTGTCGAACCCACTCCTTACCCTTATAATTCTTTTCAGATGGCGCTCCACATCAATGTCCTCAACGGGTGTACCTATAGGGGTCGCAACCTATGACGACCTGTAGTTTTGGCCCATTGATGCAGACCAATGGATCTATGTTTGCTTTGATTGATCGTAGTGTTTAGTCAGGGATCTTCTTTTTTTTGTTTATGCAAAGTTTAATGACATTGCAGGACCGAATTACTTTGGAGAATAGTAGAAGCCCCCCTCTAAGCAATCGGACATAGACCGGACTGAGTTTTTTGTATATGAACAGTGTTCTTTAGTGATCCCTGGCTTATTATGTACTAACTGAAAATATTATTAATATATATATGAAATGAAAATATAAGTATTAATCTATATCTTGTGTCTATTTCCTATTTAAATAAATTCGTTGATGATTTTACTTTTTCTAAGCTCAAGTTCACGTATCCCCTTATCCCAAAACGGGGGCGTGACACAAACTACTAAAGCTTGCACTATGGCTCTTCAAATTACCAAAACCTTTGAAAAATGTCAATTTTGATGAAATATTTCCATAATATCCCTACCATGTGTCATTTTTTGAATTTTAATTTTTGAAATTTTTTTAATTGAAAAATGATACATGGCGGGAGTATTATGTGGATATTTCGTCAAAATTGGCATTTTTCAAAGATTTTGGTAGTTTTGGAGGTCAAAATGCAAATCTTGGTAGTTTGAGAGGCCATAAAATTTTTTTTGATAATTTGAGGGCTAAATTGTATTTTTTCCAATAAAAAAATTATCTTTTGAAGAGTATTTTGGTTAAGAAACTGTTAGATACCTTTCAAAGAGTTATTTATTTATTTTTCTTTATATTGAAATATTTAAACTTAAAAATCTATCTCTCCACTGTGGACATCTTAAGTCTTAACTAATTAATTAACTTCACTCTTAGACCCTTGGCCATCATGAAAAAGAGTCAAAAGACAACTCTTTTTCATAACCCACAACAAAAACCATATCAAATTAAATAAACTAAAGAAAGGCATCAAATTGATTTCATCTCACTCCATTACCGAGGCATTACATAACAATTATTATAACACAAAAGTGTGGAAATATAAAAATTGAAAGGACAAAGTTGTTTTTTTTTTTTTTTTTCTTTTTTTAACAAAGTAGCATGTTCTACCAAATATATTGCTAAAAAGGCCCGAAGGCTTACATAAGAAGGAGGTACAAGACCCTTACAACTCTAAGTCAGAAGGATCTGACTTAAAAAACAGCTGCTTAAGCAAAGACACAAACTTTACAGAAATTACATTTGAGATTCTCTTTATATTAACGCACACTCTCAAACTAAAAGATGGCCAATCTAGCATTTAGCCAACAAAAATTTCAGTAAAATTTAAGCAATACAAAGACAGACTATATTGGAGAAACAAGAGGAATATACAAACACAAAGGCAGAAAAAAAAAAAAAAAAAAAAAACCCAAATACAAGTCGCCGGCAGTGGAGAAAATGGCAAACTTCTACACATGCCGATGCCGGAAGCACCCAGCAGCAAATTCGACGTCGTAGACCCTAGATGCCGCCAATCACGGCCTGAAAAAGCGGAGTGTGGCCTTCACGCGCAGTTAGAGAGCAAAAAATCCCTGGCGCGTGAGGACCACGCGCCGAGCTTCGGCGATCCACACGACCAATACCTCCAGCAGTAGGGACGGAAAACGACGAGGAACACAACTGGATGGCGTGTGTCAAACAGAAGTCGACGGATATGCATAGATCTGGCTTTAAAATCCGAGGAAAAAACACTTAAAATCCGGCCAAAGCACACTGTCGACGACACACTTAAAATCCACCCCCCAAACTGGACTTCTTGAGTTGGATCTCCCTGCTAGAAACCAAAAGAAAAAAAAACAACAAAACAAAACACAAACCACCATAGCCCAAAAGAGGTAGGGGAAGGTCAGCCACCACCGGATCTACTGGGGAAAAAAAAAACTCTACAGCTCACAAGGCTGAGAAGAAGACAAAAGACACAGCCGGAGGAGGGAGGGATGCCTCCCTCCTCCGGCAAACACAAATCTCACTGAAGGGCTCTCTCTCTTTTTTTCTCAGTCTATTAAATTAACGCATGTTCTTAGAGTATGTCATTATCTATTAAAATGCAAGTGAAAATAGCATATTCTAAGGACAAATATCAATTTAAGAAAATGCATGAGCTACTACAACTTTTACTACAAATTCATTTACAAACTAATGAGGAAATCTATGATTTGTAAAATAATTAAGAGAAATTGACAAGCCATGTTTTTTACTTAATTATTTTATTAATTATGAACTGCTTCATAGTTTGTAAATAATTTGGTAGTAAAAGTTGAAGCATCTTTAACACCACTCATCATTTTAATAGATCGAATTAGAAGAAATTTCCTCAATTCAAAATATGTATAAGCTTTATTAGATTACCGCAAGCGAAGGAATATAAATCTCTAACAATTCAAACAATAAATGTGAAAATTTTTATACAAAACTCATATATCAGAACAAATTTTGAGCAACTCCCCCACTTATTTGGGCAAATAAACGCTATATGATTTCTATCCATCCAAACAACAAATTATTCTATCCGAATCCAACGTGAAGAGTCCCTATGAAAAAGAAAAACAAACGTCCAAATTATTTACTAATTTTTTTGTTACATGAACCTACTTTTGCCATACTAAAAAAAGATTAATATTGGAAAATACACGCATCACACTAGTGTCTTTTGTCGCCACTTATTAGCGGACCCCATCGAAAGGCCCACTCTATTTAACACCGTGTTTCCATAGGACCATAGTGGACTCCACACCACACAATCCCATCGCTCTTAATTCCTCTTCTCTCCCAACATTAAAGTCCACAAAGACTCTCTCTCACTCAGTCTCTCTCTCTCTCTCTCTCTCTCTCTAGCTGTGTTTGCGTGCGAGTTGCATTGGCTAAGCCATGGCTCGGTGTGTAGACGACACGGCTCGAGCCCTGGCGTGCCGGGACGGCCAAGCCGCGACGCACCTGAAGCTCATATCCATCTGGGTCATCTTCTTCACCAGCGTCGTGGGCATATCTTCGCCGGTACTACTGGCTCGCTACTTCCAAGGCAAGCCTCTGTACGACAAGGCGGTGCTGGTGATAAAGTGCTTCGCGGCCGGAGTCATCATGTCCACCTCATTGGTCCACGTCCTCCCCGACGCCTTCGACGCCCTCTCCGACTGCCGCGTGGCCTCCAGCCACCCCTGGAGGGACTTCCCCTTCTCCGGCCTGGTCACCATGGTGGGTGCCCTTCTCGCTCTCCTCGTGGACATCACCGCCAGCTCACACGTGGAGCATAGCCAGGGCCCTCGCGATCACTACGCCCCCGTGCCAGCGCTGACGCAGGAGGAGCTGATGGAGACCAAGAAACCGGCCGAGTCGAGATGTGAAACAGGCGAGTTGGGACCGAGTCATGACCAGCGTGTTGACGAGTTGGTGAGACTGAAGCAGAGGCTGGTGTCGCAGGTTGTTGAGAAACGAATTTTAATTTATTTTTTGAAATTTTGTTATACAAACTTACCATATAAATTGTTCATAAACTTGAGGAAATCTATTAAAAAAAATATAATATGTCTATAATTTTTTTCATGCAGGTGTTGGAGATAGGCATAATATTCCACTCGGTGATAATCGGAGTGACGATGGGGATGTCTCAGAACCAGTGCACCATTAGGCCGCTGGTGGCTGCGCTGGCGTTCCACCAGATCTTTGAAGGCATGGGGCTCGGAGGCTGCATTGCTCAGGTAACTTTATCCATTAGACTTTTCGATCAACAATAATTTATAATTTTGTCAAAATTGTGGGGACAATTTTCTTCCGAAGAATTTTCCTGCCTCTTTACACTATTTATCATATGACTTGACGTGGCTGTGACTTGTTTTAAGTAATTTTTTTATTATATTATAGTTATAAAATAAATGTCAAAATAAATAAATATAAAATATGGCATTATTCTGTTCTTAATTAACATATGTGTAAAATGCATCTCATTCAGTTTAACAGACGGGAGATGAAAGAATTTCTTCCAACTCTCGAGAACTTTATTCAAACTGGGTTGTGGAGTTTGGGAGAAAATCCAAAGAGGATGTTTGATATTAAATGACTTAATCAATATATAGTTTTCTTTTGAACCCTTTACGATGCAGGTAGTTTATCACAGCGTGTAGTTGAAAGGTAGGTCAAAGAGACAGCTGTTGTGATTCTTAATTACTAGTCACGTGATAATGTTATGATATTGGTATGGTACATCTAAAGGAGGAGTCTTGATGGGTGTGATTCATTTGTGACTCTAGATTGTGTGGCTGAACTCAATGGGGGTCTTGAATTGCAATAAGTTTTGGTTATGGGTAGTTTAGGTTTGGTTGGAGCGGTCGACCACCAGGATAAAGAGGCTAGATAAATTTTTTATGAACTGACGTGACAATGCCATGTCAACATTAGTAATTTTTTTGAGAGGCTAACGTAGCAGTGCTATGTAGCATTGTCATGTCAATGAGTTGTGAAACAGTTGTAGGTTTAAGATTTTTTGCAAGGGATATGGACACAATTTTCTTCCTAATTGGGGGTTGGGTTGGAGGGTTATTACATTGACATTCATCCAAAATGCATGCGATTACATGTTCTTTTAATCCTAGAAAAAATGCTTATGAAAATCACCATGTTTATTTTGGACATATATCCGTTTAATAAATTAAATTAAAGAAATTTCTTTCAACCCTATTTGAAGAAAAAAAAATAGTTACTTTGGAATATCTTTAAAAGGATAATAATATGTTTGGATTAGATAAAAAGAATAATAATTTTCTTAAAT
This sequence comes from Alnus glutinosa, assembly GCF_958979055.1. Classification (NCBI taxonomy): domain Eukaryota; kingdom Viridiplantae; phylum Streptophyta; class Magnoliopsida; order Fagales; family Betulaceae; genus Alnus; species Alnus glutinosa. Next base: position 27,358,872 of record NC_084894.1, on the reverse strand, counting down.
TAATATCCTTATTTTTTTTTTTTAAAGTAGTTAATTAGAATTGTTGTGCATTTCAAAAATAAAAATCTTACTGATTTTTTTTAAAAAAATATAAGAATGATAGAGTAAAATGAAAAAAAAAAGAAGAAGAGTATTTTCACTCTTGGAAAATTACACTCAGAGAGATTTCTTCTAAAAAGAAAATTGGATACATTTTATTTGAAGCAAAATATCAAGTTATCGAACGGCTAGAACTTCCCGGACAGTCAATACAACAAAACGCAAACGCCAAATGGGGACACGTGTTTCATTAAAGTGTCTTAGAACATCGACAGAACACGCCAAATGTGAACGCGTGTTTGATTAAGGTCTCTGGCCTAAGAGTAGGCGTAGGGACTTTTGTGTTAGAGGACAAATACTTTTTTGAAAATAATACTTTTTATTGTTTCGTCTAAGAAATGGCCTTTTAGACTATTAAATTAACATTTGTTATTAGAGACCATAATTTTTATGTATACTTCTAAAATATATGTGAGTTTTTAATTTTATTAAAAATATATGTAAGAATAATATAGTTTAAGAATATATGTCAGTTTAAGAGATTAGATTAAAAGAATTTTCTCTAATCCAATTTGAAGAAAAATTTGGTCCGGATTTAAGAATTGACTTCTATATTTATCCATAGCCAAACTTATTAGGAAGAGATGTGGTGGAAAAGTATCATAGGTTATAACGAGTGACAAGTTATTTTCCCAAATTTATTTTAGTGTTTTTAGAGTGTTCATATTCGGCTAACCAAATGTTATTTGAGCTAGCTGAATGCAAATTTAGGTGAAAAACCACCCACATTTGGATGTCTATTCTAACAAAAAAATCTAATGAATTCTTACGGTGCTCACCGCGCCCACCAAATATTATATATACTATTCTATCATTAATTCTCTCTCCTTTCAATAAAGAAAGAATAAATAAATTCTAGAAAAAAGTATTTAAATTGAATAGTTAAAATAAAGAGTGTTAATTATCTAGGTGCTTTGAAAAAATAGATAGATAAAATAGAAAAAATGTGATTTTTTAATTAACATTGAGAAAAAATTTGTTGAGCTGGATGTGAATACTCTTACTCCTTAAAAAGAACTTTTTATCAAGAAATTTCCATGTATCAAAACTACAAATGAGACTTTATAGGTGAAATATGCAAATCAAGCTAATACTCTTTTTTTTTTTTTTTTTTGAGAGTTGATCTTATATATTTTAGAAAATCGTAATTTTATAGTGTTCTCATTGAGAGTTGATCATCATTATATCTATCAATTTTATGACGTGCTAAGGGTGAAAATTACAGGCAGGATTTGGGTTCGGAACGACGGCGTACATGTGCTTTATGTTCTCAGTAACAACGCCAGTGGGAATTGTGATGGGAATGATACTGTTCTCAGTGACAGGCTACGATGATAACAACCCTAATGCCTTGATCATGGAGGGCTTGTTGGGGTCCTTCTCTTCAGGTATACTCATATACATGGCTCTGGTGGATCTCATAGCCGTTGATTTCTTCCACAACAAGATGATGAACTCCAATCAATGGTTGAAGAAGGCTTCTTTCATTGCCTTAACACTTGGTTCTACTGCAATGTCTATTCTTGCCCTCTGGGCTTGAGCTTTGAAATTCCGTTTTGTTTGTGAATGATATGAACATATTCTTAGCCCCCCCCCTCTCTCTCTCCATTTGAATCTTGGAGACATACTTAAAAGTAGATAGTCGAATACGAAGCATTTGAACATATCTTCTGTTACAAGCCTTTGAGAAGGATCTCGTAATTAGACCTTGGATAGAAAAATTTGCAGGATTTTTCCTATGTGCTTCTATGCATGGTTAACGTAAAGGCCTTTAGAGGGACCTTGAAACCTTACAACATAAGTGTTGATTGACTAAATAATTCTCTCTAAACTTTATTGCAAAATTATGCTTAAATAAAGGTTACAACCGACTTGGTTTAGGGTTGGGAATTGTAACCCTAACCTGACTAGCCTAGGAGGATGGAAAATACAAAGACTATATGGGAACAATAACACTACAAGAACTCCTATAAGGAGTTAACTTCTCCCACATGTTGCTGGCAACTCATATAAGAAAAATACTACTACATGCAATGAGAAACTTGATGGAAACATGAATTGAGAACTTGATGGAAACATGACTCTTACTTGGAAATAAAATAAAGACTAATACGAAAAGTGGAGATTTATTCCAAACAAAGAGAGAGAATTGTAACATCTTCTTTCCAATTCTCATGTTAAATACTAAAATGTAAATTGTTACGTGTCAAATTACATGATATTTATTATGTTTACAAACTGATGTGTTAGTCTGCGTGATACTTACTACATCAACACTAAAATGTTGACTATCACGTACGTGACAGTCCACATGATATTTATCACGTTTATAAACTGATGTGTCAATCGACGTAACACTTATCATGTCAACTATTAAGATGTGGATTGTCACATGACAGTTGATGTGCGACATTGTTCATTTTAAAAAAAATGTGGACTAACACATTCGGCATTAAGTTTGCAAGGAGTAGTATTCCATGCATTTTCCTTTCAACTAATTAAAGCCATCACTTTTCGTTAACAAGGGGCTTTCAAACAAAATAAGTGAAATGAAGATGATCCATTTTACGATTCAGATTTGAATTTGTTATAATTTAATAGTGGGCATGTGTCACGTCATTTAAAACTTTTAAACGACATGGTAAACTATTCATCATATGTTAATATATATATCCTTAGCTCTATAAAATTTAATTTAGACTATCAAATATTAAATCCTTTTTCTTGAAACGAAGAGGATGATGGCCCCTAACAAAGTGTCTCATATGAGAATCCCAAATGGACTCCATTAATATGTCATGAAAGATTTCCCTTTTCCCTTTTTTCTGAATTGAATAGACCAAAAAAAAAGAAAGAAAGAAGAAAGAATGGGTCATGAAAGCAACCCACTTTATATCTCTTAACATAAATATATATTGATGCCTTTTTACCTCTTAATCCTCCCGTTTCTGCCTCCTTTTTCATCTCCAATATCTTCTTCTTCTTTTTCTTTAATATTTCAACTCCGACCTCTCACATTAAACGGAAGTGCAGATTTTTATAGAGGATCATGACCCCTTGATAAGATGGGTTAAAGAACTTAAAGCAAAGTGGAGAATGAGGTGGAAGCTATGTGTCTTTATGAGCTAAATATTGTTTATGCTCCCATTCAGTTCCTTGTCACAGATTAGAAATCCTATGATTGATTCAGTGCTCCATTATATCAAAATACATATCTTTTTTTTTTCTTATATATATGTATTCTGTTGTAGTTTGGCCATAAGAAAGAAGGATAATGCTTACTCAAAACAAAAAAGAAAAAGAAAAAAGATTATAGAAACTATCAATTGGCCCATAACAATTAAGTAGGTCATGATCAATCAAGTTGGTAATATTCAGCTCATAATACGTTCTAGAAAGATTATTGTTAATTAGCAGCCTATTGGTTTGTTTTGAAAAGAAGTATGATTATTTAAAACATCGTAGAATCATCAACAAGGTCCCGTAGCTCAGTTGGTTAGAGCGTTGGTCTTATGAGCCGAAGGTCGCGGGTTCGAGCCCCGCCGGGACCATGCTCTGGCTTTTCTCCTTTTTGTTTTTTAATCCATAGGAGAGATAAAAGGCCTCTTAATGGATTTCCTCAAGACAGCCCATAAAATCAGATCCAAAAAAGGAAGGAAAGGAAGCCCATAACTCTGCATTCTGTAGCTTTTGTAAGCCTTTTCCGTCAGTAAGATTTTTGAAATAGTGATTTTGTTGATACGATCATTACAACCCTAATTAGATCCTATAAATTCTATTATATCAATTGAATCTCGGATCAAAATTCCTTACAATTTGAGTTGTTTGAATTGCATCCGGATTTGTAGCGCTTACTTACCCCCAAACAATTGAGCCCACCCTAAACCGTTCGAAACATACGAGCCCTATAATTTTCTCGAATTAAAATTCCTTACAATTTGAGTTGCTTGAATTGCATCTGGGTTTGTAGGGCCTACTTACCCCGAAACAATTGAGCCCAACTTAAACCGTTCGAAACATACGAGCCCTACAACCTTCTTTACGTAAGCTGTCTAAATTGTAAAAACTTTTGATCCTTTAAATCTATTGTAATTTAGAGAATGATGCATCGAATATAATCTGGCACGTATATATCATCTTATTATACGTACTTGGCCATTTTCTTCCCTTAATTAGTGCTGTAATTAGTTTTGTTTTCGTGTATTTTCTTATAAAGGGCTGTATTTTGAATTGTAGTCCCAAATGTGTTGTTTCAGCAAATTAAGAGAGATTTTTTTTTCCCTAAATCCTAGCCGTAGGGACATTGATGATATGGCATCTTTTGCTTCCGGAAACTTTATAGCCACGTGCTTGGCCTGGATGCATAGTTCCGTCGGTCTATCTATCTTCCTCACTTTTAGTACTTGCCTGGCTCATGCTTTTCCTTTTTATTGAAAGGTTTCTTTCTGGTTTCTAAACGATGGCGTCTAGCATCTCTATGATTTTTTAATTTTATTTTATTTTTTATTATTTTTAAAACGAGAAATGTTAGAGCTTATTCTAGTGTTATTTCGGTGTCCATCTTGAATGATATAAATGTAATAAAAAATTATATCTATATCCTTCTGGATGATACGGATGCAATTTTATAATTTTTTTTATTACACTTATGTCCTTTCAAATGGATACCAGAATAACATTAGAAGGAGCTCTAACATTTCTCTTTTAAAATTGGGCTTACATTAATCAAATATGGGTTTGTAACCTATTAGGATTAGGAGCGTGTGATTTTGAGTGTCAATTCAACCTTGATATATATATATATATATATATATATATATATATATATATATATATATATATATATATATATATATATATATATATATATATATATTTTTTTTTTTTTTTCTAATCAGGGTTGATCCAATGGTAAATTGGCACCGCTACATTAGTATAGTAAGATAACAATGAGATATTGGTGTAGCATATAGCGTTACTCTTTTGAGAAATACTATATACCATACCTATTTTACTTTTATTTCATTAAACTGACATGACATAGTGTAATAGCTCTTATAAAAAAATAAAAAATAAAAATTGTTACATACTACTTTCTCATCCTATTATTGCTATTGCATTAGGCTATTAGTTCTTGAACCCTCTTTTTTTTTTTTGAAATAATGGCTTATCCAAGGGCTGATCGGTGCGGTCACATTAGCACAATAGGATGGAGGTGTATTATATATGTATGTAACATTACTCTAAATATATATATATATATATTATAAAATGGATACTAAACCGTATCACAATTGCATAGTAAATGGAATAATAGTAGAATAAAGGTGTGGCGTAATGTGTATAGTATTACTCTTTAATTTTATGAATAATACTAAAAATTACATTTTTATCTTATACCGTTAACATGTCAGTGCCAACCAACCTTTAATTTTTTTAATTTTTAACAAGGTCCAACATCAGCATGTTGAAATAATAATAGAATAAAAGGGTAATTTCCAACATTATTATGATTATATATATATATATCTATAGGCTAGATGGGGCCTCCTCTGCACACTGCACCTAAAAGTCTTGTTGTCTGGGAGAATAGTTTAGCCCTGCTCCATTGATGGCCATCATAATAGAAGAGTGAGGAAAGAAAAGGAAAAATCAAACTGTTATGAATTTATGTTCCAGCTTGTAGCATATTTAATGCTACTTGTGCTTCATATTGTGATCCCAAAATCATGTATGATAAGTTTGTACAATTAAACAAAGAGTGATGTTAGAGGTATTATTAAATTTGATTGTACCTTACGAAAGAAATTGCAATAAAAATTAGAGACTTATTACATATTTATATATACATATATTTTTTTTTAAAAAAAATAATAACCAGGACAGATCTAATGATTAATTTTTATTTTTATTTTTAAAAAAGGCTTCCGAAAATTAAGCTTGGCAATTCGGGTTGTCGTGTCAACCCATTTAGCTAATTTAATAAAAAATATGTAATTATCGCATTATAAATGTGTTATAAACGGATCGATAGGTCATAAACGTGTCATAAACAGGTTGGTGGGTCATAAACGTGTCATTAACGGGTCATAAACGGGTTATAGCATAAACCCAAACCCTATATATTCGTGTCGGATTCGTGGGTCGTGTCAAAATTGTCAAGCCTATGGAAAATGTTTAAAAAAAATGCGAAAAGATAATTTATTAAAATAAATAAATTATAATATGTCAAACATTTTTAGCACAATTCTCACATGTGAAGTGTGGTATGGCCCAATTAAACAGAATTAATTTGGTAATAAATGAAGAGTTGGATAATAGTAGTGTATTTGTCCTTGTATGATTGTATCCCCAAGTCTTGTCTTTCAATTCACGTGCTGAAGGCCCACTCTATGGCTAAATATTAAATAAAGATTGGCATTTGGGAGGCTTCTTAACTTGCCCGTACGTAGGCCGTATCCAAACACGATACTGACATTTTTCATCGGCTAGGATGGGAGTAGTAATAGAGGAAAGATTACTGTACAACTGTTAGCATAATTATTGTGTAAGTCTATATACATATGAAATGGGATTCATGTGATAAGACTTACCAGATGGATCTTACCTCATATGTCTACCGTCTACCGATCAGCCCTCGTACTAATAATATAGGAAATAAGTTTTTCTTCCAAAAATTCAGTTTATTAAATTAAATTATATATCATTGAAATAATATTTTTCAAGATAAATATCAGTCTAATAGAGTGGATTGTCCTCTAACCTAATTTGAAAAAAAATTTAAAAAAATTGTAGATTATCAAATTATAGAATTTAAGCATTTTAAGGCATCGAAACGACTAGCAAACGTCACCTATTAAAATTGTAGTATATTACAGTTGAGAATTAAGTATATTTTAATTTCATCAGATTCTTGCTCTTTATGTTGTAAAAAAAACTTTGAGCAAAAAGGACTTCTAATTTTTCAAATAAAAAACGTCTTTTTTAAAATTCTTTTTATCTGCTTCAATAACATGCTACATTTTTAATATGTGATACTTTCGATGCTTGCAGACGGTTTAAATTTCGTAATTTGAAAATTTATAATTACTTTAAAATTATAAAGAATCCTAATCCATTTGTAACAATCCATTTAATTTTTACATATATTTAATTTCATGATTCATTATATTTTTCATTTAAACGAATAAAATATTTTGATCGAAAAAGAGCCAAAGAAATGATTCCATCCTCGTATTTTTATTTTTCGAACCGAGAGATCTATGAATCAAGATCTTAATACATATAGATACAAATGATCCAATAAGAAAAAGAATTTTCAGAAACATTTGAAACATTTTATTTCTGAACAGAAGACCCCTTTTTTTTCATGCTTTTCCAATATATATATAATTTTGAACTCATTTTAATTAATTATACCAATCTCTGTTTTCCACAGAAATGACTAATGGGGACCATTTCTCTATATCTTTATTGAAAAATTGAAGAAAGGGCCGGAGATCCAGACAAGGACCCTTAATTAAATGTAAGAGGAAAGTCCAGGATTGCAGCAGTAGTTTGACCATTCTCCTTCACATGATTGATGCAAAGGCTTAATTATAAAACACTCTGACCAGTGACCACAAAACATGGAAGGCTGTACAGGCTGCTTTTGTCCTTCTCTCCCCACTGTCCCGACTTCGCTTGTCCCACTCAACCTAGTTTGGTCCACCTTTTCGTGTTACAAAATCATCTTCACTGTATATCCAATATATACCACCCCGCTGAATGGGTACAATCATGCTACTAATTTTGATTGATAAATACTTATACGATAAAAATGAGCAGGCTTTTAACTAGGCTTATTTTGTTCGAATAGGTGTGGGACAGTTCAATCCAATTCCGATTAGATGAGTTTCGTGTGAACTCTCTTGTATTTATTGTCCACATGACCAGGTCAAAACGGTTCAAGAGAAATTAATCTATTCGAGCTCGTCAAGATCATTAGGGTCCGACCTGTACAATCGACCCGACTACCCGACCCGGGCACCCAGTGGCACCTATGTCCGCGTATATTTCGAGAGTATTCGGGATCTAAGGGACACGACGCACGATACAAAACAAGATTATACGCCTGGAGCTTTACCAATGACATGTTGCCCATATGAGATCGTGCGCCCGAGATAAGCGGTCGTGGAACCTGAAATATCTGTGCGCCCGAAGCCACGTCTTCTTCAACTATCAATTCCCGCGTATGCAGGAAATAATCTCAACTGCTCCTCAATCTCTATAAATACCAAGGTCCCCTCAAATATTAAGGTACACTGATTATCTCCTTGACATTACTCTGTGCATTTATTTCTAAACAATACGCTTACTTAAACATCGGAGCGGCATTGTCGGCACCCCCCGACGCAGCCTTTGTTTGCAAGTTAAGAAGAAGGAGCACGTCGGTGAATTACTGATCGATACGTCACTTATCGAAATCTGTCTCAACAATAATTTTTAACATTATTCTACTTATAAAGAATGTTATTGACACAATTCTTGTGTATATCACACTCCTTTTTTTTTTTTTGGTACCATTAATTTAAATTACAAGTTAAACATACAGATAAAAGAAAGTATATACAAGAGTCTTGCAATTGAATTGCATACAATTCGAGTTGTACTATAGGTTATCCCTATCATTCGAGTTGTACTATAAGGCTTACTTATCCCGAACAACTTAAGATATGAAACTCACCTATCCGAAACTGAGTAAGTCTTATAATCTCCTCTTGCTACTTGAATTGCATGAAATTTGAACAGCCAATAGTAATATCTAATTAATCTCAGCAAATACCAAATTAGCTCCTAAACAATGGATTTGGGTTAGGGGCTGAAATTGAATTTAGGACGTTAGAAAAAACTACACTGCATATGTTTTTGTTTACAACACCTAAGGCTAAACTAAATCCCAAACATGAAACAACATCATTCAGTCAAACAAATGAGAACTAGTGATTAGGAACAGGAACACAAGCATACGATCAATCTCAGTACTATTAGAACCAACCAAAATAGATCGACGTTCCACGCAGGTAGTATCAACAGGCCCAATCACAAAACTCTAACAAAAAGATGACAATTTGCCATGAAAGCTATACAACAACAGGAGCTAGGTATCGACATTCACAGTGATCTCTCTCTCTCTCTCTCTCTCTCAAGCATGAGCATCCGCTTCATTCGCATTCGACGACGGGAAGACCTTGCGTTCTGATCTATTCCTGCTCAGCATCCTCTTCAACGAACAACCCAGCGACGAAGATGGCGAAGATACCGATACAGAATCGCCAGCTGCCGCCATGGCCACTACATTCTGATCATGATCAGTAGTCTCATGGATATCAATCACAACCTCCAATGCAGAATCCCCATCACCGATCAAACCCAACTCGGAAGAATCCGCAGTTGAAGAAGTCGTCGTCCCGTCAACGTTAGCCTCAGACACCGCCGGAGCTCTGCAAATGGGGCAGTTGGAATGCAAACTCAACCACACGTCGATGCACTCCACGTGAAACACGTGGCGGCACTTGGGCAACTCCCTCCCTATCTCGTTTTCCTCGAACGGGCTCAAGCAAACGACGCACTCCGACTGCCCATGCTTGTGCTCCTCCGAGCTGTACACGAACAGAGGGATCGTGGCGATGGCGGACGGGTCGAGGCCTTTCGTGGGAGAGTTGGAAAGAGAGGCGTCGTCGATGGTGAATGTATGGAAATGGCGGAAGCGAGTGGGCCGGAGCACGTGCGAGACGGTAATGGAGCGTCGCCTCCGTTGCTGGGCTTGCGCCAAGAACCAGTTCGCGCAGATGTGGAGAAGCAAGACGAAGAGGATTACGACGAGTAGAGATATTACGGCGACGAACATGATGTTGCCGTCATGGGAGAACATGGTCTGGACGAAGTGGCTCATTGTGAGAAGATGTCCAACCAATGGAATCTCCTTCTTCCTTTTCTATAGCGTAGCGCGTAAGAGAAAACGTTTACGTGAAAATACAGTCGTTGTTAAGGATTAAACAATGGGGGAATTGGGATCCCACTATACATATGCGTGTACTGTTAGCAACATCCTCTCTCTCTCTCTCTCTCTCTCTCTCTCTCTCTCTCCCCCTCTCTCTCTCTCTCTCATGTATGTGAGTGTGTGTGGGGGGTACTTTGAAGTCAAAGGAATCCCTTTATTCAAGGAGATAATGAGACTCATATGCACGGGAGAGGAGAGAAAGGGGCAGAAATGGACGACTCGTGAAGGCGACGGCAGCAGAGGGTGGGTGGGGGGTTATTTGATTCATGCTGTGTTTCATATATATTTGTTTACTGTGGGGGTGGTACGGTTCACAAGACCAAAGAGAAGGTGGTGGATTAGTATTAAAGTAATAATTGACTTTCAATGGTGGAATTGTTAGAAATCATTTATGAGATTTAATTTCATTTTTATTTGATTAGGGAAATTTTACAAGTGATTTTTTATAATTATTTATCCGACTCATTTACAATTCGAACAAATAATTATAGACGATCCGGATTCGAACAAATAATTTGAATAGATGGTCAAACAATTCAAAATTTATTTAAACCAGTAGGTCTCGTATAAGATCTTCCATTACTTAATACTTATCTAAATAACTAATAATTTGAAGAGATAATTATTGTAGATCCTTATTAAGAGATTCTCTGTCTGATTGTTAACCAGTCAGAACAGATAATTACAGAGTATCGTCACTTAGGCCCATTTTTTCAGACCTTTTCCGGGTCCATGTTTCCTTGACTAGTTTTTGGTATTTTCTTGTGTGGTAGACTTGCAGGGTTGACGGGGGACCCACTCGAGTTATATGTCTATATTGGATCAGGGATCATCAGGGGTACCTTGTGAATCTAACCAGTACCCAGACAAGGTCTTCTTTTGACTCTACAGCCGTGATCTGCTGCTACTAGAGTTAGCTTCCACCTCTTTTTGCTGCAAGTTTTAGGCAAATTATCAAACTCTAGCCTTCATTATAGGCTCGTGAGTCGTGACCTCCGACCCATCTCATGATCAATGTACCAGACTTATGACAGACCTTAGATTCAGTCATAGGCACACAATCTATATCCAAAATCCAAAAACTTCTTGGTTGTGGAGAACCCTACGCACCCCAAAAAAAGAAAAAAGCCTACAATGAATGAATAGAGGGCACTCTTTATAATGAACTCCCCGCTTAAGGGTCACAATTGTAACATTCAAATTCTGTCAAAATATAAATATAAAACTACTTAAATCAACCTTAATTCAATCTTGTTAATTAAACGGGTCAATTCATCAATCCTAACCCGTTAATTTCATGTTATATTTGTATCCTTATGTTTCGTCGTGTGTCGAATTAAGATTGTGTCAAGATATGAGTATTAGAGTATAGCTCAATCATAACTCAACCCATTTAATTAAACAAGTCATCTCCTCAACCTTAATCTGCTAATTTCGTGTTAAGTTCCAGGGTTCGCGGGTTGTGTCAAATATTGCTAGACCCAGTCCTGCTATTCTTTGTTTTATGTTCTAAAGACAAACACGTTAATAAACAACTCAAAATACAAAAACAATTTCACCTTTATATCATATCAAAAAACACTTTTTCAAACCAAAAACAAAATACCCATCTCAAAATAAATTAACCAACATAACCTACTTATTTCATGCAGAGATGAAAAATTAAGTCATTTCCCATTAATGATTATTGAAATAATAATGCAAAGTCTCTTTATGCTAATGTTACATCTTGTTAACGAATGATGATTAAAAGAATGCAAATGCAAATTTGCCTCAACAGTTTTGAGTTACAAACTTAAAAACTAAAAGTTCTTGTAAACTTATTTAGTCCATGAGTTTGTATCTTTTCTCTTGGACCCCTGTAACTCCCATTTGAATCTCTATGATAGTATGGAGCGGGACCTGAAAACCAGTATCCCAATTATATTAGGATGTAAAAAAACTAGTATACTAATTCCATTAGGATGTAGTTCCAATACACCCAAGCAAACAAGACAAAATAAAACTCCAGAACATACGCTAAACTGCTCATTCAACACATGAACATCCAAATTCTGACTGACGTCTATAGTAGTATAGTTCTCATGATTTCCCATCAAATAGAACATATAGAGATCTCTAATAATTTTGTTGCAATTCGGACCGCAAATGTAAGAATTCTTTTGGGACCTACTTGTCCGAGTGGCAACAAATGTTGTCCTTATGGGGCTCACTTGCCCGAATAGGTCTCGAGCAGGTGGGCTCTATAAAGACTCTCGCATTTACTGTCCGAATTTCTAGTAATTCAAGCAATAAATTGTTGAGAATTTGAGTCCAACTAAAACAAATCGTTGTATGAAAATCCGGGTAAGGATGATATTCTTATAACGTAGTAGAGGAGCAAGATCCTTATATCCCTCTTGCCCCAGTTTAACATGCAACAAGAACTGTAAAACATAGTCAACCATAAAAATAAATGATACAGGCCATATTACCTCAATGTGTGGAATTTCTTTCAGAGGCCTATCAGCAAAATAAGCATATAATGCTCTCAATACTGCCTGCAAGAATAAAGAAATAAAGAAGCTTAAAAGGATCCTAACCACAACATCAAAATTTCATAAAAGCACAAGTTCCATATGAAGTATATAACCTGGTGAGATATCACTACAACAGGTGCCCGTTGTCGTTCAAGCTCAATAATTACAGGCTCTAGCCTGCATTAGTAGAGATGTTAATAACTTAATACTATTGAACAGGTCGGGAAACTATGTATTCAAAGACTTGAGAAAACTCACGAATCATTAGTACTACAAAATTACAAATTACATACCTTTGAATAACATCCAGATAAGACTCCCCACGAGGATACCGATACCTCAGCTTGTCCTTCTTACGTGCCCTGTTATTTTATAAAGACATAATTATAAAGGATGCATCTCACAGCAAATACAACTTACTCATACCAGCAAAAATTTACTGAACAAACTGTTATTTGGATAGATTTAGAAAAGTATATGCGTGCTTCATCTTTACCTTTTGAACAGAAAGGACAAAAAAAGAAAAAGAAAAAAACATACTCGTACTCCTCAGGCATGTTCTTCTTTATCTCTTCATATGACATTCCATCACACACTCCAGCATATATCTCATCGAGTGCACGCCATTGTATCTACCAATATGTAAAAAATTACATTATATCCAATAGGTAATTGTAGATATAATTCCTAGATCTATCTAGCACACCAAAATCAGCCTAAAGAATATGGCTTAAGATGGTGATAAGTCAATGACATTCCAATGGATCAAAACAAACCTTAGGGAATCCACCAATTGGAGTTGCTGTCAGAATTGTTCGCTGCAGAGTGCTTGTCCAAATCTAAAACCACAACAGTCAAACGAAATTAGCCATTAGATCCAAGAAGTTCAAGAATTGATAGTTGAAAGTCAATAGACGTACTTATTTGTAATATCAGGAATGTTGGCACTTTTACAACCCCCCCTCCCCCCCCCCCCCCCAAAAAAAAAAAAAAAAAGCTCAAAGAACATATTCAAGTTGGTTAGTCTAGAAAAGTTTTACGTGTGTAAACATTCTTCTCTTTTTTCTTTTTCTTATTTTTTTAACCCAAGACCATATGGTCCAAATGTTGTCACCTATTTAAAACGAAGCCGGAACTATACAAATAAAGCTACCCTGAGACCTAACAGCTGTATTACTGCTTAGTTATTGTCTTAGAAGTACTCTTCTTGCTTCTGAAACCATGTAAAATGGATTTTTTTTTTTTTTACTAGTAATCAAGATATCATTAAAAGTATACGGCATCCCCAGCCTCAGGTACACATGAAATATACAAGAGAAACCACCTAACTACTAGGAGCAAAAGAACAAGAAAATCATAATAACTAATCACCTAAGGCGAAACAAAAGTAGGTATTGAAAAATAAAGATTAATCTCCTTTAAAGTTCTCTCACAGTCATCAAAACTTCTATCATTCATTTTCTTCTAAAGAGACTACAAAAGGCACTTGTACCATCTTCCACACATCAGCACTCTGAGTGCTGCTAGCAGTCTACCAACAAGCATACAAGACTACTCGTCTAAGCATAACCCAAGACAGTCCCAACCGACTGAAGAACACATTCCACATAGCCCAAGCAACCTTGCAAATGAAAAAGAATATGATCCGTGGACTCTTCATTCCTTTTATACATACAAACACCTATTGACCATAATGACGCGCCGCTTTCGGAGATTGTCCATGGTAAGTACCTTTCCTAGGGCCGTCAACCAAGCAAACAAGGTCACCCTCAATGAAGCCTTAGTCTGCCAAACACTCTTCCAAGGAAAGCAAAAACCATCATTACAACTCATGACTCTGCAAAAGGATTTAACACCAAATAATCATCTTTTGGAAGGGACCCATCACAGCTTGTCCCCACCTTCCCGTCTCACTCTCCCTAAATACAACACTCGAAAAAGCGAGGTAAAGACATCCACCTCTCAATCATAAGCCACTCTAGTAAAGCTCACGTTCCACTGAATGGAACCTCCAGGGAATTCCATGTGATCCGCAACAAAAGCATAATTTGCGCACGTAATACCAAATAAATCCGAAAAAGGCTTCTTTAAGGGCCATATCCCCACACCACAGATCATGCCATAATCTAACTTTGGAGCCATTTTTCACCTCAAATCTAGTATGATTTGAAAACTTAAGGACAAAATTATGAGAAGATAGGCTAAGAAGTAGTGTTAAAGTAGTAGTTTATTTAATAATGATTACTAGTTGTTTTAAGATTAGTTTTCATCATTTTATGATTAGTTTTTATCATTTATTTTAGGATTGAGACTTCTCATTAGTTTGAATGTTATCCTATTGTAAGTCAATTTAAAGATTGCTCAATTTTAACAAAGGCATCCAAAGAAATTATCTTCCAAACTTGCGTTTGAAAGAGGCCAGGTTCCCTCTAAACCTCTAAGGAACCTACCCTAAATTTATCTTGTTACGCGCTAGAGAAATTGAGCACGTAACATTTGGTATAAGGGCCAAGTTGCCCATAACCCACACATCCCAGATTATGGAGAATTCACGTCTAGAATGTATCAAGCCACTAATGGATCGTATTTCAGCGCTTCCACGGAGCAAATGATTAAAGAATTACAAGAGAGGAACCACACAACGAATGACAACCTTGACAGCATAGGGGTTGAAAAAAACCAGGAAATCCAATGTTCTCAGCAACCATAAACAGTGTCACCCCCACAGCCCTCACAACCAAAAACACCAACTGATTCTAGCCACAACATGGTCAGCCCAAGAACATCACTGCCTTGCTTGGCACTAAATACACAGAATCTATCGCCGTACCCCTTGCAATCCAAAACACCCACTGACCATAGCCACCACTCCAGCAAACCACATGACCCACTCCACCATGATGTTGAAGCCCCACCACCACAGAACAGACTGCACCATCGTGTGTGGCCATTTCTGCATAGAATGGGCAGCTCCATCATGATAGGGCCATGCCGACCTGAAAGCAACTTGGAGCACCTCTTGCAACATGTACACAAGTCTAGTTGCCCTGTACTGCCAATCAAGGGGAAGATGAGTGGGCTTGGTGTAATAGTATACTGGGCGTTACAAAGACTCCATGCAATGTGATTGGCACTGCACAGGTCGTACGCTCAAAACAGAGCACGACAAGAATGGGTTTCAAAGGAAACCCACGAGCTGTAGTATGTTTCGCATTGGTCCCTGGAACAGCTCACGACATGCGTGGAAGGAGCAATGGCACCAATGGAGATCCAATCACAACGGAAATTGAAGAGGCTTGTTAAGGAGGAAGAGAACCACCTTCGAAATAGCCACCACGAAAACTTCTAAAATCATCCAGAGAATTATTTTCCAAACTCACGTTTGAAGGAGGCCACATTCCCTCTAAGAACCTACCCTAAACTATCTTGTTATGCGCTCAAGAAATCGAGCATGTAATAGAAACAACAATTACCAATTTGTTCCTTGAGCAAGAAAAATAATTTTTAAACGTTAACTAAATGATATTCATATTCCCAACTTAATCAGCTGTTAGAAGTGAGACATAAAAGTAGATAATTTGTTTGCTGAGCAAAGGGGGTGAGGTCCTTTACAGTTCTAGAAAAAAGAATCAACTTACAAGCATTGCTTCATACTAAAATATACCAAAAAAATTAACTATCATGCATATGGATGAAGCTTACAGAAGCAGCCCTTTCTGATTTGAGTCGCTTTTCGACAAAGTTTGCAAGTTTTTTTGAATAAATTTCTCCACGATCACTGTACAAACAATTTGCCGTATAGATGGGTAAGTGACACTCAGAATATAAAACTCTGTTGTTGAGGAAACAATGTGTAACTTCAACAGCAGAGTGGATCAAAATGCATCTCCAGCATCAAAGAAAATGAAACGTACATTTACATGGACAGGGCTAACAGTTATGATGGGCCAAAAGTCAAAAACTAATCAGATGACAGAAGAAGATTGATACAGATAAACAGAAGTTCAGATTATTATAATAGAATTTAGAGTTAATGAAACTTAACAAGTGGAATTACCATTGGCACATGTACATCATTATTATGGTTATATACTTAGTATTCACTTTAAACATCAAACAAGAAGCACATACAACGACTTTCTAGGTTCTCAACCAGCAGCTGAACATGACCTTCATTTTTTGATGCATTTATGAGTAACAGTTGGCATTTGCATTGATTGTCTTGATAATTAAATGTCTATGCAATTAACAGTTTTTGTAAACCCGTTGATTTTTGTGAAAATCAATGATTGGTGTGCTTTTCTTAGAAGCCATTATTATTACCAACATTTTATATATTTATTGTACACCATGGAAACCACCCAGCCTCAACCAATTACTAGCACTCATGATTTTCACTCTATTTTTTTGCCATGCCTGCATTATTTACGAAATTTATGTTCTTAAGAAATTCTCAGGATCAAGGATAAAAGGCTAGATTTCAGTCCTTTGGAATTTGTGCTTGAAAAAATGGCTTTTCGGTCTATGAAGACAGATCTTAAACAAACTCAAGTAGGGTCACAGGACTGCAACAAAATGGGTTTCTGTGTCCAAGTCTACAGTGTGTCCCTAGTGGAAGAGCTAGCAGTACCTCCAATCAAAGGAAAAAGGAGGGGAGATTCCAAATTCTACTGTCAGATTGTCAATATCAAACTTATTCCTTGTAAACATTTTCCCCATAAAGGAAACTTTCCTCAGAACCCACCAGCTACACTACTGCAATATGATCAATCCTTTGTTTCTTGCATGTTTTACTTGGTTCTGAACTGCATTTATAGTATTCATAGAAACTTTAGAAGAAACATTTTTAAAAAAATTTGAAAATTCAGCTATTAACAAAATATCATCAGTATAAGCTGATGAAAATTAGCGATGCTATCAAAGTATGTAGGTTATCCAAGATAGAAGACAAATAATAAAAGCAAGTGTTTAATTTCTACAACAAGTGTGGAAATTCACTCATGAACTTCCAATTTCTTAGAAATAGCAACAGTAAAATACTATCTTGACTGTTGTTAGAAAGATATACCTCAATTCAGTGTCACCCCCAATCCTGCCTCTAACATTATCCATACTCTCCCCGTGTCGAGTAAGTAAAATTGGGCGAGGTGTGAGATGTGTGTTTACCTGCAACAGATATAATGAAAAGACATGCCAAGAATATGAACATGAAATCAAGATAGTAACAGCAGAAAAAGATCTCATTTCTACAAAAGATAACTCTATACTATAGTTACTGGATGTAACACCCCGGTCCTACATTGGAAAGATGAGGTGTAACCCACACAGAATAGGTGATTTATAAAGATGATCATGAGTACTAAGTCTCACATTGCCTAGTTACTAGGTGAAATTGGGCTTTGGGGTGATAGCGCAGATGTGACTAGCACATTTTTTTTTTTTTGTTACAAATGGTATCAAAGCCACCTAGTAATGTCAGACCATGTGGTACTAGAGCACCATATAACGTGTCCCTGACGAGGATGTCATGAGTTTAAGGGGGGGAGTTTGTAACACCTCCCTCCCACATTGGAAAGATGAGGAGTAACCCACATAAAGTGGGTGATTTATAAAGATTGTCATGAGAGCTAAGTCCCACATTGCCTAATTACTAAGTAAAACTGGGTTTTATAATAGATTCTAAGAACGCTTCAAATTGACTAATCCTTTTGGGGTAATAGTGCAAATGTGTCTAGCACTTTTCTCTGGATCGTTACACTGGACCCTGCGGGAATCGCATTCCAGTGTGCACAACCCTAATTACAGTATATTCTTGTTCTAGTTCTCTAAATTTGGCAATCCCAACTTCAAAGAGTAAACAATTGATTTCATCTTAGATTAATGAAGGACAAAAGGATATTTTATCTATTTTCTATGGTTTTTCCCTTTTTGAAAAAAATAGAACATTTGACTTTATCTCATATAAAATAAGAATCATAACTAATCTTTAAAAACTTTTTCCTTATTGAAAGAGTAGAATATTTGATTAAAAAAAAATCTTTTATGATTTTTAATAGTTATATTTTCCTTTTGAAAACTATACAATATTGGATTTGACTCATACTCAAACTAAAAATCTGAAATGGATTTGTTTTTCTTTTCATATGATCTCATGCACAAAAAAAAACAAGTGAACTAATTTTGGGTTAATTAACTTTTTCTCCCATAAACTACCAGTCGTTGTCAATATACCTCCATGAATTGACACTCTAACCACCCAACTGCATTGAACTACCATTTACTTACCAAAACCCCCCTTCCACCAATCAATCTCGTTAAAAAACTTGAAATGATACAAATACCCTAACTTTATAACAAAATTTACATATAATACCCTTAAAATAAAACAAATTAAAAAAAGAAAAAGAAAAGACGATGGCTCGCGCGCCACCCCCGACCTATGAGGTGGCTGTGCAGCCCCCCAGCCCCTAACGTCTAAAAAGAGAATATTCCATTCGATTTAACGAGATTCCTTAACGGCGGGGGGTTTTGGTAAGTAAATGATAGTTTGATACGGTCGGATGGTGAGAGTGTCAGTTCATAGGGATATATTAACAATGACTGGTAGTTTATAGGGAAAAATGTAATTAACCCACTAATTTTTAATATTTTCTTTTGAAGTTATGTTAATGCAAATGGTAATTATACTATTTTATCCTTAAACGATTGTGTCTCGTGATATTTTGATTTTCTGTGTTTACATATGCTACATATATTTAAAATTAGGGAAAACTACAATTTAGCACCCCAAACTACCAGTCATTTTGCAAGTAGCCCCACGAACTACCAATGCTTGGACTCTGGCCCCCAAACTATCAAAAAGTTTAAAAAATGCCAATTTTGTCGAAATATACCTTAAAACCCATTTTCTTTTTAAAAATAAAAAATAAAAAAATAGAAAATAATTTATTTTTTTTAATTTTTAATTTATTATAGGCATATTTTGACAAAATGGACCATTTTTAAAACGTTTTGGTAGTTTGGGGGGCCAAGGTACAAACGTTGGTAGTTCGTGGGGGGGCTACTTGCAAAATGGCTGGCAGTTTAGGGAGCTAAACTATAATTTTTCATTAAAATTAAGTAAGAAACCAACTAAGTCTACCCCCACCATACTGCATGCCGGGCACAAGAGCATACCACATTCCTCTACCCATACCACGAACCCAAATGTACCATCTTCAGAGTAACCTAGCTGTTACTCAATCAAAACTTAGTGTAGCAATGTAAAAGTCAACCCCTTATTTACAAGCTCAAATTAAGCCGAAGAAATCTGTTGGAAAATATAAATGGGGAAGCTTTTATTTCTACTATTAATACAATGTCCATATGTTTGCATTCACGAGAGTGGCTAGGACATTTTTTTCTCATAATATGATCTTATTCAAGCCAGGTTACTTATCCGAAAAATTATCCTGTTCAGGCCAAATGGTGATCCCTATTGCAGATGAAACATGGAATATAGCATATAGAGATGCAGTGTGCAATACATCCTAAAGCTATCTTTGACAAAATACGTATGCCAACTGTTTACATAGTACAGCCACTAGGACAGAGATGTTCATTAAGAAATTGAAAAATGACAATTCTTTGCACAACGGTTATGAACCAAAATCCTCGTTTCACCATGTTAAAGATTCCTTCTGTGTAACCAAGGCTAATCCATGCAACATTAACATCATTTTTCATATGCATTTATTTGTGTATCCAACTTTACACGATATATATTGGCTAAGATTAGCCAAACAAGAAAAGATTCTAAAGATCACAAAGCCTCACAAAATCAGGAAGACATAAAAATATGCTAGGACCGTATTTTTCACAGGACAACATACCAAGAAAAACACAATCCGCCCAGGAAGATAACCACTGATATTGTTCACCTGAACAAATAATAATAATAAAAAAAAAGGTCTTCAGTAAATTGAAAATCATAGGACACTACTGTAGACCAAAATATTAGGAAGACTAAATACATGAAGGAACATATAACCAAGGATTTTTGGGGAAAAAGAATAATGACAACTTACAAGAAACAACAAACATTGTTAATGGACAAGAAGTGACCCATGCCACTCCCCTTACCTGGCAGGAATGCCAGTGCTATAAACTAAAGTACTATTTAATTGAATTCAAGTTTAAATAAAACAGAAAGTTATCAAGCACTGCTATCTTCAACAATATGAGGTAGTGAATTCATCAAATACGTCTGCGCTAAAGCAAACAATCCATAACTAATACAACATCCAAAATCTTGACAATAATCATCAAGCAATTTTTAACAGATAAACATAGTGCACAATTAAAAGAAAAACATAAATTCAATAGGTTCACAACATTTTGACGTAAGATCCTTCTTACTAACAAAGTTCGCGAACTTACTTGTATTTGCCCACCATGTCCACTGACCATATCAATCATTTTAATGTAAGATCCCTCTTCTACTGGCTCATAAACCTTGGAAGAGGAGTGACGTGTATATTTTAGCATGCTAATAAGCATTCCTGTAACCAAATCTCACTAAGAGCAAATCATATAAGTGAGTTTGAGAGAATTACTTTTTCATAATTGTCTAATCGAGTTTTGAAGTCATGATATCCCGCCTCAAAATCTGGCCTGCAGGAGCACAGAAATTATTAGGCACACAACTTTGAATCAAGGTAAGAAGCAACTGGTTTCAGAAAGCAATCATACTCTTCTGCATAATCAGGACTTTGTTGAATTTTTAGACGTATATTTCTTTCAATAATGCGTTCATCGTTGCAGATTGTCTCCAGAAAAATAATCTGCATTAAAAATAAAATAAAATAAAATAATGTATCAATGGCCTAAACTATTTATATTACTTTTCATACATGGGATTCCTTAACTATACCCAATGCTGTCATCATGGTACCTTGCATTTTCCTTCAGCCATTTTCATAAGCATGTTCCTTCGTTTCCTGGTACTGTTTGTGGCATCAAATATCCCTACCTAAAACCAAATCAAGATTAATGAGAAAATGGATTAGACAGAAACCTCAGATATATCAAAAGAATCTAATATAAGAAAACTTACCTGGCCACCTTCTTGCATCCAAGATATCATGTCTTCCATAGCCAAGGCTGCTACCTAGTAGCATGTGATATATTAAAACTATTTTACAAAGAAGAGGGTTAATATGGTGTTAATATTACCAATTATCAAAAAAAAAAAACAAAAACAAAAGTGCTAGTAATTTTATATTTATGACAGATTGGTCTTAGTAGGATGATACACCCACTTCACAATAGCATAAACAACCAATTATTGTCCCTCATCACCATATTCATGTGGTGAATTCATACCCAAAGATAACCTCATCAACATAAGCCGAACTGCTGAATCATTTAAACATTGTGTCTCATGGTGTGTTTACTCCTTTCCATCCTTCCTTGATTTATTTTGTTGCCACTCTGTTTGCTTCTCATTAATGAATACTTACTCCACTTAATTATCTCTGGATCATGCCATCCCATTTATGAAATTCAGATTTCAAGTATCAAATAATTACTAAATATCTCTATAGACTACTGTAGGATATTCTCAAATGCAACAAATGCTAATGTTTATTCAGCTGGAATCATCCATTCAAATAGTAATCATTACTTATACATTTGTTTTTTAATAAATAAAAAACAAACAATCCAAAAATGCTAATACAGTAACATGTAATCAGAACTTATGCAAAAGAAGATATAAAAGTGAATTATGACCTTCAGATTTCCAATCATTAAATTCATAGAAAAGTGCATGCTCAAATCACAGAGAAACTTTTAAGAAACAAATCATTTGGTCCAACAGAGTAACTCCGTCCTTCACAGAAATGACATCATTCGTTCAATGATTTGACAGATAAGTACTAATAAAGAAAACCTGACTTGTACACTATAGAAAACAAATAGATAATCACACGATCTACTCAAAGCAATAAATCATTCTGGAGGATATTCACCTCATTACGTGCTTCCATGCCTTCGGGATTGTCAGCTCGGAAAAAATCTGCAGACTGCAACAAGATATTTATCATCCATCAAGAATCATTGAAGAAAGTTGAGAAAACTAATGCAATCTTCTTCAGATTCAAAAAATGTTTGAAAAAAGAAACCTTGGCCTGATGACAAACTATGAAAACCCCAATATTTTAAACACAACACTTTCTCCTGCAAAAACTTGGGCTCCCTCTCTCCTAAACTACGAAAACCCTGACATTTCAGAGACATAAGACTTCCTCCTGCAAAAACTGTCATACCACTTTGATTAAAAAGGCCCCAACAATTGTTGGCCGGCCACCACAGTTATATCCCACTATTAAACCCAACTCCTCCTTGTTAGAAATCAATATATCCTAACATCAAAACAGAGTCATAGCATCCCTAGGCCCAAGCCACAACTCGGTTCTCTTTTCCCCTCCTCATTCCTCAGCAAATATTGCAAATTAGTTTGCCGAAGAGGACCAGAAACCCAATCAAATCCTATTAATACTATGTAGAAACTTTCCGCACACACCTATAGCTATTTAATAAAGAATTCTTAAAATAGTGTTTCCTCTATATCTATTGCCTTGTACATCAACTCCACAAAGTTGGGCAAGAATGTGAAATTAAAAGGTTGTGAGCCTACAATCACATAAATAGTATCACAAAACAAGTGTAACTGGATGCATTTGTTGCGACACAAAGATTTTCCTGAAAATATTTTCCGCATTTCCCAATGTTTGGTGCAAAGAAAAAAAGAAAAAAGAAAAAGAGGAAGAAGATATTCAACAGAAATTATTTACAAAGTCAACAAAAAATAAGTGGTTTAGGGTGAAAAATGGCTTAGTCCATCTTCTGCCTGCTCATTTTAGGGCCAAAGTGCACGTATTTTTTCATGAAAATTTTCTAAGCGCTTATTTCGAAGAAAAAAAAAACATTTATAAATTAACAAAACACCAAATCTTTGTCCATAAGCATTTATACTTGGTAAAAAATTTAATTTTTATTATTTTCTTCATGAGAAATCAATCTATCCAGTCAATAGATTGATCTTCTAGTTTCTCTATGTTATATATCTTTTTTTTTATAGGTAAACAAATTGCATTAAAAAAGCGTAAAAGGCGCTCCTAAGCATACAGGGAGTATACAAAAAGGACACCAAAACAAAAGAAAAACAAAAAAAGAAGAAGAACACCCGAAAAACCCAAAAGACAGTAGAAAAGTTACATCAAACCCCCAACTTCTTGCCTCTAACCCTACTGGAACCCACACCCCTAGCATCGAAATTAATCGAGCATTCTAAATTCTTGACCTCTCTTTTCCCCTTTTTCCTTTTTATCTTCTTTTCCTTCTTAGGAGGGGAGTCAAAGTCATAGCGCTGATCCTCGATCCAAGCCAAGAAGTCCAAAAAACCTTTCTCATCAGATCCCAAGACAATCTTTGCCGCAACCCTAGTTCCTGAGTCCTGAGCCGGAATCCGACAACCCAAGGCAGAGATGGTTGCTGAAGAACTCACCACCTCCACAAACGACGGAAAACGACGGACGTCCTGTACCTTTCCCCAGCTTAACTCCCGACGGAGAACCACCAGAGGGAGGCAGACCGCCAGAAGACGAAGACCCAACCGTGGATCCCAGAAAATCCAAAATTTTGCTCAGCTCCCCAGAAACACGGCTCCACCCTCGCCCGTCCTGACCTTCGGGAAAGAGAATACGCCCTCTCTGGCCTCCTATATCTTATAGTGAATAAAAACTAAAATTATATGAGATTACGTAGAAATATTAAGGATTTTCAGTACGAACCAAAAGACCAAAAATGTTTATGGGATCACTTTCAAAGTGTCAAACACACACCAGAAAATTAGTAGTTCTCGCAGAAAGTATTTACATTCGAAAACATTTTCCGTCAGAAAATGCTTAACTTCAAAACAAATACCACCAAAATTATCGCAAATTCTTTTATTATTATTATTATTATTATTTTATAAGATCACATATTTAGAAATATAGCAAGGCAGGTAGATGTGGAAACTGGCTATCATTTATTAACACTATGAGATCAACTATCCAAATGAGTTTTTCACACAACTATTAAACCTCTACAGATTATAATCAATTTTGCAGCCAAAAATTTGCCTGAAATTAATCATATCCAACTTAAGAAAAATTAGAAGAATGGAAAGAGAAATCTTATGTCAATGAGGGAGATATCTAAGCAGAAAACAGGAAAGAGATATACCTGATTTGCCCCATGCTTCAGCCGCCGATACTGTTGCAAAAAAAAAAAATTATATCAGAATAATCTTCTTCTTCATATTTTTCCCCATTAACTAGAGAAGTCTGACAGGTAAGGAGTATTCATTTAAGAAAATAAATGACCTTCCCAACATTGAAATGCTTGGTCTCATGACCCAACCAACGAAGATATCTGGTAAGTTTAGCTGCAGTGAAAGTCTTGCCTCGAGCTGGCAAACCAACCTAAAGAACAAGCAAATACTTAGAATAATTCATTCTCAACATTTGTCCTGAATTAATTTTATGAAGCAAATGGTGGGAAACTGATGATGCTGGTAATTATTGGCAACACCCAATTTCCAGTCTATTAATGGTCAAGCAATTCTACTCTCATGAAGTTTACACCTGGGAGAACAGTGATTAAAGTTATTAGCCGTTCTGACAAACAGTCATGCAGGGAAATACCAGGACAATAGCCAAATGACGATCCTCCTTTGGTCCAAGCATCTGATCAGCTACAGCTGCAGCTGCAACAGCTCCAGCAGCCGCCGGCATTGAATTCTAACGATTAAAAAGGAGACATGATTATCTAATAAAGTAACAACACTGAAGAAATTAATTAACTTGCACAATCTTCAGTGATTAGAAAAAATGTACTTTTTACAAACCTTTGTTTCTGTGTCCAGTTTGAGATCGACAGTGAAAGTACTTGCACTAGCCGATTTAACTAGCCTAGGAGATCCAACACCCCTATCCACAAGAAGACCTCTGTGACTATCTTGCTTTTGCAAAGGCGAAAATGTCCCAACTGACTTTGATTCAACTATTCCAGAACCTGAATACACCCGGGATGAATCAGGGACAACTATCTCCATCTCCTATGTAAACAATTAACATAAAACATTAGATCCAGAATAATATAGCATTTTACAGAAGAACAAGATAAATTCTGGAGGCATGTGCTATTCACACAGACATATCAAACTTCAGTGTCCTATCTAACATCTTAAACAACAATATCACACTGCTCTGAATCAGCTAGCATGCCAAAAATAAATATATGCTAGCTGTTGCATACAGTAAGTTCCATTCCATAATGGACCAAAGAACACCTGAATGTCAATTGTTATATCCTCATGCTGATACAGCTTTTACTATTACTCCAAAGCCCATAGTAAAGTACAATTTACATATTTGCAAGATGGGAAACCAAGAAAAACCTTTATAGTTGCAGGTCGATCAACAGAAAAACCACCATCCTTAAAGGAATATGAAACACTCCCTGGGCCATCCATGTTGGCAAAAACCCCAGTATGAGCTAATGACCTTGGGGTCTCTGTGTTGTTAGCTGCATAAGCCAAACCTGAATTGGCAGAAGTTAATGGAGCTGGAACAACATAATGTTCAAGATCAAGCTCCAAAGAAGAGCCATTCTGCACAGAAAATGCAACATAAATTTTTTACTTGGGCTATATAAGACATTTCATAATAAATGTCATAAGCTAACGTTTCCAGGAAGAAAGGACCCACTGGAAGCAACTAAACTTCAAAACCAATCAGCTTAACCTCAACATTAAGACTCCATGAATATAATTAAGAGACATAGATAGCTTCTGAATTTGGCTTAGGGAAGAAAATTAAAATTTTAACAATACTATATAAGATAATATGTTGGAAAAGGAACAATATCTTATTTCAATTCTTTGATTGTAGTGCAACTGAGTTTGTTGCTCATTGAATAAGAACATGTCTCAAATTTATTTTCCATCAGAATACCTCTTCAACAAAATAGATTAACAAAGCATTAATGGAGAAGCATTGTAAGTTAAAATGTACCTCGGCATCCATCTCCGGCACTGAATTAATACTGATATCAGGAATACCACGAACAGCTGAAGGCCGAAGGTTCTCCTGATAAGCCCTCCAACTAGCCGCAAGATCAAACGGTGAAACCCTGTCGGCGTGAATGAAGACCCGATACTCAAGGACCTCGTCTGCATTAAGCCTGAATAGAGCCAGCCTTGCATCCCCTTGCAAGGTTCCCCCAGTGAGAATTCGATTGGGACCCTCCTCAACAATACAAGGCGCGTTATTGTACTTGGGCTTCAAAAGGAACTTGAAGTCCAAAGTTTCTACACCCAACGAAAAAAAAAAAAAAAACCCAAAAAATTTATCACTTAATTTTTTTAATTGATATTTGGAATCTTAACATTGACTTTCTTTTAAAAAAAAACTTTCTGTTCTATGAAACTTAAACAACAATCAAAACAATAAGATTATGTAACTAATCAAATAGCCATTGCATGAGGATTGTTTACTGGTTTATTGAGTATTCTATGCTTCCAAGAGCAATAAAAGTACTGAAAAAAAAAATGCTTTAAGCAGCTGGTGCATTCAAAAATTACTGCTTAATTGTTCACGGTGATATCTGGAAATTGAAATGACCAGATTCCTTTTTCTTTTTTCACCGTTTGAAACCTTATTTTCAATAGATAGAAAACCACGCTAATCTTCTTGATTGAGTAAAATTCTTTTTTTAAACAAAAACAACAATTAAACAAAAAATATATTATGTAACTCATCAATTAGCATACTAATAAGCGTGTGTTTACTGGTTTACTGAGCATGCGTTGATGCTTTCTATGCTTTTCCAAAAGCAGTAAAAGTACTTTCAAAAAATGCTCTAAGCAGCTGGGGCAATTGAAGCGATAAAATCAACACAATTACCGTGATTAGGAGGAACAACAAAGCTCAATTCCCACATTGAAGCCGATTCCCGTTCCATCGAAAGCTAAAACAAAGCCCCAATTAAAACCCAAAAAAAAAAAACCATAAAAAACCAATACAACATAACCGAGTGAACACAAAGAGAAAGAGTGTTATAGAGAGAGAGATAGAGAGCAAATTGATTACGGCTTTAGAGGAGTCCCAAGAGCCGACGAGAGGGACGGAGCCGTAGACATGGGGAATGATGTCGCCCTTGCGCTTGTAGTTCTCCATCTTCAGCGACAGGTAGAGCTGCCCGCCCGGTTGGTCCAGGCTCTCCTCTCGCTCCTCCTCGCCTCCATGCGACCCGTCCCCTGTACTCTTCGACGCACCCGTCCCCATTGCTCTTGTTTTCGATTGCTCTCCCCTATGCTTTAAAGCAAAGGGACTGACTAAGATATATGTATTCTGAGTTCTTTTGTTTCTTTTGGTATTTGGATAGGGGGTAGAGAGACAGAGATTGAGAGATGGAGATGAAAACAGATAAAATAACGATGATAAAATTTTGGAGATTTATATATTATTTATTGGCCGATATTACGATGACAAGTATTTTTTGTTTTCAAATTTAAAAATATATTAACACACGCCACCCCCGGCCACCTCTAGGGTGAGACGTGGCCACCCCGACCACCTCTAACGGTGGCATATTTCTAATAGAATTATATTTATTTATGGGTAAGTGTCTAATAAATTTTTAAGTCAACACATGAAATTACTAATGTCAAATCCGCAACAAACTTAAGCAGTAAAAATTAATTTTTAAACAGTGAGGGACTGATTTCAAATCAAGCGTTGATTCAGAGATTTATTAGACAATTACCTTTTTTTATTATGATTGACACGTGTCGTCATCTTATTGGCGTTGCCGCGTTGATGTGGCGCCTAACAGAATTTATTAAAATTTTTAACAAAATTTGACTCTAAGAAGCGATTTGTAAATTAAGCCAATCACATAGATGCCTGAATTAATTTTAATACAAGAGGAAACGATTTGTAATTTAGACCAACCATAGGGATTAATTATGTAATTTTTCCTATTATTAACTCATACCCCCATCATTTTTATTAAAATATTGTTTAAATAATTAAATTTATTATTTTATAAAATAAATAATAATTTAAGGTAGCATCAAAATCAAAATTCTCAATAAATTTGAGTCAAAAATCACAAGATTGCATCCCATAAGTGGAAGTTAATACTGTTATAAACCAATTATTGATAAATAATATAGTATAAATCATATGCATACAAGAAATTAAATCTATTAAATTTTAACAAAATAATTGATTTATCGAGAATCTTATATTCAAATTATAGCATAAAATTTATGGACTAAATTGAGATCGCCGTCAATATCCAAAAAAACATTTGGGATTCTCTGTTGATGTTAATGGCTCTTTGGCTTTTCGCTTGCCTGTGTAAAATAAAAATAAGTCTGAATAAGCTTTTTCTAGTGAACACGTGGAATTCTCTTGTGTGTTGCGCATTCGACCGTTTGTTTCGCCACTACGTTAGGGATAGGGTTGGTGATGAGGAATAGGATCACCTACTTTTTCCCAAATGCCATGCCTACCTGTCATTGTCCGCCACGTCTTCTGAATGTGACATTCATGTAAAACTATATTCACGCCAAGTTTTCTAATTTTCTAATTTGATTATTCTAGCCTACTCATCTACTATTGGTTGAAGTCTTCTCCCTCCCGCCCTCAAAATAACAAAAAATATCATTTATAAAAAAAAACCAAAAAAAGGTAAGAAAAAATTACTCGGATCCTCTCCGGTTCATTTGAACCGAAGAGCATACGGTTAGTTTTATTTGAAGGGTATAGCTGTCAACAAAAATATGAAAAATACAACTTTACCCTTAAAATAAAACTAACTCTATGCTCTCTAGTTTATTTGAGTTGGAAATGATCATTGTCCGAGCTACTTGGAGAGGATCCTTGTCCTGTTGTCCGTGTAGCAGGGACAAAAATCCTTTCCAATTCAAATGAACCGGAGGGATTCAATTAGTTTTTTTTTAGGGGTAAAATTGTATTTTCATATTTTTATAGACAATTTTACCTCTCAAATAATACTAACTGAATTCCTTTAAATTCATTTGAACCGGATAGGATCCAAATGTGTGTAGCTGTGGGTCTTAAGTGATTGTGGGTTGGTTTTTTCTTGAATTAATTTTTTATATTATTAAAACTATTATAATCATTTTTTTTTTCTTGCGAAAGAGATACATTACAACTCCAACTCCAAATCCAATGATTGATTACTAATGTAGCACATGCAGCTGCTTATGGTGGGCAACCCAAACTGCGATGTTACTCTAAGGTTGTATCTATATGTGTAATTTATGAGTAATGTTAAAAGGAAGACTAAAATTCTTATTAAGTTTTAAAATATGAGTATTGGTAAGAATATAATAAATAAATAATTAAAAATAATATATATATTTTTTTAAAAAAAGTAGATAAGAGAATAAAGAATTGCTTGATTGTGTATAGAAAAGGTAGTAGCTAAAGTAAAATTACACTTTTTAATTTGGTATTTTATATAACATTGTTGGAGATGCTCTAATAGTCCATTTGAGTTTGCGATTTTAAACAGTGCGTTTTTAAAAAATTTCGATTTGAAAACTTAATTTTTAAAAATGCAGTTAAACATTTGACAAAATTACAATTTGGCCTTTAAAATCGTAATTTAGCTTTTAAAATTATACGTTTTCAAACATTCGCACATTGTTTGCAATTTGAAAGAACATATTTTATGTGTTTACAAATCATAATTTCGAACAATTCATTTTATGAAATTTGATTTAAATTATACTTTTTTGTTTACGAAATCGCAATACCAAACACACTTTAAATAAAACTCATGTCTTTAATAGAAACAATTTAAAATTGTAAGAATTGATTTGAAATATGGTGAAAACTGGAATATGGTCCACTTAATTTCATGATGAAGATAAATTAATTTACGGTCTAAATTTTGTTTTGTTATATTTAACGATGTACACGATGCCACGTAATTATAAAATTTTAAATGACATAACAATATATTCATCATTTGAAAATATGTACATAATTAAATGTATGTAATTTAAGAGTAATACTATAAGGAGGACTCATGTTATCTTTGAATTCTTCTAAAATTGATGTGGCTTTTAAAATTACCATTAGATGTGTGATAAATCACTATTAGATTTTAATTCGATGGTGATTTTATAAGCCATATCAGTTTTATGAGGACAAAAAAAATACATGGGCCCTCCTTATAGTATTTCTCATAATTTAATATGGACTATAGAATTGTTGTTTGATCCGAAAAAACTCGAAATATTAATTCAATAATTTTCTTTAATGCTCAGTTTGTTTCGACATAAAATGTTTTCCATCGTAAAATATTTGCAACGAAATCATTTATCAGAAAAAATAATTTTCTTAAAAATAATTTTCAGCATTTAGCTTATACGAAAAAATCACAAATGGCGTAAAAACTGAATTCGACAACCGCTGTCAAATTCCGGCCAAAATTGGCTAGAATATGACCAATACAACCGGAATCCGGACAATACGACTAGAATTCGACGACGTCTCCAGATTCCGACACGGGTGTCGAATTTCGGCAATCATCTCCGGAATCCAGCTAGTGTCGCCAGATTCTGGCAATCGGATACCAAAATTCGAGGATCATTGGTAGAAGAGTCGGGTTACCAACAAATTTTAATGTCTGGCGATAGTGAATTATCATAAACGTGTGTGCAAAAATGAATAGTTTAAATCCTTAAAACTGTAAATCGTTTTTCAAAAATTAAAGAGGTTTTTATGGTCAAGTTAAAAATGATTTCTGTTGATCATAATTTTTGACCCCACCAAACACCCAAAAATGCCGAAAATAATTGCACGAAACATTTTGCGCCAAAAGAAAGATAGCATAAATTAAAACTGTAATGAAAAAAAAAAAAAAAACATGAAAAAAGAAGAAGCGGAGATCCTTATGGGCTCGTTAACCATGGTGGCCAGGCATTGGTTTAAAATCCATTGAAGCCCGATTCACGTGGATCACACCTCCAATTGCGCTCCGTTTCAGTACCCGGCCCAGTTAAATCGTAGGGTTTGCACATAAATAACGTAAAGCCACCATCAATTCATTCGTGTAAAGCTACCTTCGTTTTTCCGCGCCTGTGCAGAGTTTCGACCCGATCGAAGGAGGCTAGGGTTTATCTCTCACTTTACCACCATGCGAGCCAAGGTAGAGAAAAAATCAACAGTTAGAGTCTCTTTATTGGTTACAATGATTTTCACAGCGCTTGATCACAATGGGAATTCTATTTTTTTTGCAGTGGAAGAAGAAGAGGATGAGGAGGCTGAAGAGGAAGCGCCGAAAGATGAGGCAGAGATCCAAGTAGAAGCAGAGCAGCAGTGGGCTCGATCGAGCTCTTACGACGTCGTCTCTGGGTCTTACTCGGTTATGGCTGCCGTCTATGTTTTGTTACTTAGATCGTTTAGGTCCGCTTTTGAAACATTTGGTAGCGTTTTGCTTAGTTATTTCACTGTTTTGAGCGTTTAATTTTGTTTTATGAGATGTGGATAATGTGAATCTACTGAATTGGTCAAGTTAATCTATCATCTTTGGGTTTGATGGGTATTGTTTCTGTGAATGCGATTGATTGAATATCTGATTGTTTGAATGCGATTGTCTTATATTGATGCAACTGGGTGTTTCTATTATGGGCATGAACTGGAAAAAGAATTAGAATACAGAAAGCCCGTGTCTGCTATGTTCGTGGTGCAGTTTGCGCAAGGCTGTTATAGTTTTATGCTTGTGATTTGGGTTAGAATTGTGTTCATTATGTTGTCTGCTATAATTTTGGCATATCTAATTGCTAGAACACGTATTGCACTGGTGTTGGGCTGTACTACTTTGTATGTTAAGGTTAGGATCTAAGTAAACTTGAATGGGCTAGCATAGGTTTTCATGGGTAGTCTTCAAACACTCCTGATGTCTATCTTAGGATCTAAATAAAATGTGATTCTGTGTATAAGAATGTGAAATGGGGTATTA
Organism: Alnus glutinosa; assembly: GCF_958979055.1. NCBI lineage: Eukaryota > Viridiplantae > Streptophyta > Magnoliopsida > Fagales > Betulaceae > Alnus > Alnus glutinosa. Next base: position 27,326,118 of record NC_084894.1, on the reverse strand, counting down.
AGCTTTGCATAATGGGTTGTCCAAGAACAACGTTTTCCTCCAAACTGGGTTGGAGGAATTTTCTCCACCCCAATCTATTTAGCTTGTGATTCTCACATGCACCCTTGAACTGACATGTGGGATTACAGTTTAGAGGAAAACTTTGTTCTTGTCAAACCATGTAGGACACTTGGACACATTGGGCTTGCATGTTTATTATAATTGGGTCTTGGCAGCCAAAGAAGGAATGGCTCTTGTTTGTTTGGGTCATTAGTGAATAGATCCCATCTAATATGGATGGTAATAGCTGTGCAGGTATAATAAATGCACTACACAGTTAGGAAGTATTGGCTTCATATTCAATGAAACTTACCTTTGTCAAAAATATATTCAAAAATATGCAAACGATGAACTACTTATGTAGTTTTTAGGACACTTAACATGTTGGTGCACTGATACCACAACTTGTCAATGTCCATATTCTAACATGTGCAAGGTTTTCAGCGGCAACACAATCAATTGTCAGTACCCAAGCCAACTTTCTTTAGCTTTTCAAATGCTTGTATGGTATCTGCATCAAAGCCGCCTGCAAACTGAAGGTTTTGGTGTTTAGTATGACAGATTTTAGAAAGTAGTGTTAATCGTTTTGTGTTCATTTTACCTGGTGTACTCGATATGCATATCGAACTCCCTGAAGCATAAGATTCTCTTCGCATGAGCATTCATCAGACTGCAGTTCTTTAGTAATCCTTTTCATGTGTTCCTTTGCGAGCCTCAGGGAACGTAATTTCATCTGCTAAACAATAGAAAAATTAGGATTTGCAGTTATTGAAAATGGAGAGCAGTTGTTTCCTAGAATATGGGGAACTTATGGGCTGATTTGGGACTCAGGTAGATTATTGGAATGAAGATAGAGGTTTCTTCATGGCTGCCTTGTACCAATTTTGATGCATCTCGCAAATCTAATACAAAATTTGTGAGTTAGGATTGAATAATTTGACCCGTTTAATTAAATGGGTTGAATTATGGTAGACCTAGTTTTATACTTATGTTTCAACAATACTAGAATCTGACGCGCAATATTTAGGGCCGATAATTTTGTATGACCTGCAAACACAACACAAACCTAATAGGAAATTAGTAAAGTTAAAGATTGAATAGGTCTAACCTGTTTAATAAAACGGGATGGGTTAGAGTTGATCTATATGGTCGTATACACGTCTCGACACAATTTGAACCTAATACGCAAATGCGAATTGCAATTCCTAGTATTTTTAGCTTGATGAACCCAAATATTTCTAGCCTGATCATCAAGCTATGTAGTTTCAACATCTTTTGACGTAATCACTTAAAGAAGTTTATCAAGTGGCCACTATGGTTTCCTATTTATCTTGCGGATGGACCATCTAAGGTTTGTACCAAAGTGTTGAAAAAGATACCGCTTTAATTTGCAATTTGGGGGTGCTTGTCAAAGTTTTTTTTATTGGTAAGCCGTTGTTTTATCTTGAACCTTAAGTTCTGGAGTAAAGATGATCAGCTGTGTGCTTCCTACCTTACCAATTAGGCCTGTGTCCAGCATCCATTCGCAAGGGATCTGGAGATCTCTGTACCTCTTGCTTGTGCTTTCCCTCATCCTCTCTATATTGTCAATGCTCTGCTCCAACCTGTAAATTGGAATATGGGAGATCATGTAATTTAATCTAACAGTCTAGAATGAAAGAATCGAGTTCTTATATATTAGTTTATACATGCTCGCCTGTCTTGCAATGCTTGAATTCTTCTTAGAGCCTGGGTTAAAGGCTCTTTGGGGTTGTCCTCAAAACTTGAAACTTCAGACTCAAGACTCTTTAGATCTCGGTAGGTGAAAGCAGCTTCCCGCAGTGCATCTGCTTTTCGTTCTGGCCATTGTGGGAAATGCTTCAGTACTGCTCTTTCATCTACCAATGAAGATAATTCCCCGTCTAGCCATTTCACAAATGCCTCCACTTCTGCAATATCTTTATAGGCGGCAGACTCCACCTCTTTGATCAAGAACTTGATGAATTCTCCTCGTCTTTCGACGTCTGATTTTATCTGTCCATGAATTTACATGGTGTCAGCAGAGGGTTTTTGTTTTTGTTTTCTGATAACTAAATGTGAAGAGTGGGCTGTAACCATACTTACAGCTGAAAGATATGCCGACCGGTTTTCAATTTCTCCAATCATGTTCTTCGTAAATGCAACTACTGGAGTTCCTGCAGGATTGCTTCTGTTCTCCTTGTGGGCATCTCTCCTAGTTAGCGAACGGTACAACTCCATCACCTCCGGCACCCGGCGCACCGCTCTTGCCCCAACTAGCGATTTTGATGGTGGTGGCGGTGGCGGCGGCGGCGGTGCCGGTGCCCGTGCCGGTGCTGGTGGAGCTTTACTTACTTTCACTTCTTTGGGCAAAGAGGGAGTGACTGAACTAGGCCTTGGTGGTGGGTTCGGTATCTTCATTGGTTTTTCCACGGTTGATTCTGGGAAATCTGTTCTGGTTACTCCTGGAGATGCATCTGTATAGTTGCTATCCAGGGAGAGCTGAAACTTTTTCCAGAGCATCGTCTTCCTCTCATTGTTGTGTGCTCTGAGGGAGCTTATTTGCGCTTTTAGACGGCTTACTTCCTGCTTTAGCTCCTGGTTTTCTTTCTCCAATGAAACAACTTTTGCCAGAGAGACTCCAAGTTCTTTCTTGAGCAGGTTGATCTCTGGTTCATCATCCTCTTCAGGCATTCTCTCGTGCTCTGCTTTCATCGGATGACACAACGACAAGCACAGCAGTTGCACCGAAAGGTTCGATCGATCTTTTCCCTTTTATGTATGATCTTGCTTTTGAAATAAGGTTGTCATATTTTACCTAAGCCTCAGGAGTGATGTTCAAGAAAATGCCCTTGGATAGTCTAGCAATGGCGCTTTGGGGCATACAGTGTACACTAATCTAGGCAAGGATGCTTTCGACATTTGTGAATTTTTGGTCCGTTGAATATGGAGAATTGTTTTAGGTGAGAGATTACTTTGGCTTGCTAGCATGTGATAATTTCTTTAGGAAATCAAGTTAGGTACAACATTAAATTCTTGTTGTACTTGATAAAATAAAAAATAAAAAGAAAAACTTATTTTGTTGTTTGAGCGGTATTAGGGTATTGCAATGCAATTTTTACTACAATTATCTTACAAACTAAAGTGATAGTTCACGCGACACTTATCACGTTATCCACTAAATAATTAAATTTACTAGTCACATTTTTTTTTTTGGTTTTTTTTTTGTTAAATGCTAAAGACCCCATTATACTCCCTAACGTGGTAATGCAATGTGACACTCTAACACCTCCCTCAAAAAAATTTATTGTTGAGGCAATGCGACATGGCACTACCACATCAACCAAAAAAAATTTCTCTAGCTTCTCCCATGGACAGTTCTCCCCCTAAAAAAAACCGAATTTCTTGAGAGTGGTGCAACTACCCTCTGAGTCATAGGGAGTGGTTGCGACCACCCCCGACCACCAGACCGTGTGGTCGGGGGTGGCGAGAACCAAGAGATGGGAAGGGCAATTTTTTTTTTGTCTGGCGTGTGCTACGTCAGGGAGTAGAATCTGAGTGTCCGTATCATTACTCATTTTTTCACCCATACACATAACATGATACACGTGGACTATCAAGTAAGTTTGTAAGAAAATTATAGTAGAAGCTATAATATCTCAAGAATTTTCCTTTGTCCTTCCTTTTTCTTTTTAATGTGTTTTATTATCAATTGAAATCTTGGTACAAACTCATAAGCCTAGTTGCTTCATATTTTACACGAGTCTTTGAAAAGATGGCCCGATCGAATGGCAAATGAAATATGACTACTGATTGCAATCTTCCAACTTCCCTCGTATGAAACTCTCAATTCCTCGTAGCCCAAGTGTCAATCCTACACTGGAACGTTAAAATCATTAGGTCAAACTAGTTTATATTTCTAATATCGTAGGCCTACTATGGGAATCGATCTATTCTTTGCGTGTGAAGCAATGGAGAAAAAAAAAATGAAAAGGGGACTGGGAAATGAGTTATATTGAAGGATGCTGACAGTGAAAAGTTAAAGAAAAAGTAAAAGCATTGATCATTACAGCCCACCGTATTCCAGAATGAGATCCTCCTGATATATACTCGCTATTTTTTTGATCTTTTTTTTTTTTTTTTTTTATTATTATTAGTTTATAACTGTGTGTAAAGCTGACAATTTTTTACACGACCAGCGAAACCAATAAGAATTCAACACGAAATTAGCTGTCCTCTGCGCACGTGTTGTTATATCAGTAATTGAAGATGCGTGAAACTCCCGACTTGTGTCTTGTATGCACAAGAACTGAACTGGACGGACACAAACCAAAGCAGTAACTAGTAAGCATGGACGTTACTGCTACCTTTTACACGACAAGTTTAATGGTGGTATTGGTGGGATTACATTAAGAAAATATGTTGAGGAGGCTAATTATGCGAGTGTGGTAGGAGAAAATAAGTTGATGGCGAAATTTTGCTTTCTGTGGTAGTTGAATCTGAGACATAATATTCCAGCAGCACTATAATTGTGATGAAGAAGATTAAACCAATTACAATGAGAGGTTGCACAATGACCCTCAACCATAGGGTCTAGAGAGAACTAGCTAGATCTATCTTTACATCCTCGAAGGATGACAGGATTATATTCTTACCAATTCTCAAAGACAAAAAGCAAAAGAGTACCTTAAATGCAGCAGTGGCTGATACAGGTTTGGGATTTGGCCTTTACTTTCCTTGGGGGCCCCTGGTCATGTCCATCTTTCTAGCCCTAAATATGACTTCCCTATTGGCAAGGGAACCTTGTAGAGTTGTAGGGTGATAGGTTAACAACTTGCTGACGGCTCAAAATCTTATAATCACTACAATCCCGTTATAAAATGGTGTGACAGTTCACGTAGCATTGCTATATCAATCACACCCAAAATTTAATTGTTTAGTGATTGGTGTAGTAAGTGACACGTGAACCTACAAACTGAATTGGTATTTCATGTGGTACTGCCGCATCAGCCACACTAAAATTTAGTTATACGCTTAGGGTAAGTGTCATGTAGACTGCCAAGTTAATGTTGAGAGCAAATAATTTTAGGATTTTTAATCAAAGAAAAATGCATCATTGTCGTAGCGAGACAAAGAAAAAGTGAGTGATGAGAAAAAATTGTGGTAGGTTTTCTATATAGAGTAATACTCTTTACACCTATTTATTACCGATTGACGTGCTGTGTTTCAAATAGCTCACGTTAGAAGCCACTTAAAGTACACAACATCAACCGGTGTAAAATGGGTATGAAGAGTAGTATTACTTTTCCATATATGATTGAGATCTATGCCCCGAGATGAAGGGAAATATTGTCTATCACACTTTAATCAAAGAATAATCATAATCATACTAGTCTTGGGGGGTCGTTTTCCTTTTGAAGTTTCAACAATGCAAGGCTGTGATATTTATTGAGGTTGTTGCCGTCCATGCAGAACCTTGCCTAGTTCTTTGACCAGTCTAAATTTCAAGGATCTTTAGCGAACTGTCCTTAATTATAAGAGTGCAAATTTTGGCATTCCCCACATGTTTCCTGCCCAATATGGCAGCAAAAGAAGTACAAAGAAAATGAAAGCTTGAATATAAAGTATATTTTCATGTAGTCTGTGCAGAACAGAGAGAATTTATTTCTATATACAGGGGCAGAGGGAAGGGGGTTCCAGAGGGGGCTAATTAATGGGTTCTGGATGCCCAATTGTGTGCTAGGAAGTTCAAGTGCTTACATTGGACTCCAACATAGCAGACTAATATTCCACCACCCTTATCTGCACCTCTATGCAGAAGGCTAAAGCCTCTTTTTGTTGGCTGCAGGTAGAATTGACAATTTTTGACAATACTTACGAACTCAACATAAATCCAACATGAAATTAAAAGGTTGAGGTTGGAAATTCTGATCCGTTTAATTAAATCAGTCGGGTTAGGGTTAACTTAGATAGTCTTATACTTGTGATTCGATACGACCTGAACCCGACACTCGAACACGAACTATCACCCCTAGCTGCAGGTCAAGAAAAGACTTTCACCTCACTATCTTTCTCTCGAATCCAAGGAAGAGAAAAATTAAGGTATTCACATTGTTGTTATTAGGGTAACTGGAGACATTTTCTTTTACCTATCTTTGGCAGGGCCTGGTGAAAAACTTGACTCCATATGGCCATGAGAACTTGGCCCCGCAGGATAACAGAACTTGGAGTTATTGATCCATTACTACAGGAAAGCCTGCAGATATATATAAAATAGTTTGAACTTCGTAAGCCTGCTTATTCTAGGAGTGGCAATTCATGTTTGCCTATTGGATTTGAGTTGTGTCGAGGTATGAGTATATAAGATTATGTAGGCCAATCTTAATAAGATCCATTTAATTAAACAAGTCAGATCCTCAATCCTAACTCGCTAATTTCATGTTAAGTTTGTATCAGATTCGCGAGTCGTGTTAAAAATTGTCTGTCATACTCGAGTCTCATGACAATCTCAAATGTAACTCTGTCTAGTCGAGAACTGCTATTTTTTTTCCAACATCTTGTGGTTAAATTCTCAACACAGACTGAATAAAAGAATGGAGATCAGTTTCACACAGAACACATGCAAACTGTTCCCACACAGAATATTGAAACGGCTCAAAAAAGGGTATAGAATGAACAGCAAAGTATCTCATGCATTCAGCTGGAATGTTTCATAAAAAATCCTTAACCAACAATAAAATGAGAACTCAACTCATATTAAGAAAGTCATTTAAGGCAAAACGCTAAGATATCTGACATGCTCTTATTCTAAGTTCATACTTAAGACAATTAAGCTGGAAGAGCTCTCTCATTGAGGATTTGGTGGGCGGCTATTGGCTGAAGAGACCCTAGACCCCCATTCAAGCAACTCTTTGCTGGTATCATCCTTGTGTACAATCACTTCTATGAAGCAGAAGCAGTCTTTCTTCTCCCCTGTAGCTGTTTCAATTGCCTCAATTAGCTCCTCTTCGCAATGAACCTGATGATCATGAGTAAAAGATTGTCAGATCAAGCTACTAATTAGCCCAAACTTTTAAGCAATATTGCAAACACATAACTGACCTTTGTTGTCCAGCACTTTCCTTGCCCATTGTGGATTGAATCCACTAACCCAGTGTAGTTCCAGTTCTTGATCACGTTGTACGGGCCATCATGGATCTCAACTTCAATGGTGTATCCACCATTGTTTATGAGGAAGATGATGCTCTTTTGCCCACAACGTAACATCGTTGAGACATCTTGTGCAGTCATCTGCCAGCCCAAAAACATCGTCAGTTTAATTTGGAACCAATCAACAACATCATCATTAATTAAGCTGCTGAGAGTCTGATGATCAAGACATCTGCTTGAGGATTACATATGAAGTGTCTGTTTGGAAACGCGATTTTTAAAAATGCAGTTAAACATTTGGTAAAATCGCAAGATTGTAATTTCGTAGACAAAAAGTGCGATTTTAAACCAAATCGTAGAAAATGAATCACTTGGAATTATGATTTGAAAACACAGAAAATTTATCTTTTCAAATCGTAGGCAATATAGTGTTTTTTTTAGAACGCAGAATTGTAAAATGCTAAACTGTGATTTTAAAGACCAAACTGCGATTTTGCCAAACGTTTAACTGGGTTTTTAAAAATCATTTTTTCAAATTGCACACTTTAAAATTACTATTTTTAAATCGTATTTTTTAAAATTACAAATTCAAACGAACCCTAAAATCGCAAGTTTTAAAAAACTCACCATGGTGAAATAAAACCACAGATTTTTCTAAGCAATCTTTTAAAAACGAACTCTCAAACCATACAAAACTGTGCTAACCTGGAAGCTCCCATCACCAATGCAAGCGATGACACGCTTATTTGGTACCGACTGAGCATAGCCGAGGGTTGCACCAACAGACCACCCGATCGAGCCATATTGCATCTGGAATTCATATCTGCAACACCAACTTTTGACTTTTCATGTTCCTAAATTTTGACAAACACAAAAACAAGGTTTTTTTTTTTTGAAAATGCTAGAGTTTTTGTTGCTTACCCACATCCTTGAGGCAACTTCAGTTTCTGGCAGTTAAACCAGGAATCTCCTGTCTCAGCAATCACGGCAGTGTCGCTTGAGAGCATGTTCTGTATATGCTTAAAGAGAACATTGACCCTCAATGGCTCGTTAGGCTCACATTTAAGAGGAAGCCCGTCGGGGATGTAGATGCGGTGGTAATTTTCATAAGCAGTCGTGTTGCGGCTGAGCCTTTTCGCGAGTGCCTGAAGGAAGTCCTTCATTAGGATACACCCGAAAGCAGGGCCATTGGCGACTATCACGCGATCAGGCTGTACAATGATTGCCTTCTCCTTCTTGAGGAGGAGGGAGTAGCCGACAGAGCTGTAGTCGTTAAAGATTGGCCCGGCAAAAAGGTATGCGTCAGCAGATTCAACAATCTCAGCACAGAAGCCAGTGCTCACTGCGCCCCAATATGTCCCAATGAAGTGGGGGTGGTTCTCCGGCAGCAACCCTTTTGCTGATGGCATGACAGAAAGGGCATAGCCACAAGCATCAGCCAGTTCAACAAAGGCGTCACAAGCCTTTGCAACTCGGAGTTTTGGCCCGCCCACCATCACGGGCTTCACCGCCTTGTTCAAAAAGGCTGCTGTTGCCTCTACGGCGGCTTCTAGCCCCATCTTGTTGCTCATCAATCTGTATCAAGAAATCCAATAAAACCCAAAATCAAAATTCTATCCATATATTCGAGAGAAATGTTATTCAGTAAAATGTTATACGACTCTCATTCATTTGATTCAAATACTAATTTTTACTGCAACATCATCATAGTTATATTGCAGTTAATAATAGCCTACTAAATAGCATTACTTTATATTTAATTCTCAAGACCAAGAAACAGTTTGGGAGGAATATAGCAGAAGGAATGACCTGGGTGTCAGAGAAAATGGAATGGGCTCCCTGCTGAAAGTTGGATGAGGGATGGCAGGCAAATTGCAACTGATACTGATATAGACAGGCTTGCTTTCTTTCAAAGCAGTTGATATGGCTGTATCAATCAGTTCGTGCGCCTCGTCCAAGTTATTCACTACAGCCTAAAAATACAGAATATAACAATCACCACATTGCCAAAACAACATGGTAATTTTATCAATCAAGAATTCAGAAACAACAAATCTCAACTTTGACATTCAAATTGTACTAAAACAAAACTATTTTGCATCAGTTCAATACTTTTAATCCAAAAGTATGTTGCAAATATTCAAGGAAGGTCGATAAGTAAGTCTTGCTCACCTGAAAGCAAGTAACAGGCTTGAAGCATTGAAGTTCTTGGCTGAAATCCGGTAATCCAATGGTATGGTGAAGAATTCGGTTTGTGCCAAAATCGTTCGTATTTGGCCCTCCAACAATACAGATAACGGGAAGGTTCTCACTGTAAGCCCCAGCAATGGCGTTGAGAACGCTGAGGCCGCCCACAGTGAAGGTGACAACGCATGCGCCAACCCCACGAGCCCTGGCGTAGCCATCAGCAGCATAGCCAGCGTTGAGTTCATTGCAGCACCCGATGTTGTTGAGACCAGGCTCAGCAATGAGGTGGTCGAGAAGAGTAAGGTTGAAGTCACCCGGCACGGAGAACACATCGCTGACGCCGATCTGGACAAGCCGGTGGGCGAGGTGGCGGCCGAGCGTGGCGTCGGGGGATGATGCAATGGCAGGAGGAGTAGGGTGAGAGCTTTGGATTGAGGTTGTGCCATTCTGGGGAGGGCTGCCCACGTCGCTGTTGCAGGGTTTGCATGAGTCTAGCATTCCCATTGCGGTTTCCATATGCGAAACAAGAACACAAGAAGCAAAAACAGAGGTTTAGAGCAGAGGTTTTAGAGGGAGAGAGATGGGATTTTTGATGCCAAGTAGAGAAGGAAGTGACCATATTTATACGTGTGGTTAAGCGTTAAACCAGGCAAGTCGATCTCTATGGGGGTTTCTTGGGGAGGACGCATAAGCCAATTATGGTATTGAAGTGGGGTTCAAGGCATTTACAAGGCCGATTTTGATTCTGTGTGCATGCTCTATATATGTTGCACTGATGATACTTGCTTTAATCTCTTAGATTTTTTTTTATTTTATTTTTTTTCTGTGTCGTCCACATCGATGTTTGCAATTGTTTCGTATCCCTTGTCTGTTCATTAATATCTTTTTTTTTTTTTTTTTTTTTTTTTTTTTTTCTCATATTCACAAGTAACCCGTGAGATTAATTTCAGTTACTTTTCTCCATATATATATATATATATATATATATATATATATATATATATATATATATATATATATATATATATATATATATATATATATATATATATATATATATCTATTTGCTGGCAACCCTTATACAGAATGCATGCACGGGATTCAACCCTAGAATTTGACAAAACATAAGAAAGAGAGAAATGGTGACGGGCAAGCCACGACGGATCAGGTTGATTTGGCCACCTCAAATTAATAGCCATTTTCAGAGTGATTAAAGAGGATGATTCGGCCACTTCTAATAGCCTCTCATATTATGGCTTGCACGACATTCATTTTCTCTCTTTTATATGTTGTCATGTTTTGGACTATTCATTTAAAATGAACGCCCAGATTAGATATTGCAAAGATCTTAATCCTTAATGTGTCTCCATATTGTTTGCATGGTATAAAAATGTTTTAATTTGGCTTTTTTATTATCTTTCCATTTTATTCTTCTAATCCCGGTAGAATTTTTTATTAACCTTTTCTTTCCCTTCTAAACTATTATTTTAAGAAAAGATATATGTAAAGGATGTAATTTACATTACTGCTCTTGCACTTCTTAGTTTTTACAAAGGATTCCTGGAGCCGCTTATAAGAGGCCCATGGGTTCTACCAAAGAAGTCCGACCTCCCTGCATGTGATAACTGATGGCAATGATACTTTTGCTGCATGCTGTTTGGATCGGAATTAATGGTATTAATAAATGGAGCTACTTGCTTAAAGTTTGTAATTGAAGGGAGAGCATATGGGAAATTGATTAGGGCATTATATACTATGTTTCCGCATAAAAAAAAAAAAAAGAAAGAAAGAAAAAAGAAAAAGGAGTGATAGCTAGAACTAGGGGTTTGCAACTTGTGTTGGTGTATCATGTTTGGCTCGTGTTAAAACTGGAGTATAAGATTATATAGGTCAACCCTAATCGGCTAACTGGACTCATTTAATTAAATGGATGACACCCCTCAAACCTAATTCACTAATTTCGTGTCGGGTTTGAATCGTATCGAGACATGTATACAGTGTATAAGACTAGCTATATAGATAAACCTTAACTCAATCCATTTATTTAAATAGGTTAGACTCCTAAGTCCTAACTTTCTAATTTTGTGTTGGGTTTATGTCGGGTTTGCGAGTCGTGTAAAAATTTTTGTTAACCTAGCTAGAATTGTTCTTCATTTTTTGCATAAGTTTAACACTGCAAGTTGTATGTAAAACATTGAGTGAGTTAAAATACGGGCTCCAATTGTTAACATTTTTGTCTTTCGTTTTCTCATCTCAAAACAAAAATATTAACAAACAATCCAAATACAAAACACTCCTAAAGGCTAAAACAAAAAACAGTTTTCACTTATGTCCCATCAAAACATTCTTTTAAAGAAAAAATGAAAAAAAATACATATAATTAACCTCGTCAAACTACCAATTATGTCAATGTCCCCCCCCTAAACTACCCACAAATGTTATGTCCCCCCTAATTGACAAAAATATCATTCATAATTTTTTTAAAAAAAAAATTATTAAAAAAATATAAAATAACAATAAATTATACCAAAAAAAAAACTGTTTTTATTATTATTATTTTTATAATAATAATTTTCAGTTATTTTTTCGTTTGTTTTATATTATTTTATTTTTTTGTTCTTTTTTTTTTTTTTTTTATATAAATTTTTTTTTTTTTTTTTTTTTTTTATTTATTTTTTATTTTTTTTTTTTTTTTTTTTTTTTTTTTTTTTTTTTTTTTTTTTTTATTTATAAGGACATTTTTGTCTTATTGAAAAAAAATTAAGGTCATTTTTGTCTCTTTTTTTTTTTTTTTTTTTTTTTTTTTTTTTTTAAATGTGGACATTGACAAAAATGGCAGTTTATAGGCGACATTGACAATTGAATAGTAATTCGAGGAAAATATATGTACTTTTTCCAAGAAAAAATTATAACCACACCTCAAAACACATTAACAAACAGGAGCCACCATTTTCACTAGAGACCATTTAGTGTTTTGGACCCATGGGTTCAATCAATATTGATATAAATTTTTGGAGAGCAAAACACTTGAGTCTTCTAATTAAACTTTGATATAAGAAATATGTTAGACATACAACTCTTTTATAACTTGCTGACACGTGTCGGTACGTGATTGAAAAATGTTAAAAAAAAATTAATAATTAATATGACTTTAATTATATTCTGACACATGTCAACAAATTATAAAAGAGTTGAAGATTTAATGTTACTCATGATATAAAATATTTGACATTAACTAAATTCAAATGACTTTAATCCTATTTTGACACGTGTCAACAAATTATAAAATAGTTGAAAATATAATGTTACGCATGATATAAAATATCTGACATCAAATAAATTCAAAAAGCTTAAGTTATGCCTTTTCGACTCAACAATAATATATAGTAGCCTTTTTTAAAAAAAAATAAAAAAATAAAATAAAAGTAAAACCAAGTACACTTTTCATGCCCCACTATAAAGATGCACCATTCCTGAGTCTGAGTTCCATACCAAAAGCCAAGCGAGGAAATGGAGTGCAAATAAAGCTATCCTCATCTAGATATAATTCAGTAATTGTTAAAAAAATAGTTTTAAAATTTAATATATATATATATAAAATTCGTGGTTTGTGAATGTTTAAAATAGAAGGTTTCTAAAAAGCCTAAAAGAGAAATTAAAGTATGTATTTATAAAATGCAATTCATACTAAGCATTTGCTTTAAAGTAATACTAAAGTGTGTACACTTGTGTGTATGTTTTAGAACGGTGTAAAGTACTGGATACACGTGCGTGTGCGTGTGCGTGTGCGTGGCAATGGATTGTAGGGCACTAATGACGCCTTGATGGTGCACTTGGCATAAAGCTTTAGAGCTCGAAGCGATCAGATCATGGCCATTAATTTTAGGACGGTTATGATCATACGATCTGATGAATTGATCTAAATCATATGATACTTGATTGAATTTACTTGACTATTAGTAAAGTCAACTATAAGATTAAATTAAGTTTGATCTAATGGTTGGGATTAAATAGTTGTCACTAAAAATTACGATCTAACGGTAATAATCAAATAACCATTAATAATAATTTTAATATAACTGTCAAGATTAAGTGTGTTAATATCTGATGGTCAAATTTTAATGACTGTTAAATTTGTAGTTATTTACTATTAATTACAAAATTACATGTATGTTAGTGAACATACATTAAAACTGCTAATGTGACACTATAAATAGTCCAATGCAGACCAATTTAAGATACAAAAAAGTTATTTCTTCTGTCTCTCTCTTGCTCGTATAAGAACTCTGAGGCTGTTTTGGTTTCGATTCATTTTGTGCAAAACACAACCAAACTATTGAGGACTTCTGAGCTCTAGGCTCCATTGTATCATGGATAAATATTTGTTGTGAGCTTGTAAACCAATGCATACTAATTTGTCAGAATTGATGGGGACAAATAATTTCTTAAGAAAAGCAATTCAATAACACACCTTAGGAGCATTTTATTTTCTATTCTTACTATAATTAGCTTTTATAACAATAATACAACAAAAGAGGAATCCTTATCCTCATGTTACAACTCATGAAGCCCGGTTGCATTATATATTACTTAAAACTATCATTATGGGACTGCCTCACTTCTGTTTCCAGCCTTATAAGAATCAGGGATTCAAGACAAAATGTATATGTACAAATTTCAGTGAAGTGCTGCTAGTTCGATCTACAGTGTTCATTTGTCAAAAAGATAACCTAAAGATCAGTGACAAATAATCTAACTGAAAGGGAGAAGTAACACCTGTGGGGAGGATCTGATGACCAGCAGGGAACCCCTTTCTTTAGCCCTTAGATTTTAGACATTGTAAATCATACCAACTTCCAGGGAAGATGTAGGAGGCACGTTCAAAAGAGTATTAGGATCTCTACAGTTCTTGCTCAGAAAAGCATATACTACATCAATAGCAAATTTCTTGAAAATGGAAGATGACTTCTTTGCCTTTGCATAGGAATGCCCGAAGACATAAGTGACACCGGATTCTTTAGCTGTTAGAATTTGCAGAGACTCATCCTTAAGAAGAAAACTTTCCACATGCTCGATTCCAGATTTCGTCACTTGAATATCGCGTGAAGGCCTCACTCTGTCCTCTTTATGATTTGGATTTGTGATGGCACGCGCCGGAGAATCAAAGACTTCAACATGCGAGTTCCCAAACTCCCCACATAAATCAGCTGTTGCTTTTGATGCACTTTCTTCCTCAGTTTCTACAAAATGTACCAGTCCAGACACCAGTCTGTTTTCTAAATTATAATTTTCTTGTTGCAGATCCTTGTAACCATATCTCAAGATGCACCTGAACATTCTGCACTCCGTTGGGCCTACTCTACTAATGAGAAGTCGTTCCTTTTCACAAACATAGGGAACTTGGACAGACTTTATGCAAACGAAAACAAGCACCTGATGAAATGCAGGTAAATTAGTCACAAAGTGTCCAAAAACAGCTGGGACCCCAGTTACCAGATTAGTGTATACAAGTCCAATTCCAGGGACCCTGACCATGCCTAGGCTTGGCCCTAAAGAAACTATCCTATTCATTGAAACCTTGTTCTCCACATCAAACTGGTGTTTCTTCATTGTTCCATAGTTCCATACATACATTACAGCCATAAAGACAGAAGACATTGCAAGTGCAATCCATGCCCCCTCAGGTACCTTGAAAATGCAAGCAGAGATGTAAAGCAGTTCCATTGAGCCAAACAACAAAAGAAATGCAAGGGCACTAATTATCTTCTGCTTCCATACTATTATCATCACCAGTGCCATCAAGCAAGTTGTCACAAACATAACAGTGGTGACTGCTAGCCCTGTATATTCAGCAAAACAACCGAGTTCAGTCATGGACACAAAAGGCCTAAAGATGCATTAGAAATTGGCAGATTTACTCAATTGTTTATGTTGATACCATATGCATGACCCATCATGTTTGTGTCCCTCAGTCCGATTGTCACAGCTAAGGAAAGGCACATTAACAACCAATTGACCTCAGGAATGTATATTTGCCCACATATTTTACTGGATGTATGGACGATTCTAACACGGGGAAAGCAATTCAATGCACAGCACTGGCTTATAATGGAGAAGGTAGCTGATATTACAGCCTGACTTCCTACCACGGCTGCAAAAGTGGCCACTATGAAGACTGGCCAAAATACAGCTTCTGCACAATAGATAATGGCATTAACACAAGAGATGGGGAAAGAATGATATATACCAATTGGCACTTTAATATGTTCTTGCCTGGTATGGCTTTGTAGAAGCTTCTCTCAATATCTTCGTGGTGCTTAGAGAGGAATGCAGCCTCACCCATATATGTAAGAAGCAAAGAGGGATATACCAGAAATGTGAAGGCTATCTGGGATTTGAAGACCAAGTATTATGACAATAAGTTTGATAATTAGCAAAGGTATTAATGTCCCATGCATTCACAAGAGTTTGGATTTACCTTAATTGAGAGTGGAGAGAAATGGCCCAAATTAGCAAACATCGCCTCCACACCTGAGACAATTCCCGAGCAAAGCCAGTTCCAGTAGCTCTTTCTAGCAACAAATAAATGACAAATATCCATATTGGAAGTGTGGAAGAGTTACCTGTGATTGAAAGAACCACTCCTCCTAATGACACCCATCCTTCGACGCTCGCGCTTCTAATGAACTTTAACATATAAATCGGAGAAAGTGCACGATATATATGAGAATTCCACCGAAATATGTTGTATGCTCCAATGCCAGTAAGACACAGAAGCCATGTCGTGGCAATTGGAGCAAACATGAAAGCAACTCTGTGTGTTCCATGGTGCTGAAGGGAGAAGAGCCCCACTAGAATGATACATGAGATAATAACAACATAATCTGAAAGAAAAGCGAATCCAATAAAATTAATATATGGTATGGTTTTTTAGAGGGAACAGGAAGATAGCAACGTAATAAGTTGGACTTACTCTCATGGAGTCCTGTGATCTTCAATTTGACGCCCGAAACTGCTGAAAGAACTGAAAGGGGACACATGCAAATCTCGGTAAGAGCATTTTTGGAGGGTAAAGTACAAATTAAATTCAAGGTCCAGCAGATACTAATATATAAATGTGCACTTTGAACATGTAGGATCCAGACAAAAGGGAAAATGCAGGATCCTTCCTCCCCACCTTTACCTCAACCAAAAGAATATTACCCATTTGGTATTCATTCATGTTTTACACCACTTTGCCTTTACATTGCCGAGTCATCTTCAAACAAGATTCTTTTTAGTAGGCTTATGAATGATCAAATCTTCGCTTTCCCAAATTCATTTTGAAAATTTATGCTTTGCAGTTTAAAATCAGTGAGATAAGACCATTCATGACTGGCCCCTGTTTTTCTGCTTGTAATAAGTGCAGAAACTACAAATATCACACACAAACGTAATGCTCAGTTCTACGACAGCTACATGACATGTTTTAGTAAAAAGTATGTGGTTAAGAGCTGGATTCATTAATATTATACACGTACATATATGTATATTTGCATTTATAACAAAAGAACACATTCCTATAAATTTCAATGTTGATACACAATGAAGATATCATGTAATTTAAATATAAAGCAACAATAAACTTGTGAAATGAAATGCTAGGAACTATAGCACTGAAATCCAGCTACCTGATATTGCAGGAGTGAGTACCCCATCAGCAATAGCCATACAGGTTCCAAGCAGTACAAAAATCAAAAGCCCTTTGCGAAATCTTTGGTGCTTCTTGAAGAATGACTTCAGAGAAGAACTCTGCCATGTGTCTGCAGATCCTTCTCTTACATACGCAGACAACTTCTCATCTGCATCTTGTTGATTGGGCAGACTGCTTAGCCCTGCATGGCGGCAGAGAAGGGAGTACAATGCAAAGGTGCCACCTGCATCATACGTGAAAAGTTGGCATTGATAAAGTTTCATTTTTGACTAAATCTGCAGTCATGAAGTTTCAAACAATAATACCTCACATAACTGATTAGAGGTTTTCTTTCTGAAGTTTACGTCTACCGTACAAAAGGAAATTCTCAGCCACACGGTTTTTTAAATCAGCAGCACACAGTGCTTCTATTCAGTGATGAGAAGGCTATTTTATAGTAAGGAGTGCTTAGCCTACTGGCATGCAATTTGAACAGCATGGTATGACCATGCCCCAATTTGTAAGAAGAGAAAACAGTGAAAGAAAAACTAGAAGATTTTAGTAAATCACTTGTTTTCAGTTTGCAATGCAACATGCGTGTTCTCCATACATCAGCCATGCACCAGATTTGGAGCCAGAAATGGCCCTTGCCTACATAATGGTGTTATAACATTTTTCATATCCTTCTCAACTATAGTGGGTATGGGAGAGAAAGTTGAGGGACTAGGAGTACGTTTGAGTCATGAGTTCAATCATGCTGGAAACTAAGTAACTAGTTATTGAAAGGAATGACAAAGTTATACCTTCACCATTGTCATCAGCCAACATCACTATGAATACGTATTTAAGGAGAGCAATGAGAGTAATTGTCCAGAAGATAAAGGAAAGCACCCCATAAATCTCTTCATCATTCTCATGGAGGCTCAACTTCCCAGAGAAGGTGGTCTTGTAAACATAGAGAGGGGAGATACTGAGGTCGCCATATACCACTCCTAGACTTTGATAAGCCAATGTGAGCACTGTTGTATAGGACACCCTTTTCAAGTTCTGGTTCAAGACACTAAATTTATTAACATATATGTGATGAGCTTAGTTGGAAGAAAGAAAAGGAACAGGCATTAGTGGTTGCTTCAAAAAATTTCATGGTGGATCACCATTGTCAGAGATTCACGACCCCACTTTGGCTCAGGATTCAAGCCTGACTCAGATTATATCATTTTCTTTCTTCCTATTTTCTCTTGTCCAATTTCTTTCTAATGGTTGCACTCTCTGAGTGAGGTTCGACATGGTTCAGGCAGCAAGCTGACAGTAAAGGCTCTAAAGCCATTACACTCATCCCTTTCCATTAAGATTGAAACTTGAAATGCCTTCAGGGAGGCACGGGATGAAGCATATATGAAACAGCCATGTACTTACACACACAATTATGTCCTAATTAAACTGAAATAGCCAACAACATCCTAAAATCCTGAACTAAGTTTAGTTAAGGAGCATACACTCTTCCGCCTGGTTCATCATACATTCATACTATATCTCACCAATTAATCTCTTGTTAGAACTCCATTTAATGTGGAACCCAATTAACAATCTGAATATGATAATCCCCAGTAACCCATGTCATTACTTTTCAAAAGCACATTATTTATAAACTTCATTTTACAGAACCCCATTAATTCTAATAGACCCAGAAACTCGTTAGGAGAAAAATGACGAGAGAAAAAATGACACTAACATGGAAATATCATAAATGCTTAATTCAGAGGGCAAGAAACTAAGCATACCTCTTGAGATATTCCCTGTTCTACAAACTCTTCAGAGGGGTTCATGGCTTTGAGACAGAGGGAGACAGAGAGGAGACTGGGAAGTGGGAAACAAGCAGCCTGGGAATTAGAATATAAAGAGAGAGAGAGAGAGAGAGGGAAGTAGAGAATGTAGGAAGTGAGCGGCAGTAAGTAGTCAAGAAGCAAGTGGGGTGTGTGTCCAAAGAAGTTGCAAAACGCTTTCAATGCTCTTCACCTCTCTAGGAAATTGCACTGCGTATTCAAAAGCCATGGAAAATTAGTTCCATTTTTCTTTTTCCTGAGCAGAAAATTAGTTATTAATTTATTAGGCCAAAATCTTGGATAAATTATTACATAAAAATGCTAGATTTTGTGCTATTTTACAATTTTTGACATGTGGCAACATGTGATTGGAGGGTGTTAAATCTTTTTTAATATCTAACATAACTTTAATCACATGCTAACATTTGGCTTCCTCTCAATTGGTGATCAGATAAAAATATTAATTAAATAGATTACTTTTTATTAGTTTTTTTTTTTTTTTAGAATAATGATGAATTAGCATCATATGAGAGTTGGGGTCACGAATTTAGACTGTAACTCTACAGTTTATTCTATATTTTAATTAAACAGAGTGTTAAAATATTAATTAAAAATTAAATTTATTATTTTATATAAACTTAATTTTTGAGATAAGTGATAAATTTACGTATTGAGTCTTACATTTAACATATTTGTCAATTTATTTGATAAAATTTCCCTTACAACTTTCTCTTAACACACTGAGTGAGAAACAATAATGTAAGAACAGTGATCTCATAGTACTGAACTACTAAATCATAAATTATAAGCATATAAAGCTTGAATGTAGACAAATAATGTTAAAGTAAAGTATTAATTAAAAAAATAATTAAAAATTTACGATTATATCAGTTTATATTTTTTGAATAGTTAGTGTATCATAATAGAGGTTATAAATTTGAATTTTGAATCCACGGTGTATCCTTTATTTTAGGTAAATATTTAATATATTGAGCCTCATTTGTTGACAGGGTTTGAACCCACACGTGAATGAGAGTATTAAAGTGTGGATTGAATGATTCACCATTTCTTTTCAGCTTAAACTTTTGGAATAGTTTGTGATTTAATAAATAAAAAACTAGATCGGTAATTTCCTGCTTCATTTATATAATAGAACAATGTAGCTCTTGTCGAGAATGTGGATTTGGGGGCCGATATGATAAAGTCCAAGCCACGGGCCATGGCCGGCCCACAAAAGTAACAGTGCCAACACAACGGTTGCTTAGAGGACATTGGGAGTGTGGCGCATAAAATAACTATCATTCGATTTTGTTCTAACTACCTGCAAGCACAAAATCCAACACAACATCAGATTACGACCATAACCTGTTAGTAGACGTGGTGCCATGCCTGGCCGAGGCTAGCAATTTAGTACTACGCCACCCCACCATCCGGCAACACTTGGAGAAGTTCAAACCCCGTTAGTGGACGCGCTCCATAAGGAGAGAACATGCGACCATTTCGGGTATAATTGCATAACCATTTCTTTTCGTAAACACTATACCTCTCATTCTCACATCAATTCAACCTTTTGTCTTTACTAACTTAAGCATCAGATAATTTTTTTTCGCCGGTAATCCTTGACAAGTCTCCGATAATTTATATCCCTTTTTGCATGCATGTATTGACTGAATCTGACCGGGCGATCACTGCATCTCTACATGATTTTCATCTAATTATTATGGAGACAGAATTATTTTTAGTTCAAGTTTTGTGTTCCATTCATGAGTTTAGGAAGCCTAGTTAAATTTGACTGACCAAGCTGTATTTCTTCTGCACTAGGCGTCCTAATCTACTCCTCAATTGTACCTACTGGCTTCTCATGTAAATGTTGCGTGCAAGTAAAATCTGTACTTGTCTCTGTAGGGCAGTTGGTCCCCAATTCTTGAGGATGAAAGTTTTATTCTAATTTAGTCTATTAAAATGCAAATTATATGCATGATAGACGTTTGTTTAATAGGCTGAATTAGAATAATTTATTTCAATTTAGTTAGAAAGAAAATTGTGTTTATCGTTGAGAATCTTATACCCAATAAAAGAAAGAAAACTAAGAAAAAAATTAAAATTTAAAAAAAGAAAAAGAATAAAAAAAAAACAAACGAAAAAAATAACTGAAAATTATAAAAATACGAAATTAAAAACAAAGGAAAAAAAGCGATTTTATTTTTTGTTTTTAGTTTATTTTTTGGTATAACTTTTTTTCTTATTTTAGATTTTTTTTAATAATTTTTTTGTTTTAAAAAAAAACTTTAATAATTGTATGAAGCGTATTTTTGTCATTATGGAGTACATTGACATTATTTAATAATTTAAGAATGGAAGAAATTGACACAATTAGTAATTTGAAAGGAATATTAATAATAAAATAGTTGTTTGAGATAATTATGTGTATTTTTTTTTTTTAAATCCTTAGGACGATGAAGACATGGCCATTTCTAAATTTTCTTGAATAATGTATTTTGAGCTAAATATTTTGTGTTTATCGTATTTATTTTTTGATGAATTAAATGAGGTTGGGAATTTTTCAAATTTTTAACTAATAATGTAATCTAATCAGTGTATTACATCATGTACATGCATTTCATGCTCCAAGGCACCAAGTCCGATCATAATGTACGATATGGGACATTGAAGGTGACTAAGAAAATGCTGGTGGGACTGTTGATGTGACGTTTTGAGAAAGTCAATCTTATAATAAGTGGATGGAATCGATGGCTTATAAGATCCTTTGTATTTGTGTTAAGTTTCGCATTGATTTGATTCGAGACGTCGGAACGAGATTGAAATTTATAAATAAATATAAAAAGTTTAATTGTAATTTGATTAATTCTTTTAAAATAATGATGGAGACGGTACTAAACATTTTCTTAGGTGATGACTTTCTCGCTCGTGTTAAAATTTGATAGCAACATTATAATACGACTTTTTTGGTTGATATGCATTATTTGCCAATAGTACGGAGGATGCAAAGATTTGATTTGATGTCACCCGCCGAATCAGAAAGAAAGGTAGTAACGAAAAAGATATGATGTGAACTTTGTTAAAGTATAGATTAAATGATTAAATTTATTTATTTCTATCGGTTTAAGTTTTTAGAATGAGTGATGATTTAAATATTGTACTAGAGCTAAAGGTCTTAAGTTCAAACATTGTTAAATGGAGTTTGAGCTCACACGTGAGAGATAATGTTAAAGTATTAATTAAATTATTAAATTTACTTATTCCTATCAGCTTAAGCTTTTAGAATATGTTAAGTGGTGATTTAACAGACTTATCCCAAGATAAGACGTTAACTTGAGACTAGTTACTCGCTCTCTCTCCCTCCCTCCCAATATTTTCCCTTCTTTTATATGTGATTGAAAAAAATTCCTCCGACCAAATTTAAAAGAGATTTATGTTCGTATCGAGTTCATATACTTTCACTTACACTAACATATCGAGCCGGTCAGGATGAAACATCATGGGCAAAATTATTGTCTTTGAATTTAATTGGATTATGAGATGAATAATTAGGAACTAAGATATCTTCCTTTACAACCAAATCTGACTTTGGTTGTTCCTCTAAGTACCATTAGGTTCGAGCCGTACAAGTACTAGTTTATACAATTATTGGATTTCATAATGGGCAAATTGATTGTTTATGGGCTTGAAGAATGAGGTACATTATTAGAACAACGATCGAGGTATCCACCTTAACAACCAAGTCGGTCTTTGTCGTTTGTTTCTCCCTGGTCCCAATATTATTCTGATAAGTTTTCCTTCAAATTATCTTTTTGAAAGAAAATTTTCTAGACGAGTTTATTTAAATTGATATATATCTTTAGAGCATAAAAATATCTTCTTTAAAAATCACATGTTTTGATAACATATGTCCGTTTAATAGATTTCTTCTAACTCAATTCGAAGGTCCATCTGTCAATATTTTATGATCGGAATAAAACTTTAGGTCTGTTTGAGTTTTCGATTTCAAAATTTAAAAACATAATTTTTAGAAACGTAAGTAAACGTTTGGTAAAATTGTCGTTTTGCCTTTAAAATCGTGGGTTTTTTTTAAAACGCACCCATTTACTTACAATTTGAAAACACATAATTTTCTATTGAATTGTAATTTTTTTTAAAATATACTCCCAAACAATATATTTTTAATAATTTTGTTTAAAATCGCACTTTTGACCGGCTAAATAGCAATGTCAAACGCGTTCTTTGTCTTATTATTGGGGTTTAACTATACGTTTCAATGTTTTTATGGTTGTGAATACTCTACATTTTTCATATGCTTTAAAAGTATATATCAGTTTAATAGACCGAATTGAAAAAATCTCCGCCGACTTCAAGGAAAACATTGTATTATAACCTATTATTGGGGTCCAACTGTCAATGTCTTATAACTGGAGGTGAATAAAATTTGAAAAAGAAAGAATGAGACAGTGTGAGAATGAAAAGTGATGGGCAATTTTTTTTTTTTTTTTTTATTATTATTTGTAAGTGAAAGGTGATGGGTATTAATATAAAGTTAGGTGCCCTTTCTATGTCAAAGATTTATCGCTCTTCTATCTGTGTCCCCATTTTGATTCAATGCTCGGACTTTTCTGTGTCCCTCTCCCATTTGAAAGGTCATAGCCTTACCCTCGTGGGGAACTTTACTCCTTCATTTCATGGACAAAAAAATAAGGCAATTGCTCCAACTCTCTGTGCTAATGGGGTTCCTCGATGGTCCCTAGGCATCATGCCAATCATTCAGTTTCTGACCTTGGATGCTGCCACGCACGAGTGCATATTTGTTGAACTGTCATGCCATTGCCCATTGATGAGAAGATGACATTCCTTTCTATGATTGCCCATATAAATTTAACCGTGTATATGTTGTTATATGATTAATGTGTGATTTTAGAGGATTTAAGACCTATTTTTAAGATGCGTTAAGGTAAATAACATTGAAATTGATGGGTGCTTCGAGAGAATCATGACTAACTAAATTTCATACAAGATGAAATAAGCTAAGAAATTGTACCATGCTCTTATTTAATGACTCTATGGTTCTTATAGAAGACCCCTTACAAGCTCTATGGATAATTACAAAAAATATCTCTGATTTTCCATGTGTAGAAGGAAAGATATTATTTAATAAATAAGATTGCAGTACTAATTGGAGAAGAGGGATATTACTTATTTTTTCCTAAATGGAGAATGCAAGATTTTGAAGGCAAACAAAAAAAAGTTATTGCCAAATGAGTTGTCTTATCAATTGGATGACAACAAAATGGCATGTCATTGGTGAAAAGATGACATTACTTTCTATGATTGCTGAGGTTGAGGACTACATGAGGTCGTAGACTCATAATAGATTTAACATTGTATATATTGGTACATGATGAATGTGTGACATGGAACTATATGATAAGGATAAAAATGCTTTTGTGATTAATGTTTTGAATTTGAAATTATTTAAATGGGAAAATACAATTAATTCCCCCCAAAGTTTTACCACTTTTTCAATATTGCATCTAATCTTTAAAAATTTGCACCATTCGCTGAGGTATATCGCAGGGTGAAACGAATCTCGAAGCAACCAGACTTTACCGGGAGTTTGGATATTGATTTCTCCGGTGGTGTATTGTTTTCTCCATTGACTGTGTCTAACTGAGGGTAAAACAAAGAAACTCGTGACAAAAAAAATCACATGCGGAGCACGTGAGGCCCTTTCTATTAGAGCGGACGGAAATTACTAATGGATTTGTCACAACGAAAAATTTGAAAACTTTGTTGGGGCACATTGCAAATTTTTAGAGATTAGAGGCGAGATTAAAAAAGTTGTCAAACTTTGAGGAGGCTAATTGTATTTTTTCCTATTTAAATCTATGTAAAACTCTATAAACAGAGCATTGTACTCAAATCAAATTATCAATTAATCTATATGTGTTTCTTTTTTCTCTTTTCTTAAATTATGAGGTTATGTACTATATACTTTATTAAATGTAATAAAATAAAATTTAAACTTTAAAAATAAATCCCTCTATTTCAAGTTAATTCCGGTTATATGAAACTTGTGTCAAGTAGACCCTATCATATAATTATATAAAGCCACATAGAGGTTTGCAGTGAAGGGCATTAGTACATTTTTGGGTCCTCAGATCAAATGTAGGTAGAGACTAGAGAGGTCCATGTAAAGCCCAATACGATGTTGACCATGACAAATGCAATTCAAGATGGAGCCTTCACTTGTATTTGACCCATCTTGCTTCTACTTGTTCCAAAAAGAAATTTTCAAGTATTAAAATTATTTTACAAATCCTTGCTGTAAGTTAACTGTCCACATCAGCACTTTTTTTTGCATGACATGTGGCATAATTAATGAGTCAGCCAACTTTGTTGTCATGGTAGATGGAGAAATGCCTTTTTACTACACTCCACTGGTTTATCAATTAAAACATCTGCATCAAATAAACACATCAAAAAATAAATAAAAACTATGAAAGTGACTCCCATGTCATACCCACGGTTGGAAAACAAAAGTTGGAGATCATAATAAGCCATGGCATAATAGCATTAATGGTCCTAATTTGTTTGCTGATCGGAGCTTTGCTAGCATAATTTTTTATATCATCTTACAAATTATTTTATTTTCGAAGTTGGAAAGCTTTGAAAATTACTTTTAGTATAAATTTTAGAATACAAGATTTAGTTAAGTGGCTAGAGTTAGAAAGTCCATCCATTTTATTTCTTATTAAGTGGCCGCTTACATCTTTTTTATAATTTTTTTTTCCCTTATCAAATAGAAAATTAAAAAAAATAAAAGAAATAAAACCCTTGGCAAATCAATGGCGGTTTGTGCTCGACCATCTAAACTTTTTTTTTTTGTTAAAAATACAAAATCAGTTCATGTGATTTTATTAATTTGCAATAAACTCACAATGATTTTAGAATCGGGATTCCATTAGTATGCCACATTAGATACAATAAAATTATAATACATGTCACCCAAAATTAAAATATATATATTAACTAAATATGCCTTTTATTATGGGTAAAACATTGGATCTAACGTGACAAACTAATTGACTCTCAATTTTTTTAACAGAATTCGAAATTTGATAATAAAGACTAACTTATTATTTATGCACATTACAGGAATCCCTCAAAACATTTTAAAAACCTCGAAGAACTTATTGCAAATAAATAAAACCAACCACAAAAACTGATTTAGCATTTTCCCTTTCTTTTTTTACATCCATCTAAATTTTACCCCTTTTTTAAATTTTTTTTTTTTTTAATGAATCCATCTAAACTTCTGTGGACATCCATCTAAATTTTACCATTATTTCCAATGCCCATTAAAGTCGGCTTTCCACAATCAATTAAACTCTGCAAAAAATGGATTGTAGCTTGAGACACAAGCAGATGATATATATTTCCAGGAAATTGGTTGGCAATAAGACAGTAAGACACAACCTTTCGTTCATTATATGGAATAGAAAACAATTCCAGACTCTGCACAAAACAAGAAATAATATCCCAACAAAAACTCTATTCTTATGATACTCTTTCTAGCAGCGCACCTCTTGAGAGCTTAATTGACCCGCAGCTTAAACCAAGTAATTAAATTGATTTGAAAAAACCCTAAGACAAACTTTCACAATGCCCAAACTGCAAAAAAAACAACCCTCAAATACGCAAACAAGAACAAAGTTCGACCAAATATTTAAAAAGACTCCCAAATGAAGGACGCAGTAAACTCACCACCATCCAACCAATATATCACACCCAATGAATTTCGGCTGCACGAATATACCAAGACGGGTGGGAAAAGGTCAGCCAAACAACCTCATCATATGGCCAGGTCTATATGGCATTCAAAAGACATCATCTTTAAGAGGAGGAAGCAGGCTCCTCATCTTTCTTCTCCGTTTTTTCTGCATCGCTCTTAATTTCCTTTTCGGATGCAACAGGGGTGTCATCACCAGATTTGGCCTCCGTTTTCTTTTCTTCAACACTCAAGTTCTCAAGAAGCCCAGCAGCTTCAGATGTATCTTTGTCTTCCTCTTTCGTTGATTGGGATTCAGCAACTTCTTGAAACTTCTCCATGAAGGTTTTGCAGTCTGATACAGAAACCAAATATTAGTAATCTACATAAGAGAACAATTTCTTCAAAAAAGAGTGCTGGAATTAAGAAAATTAAAAAAGAAAAGGCAAGACATTTATTATACTCTAGTTTTGCTACAAAATCGAAGGTCAACAGCAATCAGAAAGTAATTCTTTAAACCAACAGGAAATAGAACATGAGAATGCTGCAGGACATTATCAAAAAATACATGGAGAACTGCAGAATGTAATAGTTGACCAATGCAACACTTTACTGAGAATTTAAAGAAAAGGCAATATACACAATATTTCAGAATTGATTGTCAACACATATTTAATAACACTTTATTGAAGCTCACTTGACCTCCAAAGAGAAATTTGCTGTGTTTGTCAATAGAGAATAAAATTCACTATGCTCCCCCTTGTGCTTTCATCCAAAATATGACATTTTTACGCAACAAATAATAATAGAACAAAGAATTTTTCGAATACTTAAAAAGCAAGTTCGGATTTAAATCTTCAACCCAAGTTTCCAATTGATTTTCCTCAAGTATAATGGCTAGGGCAAGATGACACTCATTCCTGTACACTTGCTTCACAATAAAGTGAATCTAATGAGTTCATTCCAATAGGTTTCATTGTTACATAGTCTTTCACATATTTGCATGCTTAATGGGTTCTCCAATACAGCATATTGATTTTCAGGTGTTACAATCTGGATCCAGAATCAACCACCACTACCATAACTTTACGTCATGTAGTTCTTGCTTAGTCTTGTAATTAAATTGAGAACAATACTCTCTTTGCCACTTCACTAGCATTAATTAATGACTAAAACTCTCAAAATCCACCAATTATATGGGTACAGGACAATTGGAGACTTCAAAAATACAAAAACCAATCCCACATTTCAAACTCGGCACAAATATAATCCAAGGATTGAGGTTTCTCTTTCACTTACACCCTGAAGTAATCTTAAAATACCAACGTAATTTTACTACTCTTATAAACAAAAAGTACTTTGGGCCACGAATCTTTTGCAAATCAAAGCAAAACCAACTGTGATAGCAACAAGTTACAACTCTTGACAGTTGAAATCATATTAAAAGTTCCAATTTTTTCTTTTGAGCAGCATATCAAAAGGCCAAAATCTCTATCTTCATATTGATTTTCAAAAAAAAAAATCACAACATTCAGATCAAACACAACTTCAAGTTCAGATAATGCTCAAAATAGTTTCCCAACTAGACGAAAGAGAATTATAAACCGCATATATCGCATCCAATTCATCAAGAATTTGAATCTTCCAGCAGTTTTAAAAAAATAATACTTCGGTAGCATCTAGAGAAAATCTAGATTTACCAATCACGAATTCAAAAATACTGTAATTCAATTGAGGAATCAAGACTCACTCTCAATGGAAGCAAATCTGATGCAGAAAAGCTCGTTCTTCAATTCACCATCGGCAAAATCGGTCGCGTGCCACACACATGACTTCTCGTTCCCGGCGTGTTCCTGCACCGTCATCGTCGCAATAACTGCAAAAAACACACAAGACCTTTGCATCAGATTCAAGAAAAACTTAGCCCTAACCCTAACCCTAACCCTAACCACAACCACAACCCCAAAAAATCAAATAAACAAAACACAAAGCAACGGACCGAGATGGTTGGCGCAGATCTTGAGGGTCTTGGACTGCCTCATAACAAGGCGAACCTTGTTGGAGTCCTTGTGCTTGAGGAATTTCACCGTACCGGCGCCTCTCTCCTTCCACTGGTTCCCATCTCTATCGAATCGGTATAGCTTCGCTTTCCTACAAATCCAAATCAAATTAAAAAAAAAACCCTAGATTCAAAAGATCCGCGAAAAAACCAAACCCTAGGGGCAATACAATCAACATATATATACAAAGCAAGCGTACAGCTCGAGAATGGTTTCTTCGTTCTCCTCGCCAGTGGAGACGGCGACCTCCTCTAGCTTGACGATCGGAGCGACCTGAGCGCCAGTGTCCTCGTCTTCGTTGGCCGCAGCCTCCTCATCCTCTCTGTGCTCGTGCTCGGGTTCGGTGCTCGCCATTTTCTTCTAGAAAGAGAGATCGAGAATTCGGCTGCCGAGAAGAGAAAGAGGGTTTTTATAGTGGGAATGAGAGAGTGTGTGTAATAGAGGGCAGGGCTTCGTGAGAAAAAAGCGTGAACCTCACGCCTTTTATAAGGGAGTCCAAGAGAGTGGGGGAGAGGGGATTCAAATCTCCAAACAATTTGATGTTGAATTATTAGTAAAGAATAACAAATGTTAAAGAATTAATATTCTCTACGATTATTTATTCGAATTTACAAAAATTTCGACAAGTGATTATAAAATACTATTATAGGACCTATCTGAAATAAAAATTGAGTTGTCTAACCATTTATCCGGTCAGGTATATCCTATAAATAGTCTCTCACAATTACCTGCTCGAATTTTCTCAGCAAATAATTATAAAAGATCATGATTCAATGTGAAAAGCCTTATGGAGTCCACCTTTTATAGTAGGTGGACAAATTGTCCAAAATCTATATGGACAAATAGATATTGTAGAGACACTCTTATATTGACTGCTCGAATTATTGACAATCTAAACAACAAAATGGTTGAGGCTTTCTATCTGAAAAAGATGGTCATGTGGGTGGGTAAACCTTTTCCGTTGAATTAGGTTTTCGCTGCAACAACAAAAAAGTGTTAACAAATTGTTTTTTTGCCATTTTGCTAGCTGAATGGTTAGTCTGTACTACTTTTTAATGGCAGCATGTTATTTATCACCGTTAAAAATTTATCATAAAGGGTAAACCTTTAAAGAATGATTTGATAAAAAAAAAAAAAAAAATGAAACCTTAAAGCCCACTAGCACATTTTTTTTCTAGATAAAAATTTAAAGT
Organism: Alnus glutinosa; assembly: GCF_958979055.1. NCBI lineage: Eukaryota > Viridiplantae > Streptophyta > Magnoliopsida > Fagales > Betulaceae > Alnus > Alnus glutinosa. The sequence continues at coordinate 27,296,218 of NC_084894.1, read as the reverse complement.
TTTGAGGGGAGATTTATTTAGGGTTAGGCAAAGTAATAAGTTGCTTACCACCTAAGCCGATTGCCCGAGTGTAGTTTAGATGCTATTCCTCATTCCTTAGCATTACCTTTTAATGTTGAAAGAATAATGTTATAAACCATACTTCTTTCTTTTTCTTTTTCTTTTTTTTTTCTTTTTTTTTTTTTTTATCACAATCTCACCATACTAAAGTGATAGTGTCAATCGGTCATTGTTAAGAAAAAATATTAAAAGGTTGATTAGTACTACCACATTAGCCCTTTGATTAGCCTTCATTAAAACTAAAAAAAAAAATGACCGATGACATTGCCACATTAGCCTAGTAGGGTGAAGGTATAGTTTTTTGCATTTCTTTTGTAAAGTAATGTGATATAGCTAATCCACCCTTAAAGCAGCTCTAGTTAATATATATATAGTGGTAAATCGACAATGTCACGTTATCATAGTAAAATAATAACAAAATATTAGTGTGGCATATGCATTTCTCAGCAAGATATAGTTTAGTTCTTGAATGGAGCCATGGAGGATATGTCATACATGCCTGTCCAGCGAACACTCCATCAAAGGCCATAGAGTGAATTAAGCAACAGGGTTTTCCCCACTAGCATGTTTATAGGACCTCAGTATTTCATTCATATTTTTCACGAAGGAATATTCCTAGAAGACATGGCATGCCATGCTGGGAATTGAATAGTAACCTCTCTTAATGAAGATCTATGATTAACATCACAGAAGGCCCCATTCGATTCTAAGAAACAGAGAATCCGAGGAGCCTTGTGGGACTCTGGAATTTAACCTAAAACAAACCAGAAAAGGAAAAAAGAAATCATCACTTCTGTCCAGAAATGTAATGAACAGATGATTTTGTAGAACTTAGCCGCTTCTCAGTTATAAACAAGACGGTGATTTACCATAACAACTTAAATGAGGGCACTCAGCTGCAGAGCCAGACAGATTCAATTTCCTGATGCAAATTTTGTAAATGGCTGAAACAAACAATTCAATAACACTCAAAGCTTAGATGAACAACAACCCCAATAATGAGATAAGATTCAGATAATTAAACTACAAAATCTACATGATCAAACTAATTTCTATCATAAGTGAGTGCATTCATGTACCCTATTCAAGTTATAGTGCTCAAAATACATCCTCTGTGTATGAATGCACTCACATAAGGCAGACACTAGTTTGACCTTGCAGATTGGCTTGTGTGGAACAAAACTAAAGGTCAAGACTCCATCATTGGCCTCATGTTGCTCCCTCTACCCAACTAAATAATTCTTATATGTACCAAGAAGCCTGCATTCAGAATTGATATTAGTCATTTCAATCACAAGCAGGGGAGAGTATCAAAAGCATGCGAATGTAAGTACCCCAGTACACAATCGAGACAGAAGTAACCACAATTCTGTTTATTAAGCTTTAATCACGGGGGATATTTTATGCAGCCATTTGCTTTTTATTGTATGAACAAGTGAAGAATTGGGACCAAGTGCTCGATGAACAAAATGATCTGTGTGTGCATTAAGCCAAATCACTTCACACACCAGAAGCCCCAATCAGACCCCATATTACAGGTTTCTCCACGAAACTCCAATTGCAATTAGCCAATACAGTGGAGTGATAAGTAAATAAGATTAAAAACTCTTATTCTTGAGTTGCAACCCCATTCTCTGCATCCATTGCCTCAGCTTCTGCTGAATCCTCCACTTTGTCGCCTCTTTTGCCTGCAAACACATAAGTTGAAACTGTGAATTATTGATTGATAAAAGGATCGATGGAGTTTGATCTACTGCCAACCTAGTATAAATTTGTTCTAGCCGAATATTTAACCAAGTTTCTCTTTGACCCACCTTTCTTCTTCTTCCCACCACCTTTCTTCTTTGTTTTAATGCCAAGAGCCAGCCAGGCCTTGATTTCAGGATCATTATCAATAGACTTTGTGGGCTGCAGCTCCTGTAGAGGATGAGAAGTGATCCTGTCTGACCCATTTGGCATTAGTAGAACTGTGAATTTAATATGCGCAACTAAATCACCTGCACAACCACCAACCAAGTACGTTACAAGATACTCCAATGATTAGAATTAAAACCAAACGCACAATGTTAACTACTCTCCACTTGTGTTTGAAAAAAAAAAAAAAGCAGAAAAATTTGTATCACCAATCTCTTTTTATGCGTGTCCCTGGTGCAAATTTGAATAACATAGTTGAGTATCAATAATAAAAGAAAAAAAGAAAAAAAAAGAAAAAAAAAAAAAGTACTTGTGCTACCTAGAGTAAACATGTGAGTTTCTGAAATGATTTGTTGAACATATTTGGTAAGAAAGAATATTAGAGCAATGATGAAAGCACAAATTCACTATTTGTGGATTCAATATTTTGCAAACAAAGTTGATCAAGAGACTTGCCTGGTTTCTCATGGAGAACAGGATATGGCTGCAACAGATCATGGTTCACACATTCCACCAGTCCTAGTCGAGCTCTCTTCTCTTCCAAAGCCCTAAAATAAAGGCACACAAATGGATTTTTAATAACAAATCACACAGGCTAAACAGCAAAAGCTTTTCAAGTTTGAAACAGCATATAAGATGAAAAGCATGTGAACCTTGCCGTAAATGGCATGATGGGAAATTTCTGACTAATTTCACTGAAGATGAACCTCGATGCTTTCATCTTCAAGTGATAATTTCTGTCAACAGCTCTCTTATATATAGTTGTTTGACGCTCATCCAACAGCTTAGGCTGCAATCCAATATCCATAAACCACGAATAAAACATATTACAATATTATGTTTAGGTCAACTAAAAGCCTGCACTTACCTTGCCATCACCTGTGCTGGTGACTATATCAACAGCATAGACTTCATTTTCCTCAAATTCTGCATCATCAACTCTTGTTTCCGGACTGGACACACTCAGTACAACCTTGTTTCCATCAATCACAAACTGCTTCAGCTGGTGACTCAGAACACCTTCAACAATCTTGCAATCATAGACAGCAGCAACTTTCTGAATAGCATCTGTCACTTCTTTGTTCTGCCACATCAAGCAAATGAACAAATCGAGGCATACCATAAAGAAAAAATTGAGAGCATAATGAAGGAACATATATAATTAAATATAGAGAAGATGGATGTAGTAAATTAGTATAACATAAAAATACTCATCCAATGAACGAAAAAAAAAATGCCAACTCCACCAAGTATAAGGGCACAATAAAACTTGTCCGAGCAGTAGCTATATTTCAGTCAAGAGTGGGGATGAGCATGCAAGTAATGCAACAATCATTTTTAACATCTATCCTATCTTATATTTAAGATAACAAAAAAAGCCCCACTTGAACATGAAGATAGCATCATATCCTTATGATGCAGAGGATATAACAAAAACTATAAACCAAATTGCATGCAATACAATAATTTCTGGATTTTTTTTTTGGATATATTTACACAAACTTGTGCAGTTAAACAATCCTCAACACAGTTTGTGAAGACCTCAAGAATTTATTAGTCAAAAGCCATCACCATCATTCATCTTAAGGAATTCTTCATTCACTGTATTTCACGTTCATCATGGCGTCAAAGGTCTTTTACATCTTCCACCAATAATGTTGATGCTTCTTAAATTAGTTTTTTGATAAGTGATGCTTCTTAAATTAATGAGCTTGGATTTTTGTTTTCCAACACAGATTGAGGTTGTCTCATGCATTAACAGGGACTTGGGAAAAGAAACTGTAAAGAAATAGCAATTCACTATAACCCATCCCACTATTCATGTCTCTTTTCATCCCACCGGCATCCAATACAAGCTCAAGTATCAATTCAAACCAAAAATTTTGCAATCTCAGAAACAATTGATTATGTTCCAGTGCCATACAAATGAAATTGCACCCAGAGCACAGCCAATGGTATATAAAATATTTAGAGATACACGAAATATTTTTCATCCAGATTTTTCTGGTGTACTTTTTTTTGGAGTGTTTGGTTTATAAATGTTTAGTTCATCCAAAAAAATATATATATATATTTAGAGATACATGAAAGTGGTTGCGGAGAAAGTGATCACCTAAGACAACTTGGGCGTCCAAGGAAGAATATTATTCAGTGCCAACTAAGCTGAGAGAAGAAAGAAATTGAGCATTGTAAATTACCTTTCTTCCAGGCCTTACAAGTCTCAAAGCAACTTCAGCAGCTGTATTGGTTGCTGCAATAACATCTGCTGCCCTACCCGTCACCGGCCCCTCTTGAAGAACATGAGTATGTGCGACTACAGCAATAAAACCGTCAATGTGACATCCCATATCACTGCAAAAAACCGAACACTTTCATATCTTAATACTCACATAACCTCTATCCTCAAAAGACCAAACCAATTACAACATACTCTAAGAGAATAAATACCAGACAACAAATAACCCAAAACAGGACTTACATCTTTATCATATCACCTTCTTCCAACACGGCCTCGTCACTTGCAAGCGGCGAGAAGTGGCAAACCGTATTGTTTACAGAAACACACGTGGGAAAAGCAACACCCCTCTCAATTTTCCTCTTAACATTCTTGTACATGTTCCCAGTTTGCCTATACCCACAACCCCATCACTAATCAACATAAAAAAAAAAAAAAAAAAAAAAAACACCATATCCAATCAAGCCTTAAAACCTTAAACGCAGTCATCATTAGCATAAACAAAGTACACATTTTTCATTTTCACATTTTCACATTTGGGGGCATGAATTCTCAAAATAATCCAAACGAACAATCCCTTTAGCAATACAAACAAATAAATTTTGTCATACTCTCTGATAAAGGCATCGCCTTTCTCGCATATATCCACAATCTTCGCTTTGGGTTTGCATTCCGATATCACTAACTGCAAAGCCCCTGGAAAACAACACGTTCTTCAAAAATCAATTAAAACCCACTTTATTTATCCCAAAAAAAAAAAAAAAAAAAAAAAAAAAAAAGAAAGAAGAAGAAGCAAAGAGACACAGATAGAGAGATAAGATAATCACTGTTGACAATTTCGGCAACACTCTTGTACTTGGTGACAACCTCAGGCGTTGTGAGATCCAACTCTTTCTCTTCTCTCTCCTCGTCCGACATGACTACTAAAATAAAATAAAACAACAAAAGCAAAAACAAAATCAAGGACTACGAATTGTGTAGGAAAAATATTAAAAAAAATGAAAATCCAAAGCCAGTAACTGAAATTACCGGAATTTAAAGCTAGGGTTTTGAGGTTGGGTTTAATGGGCTGGGAAATGTTAGGGCTTTGTTTGTTTGTTTTTTTTTTTTTTTGGTTAATTATGTTAAAGGATTTTGTGAGACAGAGGTGGTGTTGGAGTTTGGACTGTGGAGTACAATTAGGGCTTGTGGTTTTGTTGGCAAATCAGTAGTATGAAGGTGGAGCTGATAGGGCGGATGTGTGGGTGCCAAGTGTAATGGTGTTGGATAGTGGTGGCATAACGGAGGATCTTGGACCGTGGACCCACGTCACCCACGTGTGTGTCCAACATACTGGTTGTGCTTGTCGCTATTAACTTATTTATAAATTTGATCGGGTGGACCTGTCAGCGTTAATTATAATAATAATTTGTAAAAAAAATTAAAATTAAAATTTGAAATATTTTTAACAACATTCTTTAAATATTGAGAAAAATAATAATAATAAAATTTACTTATAATCTCTGATTTTTTATTATTTTTGAAAAAATGTGTCTAAATTTAAAAAGTGTCAATTTAGAGTATTCATCTATTAATTTTTTTTTCAATTTCAACCCTCCATTCAAATTTTCTATTAAATCCTATCAAAATTATCAAAATATCATTGTGTTTATTTTTTTTAAAAAAAATTATAAATTTTTTAAAGATTCAGGTATGAGTATTTTAATAATTCCGTTAAATTCTGACCAACATTTAAATCTTAACAATTTTTTCCTAAAAATAAAGAGGATTATTTTGGAAATTTTGACAAGAATTAATGAAAAATTCTAACGGAGGGTTGAAATTAAAAAAAAAAATAAAAAAAAATTGAAAGTTAGATACCCTAAATTAACACTTTTTAAAGTTTGGGTACATTTTTTTCAAAATTGATGAAAAAATTAGGTTATAAGTAAAGTTTTCTCAAATAATAAATTTTCGAGATCGTAAAGCTTGAAGCATTTAAATTACAAATGATGATTAAGATTTAAAGAACCCTAAAAACCTCTAAAAGTTGTTAATCTTCTTTTTGTTTTTTCATCAATAATCCAATGAAATTCCCATTTTATCTTTACAACATTTAATTTCTTTTTTTCCAATTAAGCATCAAAGTCAATTGTATGTCATAAGAACACTGATTGGCGAGTCTCATGGTACGTATGGCATGTGCTAGACTCGTACAACACAAGCTAAATCAATGCCGATGAGAACAGAAGTGGGCTAAAAGATTTGAATCTCATATCACAAAGTTTTAGAGTTGAGTGAAAAATTGAAAACGCAAGGTAATTTAAGAGAGTAAGTGATTTTTTTTTTAATTTTTTAATTTCTTTAAAGTACCACATTTTTTACTATAATCCTCTACAAACGAATGTGACAGCGCCCTAGTAACCCACTATATACGATAATAGGATCATCTCTATTTCATTGTCCAAATTAAATTTTACAATATATAATGGTATACATGGTATCAGATCATTCAAAAATTGTAAACGGCACGACAATGTAGGCAATATAAACTATATAAACTGTGAAATTTGATCCGGACCACAAGATAAGTCGGCCATTTCAAGGATCCTATTCACCCTTGGCAGGATGTAGGTTCCATAATCTTTTGATATGGACTTCACAAAAAGCTTTAAAAAACAAAAGAACGTGAGCGAGAATCAATCATAAAATTTAGCGATGAAAGCTGTAAAATACAAGGAAATATGGTGTGTACAAAATTTTCCTAGACCCTCGTCGGGAAACCAATATGTGTCTTGAAACTAAGACGTCACCGTTTTAGTGATTGATCTAAACAAAGAAACCTATACACGTTAAACAGAAGTTCAGTCCAACTCTGCCTCGACTGCCAAGGAAATAAAGCCTTGGTGATGCAATCCAACAAATATTTGGCACCGCCGCTTCAATTTCCACTGATCATTAGAATTGTAGACAGTAAACAGGAAATGCCGGACTAGCTACACCATACAGAAGTTCTCTATGTATATTCAACAACCCAGAGATCAATAGGGAGCCATGGATGGCATGCCGAAAGCTGGCATCGGAGGCATCCCCATCCCGCCCATTGGTGGTGGAGCAAAACCGCCACTTGGTCCTGGCATTGGTGGTGCAGGCAAAGCAAGAGGCAGCAACTGGGCATACATATTCTGCAGATAATGAAAACATTAAAAAAAAAAAATGAATCTTTTTATTACTTTTATTGTTACTTTAGTGGTAAAGAAACCAGCTTTTTATGTACAATAAATGGGCATCCAAGAATGCGACCAAAACTATAAAGAACTTCTGATCAGGATGAATTCTTGGCTAAGAGGTTGCAGGACCAAAATATCCCCCAGAAGCACAAATTTCCATGTGGAGAAAAGGCCTCCTTAATGACACAAATAAATGTTGGTGAATAGCTATACCTGCTGAGCAACCACGTCCTGCTCCTCCCTCGCTTTAGCTTTCACCTCTTTTTGAGCCTCAAGTTTGTCCTTGACAAGTTCATCTACCTTGCTTGTGTACTCTCGCGAAAACTTAAAAAAAAATCATTAAAAAAAAAAGAAGGTAGATGTTAAAAAAAAAAGAGAAGCAAACAAGTATTAAAGACAAGTACTAGAGGAAGAAGAGTAATGACAGAAATAAAAAGGTCACCTGTAAGAGGTACGGGAAGGCAAAATCAATGATATTGTTCATCCATGCTAGCTCAAGTACAACATCTGGCCGGATTAAGTCATAACAAACAAAGAGGCACGATGCAAAACACTCTTTCTTTCCCTGAATACACATCATGCACAATTAGACAAGAACATGAAGCAATTTTCAGGGAAACAAACTTGAAGTAACCACATTTAGGATAATATATCAGAAAGGAAATGGGAGAAGAGCTCCCAGCCCCACCTGAAATTGAGGTTATGATTTAAACAAAAAAGAAAACAAAACAAAATCAAAATGACAACAAAAGCAAAGAAGTATGAGGAGCTATACAAAAATAACTACACCAGCACAAAATCTAAAAATATCAAAGTATTGAGAAACTTTAATCCAAAAATATCAAAATAAAAAAAATAAAAAATAGAAGAAGAAGAAGAAGATAGGTGTAGGAAGGGTGATGATGATTTCATTTTAGTTCTTTTACTTATCAAAAACAAGATAGGTGTAGGAAGGGAAGAACATGTATGACTCAGATAATTATGTACATATGTCCTTGACTCGATTTATTCTAGACCAATGAATTATAATAAAATAATAACGATAATAATAAAGAAGAAGAAGAACACGAACCTGCTCAATGAAGTAGACAAGCAACTCCTCTGAAAGTTCACGGTCGCCAGACTGTGAACATGTCTCCATGGCATCCTTGTAAAGATTATCTTTCTTTGACAATGCAATGGACTGCTTCCATCTGCCTGCTTTCTTATAAATATAAGCAGCAACACGCCTCATCTCAAGAAGCTCATGTTTCTCAATCTGAAGATTTGCATTGTTGACAAGGTTAGTATGAGTCCCATCAAAAACTTCTTTTTTGATAAGTAGAGTCTAGGGTTGGCAATTTTTGACACGACCCGCGAACTCGACACGAACACGACACGAAAAAACCGGGTTTGGGTTTGTTATAATCGGGTTCGGGTCATAATCGGGTTGACCCGATTATGACCCGATTATAATCGTGTTTGGCGGGTCAACCCGCGCCAACCCGATTATGACCCGATTGTACGGGTTGACCCGATAACACGATTACCCGCCAACACGATTATAACCCGATTACCCGGGTTGACCCGCCAACACGATTATAACCCGATTAAAAAAAAAAAAATTGAAGGTAAAAAAAAAAAAAAAAAAAAAAAAAAAAAAAAAAAAAAAAAAAAAAAATTGAAGGTTGAAACATGTGAAAACAGTGAAATTGATGCCGTGTCGGGTCGGGTCGTGTCGGGTAAACGGGTGACACAATTTTTTAGTCGGGTTTGTCGGGTCGTGTTCGGGTCACGTGTCACAACCCGATTAATAATCGGGTCGGGTTCGGGGTTGACACGTTTATATAATCGGGCCAGTCGGGTTGACCCGAACCCGACCCGTGAACCCGAATTGCCAACTCTAGTAGAGTCCCATCAAAAACTTCCAAATAACAAAAAGATTTTAACCTCACCTTCTGTGCAAGGCCTATGTGATCAAAGTTATCATGCAGATCAATTGATTCGCGAAGTCTGTCATAGTCCTCCTCCTCTATGTAAATCTCATTCAAAGCTTCGTTTACAGCAGAAACATCGTTGCTCTGAACTGCAACCATGTATGGCTTCACAAGACGGAGGTGACCAGCCTGACACCCAAAAGATAGCAAACAAAAAAAAAAAAATATTACAGATGGAACTTTTTCCAACAAATTCAATCATCTTCTTCTCAACTAAGGGAGTGGGGGGAAAACAGCAGCAAGACAGCATATACTGATAATATCATAAGTAACATTCATACCTTTCGCATTATATCCACCACACGGGTATGGTCTACACGAAGGGCAAGCACATTAAGAAGATCATTGATAAGATCCGGATGTTCCTGCAAGTAGAAATGCACAGCCCTATAGTAGAGCTCAACACTTGCAACTTTGACTATCACATCCTTGAATTGCATGTGGTCCCATGCTTCCGGGGAGTGGTTCATTATTGTAGTTGCAGCATTGTCAAACTCATCATATTGGATGTATAAGTAAGTTAATTCCATCCAATGCTGTTGTTCATCACAAGCTCGTATGAGCTTTGGAATGTTCAGACGGGTTGAGAACAATTTAATGTGCTCCATAAGCTTCTCAGGACGATATCTTGCATATAGAACTCCCAACTCAGTAAAGATGCCCATATGAGCACGTTCCAATCCCAGTCCACTCTCCATGAGAGAAATGAGCTCGTTAAAGCATCCCCTGTTCTGATAATACTCACTGACCTCTTCCAAATCATCCACCTTCATAAAGAAACATACAGAATTAAGGAGTAGTCAAACAACAATAGGGTTCTAAATAAGCAAGCAACTAATTATGTTATACAAAAATGACCAAAAGTATAGCTGCCAGCCCAGGGGGACGGGAAAGTTAGGTCCACAAGGACCCAAGCACCAGTATTCAATCACAGTTGTGGCAAGTAAACAATTTTCAAACCCAGTGAAGCAAATAAAACCAAGAGGGAAAAAAGAGAAGGGACAGTTGTGAAACTTGCAACATGTGAAAACATAGAACATGGAAATTCACTACAGATTTCCCTCTATTTTGTAAGTACCTTAAGTAATTTAGAAATTGGCACCATAATGGTCAAATACTCATATATGAAACCACAATATTAACTTTCATAAGCGAGATGGTATAAAAATTAAATGCACTATAAACATGAAAGGCACCTGTATGATGATGTTTAGACCACATATCTGAGCCAAGCGGAATTCCTCAGCATCAACACAGGCAAAGCAGACTTCCTTCCATGTTTTCGAGCTGTTGGCTTTCCGAGCTGCATCAACAGCACCTTGAAACTGTTTTAGCTTCACCAGAGTAACTGCCAGTTTAGCCCAGTTAGAAATAAATGCATATATGATCTTTGCCGCCTCATATAGGGCTTCATCATATAAGCGATCTCCAACATTTTGGAGATTAGCAACATTTGGCATGAGAATGAACTCTTCAATGTCGCTGAGCCGATCAATCTTAGCATATGCATAAATAAGTTCACTGTCCACCTTGGGCTCTTTAGTCTTCTGCCTAACCATTAGAAGGTACTTCACCAAGTCATGGTACACATTTGCATCCTCAGCAGCCCGTATGACATCTAAAAATTGGGTGGTATCATCTGCACGGATAAATGACTCAATAGCATCACTCACTAGCCCCTCTCGCAGTTGAGCCTTGGCCACTTGGCTCCAAACAGCATCTTCTTCAACCCGGAATGCAAACTCCACAGCTCGTTCAATGCTACGAATGTTATCCAACAGCACATTCACTGCCTGAACATTCAAATTGAACTTTTTAAAGATGGCAAATGCTTCTTCATATAATTGAGCTTCCACGGCCACCTCCCCGACAGCAGGACCATCAAAATTGTCTAACCTATTAATATAATCCATAACTCTTGACGGGTCAGCCTTGATGGCAGTAAGGATAAGCAGATTCTGCAGATTAAAGTTGCCACTAAATGCCGAATTTTGGAGCACAATCTTCTCAAGAAGCTCAATTAGTTCATGTGGAAGATCCGCCGTCATAAAAGCTTTAACAGCTGCTGACACTTGCTCCGGACTTTTGCTTTCAGGCAAAGCAGTAGACACAACTTGATCAATTAGCTGCCTTCTATACTCATTTTCAGGATTAAGAACGTTCTCCCAGAGGTCGCCGTCCATCCTTTCAACCACATATCTAATAGAGAAACAAAGATAAATAAAATCAGTTTGCCAAACAGAATAGTTAGGAAATAGATTCACATCTAAAGTAAGCAACAACATACAAACCTAGCCTGCAGTTTGAATAAGGAGTTTTTATTTGTGACATTTATAAGTTCATCATCGCATTGCCCTCTGCGGTAAGCAACAACAGCAAGAGTGGGATCTCTTTTCTCACAATATTTTCCCACGACACGAGAATCGTAGTATGGGTTGGTTGTGAGAAAATGCTCAGGATTATTGTTGCTGTCTATGATGATTTTACCCAGAGCATTGTGAACATGTACATCTTGGCTTCCCTCACTCACAAGATGCTCTAAGAACTGAGTTAACAAGCGGAGACGATTCCTGACAAAAAAGACAAGCAACAATTAATAAAATCAAAATAATAATGAAAACAGCGCATAGTTAGAAAACAACACACCTTTTCTCACATTCTTCCACCAGGGGCTCAACAGGAAGAAGAGAACGAACTGAAAGAATAAGACCTTTGATGAAATCTTCGGGGCACTCATCATCTAACAGCTGCCCTACAACTAGAGGAGCATTTCCTGGATTGACCTATTAAGCAAGCCAAGAATCATAATGCTTAATATCCATTTTATATTACTCAGCTTCATAAGAAATAACCCAAAATAAAATCACTTGGAATATACAAGTAAAGAAATCCATGTTAAATATTTACCTTTTGAACGTAACCTTCAATATAGCGAAGCATGTTACTAGTGTATAGGTAATGGGTGAGATCCGGAACAAAACCAAAACGATCACAGACATTAATCAGAGGACGTGCATCTGGAAGCTTCGCTTCCATCAGAAAGTTCTTTGTCTTCTCAGGGTCATAAAAGTTAGATTCCCGCGTCACACGTTCTACCTCCTTAATTTGGCCGGTTTTAGCAGCAGCTTCAATGTACTTGAAGTGGATATCAGGATCCTCACTATACAAAAAGAAATAGAAAGTAATGATAAATTGCCCACCAAACGCATATAGTCAACTAATGTTGGCTTTTCCTTTTCTTTCACAATAAAGAGAAGGGTACCTGGAGCTCAAATATGACCCTAAGAAAAAGTATAACCCTTCATAGGACTTGAACTGCTCAAATAGTTTTATGCAGGCGTCAACACCTAAATGCTCAGAGTATTCTTTGGCAGCCTGCATAAAAAATATTCTAGTAAGCCGCACATTTAAAAACAGCAGTAATAGCAACACCAGCTTAAAGAATCACTACTTCACCTGCACAATTAGCTGAAGATTGCCTCTAAGATTGACCACTAGAAGATCTTTCATGCACTCAAGAGCCCATTCTTTGGAAAGGGTTCCAAAGAACTCAACAAGAGACTGGAAAGCACCAAATGATTAGAAATTTTACCAGATTCACATTTGGCCAAGTTTTGTATAAGAATTTGAGTACCAAACCTGTGGTTCAATTGCATGTGTATTCACAATGACACGTTTAATATCAGGCAACTCTGTATAGTGCTGCAGAATCAAAAGATAATTTAGATCAGGAGAAAACTAATTATCCTTGTAAAAAATTTTGCCATCAAAGTTCAAGAGGCCACCATACCTGAAGGGCCCGCAAATATAAACCAGCTTTTTCACAAAGCTGTGCAATACGTGGGCGGTCGTAATGGCTGAACATACCATTGGCTAATATAGCATCCGCAACATTTGGAAATGTCACAAGGTTAATTTCCAAAACCTGAACAAAATAAAAGATGAAACGGATATAAGTAAAAACATGGAAACAAAGTTATAAAATATCAGATTAAAATATTAGAAAACAAATTACAAGAAAAAAAAAAAAAAAAAAAAAAAAACTGGACCTTTGTTTGAAGGAAGCCATGCTCAGGTAGATTCGGCTTCAGCACATCCAGCAGAAAAGCTGTTGCCTCACGGATTAAGTTCCTCTGGACAACAGAAAATTCTTAATAAAACAAAGTCTGAAGTATGCAAGTGTTTAGCTTAAATCAATAATGAGAATACAATAATTTTCTCCTGGCAGAAAATCTGAATATGCTAAACTAAGATTAAAAGAAAAGGAGAAAATATGTTTCTAACTCTAACTTCATATCCAAAATACATTTTATTAGCTTACGAAGAAAATGAAGTCTATGTTGAATCTGAAACTATTTGAACCATATATAAGGAAAATTCCAATTGAACCTGAAGAAACAGATCTGTTATTGTGTTGTAGTCAACTGGGCAGCCTCCCTCCATTTGAGACATCATCAGTGCAAAATTAACAGCCCCCTGCAATCAAGAAAGTACAAAATATTCCTATATCAGAAACGCAGTTAATATTTCGCAACTCAGTCTGGTACGGCACTATGACACGTTCAACATTTGAAAAGAGACTTGCTATGTGCTAGAAAAGAAGAAACCCATGACAAAGCAAAAGATACTGCTGAATACAATTTAATAATTGAATCTGATATATGAACCTTAAAATGTTGCACCCAACTTAGTTATAATATCCTACTAAGGAAAAAAAAATGCCCAAAAACTCTATTACAAAACAATCCACACACCTGGGGATCTGACCGCAAAATCGTTTGCAGAAGGAACAAATAATCAGGTGTGTACCCAACCTGCATTGGTAAAGAAAATCATCTGTATGGTGAGCATCAAGAAGTACATATTACATATTATATTGCAATGACATGACAAAGGTCATATAATGTGAGTAGGGATTTACTCATCAAAAATAAAATGTTAGTAGTGATTCACAACTAAGGACTACTGGTTGAAATGGTTGAACTTGACTCCGTATATTTAGAGATGCCGGTACTAGTAAGAAAATCTTATTAAATAACCTGCTTTGAGTATATCAAAATCTTGTCAAACTCCCTCCTCTCAGCAAATGCTGCAACAACTTTTGGAGTTGCCCTAGCTTTGATATATATTTTCAGCGCAAGGTCACCATCAACTGTCTGCAAAATAAAACATTTCGAAATATTAGAAAGATGGAAAAAAAGAAAATAGGTGAGTAAAACAAAAGCACCATAAACACCCAACTATATAAAAAGACAAACATAAAACGATTGAAGGAGACAATTGTCAATTACAAGTCAAAAGGATAATGCAGTTTGATTTTAACAAAGTTGGTATTTTCCCCTAAAAAGTATAACCCTCGCTCACCCAGCCCAATGAGCTAACATTCAAGCTTTGCACTCGAATAATCCTCAAAAACTTCAAGGTGTTACTGAAAAGAGTTCAATAAAAAACTTTCATACAGACCTTCACAAGATCTCCAAGCTCCTCACTACATTCCAGCTTGTCCTCTGCCAACCAATTCTCCAAAAGATTCTTTTTGTTCTGGTTTACAACAAGGCGTGATAATTCCAAAGACTCAAAACCATTGAGTTTTCCTCTCGTCAACAGTGTTCCAAAGTACTGCAATAGTGGTGGTGTTTGCCCTGCTTGCACAGGAACACTCTACAACAAAAGAACAACACAATAATATTAGAATCTCACCGCAAAGATCACATGCATGTCTTATAGATGATGCATCCCATTCTCAGGATCACATAAAGAACCAAATAGAAATCAGAAGAATTTATCAGGAGTGAGGCACGCAAAAACTAACCAAAAAAATGCCAAACTGGGATATATATCTATATATATACCTGAAATTTGGCAACAGTATCAGGGGTACGAAGTATTCCCCGAGGAGATTCTGCAGCAAGCTCTGCAGCCTCCTTATACTTAGTCTGAGCAAACAACTCTTGAAACCGCTGGACAACCTAATCATAATGAATAAAACAGAAATCAGCTAAAGCATTAAGCATACATCAGAGATCACTACATTTCACCAATCACAGCTCAAAAACAAGACAATTGTGATAAATAATATCAAAATCAATGTCAAGTTACCAGCTCATCTGCACCAGGAAGGTTTGCTCTTTTGGCGAGATTAACAGCAAGTTCCAAATTGTTCAACTGCAGAATCACATTAACAATAATTTACTATACCAATAATTTGTTTGCTCTGACAGCCAAAATAGGGAAAACTTTATAAACATACCGATCCACTAACAAATTTTACAATTGTGTCTTCATTTACAGTGGCAAGTAACACCTGTCCACGTCTATTGATGGCATAAAAGCCCCCAACTGATGAAGCTTCTGCTGTCAAAAATATAGGATCTGGACTGATTCGATTTCTATATACTGCAGTAGCAGTCTCTAGGTCATACACAAAAAGAAGTCCAAGCTTCGTGATCACATATATTAAACCATATTTTTGCGATATCTGCCACAAAAAGAATAGCAGCTTAATTTATAGTGAATTTATCTGGAACAAAGCAAATCAGTAAGAGAATATTCTGACCTGCATTGAAACAGGAAAGTCATCAGGAAAATCTGGGGGAAAGAATAGATCTGCCTGTTTCTTGGAAAATGATGGTTTGCCTGACAACAAAATCCATAATCAGTACAGGAAGACATTACAGAGACCAGAAGACAGTGCAACAGTAGCATCTAACTTAAAACAGCAATAAAATTGATTGCTCATAGTATCATATGGCATTAAAAGCATGCATATGACGAGCCCGTAGTAGTACTAATAAACCTATCGGCATGCATGCACATTTATCTTAAGGCAGATGTTAATGGAGAATAGATTAGACCTGGCTGGGCACCAAGTTCAATAACATGCATCTTCGATGCAACTTGTCCAGCATTCAAGGTCTTTGAGGCAAAACAAATTAGAATTGAAGGATTTTCATTCCCTGGAACCTGTATATAACATGAAAAATAATATTCAGCACCATTACAATATAACTGCGTATTAATAATAAACCATATTGAAACAAAACAACCTTGGAAGGAGAGTCATACTTTAAATGTGGCAAATGACGCAGCATGTGCTTCTAGCGCTTGACTACGTTGCTGATCCACAGAGAAAAGCTGCATATTTCCTTTGACCAGTTGTGGCCTCTTTAACAAAAATTTTGGAAACACAAATATATCAGTGTCGAAGATATTGCCTGAACTGGTAAGTTTCTTACATCTTCTGCTCAAATAATAGGCAGAGGCAATTTCAGTGATTCAAAAGCCCTGCAGACAAAGGTTGTGCCACAATAATCGGAAATAGAATGTTTTATCTATCCTAAGAGAAAAATTGCAGTAGTATGACCATGTTTAAGCAATTAAGCAGTAACTTAAATGAGTACAGCGTATGTGTGCATCCACCACAACATTACAGCTGTCTAGTATTTACAGGTAAATGGCATAATTCATCAAATGACTGCAGCGTTATGACATGCCTAAAAGACACCCAATCACTAAGAATGTTAATCTAAATAAACCCATAGGTGAAAGATACACAAAAGTAAGAGAAAGCATAGAACACAAGTAACATTGCCAACATGAGGCCAAAAACTACAGATAAGGATGGAACCATTTACCTCGGGTGGACCAGGAGCAATTCCAACCAAGACCAACCACTTTTCAGTAGGATCACAACGATAGTTGATTATTTGATTATTTGCCAAATTAGCTGCTCGCTCAAACATCTTCAAAGGCTCAGAATCACCTAAGATATGAGATGCATTAAGAATGTTACATGAACCAATAACCACAGAGAGAGAGAGACCAAAACAAAACGACAAATCATTAAAACAAAGCAAAAAAAAGGAATACAAATAATCAGGAAACGTTAGATGTCTTGCCTTCAATTGACCAATGATATACCGAGGTCTGTGTGACGAGACCTAGCATCTTTGGGGTGATCCATTTCCAAAAGACGACCTATCCAAAAAGGAGAGTACAAAGAGTTAACACTGTTTAGTGCAGTCAAAATCATAACTTGACAAAATAAAGGTTCAAAAGTGACATCGCACACTTTGAACATGCTTCAATGGGACAAATTTATCACCTGCTCTGGCATCTGATGCGACTTGACCTTTGCTTTTAGTTCAATGTTGAATATTTGTAAGTGATCCTGAGTAGTTCCCGCAACTTGAGCTTTACATCGAATAATACCATTCATTAGCCCGATAGTAACCTTAGTATTGAATCAAGGTGCAGAGAAAAATCATTTCTGTTAAATTTCTTATTTTTTCTATAGAATTTGTCACTATTTCATAATACTGAATCCAGTACTACTGTGTGGTAAAACAGAAAAAGACGGAACTATACTGAATATACACTGTTGCAATTCCATGTCCAATCCCCTTCCAGACAAAGAACACTACCCCGCAAACATCAATCGGTAACACAGAAACAATGTACCACAATCTTTAGTTGGCACTTGGCAAAAAAAAAAAATTTCAATGGGTTAACAGCTGTTTGGTTAAATGATTCTTATTTCAAAATGCCCAAAATATGAGATATACACACAATGACAAAACTCAGGTTAAGTTCCTTTTTAAAAAACCACTATATTAATGATAAACATAAAATTTAAGATCAATACACCTCATGGGTCTCATTGAATATGCGCTGTTTATCTGAATCATTAATTGGAATGAATTTTAAACATTTGATATAGACTCCCATATTCATCACTATATTTTGATGAATTTCCGACCATCTACATAGTCTAAAAAAGCTCAGTAGAATTACATGTTAACCAGACACAATTTCGAGTTGTATAAGAATTATGATCCTCGAGATTTCCCCATGGTCACTCCACCATGGAATTCTTAAATTTCTAAATTCAGGTTTTGCTAAGTGCCATTTACCATCCCTACAGTATTACAATGTACGGTTGCACATTTGAACAATAAAACAACGAAAATTAACAAGATATAATTTGTGCAAATCTCAACATTACTATTTTTAGCACGGGCACATAATGTGCAGTACCAGTAGACTAAACACGATGAGAAACTGCGAAATTCGAAACCGATAGTTGGAATTCAGAATGGGAAAACGAAATGCACACCCTTGAGAGCGAGGATTCTGGAATTGGGGTTCATGAGGGCCGAGTCGGCAGTGATAGGCCGGCGGAGGGGCTGATTGGGCATGGTCATGTCGACGATGACCACGCTGTTCTGCGGCGACGTTTCTCTCACGCAGATGTACTTGTCCGACTCCATCGTCACGTGCGTGAACGTGATGAACTGCGGGTTGATCCCCAGGCTCGGTAGCTGCGACCACCACAAGGAAAAGCAAAATCAGATATAACCGAACCGAACCAAACCAAAACGACGACGTAAAATTGAAACGCAAGCGCACAGACACAAACATGGAAGCGTAGGGATTTACAGTTAGGGTTTCTCTCGCAGTGATGGGGGCGTTGGCCGCGGTCTGGGAGGGCGTGGAGCCAGACATGGCGGAGGAGGTCAGACGGTCCAAACCCTGCGAGAGAGATAGAGAGGATGCAGATCTGAGAGTAGATGAGGACCGTGTAGCAGAAGGCCTATCGAGCGTGATCTGAAGCAACCTTGGGAAATTAGTGCTGTGTGGGGTTGTACCTTGAGAGTGAAGCTGGTCAATACCGAATTGCCGATGGCTGGTTCTAAGTGTACAATACTTGGACTGCAAGTATTTAGCTTGTTGCAGTATTTGTAACAAAATTTAAGACGAGCATGGCAAGTAGCATGGCCCATTTTCCATGTTTCAAAGTTGAGGCAATGGATTTGGGCCACTAGCTCATCAATTTGGGCTAGGCCTCTTTGCTCTAGTGACACATATGTCCTCATTGTGTAGACTATCATACCATATTTAGGTATTTACGTTATCTCTTATCACTTTTCTCTACACGTATGTCATCATTCGAAGAAGAAGTTAAAATCAAATACAAATCTTAACAATATTATTATCTCTTATTACTTTTATCTATATGGTTATCTTATTTTGTTAGTGTTATTTGTTCTCAAAATCCCTGTGATTCGACACTCGGACTCCCGATAATTTACTACTTCGTGACAACCTACACTTGGAATTGCACACTTAAGTTGTCAATAATAATAAATATTGTATTCACATCCCACCTTATCCTACTAAGTTGATGTTGCAGTATCCATCAGACCTTAACGAGTGCTTATGGATACTTCCACATCAGTCCAATAAAATGATGATAGGGTACAATATTTACCATTTAGATTCAATTCAATGGAATGGTGATGGGATGGGGTAATATTTGAGATATGATAAGCAAACTAACATTTAGATTCGTTTTTTTTTCACATTTGGGTCTTATATATCTAATGATTAATTTTAAAAAAAAAATTGTTGAAGTTGTACAAGAGTTGTATAGAAGTTGTAAGCATATCATATTTCGTAGTATTTAGCATTACTTTTTTAAGAAAAACTATATTTAGTAGATTCATGTATAACTGTTATACAAGTAGATGATGTGGCAATAAAAATCAGGTCTTATATCAACACTTAATTTTTCTTTTTGTTACAAGTGTTGATCTAATAGCTGATTTTTATTGTTACACCATTTAGTTATATGACACTCTTTGATTGAAAAGCATTTTACATAGGCTTTACCGAAGGCTACTGTTAGGAGGATTATGATAGACATGCTTTACATCTAACGATTCACAATGTACTAACTACCCACATGAAATAAATGCTATCAACAACAAATAATATCAATAAATACTTTAACATTTATTTCATGTGAACAGTTGGCACATTGTGAACCGTTAAATGTAAAGTATTGTAAATCTTAAATGTTTAAAAAATTTGAGGGAATCTGGTCGTGTTAGGGCGACCTTTATTGCCATAACAGCATGATGATTGTGGTTGCTCTGAAAGGCCCTGAACCCTAGGATTAGTCAAAGCGGTGGTAGTTCTAGTGTACAGTATAAAATTACAAGCAATTTGAGCTTCGAGGTAGAATTATTATTTGCCCTATTGCATAGCACAAGCATGGCAACTGGCAAGCCCATTCTCATTTTTGATAACCACCTCACGTCAACCTGCTATTTTGGGCCAAGGCCAACAGCTCTTTCATTTGGGTTGTGCCGCAAGTTCAACCCCATGGCCACGTCTCCAAAACCCACAGCCAAGTCACGTGGCCAAGTCCAAACCGGTGCCCCAACCAGAGGAGGCATAGAGGAGGTGGTTGGCGTCGTTGGTGCAGAGCAAGTAGCAGAGTGAAACCTCTGGTGTTATGTGGATTACCACATTTCGGACATTATATGTATCACGTGGATTGTCCCGTCAATTTATAAATAATTTATAATAAAAGTTATAGTATTCTTAAAAATAATTATAAAATAAACAAAGGAAACTTGTAATTTCTATAGGATCTGTTTGGGTTTACAATTTAAAAATAATTATTTTTAAAAACACCGTTAAACTTTTAGTGAAATCGCAATTTAGTTTTTAAAAACGTATCATTTTATCTGCGATTTAAAAATTCTTTTTTTTTTTTTTTTTTACATTTTCAATGCAATTCAAAACCAGTAATTCTACATGTACATTAAGTATCCATCAAGTGTCCATAAAAAAATGAGATAGTTTTTAAAATCACTATTTGATCAAAATCATCGTTTGATCAATCACACGATCAATTTGTGATTTTAAAAGCCACACTCATTTTTTTATGGACACTTGATGTACATAAAGAATTACTCATGCAAAACATACTCTTAAAATTTCATCTTTATCTCTTAGCTTCTTTCTCTTTGGGTTTGCGATTGCGATTTAAAAATAATTATTTTTAAAAACGCAGTTAAACTTTAAAAAAATCACAATTTAATTTTTAAAATAATTTATTTTTAAAAACCCACCATTTTACCTGAATTAAAAATTAAAAGCACAAAGTTTTTTACTTTTTCAATGCAATGCAAAACACACTCTTATCTATTAAAAAAAAACACTCTTAAAATTTCATCTTTATCTCTTAGCTTCATTTTCCAACTCATCTTCTACCTTTTCATCCATTTCATTTTTTATATCTTAGTTTATCAGATAACTTTAACTCTTGTCATTTAGCTCATCTAATAAAAGTTATCTCCTCTTCAGATATATATATATATATATATATATATATCCAAACCGTTTGGATTCTTTTTTTTTCTTTTTTTTTTTCTTTTTTTGAACAGAATTGGAACTTTCATTAATAATTTAAAACCAAGCCCGAAGGCAAATACAACAGCCCGAAGGCAAACATCCAGTCCAAAAGCTACAAATCACGCCCGGAGATCTGAGGTAGTGAATAGAGATACAGAATACCTAACCACTAAACTAGGAACAAATCCTAACTTAAAACAGCTACTTAAGCAACAAACTAAAATTACAAGAACATACAATAGGGTCCTCTCTATACACTGAAGCACAAACCAACTAAAAAGAGAGAGTCTGGTCGCTTACAAGCCACCTAAAATGCCCAAGTAATTTACAGCCCATTACAAAGGTAAACTGTGAATAGACAAGAATATACATAATGATAAAAAACACAGATCACAGAAGCCCAGAAGCTGTCGGAGGAAGAAACCGTCCGGTCACCGGCGCGTGTAGCACACGCGCCACCCCAGACCTCCCCTGCTGCTGTCGGACACCCCACCAACACGAAACCCCCCAAAACCTAGCCGGAAAAAAGGAGTGTGGCTCTCACACGCGCAGGTCACCCATGGCACGTGAGGACCACGCTCCGCGCGTAGAGGCCCAAACACCGCCGGTGGTTGAGGAGGCGGCTTTATAAGCGGACGGCGAACACAGCAGAGCAAGTCGTGTCGCAAGGTTTTCGGCGAAACGTTGTAGATCTAGCTTGACAGAAACCGGAAACACATGCAAAACCAGCTCCAGCCTTCCGATCTGCTAAAAAGAGGAAGAAAAACGAAAACAAAGCAAGAAAGCAAACTCCATAGCTCTAAAGCTAGGAGAATCACAGCCACCACCGGAACTGTCCGGGGGGAACAAAAGCTCAACAACCCTAGTGGTTGGGAGAAAACTATCCTCACTGGAACAACCAGGGGGTAACAAAAACCGCCTTGGCTCATGAGGAGCCAGAGGTAAAAATCATCACCGGGAGGAAGGAGGCGCAAGGCCACCCCCTCCTGGTGAAAACCAGACTCACAGGCTTGTTCTCTCTCTCTCTCTTTTAGTGTCACAAACCGTTGGATTCTTATCCTTTCATCTCAAGAAATTATTGTATAACTATAAATTACAGACGCTGAACGACAAGTATTGAACTTCTCTCACTTGTTCAATGTTTATATTATATGAGACGAAGTTCCTAGCAGCTTTTAGAGATTACGGTTGGTTGGGGGGTGTGAGACAGATAATTAGGATAAATATAGCCCAATCACATTGAAAATAAAAAGTTATGAAGTGGGCATCATTTTGAAGCTCATGAGCTTTTGCCTTTGTCTTAGGATGACTTACCACACAATCTCCTAAGAATTGTATGAGTTTCATATAAAATCTACTTGTTCGAGTAAATGATTAAATAACTCAAAATTTATTTGAAAGGATAAATCATATATAGACTGATTGGACTCTCTCACAAGTGTTGGAGATCTCAATCCCCCTAGTAGACCTGCCAAATCATATATGGGTAATACTTCAAGACAATAATTAAATTCAATAAAAACATAGTGTAAAGGGTAAACCCAATCTTTTGTAACCTCTAATGGAGAGTTGTTAGATAAGTTTGAAACATAGTATCATAAATGCACGTTTACACTGGATCGAGTTTGCCCCATTAAGAGAGAAACCCATCATTTCGAAAGGGGTAGCCGTGTGGCTACCCGATAGTAGCACAGCCACCCGTATGAAAACAACGGGGTTCTCTTAATGGGATAAACTCAATACAGTGTGAACATACATTTTCGGTATTGTCATATTGATATAATAGTTGTACATTTTGAAGAGTATACACCCAAGTTCCTTAATAAAGTTTGTTGGGCCTGTAGTCCTGTGGACCTGATACTCGGTTCATCAACCAACAAACAACAGAAGAATTGTACAACTCCACATTAAATCACCTCCTAAGTCCTAAGCCACATCAGTAACCGTTCCCATGATCCCTGGCATGGGTCAATACGCAAGATAGGGGTCGTGGAGTGTAGGAAATATTTACAGCAAGGAAATCTTCTATAATGGCGTAATACGTGACGGACAATTATGACAAAATCTGTTATAAAGGGTAACAATCATCAAGGAAAAAGATGATTTCTCATCTCCTTCCTTTACATACTATTTTTCACTTTTCCTAAGATTACTTCCTTTGATTTATATTGATTTAAGTATCGAAATTGTCTCCTGTCGATCAATTCCAACAAGTTCTTTTCTTTTGCCAAGTTATTCTCTCCTTTACAAATACTTATTTTTGGCTGCAAGGATTCTAGTTGCAAACTCTTAAGGGTCTAAAAATAAAAAATCAAAAAAAAATAAAAAAAATCAAAATATGGTCGAACGCCACAATCATTAATATTCGATCTCATTTGTCATTGGCAGGGACGAAGCTTTCTCAAATTGACAGCAAAGTGAATTGATTTGGCAGGAAGCTGCAGTCTGCTTTTGTTTCCAACACACGATCGAAACGTGGCATTATTAAAGACAGAGAGTTCCATTAGAAGACTCATTAAAAAAAACACCCTCCTCGTGATAATTTGCAGAAATCATCCTCGCAGGAAGCTTCAACGTGTCAGGCTCGCCTCGATAAACTATCATCGAGAAGGCCCACCGAAGAGAATCCAAATTTGCACGATATCCAGCAGCATTTTCGTTGGCAGTAATATTTATTATTTAAGACCTTCCTTGTCGTTTCTTCGCAAAGCAAAACGGTGGTGGAAAAGGCAGGCGCATATATGAACGATATATGGTGGTTGATGACTCTGAATCAGCTGCGTCTTTCTTTGGGAACCAACACTGTTTCTGCAACAAAACGGCATTGTGGTTCCTCGGTCTCCTTATTTTCTTATGTTTCAACTGTTTTAGCAATGATTGATAAAATGGATGGACGACAATTTGAACTTTTTAGTGTGTGACGAGGAGAATGGCATATAAACAAAGACATGGCTGAGGAACAACATAGGAGATCGAGTGTGTTTAGCCATACGATTTTATAAGCCAATCTCACATTTTTAAAAAATTAGAAATATCACTCAATTCTCTCGTAAATTTTCTTTACATCAGCAGTTATTCCTATAAATTTTAAAAAATTTTCAATTAGTGCATATATTTTTTAATTTTTTTTTCAATTTCAACATTTTGTTAATATTTTTCATTAAATCGTAACAGAGGGTTAAGTGAAGTTTCTCATTTAAAAAGAAGTTGTCTTGTTTGAGTTGGTTTTTGCTTTTTATTATGGTTTTAAAGAATAAGAAAATATTCCATAACCCCAAATGGAACCTTAAAAGAGTTGTCATCTATCATCATCATCCCATTGTCGTTAACCAATACCCTACGAAACTTCCTAGATGAATTTAATTAAACTTTATGTTTGTCCTTCCAACCTATGTTTCACGTGGAATATATATATATATTCTTCGTGGTCAAAAAGAAACAAGAGGAGAAATTAATCTTTGTTTATATATATACTCAGCCTACTATATCTTCTACTAATTCCTATATCTTTATCCTTTCAAGAATATCATTATTATGGTCATTACGTGCTAGTGCCGTCAATATTTTGAGTTGCTCAAGTGCCACTGTCATTCTTGATATGTTCCAGGTCAATAAATTGGGAATGGCATTATTTGCAACATTGATGACGCAATTGATCGCACCGATAACTTTGGAAGAATGTTAAGAGAAAAATGAGAGGTAGAAAGTTGGTAATGCGAATATTAGTGGGAATGTACCTGAAATTTTAATGGTAGATATCGCTATTTGATATGGAACGATCTTGGCCAGCCACGAGACCAAATTTGCTTTCTCTAATGAGGTGCGTCATTGGCTAGGTATTACTTGTTGATGGGGTATGACTCAGGCAAAGTGTGTCACTGAATTTTTAAACTGCTGCGAATGTTTTTAAGCGTTGTGTTGAATTGCATGTAACATGCTTATAAAAAGGTTAGGAGTATAGCTTGATTTCCCGCCAATAATAATGGAATTGTAAGAATAGAATCGTGGAAAAATTATCTT
The DNA here is from genome assembly GCF_958979055.1 of Alnus glutinosa. Classification (NCBI taxonomy): domain Eukaryota; kingdom Viridiplantae; phylum Streptophyta; class Magnoliopsida; order Fagales; family Betulaceae; genus Alnus; species Alnus glutinosa. The sequence continues at coordinate 27,270,599 of NC_084894.1, read as the reverse complement.
TCACACCGCATTCTCGGTCGTTATGTAAGTAATTGGAATATTAGCTTTCATAGCCCAATCGAGACTCATGATTTAGGCCCAATTACTCTATATTATTTGAAAGTTGTGGTAATTAAGAAGGGTTTCATTATAATAATTACAAAACTTTCATATATTCTCCCTTCCTTGTGTGGATAAATCTTATGATTATTAATTTCGGATTGAGCGGACATCCATCAAATTTAATAATTTATTGTCATTCGATTCAAGGAATCTTCATTGGCTATCTCCCCCACCCATTGCAAGCATTGAGCAAGAACCCCTCAAAACTCGCCACATGGAAAACACTCTGTTCATAACCATGATTTTCCTTGCTTCCCGCCGGCGAGAGGGGGAAGGCAGGAGACGAGGTCCGAACATTGATGTGACTAAAACCAGATGGGAGCAATAATTGATCATCCAAACATTCTACAATAATTATATATAACTAGATGCGATTCTCTTCTCAGTTCTCACCATATTTATGAGCATCTACCACTCTGTACAGACGCCAGTTGTTCACATGCGTAGAAAAATGAGGCCAAGAATAAAAGAGAAAGAATATGAATAATAATTTATTCAAGACTATTTCTGTCAAGTAAGCTTCGAACAACAATAATGAGAATAACACACTCCCCACCGCAAAATCTGCCTTTTGCGTCCCACACCGACAAGGCGAGCCAGCTCTGCAAGCACACCCAAACCCAAAGTCGCACTGGGGATTATTATTACTGTCATTGGTCAGCCTACCCAGTAAAAGCCCGCCACCAGAATTCGAATATTCCAAACATGTCCTCTCACTTGTCCCCGTTGTTTCCTCCTCTGTCCTCGTCAACTTCGGATATTCCGGACTTGTCCCCTCCCCTTCGTCCCCACTATACCTCCCACCCACTGCCACCGTGTCACATGCCAAGGCCCTCACCGCCACCCAACCATCCGATTCCCAATTTTCCCCCGCCGTTGTCGCCAATTTACCGATCCTGTCCCTCGCCGAAGTTTCGTAACTTTGAGAATTGGAATCAGAATTCGGGCTCGGCCCAGGCCCATTCTCTTCGCTCTCGTATTCCTCAAACTCCAAGTTAGCCCAGTCGAGCACGCAGCGCGGCGACGAGTAGACGACCGAGTTGGGAAACCCCGCTGCCGACAAAAATGGATGCTGTAGCAGCTGATCGCAGCTCCACCGCTTTTTCGGGTCTCTCATGAGGCACTTCTCGAGAAAATCTCGGCCGAGTTCCGACAACCGGGCCGGAAACACGGGCAGCTCATCCGAGAACCCGATTCGACTCAGCGTATCGGCTCCGTGGTCTTCCCACGCCGGCTTTCCGGTGACCATCTCGATGACCGTGCAGCCTAACGACCACACGTCGGACTCTGGCCCCTGAGATTCCCGCCTAATTACCTCCGGTGCCATCCACAAAGGACTCCCGCGTGGCACAATCGGAGCCCTTCTCGTTTCCCTAGTGCTCTCAATCGCCGACCCGAAATCGGCGAGTTTGGCCGAGTTTAAACTCGGCCCCACCAGAATGTTCCTTCCCTTGACGTCGCAGTGGACAATGCCTCTGGAGTGTACGTACTTCAACGCCGAGACGACACACCAGGTGTACGACCGCACAATCCTCTCGTCCACGTCAGGGACGCACGGTTTTGCCGCGGTGCCACCTGCCAAGTACTCCAAGTGGAGGTTCCGGAACGACGTCGTGGGGGGCTCGTAAGTCACGTCTTCGCCGAGGAACCCCACCACGTAAGGCGAGGAGAGCGAGCGGAGGATCCGAATCTCGTTCTCCAGCGCCTCCACGTGACCGGGCAGACCCGAGTTCCGATCAACGGACTTCACAGCAAAAACGGCACCGTCCGATACGTTCACTCCGAGCGTCACGGTACCGAACGAGCCCTTCCCTATGCACTTCCCTCTAACCCAGCAAACCATGTCTGAGTGAAGCTGTTCGTTAGAGCAAAAAAAAAAAAAGAAACTGTTCGTTTACGTGTCTTTCCAAGCTCGTCTCTCTATATATATATACACACATAATAAAGACCAAAAATATTAAACAAATATTTTCGGGTGTGACGTGGAATTTACAAGTAGATAATTGGGAGAACGGTTTGGTGACGTCATGGATGGTTCTGGGGCTGGAACTGGTCAGGGTTGACGTAAAAGAGAGTGGTGGGGGTGGGGGGATACTGGAGTTTTATCCTTATCCATCATAATGAAGGGCTCATCTGGACGGTTGATTGGATGAAATCATGGGTCATGGTTCGGAAATTTTGACACGTTGTTGTGGTGCAAATAATAGTTGTGGATTAGGAATCAGGTGGATGGTTCGTGGAAGAAAGCAATTTTGTTGAGTTGTGTAGGTGTGGTTTAATTAGGAAAGTGCTATTCTATAGATCGCGGAGGCATTCTTGGTAGCAGTAAATACAAAGAATCCTGTCCTTCAGATCTCTTTCGATCTCTTTCTTACTTTTTTATTTGGTTATGTTCAAGGTACGGAATCGTATTTATCAAGAATTAGGATTTTCCTAATTTTTCATACGCTAATTTGTAAAATGTGATCATTTGTAAGAAGATTATAATCACTTGACAGGTGTTCCTTGAACGGCTGACAACGAAAGTACTCCTGACATGTTGGTTTCTTAAGATTGCGATCTCAAATATGTATGCGTTGGACGGCTGTGATGATGTGGTGTACTTCTTTGGAAGTGAGGCGTGGGGCAATGGATCATGGGAAAATAATAAATAAATAAATAAAAATGTAGAGGTGCCAAATCGGGCGCGGGAAGGAGCAGCGAAAAGAGCGCGCCACATGGGTTCAGGGGGGGCCAGACAGAGTTTGGTTGAGACTGGCGTTGGAACTAAATGGTGGGTCGATGACGTGGCAGAAAACTGTAGGTCCACGCTGCCGGGAAAGAGAAACTAGAGATTCTGGTAAGGGAATTGGATATGGATGCCGAGATGTCTGGATTCCCACGATGCTTGTCCGTGGCGTTTGCAGTGAGAGTTTATTGGGAGTAGTCGAAGTGCGTTGACGTGCACGACCAGCCTCCATTACATATTTTTAATGTTTTCGTTGTTTAATTTGATTTTAATATTAATTACCGTATGTTTTGGAAATTGCTTGCCTGACGGCTGACATCCCCTCTGTATCCATCCGTATCTCTTCTCATTGTTCTTAAAGGTCAGGGTGTCCTTTCAAAAAAAAAAGGTCAGGGTGTCCCTAAATTTAATTACCATTATGGGCTTGGGACACTTGATACTTGATAGTTTCTCACCAACCCAGTCCAATTACTAGGGTCAAATATACTTATATCTTGAGTTTTTAATTCTTTTAATCACATGTTTAATGGTGATGATATAGTTAACTGCCCGTCGGGATCAGCCAACAAACACTTATTGAAATGATTGCATGTCCTATCTTTACGTGGGCGTCTATTAATGATCGAGTAATGCCTTGACTAAATGGTATCCGCTAATAGGGTATGAACATGTCCAATCATAGCTTCGAATTATGACTTACTAACAAGTTATGGCCATAATCTGATTTTGCGTCGAATTTCACATTCGCTTGCAATTAAGATAAAACTGGAAGTAGTTATTCTATATGACACATTTCCAATATTTTTTAAATAACTATTACGCTGACATTTTAACCTTTGTGGTTCGATTGGGACCTTTAATTTTGAATTGATCAGCTTGGCCCAAATTGTAGCTCTCGAACCTGCATTATCGACCTAAATTGGCCAAGTGGATATCTAGCATCTAGTATATCATATGCTATCAATTTTTAAATTAGTCATGACAGCTCTTTTCCTCTATTCTTATTAGAGTTACACTTCATATTGAATTTGGAATATGGAGAATTTGGGACAGCAGGAACTCGTGGCATGTTGGAGATTAGAACACAAATAAAAGTAGAAGGAAAGGATTGTGTGGTACTTGTGAATTTGCATGAAAATAAGATGAAGATGGTCACCGATGGGGAAGTTTCTTGATTCTTTGGTGTGACTTGTCATGGCCCATCTGTCTCTAATTTTTGTGGATGTGCACTTTTGTCTTCGTGTGGACGCTGACGGATAATTACAATTCACAACTTAAGGAAGTGGGGGTGTAAAGGTTTCTTTAAGCCTTAAGGGATAAGTTAGAACATTTTCTTACGCGGCGGCGTAAGAAAGGGAAAAGAGAGAAGGGTTTGTCCACGTAAACTTCATTGGAAAAAAAAAAACTATAAAAGAAGAAATACGTACACCTTAAAAAAAGAAAAAAAGGTTCAAAAGGTGTACTTTTCCTTATTTTCTTTCCCTAAAAATAATTTGAAAATGAGAGTAAACTCGCTATAATTAGATAAATATACGTGGTGGAACGTTTTTAAATAAAATCATGAAAAGTGTTTCGTTTAAGAGTTTGTTTGAAAAATTAAAAAAAAATGTTATTGCGCAAATTTTAGAGGTCGAATAACGATTTTAAATACATAAATAACCGTTTTTTACAGATATTATCAAATGCTTAATTATGTTTTTAAAAGTTATATTTTTTTTAATTGAGTTTTAAAATTGTTATTTTCTCAAATTGCACGTTTTGGAACTATTAAATCAAAACGACACTAAGTCAATTAAAAGAAAAATATAAATTCAAGAAGAATTAAGGCAAATATAAACTATCATCTATCTTTTTTGTTTAAAAATATAGAACTCCAATCTCATGTTTGGGACTCTTTTTAGTTGGATAGTTCGGCGTTAGAAAATAATACCATGATTAAGGATAATATAATTACGATGCATTTGATTAATTACCTAGAAAATAAAAGATGAGAGAAGAATTAAAAATGAGAAACTTCGGTGCGGGGAAAAGGGTATGATTGTCATAAAACATATATTTTTCCTCCGTTTGTGGGTTTCGCAAATACGAGGATTTTTTTTAGTTTTTTAAAAGAAACGGAAAGTCTGACACCCCGTTCTGGTGGTGCCTACGTATGTCGTCGGATACCGAGACAAAACAGCGAACATATATCGACGGCCGACAGTCCAACATGCATGAACCTAACCCGTTCCATCTTTTGCGGCTGACATGCAAACCTCACAGCAACCTTTGTTCCTTACTTTCTTTTTCTCGTTGAAATTAGGGAATCAGAGCTTCTTGCAGTTGCGGCTTTGCGTTGGAAATTGGAGAATGGCTAAGGTCCGTTAGGGTATTTAAATATTATTTGAATCTAGCATGGGAATTACGGAGTTTGATTTTATGAAATAAAATTTTAAAAATTTTAAAAAAATTAAATAAAATATAATTTATTTTTTTTTAAAAAAAAATAGAATATTATTCAGAATAATATTCAAAACAAACACACCTAAAAGGCAAGCGAAGAGACTCTAGCTATTATATTCTCTCTTTTTTATAAAATTATTCTTTAAATAAGGTTAAAATAAATTTATTCAATTCAGTTTATTAATTTTTAAAGGTAATTTTAAGTATATTTTTAGTATGGTTAAAATAGTATATGAAAATTCTCATATGCATTTTACTCGTGTTTCAAATTATTTTTGAATTTCAAGAAATAATTCAACTTAATTTAAAGAAAAACTTTATAATTTATACATAATGAAAGATATAAGAATAAGTTTTAGAGTTTAGCTTGCGTCTTGTTATTTAATAACATGACATCACATGTTTTTTAATATCAATGGTTAGGCCATCTACAGGCATTAAATGGGTTTATACTGAATTTTAATCTTGGCCCTTGATATTTAATGAAAAGAAATGTTTTATTATTAAATAACAAGAAGCCAAAATACACTTGGACCATACAAATTGGACCAGGATCCTCTTCAGTTGCTTTCAAATGGAGAGAAGCTGGTGTGAAATTATAATTCTGTCTTTTATACACAAGAATTGACTTTCAATTGGAGATGATCTTGATGCATATAAATTGCATTTACATTTAAGGTTTGGACATTTTTCTTTTCTAAGGAAGGTTTGAACGCGTTTGGTACATAAACAAGAAAGCGTGTAATAGCCAAACATGAGTAATGTTAGGGACAATCATGAGTAATGTTAGGGACAATTTTTTGATCCAAATTTCATCGAAATGAAATGGTTTTTCCATTACGCTTTTTGTGAGGACCACTCAAATATGAATAAAAGGGTTTTTTGTTTACACTTTTGTACGTGTGGGAATGCATGGTCCCCTTCCACTCATTGCGAACAAAAAATCATTTCATCAAATGAGATTTGAATGAAAAATTGGTCAGCCAAACACATAACATGGCGTAGAACATTAATGAGACAAGGATGAGTTAAAAAGGCTGCAAATTGCTAACGTGCGGTGTGGGCAGACATGAATGCTTTGGTGTTTATTCATGTGCTGCTTGTGGGTCAATTTCAATGACATGTTACCATGTTGGTCTGTCTTGTGTGACTATGTAACCATTTAGAAAAAATCCTAGTTATATTTTTGTTATTATTGAGCTATCACTCTAATAGAATTAGGGTGCGTTTGGCATGAACGGAACTAAGAAAAAAAAGAGCCATGGTAGGAGCCATGGTCCTTCTTCAATTCCAAAAAAGAAAAAAAAAAATTAGGTAAAAAAGAATTAGCCTACTAGTTCCTACCAACAAATTTTTTTGACCCTTGGGCCCTACCTATAAAAGCTTCTAGTTCCGTCCCTAGCGTTTGGCATAGCAATTTCGTAGATAAAAAAAAGTACAGAAAATGAATTATTTAAGATTGCGTTTTTTTTTTTTAAAATAAAAAATTGTGATATGAAAAAAATACAAAAAAATATAAAAATCGGCATTTTTGAATAAGCATACTTTTAAAGGCAAAAATGAGATTTTAAATGTTAAACTGCGATTTACCAAATATTTAACTGTGATTTTAAAAATTCCGTTTGCAAACCCAAACGAACCTTTAGTCAATTTGAAACTTCACTATAATTACTTATAAAGTTCAATTTCATCTAATAAAGAACTAATATGAAACTTAATACTCGTGAATGTTTTTATAATATATATCTACTCTACTTTAGGTGAATTGTGAACCACTCATCTTCTTAATATGTGATTGAATTGTTCCAGAATATTATCTGTCATTTTTATTTTATTTAATTTAAGGTTTTGATTTTTGTGACATGAAGATGATTGAGTCGAAGATACGACCCTACACTTGGTACCAAGTATATGAATATAAAGTGCAGGCGGTGGTCGGCAGGTATGTGGTAGCTAGGTATTCTTGTAATTAAGTTATTCTTCTTCATGATAAAGAATTGGTCTTCAATGGTTAGTTGTTTTTGTTTCTTTCGATTGATAAAAGACATGTTCGTTGTCTCCAAATAGTTGTATTTCTTTTCGCCAGGCGATTTAACTGGTCAAATACGTGTTTTTAAACAAAATTGTGAAAATTGTCCGTTTTGAAAAAGAACAGTAATTTAAAAACGTAAAAAATATATATTTTCAAACAACACTCATATGGACTGCCATGTAAGTTTGTAAATAGATTATTGTAGAAGTCGTAGTACTCCAAACAAATTTCCGATAAATAAGTAGAATGAATATCAAGATAAAATAAATTAGGAGAAGGGGTAATTCAATAGAACTGGTCCTAGGCTCTAATCCTTGGTCTAATGGAACCAACACCCAGTTAAGGAATACTTCAACAACTCTAGACCAAAATTCTTGTTAAGTCCTGAATTGAAGAAAACCTTTTAAAGAGAACTAAGCATGAGTTGGGCACTTCTATAATAATGATTATAAATGAGGTAAATTAGAAGCAATTATTAGGGTTATCCTCCTTGCTCTAGCTGTAAGAAGTTATCTTGTAATAGTAGTAATCGTTTCTCCAAGCAACCCCATTCATTAAACCGTCTCAAAAATTGTCCTCATCATCAGCCTCTTTTTTGGATTATAAGCCAAGAAACTATTCAACCAAGCCATTTATTTGACTAATTCTCAAATGTTGTTGGATTTTATCTTGCACTGTGATGTTCGTAATGGAGTCTATATTGGAATGCCGCACCCTTCCTTATTTTATTATCTTTAATGTTTGTTATTAGTGCAATCTCAATTGCTTAGAAAAAAAAAAAGTGGGTAAATTTGCAGAAAAAGATGTGATATATCTTAATGGATTGATAGAACAACCACTTTTAACTGAAACACATATGTTGGGCAAATTGTTAGTAATTTGGGTAAAAAAAGATGCTGGAGATCGTCTGGCGAAAAAACTTGTTATTAAGGCGAGCATTACTTTCCAGAAGTTGGACCAAATTGGGCCCAAAATTTTCAATTAGCAGGATTCAAGCCTGAACTACCTCTTGAGAGGACCAATTAGCAGGCCCTTTGTTAAATTCTTGGTAGTCAACAACAAAATGACTCATGGCTATTCTCAGCACCAGTAGATAGTTAGTGCAGATGTAAGGCAGAATAGAAGGAAGAAGAAAGGTACAAATAAAGAATAAACTGAAATATATGAAGGTTATTTGAAGATGTGTATAATAAATAAAGAATATTACAAGTATCTGACTATTTTGAATCTCCTTTCTTTAGCTATGATTGTAAAATCTCCAGAATTATGTCAAATATCTACAACAAATAATCAGGCTACTCTAAATAATAAAAAATCACCTTCCACCACCACCACTATATCTCCATCAAATTTGTGATCAAAACCACTTATGAACTGGACGTACAAAGAATGAAAATTTCCTCAACCAATATGTCAGTTTGATTTCCTACTCTGCAGGTAACAGGAAAATCAAATGTAGCGCTGCAGTTGGATTAGCATCACGCTTATATCGTCACAAGAGCCTCGCGAAACCGAAAGGTCTGCAAGATTTTTACAGGCAGTCAATGGTTCTGGTTTATCAATGCCCAGGCACCAAGGACGAGCAAGATCTACTGCTTCCTGATCACTAACCTGCAAACCAAGAAAAGAAAGAATCTGATCAATAATTTGGTACTTACATTTTTCAAAGGATTCAAGCAATAAAGGAAGAAAAGAAAAGGGAATGGAAAAGGAAAAGGGAAAGCAGAAGAAACAGTACCTTATCCCATAAACCATCCGATGCTAAGATTAAGAACTCATATTCTGGTTTGATTCTAAGGACTTTTGTATCCGGCTCTGCTATGACCCATTGTTTAAGGTGCTGATCACCAATCCCTCTAGACACAGCCAGAGATCCCTGAATTCTCCAAGCACCATGGCAAAAATCAACATAGCCACCCTGCAAAATGAAATTCAAAACAATCCGTTATTCAGACTGAAGGCAATTAAAAGTGATACATGCAATTAACACAAGATTGAAAGCACTGAAAATTTGATTCACAAACACTTACCGTGGCCTCAATTCTGTCCTTTTCATCTTTCCTTGAAGGTCGATGATCAGAGGTCAGGCTCTCAGCAACACCACCTCTGCTCATAACAGCACGACAGTCACCAGCATTAGATACAACAAGGTTCCCTTTCCTGATCAGCGCTGTCACACAGCAAGAGCCACTGCATACATCTTCTTTCAAAAAATCGGAGTCTGTATTCAAGTAACCTTGCTTGACGGCCTCCTCAATTTTCTCATCACCCCTGCTCATCACTTCGTCTATTATGTTCTTATCCAAGTTTTCTGCCGCAAACTCAGCAGCTTTTGCACCTCCATGCCCATCAAATACACCAAATAAAGACTGCAAAGATGAAGCAACAACATATTAGATTTAAATCCCATTACAATAACTCTACAACTATGTGTGAAGGCAGAGGTTTTTTCATGTTTTTTCCTTATCATAAGCTTTGTTCAACTGAAAATAGTTCCTAAATATTAAAATTTGAAGATCTTACTCCTTATTATTGGAATTCGTAGCAGTAAGTTATCCTCTTCCTGATTATCAGAATTTATTATTATACCCCCACTTCTAGGAGGACATAACCACAGTAAATTTCATACATGAACATGCTCCAAAAGGGATTTTATTTATTCATTCATTTTGTTTTTTCTCCATATTTTCAACATCCTTATGAAAATCCGATCATCAAAACCAATTAATTTCAATTTCACAAGCGAACTCCCTAAATGGCTTCTAAATTCACCATAAATTTAGCTACTGGGACAACTTGCACCAAAACTAATCAATTAATTTCACTATGCAAATCTATTAGATATTATCAAAACGTAAAAAAATCCAGTAAAGTTTTTTTTTTTTTTTTTAAAAAAAAAAAAAAAAAATCCGCTTCAGAAGAACTTAGCCACCACAAATAATTAATCTCACAGGCAAATCTTAAATTGCAGAGAAAAATAAATAATAAAAAAAAGTAACTTTGAAAAAATTACCTGTTTGGAATCTCCCTGAACGTTAAGGACAGCAGAGTAACGGTCCTCCATAGCCTCTCTCCTCCCTCTCTTGCAGTACACAGAATACCCATCTCCCTCTTCCTCCACAACCTCCCTCGCCGCCACTGACGGCGTCCCCGGAGCCACAAAACTAGTTGCCACCGGAATAGCAAGCCTTGCCGGCCTCTTCCTCTTCAGAACCGTACTCGGCGACGTCGTCGACGACCCAGAAGCCGAAATCGAAGGAGAAGACAACCCACTTGGCGGCTTCGCAAGCCGAATCCTAAAAGGCGAGGACGGCGACTTAGGAGAAGACAGAGCAGCCGAAGAAGAAGAAGACGACGAGTGTGGAGGCTTTAGGTGGGTTAGCGTTAGCGTTAGCGCTTCGTGCGAGGGTGAGATCATCGAGGCCTTGTTGTAGAACAGCGTCGACGAGGGCGAGAAGACTGGAGAGCTCGAAACCGCAACCGAGCAAGACATCCTTCCTATCCTTCCTTTTCTCTAAAACCAAAACCAACACGCTTTCACAACAACGTTGCACGACTTGGGTTTCTGTTTTCTAATATGATTCTTCAGTTTTCTTCCTTCCAAAATATTTTCTCTGATTCTGTTTTCTATCCTTTCAGAATTTTTTGTTTCGTCGGGGATTTAAAGGAGGGGGAGGGTTTTGGAAGAAAGTCAAGAGTGGGGTCGTGTTCTTCCGTGTTTGTAGAGCGCACCTTTTAGGGTTTATTTTTAACGTCTTTTGACTAGGTGTTTTTTTTTTAGGGGGCACTCGTTCTAGAATATGCAGAAAGTCATATCTGCCCTCCATCGCTGGATTCGCTGGTTTTGTTAAGTGGTTTTTCTTTATATTTTTTTCCCAATGCGACTAGGTCTGGCCTTCTTTGGTTTGCTTTACTAAAACAAACCATGTGCTTCTACAATTTCTTTTTCATGACTGTTTTTTCTCAGTAATTTGTTGTTGGGTTACTAGTAATTAAAGCTGTAAATATGAGAAGGTTTTTAGAAAATTTGTAAATCCGAATAGATGTGCGACAATTCGAGATTTGATTTTTCTCTAATAATTCGGACAAAAAAATTACTAGAAATCCAAATCTATATCTACGTATTTCTCCTCTCCATTTCTTGTGGGTAATTCTTTTAACACATTATATTAAACTGACATGTATATTTAGAGTATTTAATTATCACATCCATTTTTAATAAAATTAACATAATATATGATTATCATTTTCAAAATGTATATAAATGTCTATTTAATAGACTAAATGTGGCAATTTGTATTTTCATGTCGATGCATGAGTATAAAATTATATTAAGTCAATATTAACGCAATTTATTTGATTAAATGGATCAGACTCTTCAACTTTAGCAAACTTAACAATTTTGTGTTGAGTTCGCGAGTTATATAAAAAATTACAAACCCTAAATTTCACGTGTTGGGTTCGATCGTGTTATGTCGAAACATGAATATAAAACGATATATTTAATTAAGCGTGTTCGATCCATCAACTGTAATATGCTAACTTGATGTCGGGTTCATTGGGTTGTGTAAAAAATTATAGATCTCAAAATAGACTTGTCTAAAAGAAATTCTTTATCTTAATTTTATATTTAATACTTTTTTTTATTTTATGTCGACAAAAAAAGTGATATTGTTATGCAAGGGCAGAATGGGGATTTCAGGGGAGGCAATTGTGAAGAGGTGACAACTGTTGTCAAAGAAAAAACCAAAATTAAGGGGGTTCGATTTGGGTCAAACACGTTAAATACGGTGTGTGAAGAGTGTTTTGACTCCTCAGTAGTCAGTAGTCCCCCCTATCTTCGTTGCGAAGTTGTTGCTAGCAAGCTGCCACGTGGGCCCTCTCTCTCTCTCTAATCTCTATTAATGCACTCACAACGCAGGCTCTCCGAAGTTACCGTTGCCCCAAGACACGTTCCCATTTGGTGACCGTTGTGCCGCCCATACGTTAACGTCACCCTATAACACTGGACCACGTGTCTCTGCCACGCGTCTGTCCCTTTCCTGAATTTAATTTTGTATTTTTGTTTGTTTCTTTCGACGATCGTGCATGGGTTTATTTATTATTTTATTTTGGTTGTTCGAAAAGTGTCTTTTTAGTCAACCTTTAAAAGATATTTTGTGCCTTGCATTGAATGAGTAATTTCAAAAAAAAAATTTGTGTATTAAATTGTTTGTTAATATTTAAAATAATTGGTTTTGATTTTTTTTTTTTAAGTATTTTTAAAAATCGTTACTAATTAACATAGCATTGGATTAGTTAAAATAGCCAAAAGATTAATATTTTAAATATAATAGTGAATTTGAATAAATAAAGTGCTTTGATAAAGTAAGTAGCTAAAATAAAATTATATATTCTTTAATTAATTATATATTTTAAATAATATTTATTATTTGGACTTGGTAAACAGAGATATAATTTGAGTTTTGTGCATGCTTACGAATTTCAAAAACTTATTTGGATTTTTCTGAATTTAATTAGGGCCACAATTATTTGGACTAAACTAGATTTTCATTTTTCAATATTTTTGTTATTGTTCAAATTGCTAATAATTTAGATAATAAATGTGAAGGCATCTACCAGTCTTATATGTCCAAACAGATCTTAGACCGCTCACCTGCTAAAACAGATAAACTTCATAAAAATTTTCATATTTACTATTCGAATTACTAACTATCCAAATAATAATAATAATAATAATAATAAAAAAGAAAAAAAAAAAACGAAGTCTTATGTTAATTGGTCAAGTTTTTAAGACTTGAGGAGGTAGGTCTTGTCTTTTCTTCCCTTTTAGCACGTTGTAATTGGATAACACCTTAACCGGCTTCGGCCATACACTACTACTCGATCAAAGTCCATGCGTTAATAAAACTTAAAAGAACGAGTCCAGACCAACTCAGCCGACAAAAGTTTTGTTTGTTTGTTTGTTTTTAAGGATAAGAATAAAGAATGAATCATCGTGCAAGAGAGCATATGCGTTGGACCAGGTCTTCTATGCCTTCACGGTAGGGCTTGTGTCCTTTAGTTGGACACACATTTTCAGTGCATTTAGCTGCATAATTTCCGCGTGTCAAATGCTGAAATGTGTGTTTTTAAATAAAATAAAATATATGTGAAAAAGAAAAAGTCTACGTTAAAACAATATGGTACGTTTTTAAAAACGTGCAATTTTAAAGAGATAAGCTTGAAAGCATAAAATTTTGGGCAAAGGCACACCATTTAGCACCGCAATTATCATAGGTCAAATGCGAGTTTTTTAAACAAAATTTCAAAAAATGTCTAGTTTGAAAGCATGAAAAATCTATGTTTCGGTGCAACGGTCAACATTGTACGTCTTTAAAAACGCACAATTTGAAAGACCGGACAATGATTTTAACAAACAATTAGCTGAGCTTTTAAAAATCGTGTTTTTTTATTAATTGTTTTCACGTTTCAAAATTGTTAAACCAAACAGACATTTTAAAGAGATAAGTTTCAGCATAAAATTTCAGGTAGAGGTGTGTACATTTAGCTTTGAAATTCTCGCAAGTCAAATGCGTGTTTTTAAACAAAATTACAAAAAAGTGTCGTTTGAAAACATGAAAAATCTTTGTTTTAGTACAGCGGGCAACGTTGTACGTTTTTAAAAACGCTCAAACTTAAAGTCCGAACAACGATTTTTTACAAAATAAAACAATTGACTGAACTTTTAAAAATCGTATTTTTATTAATGCTTTTACTAAGAGTGGACAAATTATTCGCCTACTGCCTACCAACCGCTTAACGAACCGAACTGTCATCGACCGTCTACCAACTAATTTCGGTTTAGCAGTCAGTATAAAATTTTGTTCTAAAAGCCGGCTCGGCAACCGAATCGAACAGAACCCCCTTTTAAGTGGTAACCAAACCGAACCGAGCCGTCTTTTATTTTGACTGATTAACCGAACCGATATAAAACGAAACGACGTTATTTTAGTAAGAACGAAACATTTGATTTTTTATTATTATTATTTTTTCCTTAAAAAAAATCAAAACAACGTCGTTTCATTACCCATGTTAACCGATTTAATCGACTTAACCGACTACCTATTAATCGCTTTATCGACTTAATCAACCGTCTATTAACCGCTTTACCGATTTAACTGATTGCTTATTAATCGCTTAACCGAAATAAAGTCACAGACTGCATTCCGACAAAAGTCGATTAATTGGCTGAATTAATCGTTTACCGAACCGATGCCCACACCTAGCTTTTACGTTATAAAACTGCTAAACCAAACAAATACTTTAAAGAGACAAGCTTGAAAGCATAAAATTTTGGTGGATAGAGGTGTGTTAGCTCCTCAATTCTCGCAAGTCATATGCATATTTTTAAACAAAATTATAAAAAATATGTCTCGTTTGAAAACATGAAAAAATCAATGTTTCAATGTAGCGGATAATATGGTACATTTTTAAAAATACACAACTTTACGGACCAAACAACAATTTTAACAAACAATTAATTGTACTTTTAAAAATCATGGTTTTTTAAACTAATTTTTAAAATTGTTATATTTTCAAACCGCATGCTATTTAAACCAAATAGACACTTTAAAGATATAAGCTTGAAAGCATAAAATTGCGTCCCTTAACCTAACGCGCTATTTTCATAAAAATTTAGAATCTTAGAATATGTCATGTAGCTTGCAAGCACATTTTTGTTTCCTTTTATAATTATTTATTTATTGACAATGATCGATAATAATTTAAATATGGTTTAAGCTAATTAAGCCTATGTGACGTCATAATGTTCACAAGATTGTTTTTACTATTCATTTTGGGAAACGAGAGGGTTTTTAAACAAATGAAGTGTGGGCCGTACGGCCCAATCCAGATTAAACCCTTCGCCGAAGGCTTTGTTAAGCAGGCCTGTTTGAACTCTGACGCAATGAAAGTCCAGAGTAACCGTAATAGGGTAATTTTGTTTGCGCTTTTTAAATCAAATTCTAAAAATATATAGGCAAGGGATGCCCTTCTTTTTTTTTTTTTTAATAAAAAAAAGGCATGATATTAATTTTTTAAAGCTAAAATAATTTTAAAGGCAAAATAATGATATTACCAAATGCTTAATTTTGTTTTTATAAATAGCATATTTTCAAATTCCAATTTTTAAATTGAATTTTTGAAATTACAAATTCAAACAGCTCTATTTGTCTAATTTTTTTTATTTTTTTTATTTTTTGAAGTCAAGAAACTTCAAATTTAGTTAGTCCAACTTCAAGTTGCTAGGTCTTGGTAGCAAAATTTTCATTTGCAACTCTGAAGATTTGTTTGCCATTGTTGAATAAGGTCATTAAGACATTTTCATTTGCACTTCTGCATAATTTTCATCACTAATTACATAATAGAACTATTATCTTATTTACCACGTTCTTATTCCACTTTTTAAGATCTTAACAGTTCTTAATTAAATAATCAAGATTTTAAAAAACTTTAACCCTAATTTACAAAATTCTTAAAACTGCTGCTGCTCCGATTAATTTCATTGAGAAATGCTTATACGATTTTACGTATATTTGGGATGTTTCAAGGATTATTTTCAACCCAAAGTTTTAAATCGGATTTTTTTTTTTTTTTTTTTAAAAAAAAAAACAAAATTAATTGAAAGATGATGGGAATGAAATCGGATTTTTGTCTTTTACATTGAAACTACTGTTTTACCCTCTAAGTTTGTAAAGAGTTGAGTTTTTTTTAGGGATGTTTTGGTCTTTTTATTCATACGATATTACGTTTTTACAATAACACCCTCAAGTTTAACCTAATTTGGTCCAATCGAAATTACAATAACATCCTCAAGTTTAAGCTTCTGCCTTCGATTTATTTATTTATTTTTATTTTTTTTAATGCCAACAATAAAAATTAACTTCATTTAAAAAAAAAAAAAAATTTATATGTACACTTTCCATGATGTAAGTCGTAAGATCGTCTACCTCTGGTCCTTCAAAAATTTTAAATTATCCTACATCCGGCTCCTCATCATTCAGTTTAAAGAAAATGCTACTATAATCCTTCATATATGAATAATTTCGGTATATCCTTTATCTTTTATTTTATTTATTTCTCTCTCTTTAACGCTAATAAAAAAAACCCTTCCTACTTTAATCTCTGTTCAAAAGCTTCAAAAAAAAAGAAAGAAGGAGTTGCAATAGCTCTAAATTATAAATTTAGCTCCAATGGATGTATTAAGCGAAACATCATTGTTTGTCTGTCTAAATTCTGAAAAAAAAAAAATGTTTGATAATTGTTTTCAAAAGATTTTTTTTTAAAAAAAAAATTGCTTTGAAAATTATTTTATGTGCTCTTTTATGAGGTTCATATTTGAAAAGTGTTTTATATTTTGAATTATATGTTAATAATTTTGAGAAAGCATAATTTATTTTTTAAAACCAAAAAATATTTTCAGAATCGTTTCCAGTGGGCATTATGGTAATAGTTACAGGCTGTGAAATTTTGTTCTTCTAAAAGTCCTTTTTGTTGAATGAATAAGAATAAATTAGCCGGAAAAATAAAACATTTTTAAAAAAGCAATAAAAAGGCAGGGGCTGAACAAGCCCTAAAAACTCAAACGATGTTGACAGTTTCACTAAAACAAGGCATACAGCCAATCACAAGCAAAGAATAGCAAGGATTAATGCTTAATGACATCCTCCAAGAGAACCCAAAAGGCCAAAACACAACCAGTCACCTTTAGAAGGGAAAGCCTGGAATCCGTGCTTAAGAGTGCAAATTTTTTGCATTTCTGAGCCTAATCAAAAGATTCTAGTATTTCCACCGTGCAATAAAATCCTACACATCAATCATAATAAAATCCTACACATCAATCATGATTATGATTTAAATTTGATGCATCTAATGATATATATGATTCCACATTATTTAAAAAACGTGTCAATATTAACTTCATATAAACTATTAGATGCATAAACTATAAATCATGACCATAAAATAAATACTATCAATTTCATTTAAAACTGAGAGAATCTTCTTATAGTGAGATAGTGATAGGATACAAGTAGTTTCTAACATTTAACATACAATTTAAAATCATTATGCAACACTAGTTGGGTTTTATAAAAGAGTTATGCAAGAAACTACATTTTCATCCTACACTTATCACACAATACATAGCGGTCCCAAACAACCCTTAGATACTTTTTTTTTTTTGGTAACAATGACTGATCCAAGAGTGGATTAAAACAGTCACTCAGCAAGAATAAAAATATCGTTTCTAACATTTCTCTTTAAAGTATCGGTTTGATTTAATAGTTTCAAAATGTGTTGTCTGGCTTGCGTTTTTAAAAACATGGATTTTTTAACGTTTTCAAACCTGAAAAATATAGGTGAACCTGAAAGCCTAAGAAAATGGTCTGAAAATCTTCATGACAAGAAGTATAATAATACATGCAGGACTATGCAAAAGTAGTTCTGTAAAAACTTAAGATACTCTCAACTCCATTCCAATCACAGTGAGATATATCGTAGCAGCATTAAATCTTCTGCAACATATCTGAACTTGCCATCCTTTAAGTTGACTCTTGCTCTCATCCTCACCATAAATGCCTGAACAAAATATAATAATAATAATAAACGCAATTATTTTTACATAGATTATAAAGGAAAGTAAACTAGCCTACTTTTAGAGGCAGGGAGAGATTTAGGGAGCATTCGGCATTGCAATTTTATAGACAAATTAATGCGATTTTAAATTAAATGACAAAAAATAAATCGTTTAGAATTAACACTACGAATCATTTCAAGCAGCTCTTTCTATTAAGTAACAAAACGACGGTTGGGAAATATATTACATGCTCATGTACCATAACAAGCAGCAAAGAGAAAGGAATCCGTTTGACCAAAAACTTTGAAATGGTGAACCATTCGAAAGTAGCTATCATGAGATCTCCATGAGCAAAATGAATGCATCATGAAAGGGCGGAACTAGAATTTTAGATGTGTGTGCGTGTGGGGGGCCGGGGGTGGGCAGAGGTCCAACATGGTTCTGCCCCTGAATGCGTGTAGAGGTTTTAAGTCCAAATTCCGTCTCTTTCCAATATCTCCGAAAGTATAGCTCAAAGTACTTTCCTCACACCCCCAACTAATGGTGGAAAATATTAGGTATCCCTGCTCGTTCAAAAGTGTTTCACAAAGTCCGTATGAGAAGTCCCAAGCCACAATCACCAAGTATAAAGTGAACAATTTATCAAACAGTAAAATGCTCTGTATGTCACCAATTCAAGAGAGGAATGACAGATAAAGGTTCATATATTTGTTACCTCTTGCAGAACTCAGTTACATATCGAGATCCGTTGTAAAGAACGAACCACATCAACACGACCACCAAAGTATCTGGCAAAATTTAGGAATGCACAAGTGCAATATCATACCAACACATAAAAAGGGTTGAAAATGATGGAATGATGGCAGATAAAACCAACCGTACATGTTAACTCTTTTATAAATCAAGCCTCAAAATTTAATTTGCTTAGATTATAGTTGGCTTCACAAACATCACGATAGGATGTAAACCAGAACAGAAATATATAAATCAGATCAGATCTGATCTTTGGAGAGAATGGTGCAATAGAGGATACTGAAAAGATAACGCTCCCACCAATCCAACATGTAGAGCCCAAAAGTGACATTGTAAAGATAGATCTTGCGCTGAACCCAGTTCATACCTCTGGCACCTATAAACAATCAGCAAACAGCTAGAATCAAGATAAGATATAGATAGATGAACAAGACTGAATCAACAAATTAAAGAAGCTAAATTCACCCAAAAAAAAAAAAACCAAATTTATGATATAGTCCGAGACTCCCATAAAGTAAATTGAACACTCATGTCAATCATAGATATCTCTATTTTTTCTATAATACTTTACAACAAATTATAAAACATTGCATAGAAAAAAAAATGAGGAAAAAAACTTATCAAATTGTGTTTGTTGATTAAGCTTATTGGTTAATGGGTTATAGCCCTTCAAAAAAAAAATGCTAAAATGGCATGAAAAAACTCATGCACTTATTGGGTTTTCACCATTTCTCTGGGTGAAATGGTAGCTCTCTCTCTCTCTCTCTCTCTCTCTCTCTCTCTCTCTCTAACTTAATTGAATAATTTGATCCTAATTAAATAATCAAGATTTTAAAAAACTTTAACCCTAATTTACAAAATTCTTAAAACTGCTGCTGCTCCGATTAATTTCATTGAGAAATGCTTATACGATTTTAGGTATATTTGGGATGTTTCAAGGATTATTTTCAACCCAAAGTTTTAAATCGGATTTTTTTTTTTAAAAAAAAAAAACAAAATTAACTGAAAGATGATGGGAATGAAAACAATGAATGTAGTTCCCCGACGTCCTAATGCGACATAAAGGAAGCACTGGATAGCGAGGAGAACAATTCTCTTGGGCTTCACATCAACACAGCCTCACACAAACAAAATTTTTGTGCAAGCCTAAGAATAAAAAGGAATTGAAGCCCTCAAAATAGGGAATTTTTTTTTAAAAAAAATAACAAATAACAAATATATATTGGGAGTACTAATATGAAACTCAGTCCCTTAGATGTTCTTTAGATTGCGATCATCACCGCAAATCATTACAGGTCTGTAACTGTAAAAAGGCTCATCACCGTTGCAATATATAATACTCCCACGATCTATATATCACCGACGAACTATAAAAAAGAATTGATATATATAAAAAATATAGTTGTTCAAGTGTTCTTCCAAAGCAAGAGGAAAATGCAAGGAAGATAATAGAATATTAAACAACACACTCACTGTTGCTTCAAGGGAACGAGTCATATGGGAATTGATTGATCCGCACTGACCAGATAATGAAGCCTTTCAGAAAACAAGTAAAACTAAAACATGGGAAAGCTAAAGTTTTGGTTTTTGAAAATTTTGGGATATAAGAGAGAGATCTGACAAACCGTAAATGCCTAAGCGAAGTGGGCGAACTGGCTGATTAAGCGCTTGGGTGGTTGCGTTTATATAGGGAGGGGAGAGGGATCGGCCAGTTGATATGTGAAGAAGGAGAGGAAGAGGCGAAGGGGTGCGGCGCTAGGGTTAGGGTTTCCCCTTTTTAAGTTTTAACATTTATCCATTTATATATATAGCGGTGAAGGCCTAGGAACTGTAACCAATTTATTTGAACGTGTGAACAGTAAATTTTCTTAGATAATTTTTTCTTACGATTCTGCCCTTCAGCTTTCTTCATTGGATCTAAAACAGTCAGGGGTATTTTTGTCTTTGAACTTTTTTTTAAATTACTATTTTACCCCTGATATCACTCGGCTGGTAAAGAAGTTTGCTGGACATTTTTGTCTTTTACAATGAAACTACTGTTTTACCCTCTAAGTTTGTAAAGAGTTGAGTTTTTTTTAGGGATGTTTTGGTCTTTTTATTCATACGATATTACGTTTTTACCCCTTTAAAATTTAAATCCTTTGACTTCAAAAAAAAAAAAATGGGCTGGTCTTCTAATTGTAAATTACTGTACTGCCCTTTTTGTTCTTAAAGCGGGTTGCTTTCCACGGGGTCTTTTTGTCTTTTCATTTTTTTTCCCCCCTATGCTTTGACCGTTTTGCCCTTTTATTAGTTTTCATATGGATCAAATTTTTTCCTTATTTTTTAGACATTTCGTCCCTCTTTTCTTTTTTCGGTTTGGATGAGCGGCTGATGTTACTTGCTCTCGTGTTTCCCTAATTTCGTCCAACCGAAATTACAATAACATCCTCAAGTTTAAGCTTCTGCCTTCGATTTATTTATTTATTTTTATTTTTTTTAATGCCAACAATAAAAATTAACTTCATTTAAAAAAAAAAAAAAAAATTATATATACACTTTCCATGATGTAAGATCGTCTACCTCTGGTCCTTCAAACATTTTTTTTTTTTTTTTTTCAAATTTTGAAGAACCACGTCTTAAAATTTTAAATTATCCTACATCCGGCTCCTCATCATTCAGTTTAAAGAAAATGCTACTATAATCCTTCATATATGAATAATTTCGGTATATCCTTTATCTTTTATTTTATTTATTTCTCTCTCTTTAACGCTAATAAAAAAAACCCTTCCTACTTTAATCTCTGTTCAAAAGCTTCAAAAAGAAAGAAAGAAAGAGTTGCAATAGCTCTAAATTATAAATTTAGCTCCAGTGGATGTATTAAGCGAAACATCATTGTTTGTCTGTCTAAATTCTGAAAAAAAAAAAATGTTTGATAATAGTTTTGAAAAGATTTTTTTTTTTTTTAAAAAAAAAAAAAAATTGCTTTGAAAATTATTTTATGTGCTCTTTTATGAGGTTCATATTTGAAAAGTGTTTTATATTTTGAATTATATGTTAATAATTTTGAGAAAGCATAATTTATTTTTTAAAACCAAAAAATATTTTCAGAATAGTTTCCAGTGGGCATTATGGTAATAGTTACAGGCTGTGAAATTTTGTTCTTCTAAAAGTCCTTTTTGTTGAATGAATAAGAATAAATTAGCCGGAAAAATAAAACATTTTTAAAAAAGCAATAAAAAGGCAGGGGCTGAACAAGCCCTAAAAACTCAAACGATGTTGACAGTTTCACTAAAACAAGGCATACAGCCAATCACAAGCAAAGAATAGCAAGGATTAATGCTTAATGACATCCTCCAAGAGAACCCAAAAGGCCAAAACACAACCAGTCACCTATTAGAAGGGAAAGCCTGGAATCCGTGCTTAAGAGTGCAAATTTTTTGCATTTCTGAGCCTAATCAAAAGATTCTAGTATTTCCCTCTTGCAATAAAACCCTACACATCAATCATGATCATGATTTAAATTTGATGCATCTAATGATGTAATGATTCTACATTATTTAAAAATTTTTAAAAATGTGTCAACATTGACTTCATATAAACTATTAGATGCATAAACTATAAATCATAACCATAAAATAAATACTATCCATTTCATTTAAAATTGAAAGAATCTTATTATAGTGAGATAGTGATAAGATACAAGTAGTTTCTAACATTTAACATACAATTTAAAATCATTATGCAACACTAGTTGGGTTTTATAAAAGAGTTATGCAAGAAACTACATTTTCATCCTACACTTATCACACAATACATAGCGGTCCCAAACAATGACTGATCCAAGAGTGGATTAAAACAGTCACTCAGCGGGAATAAAAATATCGTTTCTAACATTTCTCTTTAAAGCATCGGTTTGATTTAATAGTTTCAAAATGTGTTGTCTGGCTTGCGTTTTTAAAAACATGGATTTTTTAACGTTTTCAAACCTGAAAAATATAGGTGAACCTGAAAGCCTAAGAAAATGGTCTGAAAATCTTCATGACAAGGAGTATAATAATACATGCAGGACTATGCAAAAGTAGTTCTGTAAAAACTTAAGATACTCTCAACTCCATTCCAATCACAGTGAGATATATCGTAGCAGCATTAAATCTTCTGCAACATATCTGAACTTGCCATCCTTTAAGTTGACTCTTGCTCTCATCCTCACCATAAATGCCTGAACAAAATATAATAATAATAATAAACGCAATTATTTTTACATAGATTATAAAGGAAAGTAAACTAGCCTACTTTTAGAGGCAGGGAGAGATTTAGGGAGCATTCGGCATTGCAATTTTATAGACAAATTAATGCGATTTTAAATTAAATGACAAAAAATAAATCGTTTAGAATTAACACTACGAATCATTTCAAGCAGCTCTTTCTATTAAGTAACAAAACGACGGTTGGGAAATATATTACATGCTCATGTACCATAACAAGCAGCAAAGAGAAAGGAATCCGTTTGACCAAAAACTTTGAAATGGTGAACCATTCGAAAGTAGCTATCATGAGATCTCCATGAGCAAAATGAATGCATCATGTAAGGGCGGAACTAGAATTTTAGATGTGTGTGCGTGTGGGGGGCCGGGGGTGGGCAGAGGTCCAACATGGTTCTGCCCCTGAATGCGTGTAGAGGTTTTAAGTCCAAATTCCGTCTCTTTCCAATATCTCCGAAAGTATAGCTCAAAGTACTTTCCTCACACCCCCAACTAATGGTGGAAAATATTAGGTATCCCTGCTCGTTCAAAAGTGTTTCACAAAGTCCGTATGAGAAGTCCCAAGCCACAATCACCAAGTATAAAGTGAACAATTTATGAAACAGTAAAATGCTCTATATGTCACCAATTCAAAAGAGGAATGACAGATAAAGGTTCATATATTTGTTACCTCTTGCAGAACTCAGTTACATATCGAGATCCGTTGTAAAGAACGAACCACATCAACACGACCACCAAAGTATCTGGCAAAATTTAGGAATGCACAAGTGCAATATCATACCAACACATAAAAAGGGTTGAAAATGATGGAATGATGGCAGATAAAACCAACCGTACATGTTAACTCTTTTATAAATCAAGCCTCAAAATTTAATTTGCTTAGATTATAGTTGGCTTCACAAACATCACGATAGGATGTAAACCAGAACAGAAATATATAAATCAGATCAGATCTGATCTTTGGAGAGAATGGTGCAATAGAGGATACTGAAAAGATAACGCTCCCACCAATCCAACATGTAGAGCCCAAAAGTGACATTGTAAAGATAGATCTTGCGCTGAACCCAGTTCATACCTCTGGCACCTATAAACAATCAGCAAACAGCTAGAATCAAGATAAGATATAGATAGATGAACAAGACTGAATCAACAAATTGAAGAAGCTAAATTCACCCAAAAAAAAAAACCAAATTTATGATATAGTCCGAGACTCCCATAAAGTAAATTGAACACTCATGTCAATCATAGATATCTCTATGTTTTCTATAATACTTTACAACAAATTATAAAACATTGCATAGAAAAAAAAAATGAGGAAAAAAACTTATCAAATTGTGTTTGTTGATTAAGCTTATTGGTTAATGAGTTATAGCCCTTCAAAAAAAAAAATGCTAAAATGGCATGAAAAAACTCATGCACTTATTGGGTTTTCACCATTTCTCTGGGTGAAATGGTAGCTCTCTCTCTCTCTCTCTCTCTCTCTCTAACTTAATTGAATAATTTGATCCACAACCAAAACAGGGCCAACCACAATAAATTCATAATCGAATCTGTGCACACTGCACAGTGAATAAGCAACTAGGGTTAGGGTTCGTACCTGACATTGAGCTCCTCCTCTTCTCCGACGCAGCAATCTACTGACAATTTTTCGTCGTATGACCTGGAGATTGAACTTTGACTCATTGGATACAGGGGCACCGTCGTCGTTTTACTTTAAAGTAATTATACGGGCGGCCATTTTCGTTTTTAGGTCGAGAATATATCGTCGTAGCAATTACTATTGGTAAACTAAATGCTATAAGAATTGTCAACGAAGACTTTATTAGGGCGATCTTTACAGCTGCGAACATTTTGTGAAATGAGTTTCCGTATGTGAAAAGAAGTAAAAATATCCCTCAGAATGGGATATTAAAGTTTATACTATAATTTTCATATAAACTCATGACGGATTATATTTAATGAAAATGAGTGTTACGTGGTTGTTTATATTTTAGTGGTTGACATGACAGTGTCACGTGATATTGTATTTAATGAAAATGAGTGTTACGTGGCTGTTTATATTTTAGTGGTTGACATGACAGTGTCACGTGATATTGTATTTAATGAAATGAAAATGAGTGTTACGTGACTGTTTATATTTTAGTGGTTGACATGACAGTGTCACGTGATATTGTATTTAATGAAAATGAGTGTTACGTGGCTGTTTATATTTTAGTGGTTGACATAGTAGTGTCACGTGAATTATCACGTCAGTTTATAAATGCGATAAATGATTCACATTTTAGTGACTATACAACGTGGTAAGTATTCACGTAGATGTCACATCAGTTTATAAAAAATTTGTAGTAAGAATTCATTTTCAAAATGCATAATTTTAGGCGTGATTTTCCCGCTTAGAGTACATTTTTGTAATATTTAAATTTTTTAGATCTGCCAATGAAAAAACATAAAATAGTTATCCACTAGAAACTATGATGAGAACAATGTAGGTGAACGTAATTAAATTTTGGGGAAATCTAATTTCACTCTATACACCATTACACCTTATTTAGCTACCGATCAAACCTTATAATTATATCATTTTAGATAACAATAGGAAAATTGTATTATTGGTTTTTATAATTAGTCAGATTACAAATCACTTATTGTTGTATTAAAAATAATTCAGAGATCCTTGTGGTTGGGTAGTGATCCCTTCGGGGTGTCTGCACACCACCCCCGGCCACTTTTGGGGCTGGCACGCCCAACCGGCAGTCATCCCTTTCATTTTTTTTTTCTTTTTTTTTTTAATAGAAAAATATAATTTTTTAAGTTTTATATATTTATATTTTTTATTAAGAGTAACACGTGTCGCTATCTTATTAGCGCTAACGTGGTACCTAACGGAATCTGTCAACATTTTTAACAGAATTTGATTTCAATGAGCGATTTGTAAATTAGGCTAATCACATGGATTTCTAAATTAATTTTGATACCAGATGGAGTGTTTTGTAATTTAAGCCAATTATAGTGACTAATGGTGCAATTTTTCTTTCATTTCCAAAATGCATAATTTTAGGCTCAGTTATTCCACTTAGAGTAAATTTTTATATTATTTTAATTTTTGAGATCTGCAAATGAAAAAAAAAACATAAAATAGTTATATGTGCATGCGGCTAGCCGGGCTAGGAGAAGGACAAGATTGGGTCACCAAGAAGGCTAGAACCGATAGCTGTAGAAGCATTAGCAGTTTTTTTTTTTTCTAAGCCTCCATTTTCTGCAAGGAATTATGCATTTATAACATTATTTTGGAAGGGGATGCGCTACAAGTGGTTAAGACCGTGAGTTCCAATTCTCACAATTGGAGTAGATTTAGACAACTAGTAGCTGACACTCGTATCATTTTAAATTCTCTATCTAGTTAGCAAATTCATCATATTAGTAGAAATACCAATATGGTGGCTTATGGTTTAGCTCAAGTTGCCGTTAAACAAATTATAAATAAAGTTTAGATAGAAGAAATTTCTATATGTATCTGTGATATTGTTTTATTAGAGCAATCTGCTATTTTTCTCTAATTGAGTTATAAAAGTGTTCCTAAATTATTAAAAAGAAAAAACTGTGATGAGAACAATGTAGATGAATATAATTAAATTTTGGGGAAACTATATTGAACCTAATTTCACTCAATTATTTAGCTACTGAACAAATTTGTTTTTAGTATTGAGCCCAAAAAAGTAAGGAAAAGACATGGGTTTTAGAACCCCGTAGGACATGTCATGGGCTACCTCGGTTGTTTACCCAGGATGAGTAGGCCTGGTTTTCAAGCCCAGTGAGCCTGCAATTCAAATTGGGCCGGCATCCAACAGCAGTCATGTACTCATGTCTGCAGAGCTCCGAAACCCCCCCAAAAAAACCCACGTTAAATAATTGCAAAAAGATATATATCTTGAGCGCTGTTTGGCAGACCAAAAGATTAGCCTAGCTAAAATTGTAAGACAATTGTCATTCCCTTATTTTATTGAGCTAACCTGACAGTACTTATCAATTTTTTTTATTTTTTTATTTTTATTTTTTTTTATAATAAAGACTAATTTTATAGCTAATCGAGATTACTGTGTCAGGTCAGTCCAATAAGATAGTCTAGATAGATGCGTGATTTTAAACATTATTAAAATAGGGATAAACTAAAGAGTTAGGATTCCAAATTTAGGACATTTCCTCTAATACCAAAAGCATAAATAACCAAAAAAAAAAAAGTTTATTCAATAATTTAATTAAAAGCTAAAACATACTATAGCCTTAATCAAAAAGTTAGGGACTCCCATGAAAGATGCTGAGCCCCTTTCCTTTTTTGTTGGTACAAGCATGGGCTTGGTTTGTTGCTTCACACACTAGAGGCAACCCAACCCATAATGGGACACCATGCATTGTTGGTAGGATTATCCTTTGATAATTTTATCATGTCAGAAAAGTAGAGACCCCCAATATCAAACTACAGAGATTATTTTAGCAGGCAATGATAGAAGCACTCCTTTCTGCACACACCCACTCCTGAAATCTGAAAGAAGCTGACCCATTTCATGCCTATCTATGAACTAAAAATCAATTCCATATAAGTAAATGTGGGGTGGGGGGGGAGCAAAAGCAATTTTACTTGCATCAAAAATAGTGACTTTCTATGCCAACTTTCCTCTCATTTTTTGAGGGGGCTCTCTGATTGTCATTATGTGTATCAACAATCCCTCTCTTATTTCAGATTCACAGATTGCTTCTGTCACCATGGATATCACTTCAACTTTATCTTTTTTGTCTGTTTGGAAAGCTCATAAAGTGGGGAGGAAAGTAAACTTTAGAGCTCGTGTTGTTGCCAACTGGACTGCTACTCACAATTTTTATTTTTTTTTTTTTTAAAAACTTCACTTATCACCCATGATTTTTCATCACTTTTGCAATCATACCCTTAAACTTTAAAAAATGTCAATTTAGTTAATCAATTTTTCAATTTTTTTCAATTTCACCCATCTATAAGAATTTTCTGTTAAATCCTAATGAAAAAAATGTCAAAATTCATAAAATACTCATTTTTTATTTTAAGAAAAAAAAAATGAATTTAAACATTGGCAAGAATTTAACGAAATTTGCATAAATATCCATCCCTAAATCATTGAAATTATATATATATATAAAAAAAAAAAATAAGAGTATTTTGATAATTTTGATAGGGTTTAACGGAAAATCATAACGGATAGGTGAAATTGAAAAAAATTAAAAGATTAATACACTTAAATCTAAATTGATAATTTTTAAAATTTAAAAATATAATTACTAAAGCGATAAAAAAATTATGAGTCGTCAATGAAGTTTTTTCAAAAAGTTATGAGTAACTGTCTAGTTGGCAACCTCCGAAGCTCATGATCAATTGTCGTATTCATATATAAGACCGGGTAATGTTTGGATGTAGCAAAATTTCTGGAATTCATCCGGAAATTTTGCTTATGAATGACATTCTTGTAATTAACCTCTCATCCTATCCAATCTTTTATAAGCATAAAGTCTTTTGTAAATGAGACTGGAGATTTTTTTTTCTTTTTTCTTTTGGTAATTTAGTTTAGGAAATTAGAAAAATGCTAGAATATTTATTGTGGTTCTTCTGTACTGATTTGGCATAAAAGAAAAGAGAGATAAAGAAAAAAACTCGTTTTAAATTGTAGTTTTTTTTTTTAATTAAAAAAAATGTCAAGTCAGCTGAAAAAAATTCAAAAGAAAAAAACTACAGTAAATACTATAAGAATTTTTCATGAAATTAATAATATGTATGGAGCATATTGACAAATAAGCATGAAAGCCACGTGGGAATATTCAAGAATCTAAAAAAATGTCTTTTTCAAAAAAGAAGAAAAAAATCGATAAGGAGTTCACAAAGATTGGGAAAATGTGGTGGTGAGTAGAGTTGTTGGATGTCAATTGACCGGCTGCTCCACACGCAACTTCGTCGTGTCGCCGCACGGAACGATAGCAATTGGCATTTGGCATTATTATAGATCACCGTCCAATCCAATTATTCTCATTCAACAAAAGCAGTCACATTCTATTGGAGCTTACCCACCTAACAACACCCTTTTATTTTTTATTATTATTATTTTTTTAAAAAAAAATTATTGTTTTAACAAAACCCTAAAATTATTGTCTCATTTTCGGATTGGGATTCTGATGTTTAAATTGTATGAAAATTCGGACGGTTTATGAGAAAGGATTGCAGAGCGTA
Organism: Alnus glutinosa; assembly: GCF_958979055.1. Taxonomy (NCBI): domain Eukaryota; kingdom Viridiplantae; phylum Streptophyta; class Magnoliopsida; order Fagales; family Betulaceae; genus Alnus; species Alnus glutinosa. The sequence continues at coordinate 27,241,433 of NC_084894.1, read as the reverse complement.
CTTGTTTAAACTGCTTAAAGTTGGTGAGTCTTGCGGTCCTCGTCCACAACAACTTATGCAATTTGAATTTTTATGCATAAGTTATTGATTTTTAGTCCTCATCCGCTTCTCTAAACTAAATGCATTTTGAATTTATTTTTGCTTACCCAAATGTAAGGAAGCATTGTAGCTCTATCACTCTATGAATTAGTTTTTAATTACTTTCTCTCTCTGCCTATTTTTCTTTATTCATTTTTTTTTCCTCTCTCTCTCCCTCTCTCCCACCCACAATAAAAAATTATTTTAATAGAATTTAGATAAGATAATGTTAAATCCTCTCTCTTTCCCATCCACAATAAAAAATTATTTAAATAGAATTTAGATAAGAGAATATTAAATTCATCACTTATCCCAAAAATTTAAATTGATAAGAAGAGATAAATTTAATCATTTAATCAAATACTTTAACAGAGAATGTATGATTTTTTTTTTTTTTAAAAAAAAAATAGTGGGCTAGCTAAAAAAAAAAAACATTTTAGATTGAAATTTAAATAAATCATTTAAAAAGTTCTAATATCATGGAATCCTCATCCCTCATCCCTTTCTTTTTCTTTATTCATTTCTTTTTCCCTCTATCCCTTTCTCTCTCTCCCATCCACAATAGAAAATTATTTTAATAGAATTTAGATAAGATAATGTATGATGTTTTTAAATAATGGCTAGCTAAAATAAAATAAAATAAAAAACATTTTAGATATAAATTTAAATAAATAATTTAAAAGTTCTAATCATGGAATCCTCATCCCTCATCCCTCATTTTCAGTCTCTTTCCATTAAAGCCACATATTTCTTACACGAATTTTTCTCATCTCCATTCTCCACTGTTGCACATCATCTTGTGCAGCTACAGATTGTGATAAAATAGACGACTGGTAGAGATTGAGAGTGCCACTTTTAACTACTGAGTTTTCTGTGATATATATATCACATGAGATAGCCAAGTCAGTGAGAAAGGGACCTAAATAAGTGATAAAACAAGCTGCTGATTACATTAAAGGAAATTTCAAGTTTAATTATGTATAATTATGTATAATTTTTTATAATAAAATATAAAATGTAAGATAATAGCAGAAGCGGTGAGAGAAAGAGAATATAAAAATTTCGAGATAGTTTCGCCCTAGAGCATACCCATTCAGCTAGCTAAATGTTATTTTGACTAGACATCGGATGCTAAAAAATGAGAATGAAAGGAGCTGCATCCGGTTAAGCAATTTGAAGAAACATTTGGTTAGTTGCTTAGAGTGCCCATCAAATATAAAAGCAAAGCATTTTTTTTTTTTTTTAATTTCTAACATTCTCACTCGTCTCAACAAAGAATAAAGAAATCTTTGAAGAATAATATTTAAATGGAATAGTGAGAGTAATCGTGTAACTAAAATAGAGAACAGGATGTAGGTGCTTTGAAAAAGTTGATAACTAAAATTAATAGAAAAATATAATTTTTTTAATTAAAATGGAAAGCAAATTTGTTGAGACAGATATGAATACTCTTTGAAACTTATGTCCACCATTTGGAAGTGTCTCCCAGGGCTAAATTTTGAACTTATTGACTTGATTTATTTGTGTTACATATGATAATGACTTTCCTTGCCATTACAATAGAGTGATTCGCTATGGGCAATAATTTTTATTTTTGAATTGTTGGGTTGGATTAATAGGGGAAGGCATGGCAAGGAGCATTTGTGTCACGAATAATTAATGCTACATACAACATTTTTATTTTACTTTGTCGATGTAACATTGCTAATCAGTTTTTGATTTTTAATTTTTATTTTAACATGAACTGATTGATAGTCCCGTATCAACAAAATGAAATAAAAATACCGTGTCTAACATTTCTCTTGTGCATGATATGATTTTCTAAATGGATGGTGAAAAACTCTTTCCAGACTCTTATTAATGCAGGGTTTGAACTTTGGCTAAAGATTAGGTGTAGGTGTTGGTGTATCTACTATTCTGGTATTGTACAAAGCTTATTGAGTTATTGGGGTACTTCATAATCCATTAATCTAATCTAATCTAATCTAATCTTAGAGATGGGAGAGGTTCTTAGGGATTGCCAAAGTCAATTATAGGGACTTTAATTTTTCTTAAAGCTATTTTCAACCAGCCAATTAGTTTCCCCTGCCATACATAGGGAGACCTGACTTTTGCAGCATAAGACAACGTTTGTATGAACAACGTGAAATTGGAAATAAACAATTTTAATGACTTAGACTATGATTATAGGTAAGTCAACAATGTTAATTTTTTTTTTTCCTACATCCAATAATGTTAGGGATTAAAAAAGCTAAACCGGAGAGGTAAAATATTAATTAAATAATTTATTATTATTATTATTATTTTTTAATAATTTATGGTGATTTAAGGTTTGAATCTTAACTTTAAAGTTTACTTTCATCAAAGTAAATATTTCATGTGTTTTGGATTTTGACTTGTTGACAGGAGTTTGAGCCACACTTGAATAAAATTGTTAAAGTATTAATTAACTAATTAAATTTTAAAATAAATGATAATTTAGATAAATCCCTTAATTATGTTTCTTTTAGGTACATGGTGTCCAAATTTCCATCCAAGAAAAACAGTACGTGAATGACATCTTACAAGAAAGGAATCTCCAAAACATTTATAAATTATATCTTAAGCCCAAATGGATTCCTTCTAAATTCCACCAAAATATATATATATATATTCTATTACCGGTTGAACTTGCTCCACATGTGACATAATTAAGCATGCCTAATCATGCCAAAAAAAGAAACATAAATCTATTCATAATTAAAGATGTAAATCTATTGATAACTCAAAATTATATACATGCATGTCTCACATCATCCATCACATAAGTATAGTTTTATTGGATGAGATTCGATCTCTTTTGAATAATTTTGGACGAAGTTAATTTATAAGTTGACATAGAATCTCATAAGATTTTACTATGCTCGAGGTTGACCGCAATATTTAGACAGATTAGGTGGAATGAAAATGATCTATTTCATGGTTATTAGATTAAATTTCATAAATTTAAAGGTATATAGTGCCACACCATTTAATTTTTTTAAATGATGCCATGTACATTATTAAATACAACAAAACAAAATTTTGACCATAAAATAAATAATTTCTATTTTTATTCCCTTTTGGGTTAGGGCCAAGCTTTTCATCCTTTTATGAGAGACCCTGTGCCATTCAGAATTGACAAATGTTGTTTAGTATTTTCATATCATTTTCTTGTCGTCCTTTTTTTTAAAAAATAAAAAATAAAATTAATCACTGGATCTGTCGGGCTCAGTCTTTCATTTATGTAGACTTCCTTACTTTCCCCTCTCCTTGTGTTTTATTTTTTAATGATTAAAAATTAAAATTGATGTGATATAAAGTTGAAATAATTTATATGAGAAGTGATTTTCAGGAGGCCTATTATTTTTACATTATAGAGAGTCAAGCACGTGGCACCTCCATTATACACAAAACTAGGGAGGAGGGACGGTAGTCAGGGTACGTACTACGTACCAAATTGTTTTTTTCACAGCTGCCGAGTTACAACTTACAAGCTTTTTCTTTCAACAAAGCACAACTATAATTTATTCATAAAAAAAAAAACGTACAACTATAATTTATACATACATTACCCACGACCAGGACATCTGGACATGCATGCTTCTGGACCTGCTGACTGCTGTCATGCTTAGCCGAACACATATGCATGATATGTCTGACAATGTGGTCCATCCACTCAACCTCTGCCATGCATCTCTGATACCCTCTACTTTGTCAATAACCGTGGACAAAGATAAGGCTTCCTCTCCAATCCCCACCACTCGATGGTAATGGCCTTGATCAGCAGGCAAATTATCCGATTTTTCATTTCTTTTAAGTTTTTAATCTTATCTTTTATGTACCTTCTTTTTTGGTGGGAATCTTTATGGTGATTCACTTGCAGGCCAGGGCGAGGAGATTTTTAGGATTTGATTAACCTATCACTTATCTTAAAAGTTTTAATATAAGTTAATAATACAAAAAAAGATAAATTTAAATTAATATTTTAACTTTTTTTATTTTTTATTTTTTATTAATTCTTACGTACTCAAACCGTTCCCCCTAGCTTCTAAGATTAGGCGATTATGTTATAGCCCAATTATTTGCATGCCTCATGGATAGGTCACATGTGGGGTGCCCATATCTTCTTTGCTGGCAGTGTTGGAAGTTAGGGTAACAATTACCAGAGTGCATTATTAGCTTTATTAGCATCACCTTTGTCGTCATGTTTGATGTATATATTATCTAATATATATAAAATGCATTTTGATTAGTTGTTTATAGTGAAGAATAAAGCTTATGAAACATGCTGTTTAATATATTTATTTTTAATTTAATATTTTAATCACCCAACAAAACAACGCATAATATATGCTCGACCCATGTGCAGCCACCACTTCTCGATAATATACATATATACCTCGGAAGAATATATCTCATCGTATATGCCAAAGTTTTGTAATATTGGAGTCAGAAATTGTAAGGCAAGATAGAAAAGAAATATGTGGAAAATGTTTGGGATAGTAAATTCACGTAATAATATCTTAATTGTAAATAAATAAATAAATTAAGCAACAAATTTTCAAATTTCAAATGCCTTTTCACCATCTATGTAAAAGAAGCTCTAAGTGCCATCTAAAAGTCACAAAAGTACAAAATTGCACATTTTTGTTTTTTTTTTTTTTATTTGTTGGCCAAAAGCTTAATCTGATAAGAAATGATTAATTTAATCTTTTAATCAATATTCTATTTGTTGGCTCAACATGTAAAATATTTTAAAAATAAAAAAATAATATTTGGTCTTTAAATATGAGGTGAATGATAGAGACCGGGTTCAAATTCATGACAATTGACATATACTCTGATACTTGTTAAATTACGAATTATCCCAAAAGTTTAACCTTATAAAAAAATAATTAATTTAATAATTTAATTAACATTTTAACCGTTCCCACCTAAAAGTTATTGGAGTTTGACACACAAGACCCCTACACTAGCTAGTGGCAAGGGGTTGATATCACTAGTAGGTATGCCAATAATTGGAGGCAAGGGTAATATGAGGAGGTCATTGTGTCCTTTAGAGCAGAGCCTTTCTTTTGGCACCAAAACAGTAGGAAGGAAATAATATGCTTGTGTCCTTTAGTGTAGAGCCTTTCTTTTGGCCCCCAAAACAGCAGGAAGGAAATAATATGCTTGTGTCCTTTAGTGTAGAGCCTTTTTCATTGATTGAAACAGTTAACCTATTTTTATAGTTGGACTAGTGTGAATTACCTTATATATAAATGAGGAAGATATAATTAGAAACACGATCTCCTATAAAAATGATACTTCTTTGGATAATGACTGAAATTAGACTGTTAGAATATAAATTAAATAATTAAATTTATCTCTTTTTATCAGCTTAACCTTTCGAGTTAAGTATTGATTTAACATGGTAGTAGAGCAGAGGTCATGAGTTTGAACGCTGTCTTCGTTATTCATCTCTCATTTCAATTACATATTTTATGTATTGGGTTGCACCTATTAAGAGAGAATTTAATCCCACACGTGAAATAAAGTGTTATAATATAAATTAAATAATTAACTTTATCTCTACCTTAAAAAGTAGCTTATCGGTGCCCATAAGTCTTTGATTTTTTTGATTTTAATAAAAGTTCATCTAAAAGTTTATAGGTAGTGCCACATGGTCCACATCAATCTACCATTATTCTAATACAAATAAGAGATATGAGATATGATAGCTGAATTTTCCGTAGAGAGCCCCTTCTACACGGTAGGTAGAAAACAGTGGGTTTATGCCCACCAATAATTACTTGACACATCAGTTAAAAGTAAAAAATTGAAATTTTGGTGAAGTTGCCAATCCCTCTCACAACTCTCTTCTAAGTATAAGCAGTTTAATTAAATAAAAATAGTTATAGTTATTTATCTAAGTTACTCTTTTAATTATTTATAGCGCATAAGTCATTTAGTTGTAGATTCCTATATATTGTTCTTTGTAGTAGTTATTTCCAAATAGTTTATTGTATTAGGAGTCATTTGATCGTAGGAGTTGATATCTCATCAGGAGTTTATTTCCATCTAGGAGTTATCTCGATATTTACGTTATCACTTATAGAAATTTAGTTCGAGTGGATGTTTATCTCTATTTAATCGAGTTATGATAGAAGTTGTTTTTCGAGTCGTGAAACTTGATCAACTCTGCGCATGTTATCTTTCTCTATTTAAAGAGATGAATTTATTAATAAAGATAAGTAGAATCAATCATAAACTTTGTGTTTGAAAATGTGTAGGTTTCCTAGCTTAGAATCCAAGGTCTTGATTTCTTCGGAACCTAGCAATTTATCATGTTCCGTGTTTGATAAATCATTCACGTAACACAAACAAATTGTTAAATTATTACTTATCTTGAAAATTTAAGCTAATAAAAAAAATAATTATTTAAATTAATATTCAAAGTACACTTCACCACACATGTGAAATTAGACTATTTTAAACAGAAATAACTACTGATGTATCTATCAACGTACAGAACCCTATGTTGTATCTTTGCCTCGAGTTGAATTCTCGAAGCTTGTATGTGGCCGAAAATATGGATAAATTAACTCTTGGCAAATGACCCCAAGAAGGGACCAAAAAATAAAAAGGGGGAGGGAAAAAACTTGTCTTTCGGTGGTGAACTACTGATGTATCTATCAACAGAACCCTATCTTCTATCTTTGCCTCGAGTTGAACTCTCAAAGCTTGTATGTGGCCGAAAATATGGATAAATTGACTCTTGGCAAATGACCCCAAGAAAGGAACCCAAAAAAAAAAGGGGAGGGGGCCGGGGGCGGGGGGCGGAAACTTGTTTTTCGGTGGTGATGTTATCCATTTCCCTTAAAATAGAAAGGAACAATTTTATGGTTTAGATTTTGTTGGGTTGTTTTTAATGGTGTACATGATGTTACGTTATTTAAAAATTTTAAAAGATATGGTAATATATTCACGAGGTGGCAACACATATACCATTAAATTTGTAAAATCTAACTGGATAAGGATAAAATTTTCTTTCAAATTGAATTCGAGTTTTTTTTTTTTTTTTTCTTCAATTTATTAAATTGACATATATTCTTAACACATTTATAAATACCTATATTTAATCACCCATCTTCTGGGCAGGGAGGAAAAAAAGGAATTTCGAATCATTATATCCTCCATTATCCACCTTATTCAAAGGCAAAGTGCTGCAATTTCACAATTCCATCGAGTTGATATTTTTAGAAAGAGATGTGATATGTTGTCATTGTCATCCCATGACATAATTATTGACTTTTATTTAGATATAATTTTTATTAAACAAAAAATTACAAAATTATGTAAATGAGTTGGAATCTAATTTTATGTTTTCTTTTAAAAAAATTAAAAAAATAAATAATTGTATAAATAATTTTATCCTTTGAAATGACAAAATATCATTTCCCTTTTAGAATACAACAAAAAGAGAGGATTAATCATTTACGAAAACTTGTTTTTCCTAGGAAGTGACTCTTCACTTCACATCAAATAAACGATGATCACATCACTCTTTTGTTCTTGTTCTTATTTGTTTTTCACTTAGCTTAATTGGAGTATAAAACTGCTTGAGCTATTATATAAATTTTCCAAATTTGTGGAACAATTTATATTTTAATAGTTAACCTAATAAAAATCATACAAATATGATAAATGTCACGTACTGTCCTGTCAATTTAAAAGAGAATTATAATTTATAGTAACCCGTGACATCACTCCTTTATAATTAACATGTTACAGGTTAGCTAATTGTTTGACCAATCATCAATCATATATTATTGTATAAAAAATAATAAAAACATAATGTAAAAATTATTATATATATATATCTGTATTGGGTTTTTACCAATTGAGGGGCTAAAAGTCGCCGATCAGCCACGTCAGAAACTCGAGAAAATCTGAGGCCCCACTGTCCTACTAACCAACACGTGGATGGTTGAAAATTGTGCGTACGACCATATTTTGCTGTAATAAAGTAATAATTGACTCACAAAAAAAAAAAAAAAAAAGTAATAATTGTGACATTTTTAGTCAGATTAAAGAGAGCAATGCTGACTCAGCTCAAAGACTCTCCTCCCAAAAGGATAAAACTTTGAACTTCCAAAAAAAAAAAAAAAAAGGAATTTTGAATGAATAAACAACTAACACGTGTCAGCAACGTGTGAATGAAAAGGACTAGTGGGGTCCCAGAGGAAACTCCTAAGCCAAAAAAAGTTTAAACGGTGTCGTTTCGCTCTGTCTTCCCGAGCTCCTGCATTATAAATACGTGGCTCGGGATGCGGAGAACTTACACCTTCAACCATAATACGTGTTGTTCCCTCCTCGTTAAACTCCACCGCCAGTGTTTCTCTTTCTCTGTTTTCAGACCTTTTTTTTCTCTCTCCAAAAATCGTGGTAAAAGAACCAAGCTTGTTGTTCATCTTGTTTGTTTCTGTTCATTAGCAAAAAATACTGTTCTGGGTTTCTGGATTCCGTGGATCAGAATGTGTGGAATTCTTGCTGTTCTTGGCTGCTCCGATGACTCTCAGGCCAAAAGGGTTCGCGTGCTTGAGCTTTCCCGCAGGTAAATTATATTCCTTAACTGTCTCTTTGTGTCTTTTTTTTTTTTTTTTTTTTGGTCTTATCATTTCTACATTAATATTGGTTCTTATGAGATAAACATAACAGAAAAGCTGTTGGTTTTTCCTACCAATTTTTAGAGATTTAACGATATCCAGAGAAATATGTGAAGGTTGTTTGTATATAAAAGTGTTTATTATTTTGTTTCTTTGACGCAAGACTTTGCTTGGTATTGAGATAGAGTTCCATTTTCTTAGGCAAACTCCCTTGAATTTCTTTGTCATTTTCTGATATATATGTGGAGAAACATAAAATATTGGTGTTATATGGGGGAAGAAGTTGGATATTTATTACATCATTATGCAGTGAAATAGTGCGAGGTAATAATCCAGTTTCATTCATTTGAATGAGCAAATTTCGTACTCCATAACGTTTTTGTGATATCGGGCACCTATAATATAATAAATAATATTTAAATATTCATTGGGATAAGCATTTAATCATGTTAAGCCTGTGGGATGTGGGTCCATGATTAATGGTGACTTTGGTGAAAAATGGTACGACGAACCAAGAAACTGCAGTTTGAAACGTCATCGGTTTTTGATGTTTATAGATTGAAGCACCGTGGTCCAGACTGGAGTGGTCTCTACCAACACGGAGATTTTTATTTGGCTCATCAACGGCTAGCAATTATTGATCCTGCTTCCGGTGATCAACCTCTCTTCAATGAGGACAAGGCGATTGTCGTAACGGTAGGCCATATTTCTAAGACTTTTATGATATTCAATCATCGATCAAATAGTTTTTTTGGTTGTTGTTGGATTTGCAAAATTGATGGAGAGTTTTGTGTTGAACATCAGGTCAATGGAGAGATTTACAACCATGAAGAACTGAGGAAGAGTTTGCCGAATCACAAGTTTCGAACTGGCAGTGATTGTGATGTTATTGCTCACCTGGTGGGTCGCCTTAGCACATCTTTGTTACTAATTCATAGTTCTTGTTCAACCATATATTAACAAGTCTTCCTTAATTAATCTCTCTGTTTAGTACGAGGAGTATGGGGAAAATTTTGTGGACATGTTGGACGGCATGTTTTCTTTTGTGCTGCTGGATACCCGTGACAACAGCTTCATTGTCGCCCGTGATGCTATTGGGATCACTTCCCTTTATATTGGATGGGGTCTTGATGGTAATGTTTAGAATCCTGTTTTTTGTCAGTTTAGCCTTTAAAGTTGTTTCCTGCTATTTAAAAACCCAGGCTCTGTTTGGATATCATCGGAGCTTAACCTTATTCTGTCTATACTCAGGCTCTATTTGGATATCATCAGAGCTTAAAGGATTGAACGATGACTGTGAACATTTCGAGTCCTTTCCACCTGGTCACTTGTACTCGAGCAAAGAAGGTGGACTAAGGCGTTGGTATAATCCTCTTTGGTTCTCTGAGGCTATTCCATCAACCCCATATGATCCTCTTGTGCTAAGACATGCTTTTGAAAACGTAAGGTTCAAGATTTCAGTTATGAAAAGCTAAAAGACAGTGGGAAATTTTGTATCTTTGACTCAAGTTCTTGGTTTAATATGTGCAGGCTGTGATCAAACGGCTGATGACCGATGTGCCTTTCGGTGTTCTGCTGTCCGGCGGCCTTGATTCGTCGTTGGTTGCCTCTATCACGGCGCGGTACTTGGCTGGCACAAAGGCTGCCAAGCAATGGGGAGCACAACTCCATTCTTTTTGTGTGGGGCTAGAGGTGAGTTATAAATTTTCGTTATGAAGTGCGTTTTTAAACTAAATTGTAGAAAATGTATTGGTTGAACTTTTATTTTTAAAAAATCGCGATTTTGAAAACTAGTATGTCCTGAGTGAGCAGGGTTCACCAGATCTGAAGGCTGCAAAAGAAGTTGCAGATTATTTGGGTACAGTTCATCATGAATTTCACTTCACCGTTCAGGTATCAATACAGAATTAGCATATTAAGCTTAGGAGCTTAGGAGTTGTTAAATAAATATCCAGAAAATGTAAAACTTTTGTCTTTGAATTGTGACTGCAGGATGGCATTGATGCCATAGAAGAAGTTATATACCATGTTGAAACATATGATGTTACGACAATAAGAGCAAGCACCCCTATGTTTCTTATGTCACGTAAAATCAAATCGCTGGGGGTGAAGATGGTGATTTCTGGTGAAGGTTCTGATGAGATTTTTGGTGGGTATTTGTACTTCCACAAGGCCCCCAATAAGGAAGAGTTCCACAGTGAAACATGCCGGAAGGTGCTACAATCTTTTTCTACACATAGATTTCTGATATAGAGGCTGGCATTACTAGAGATAATATGTATGATGTTCTACTCTCGTATGCAGATTAAGGCGCTCCACCAGTATGACTGCCTTAGAGCAAACAAATCAACATCTGCTTGGGGCTTGGAAGCTCGAGTCCCCTTTTTGGACAAAGAATTCATTAATGTTGCAATGGCTATTGATCCAGAGTGGAAAAAGGTATGGAATTGACATTCAACAAATCGGGTTTGCTTTTCAAAATTACACTGGTTTTTTCACCATGCTTTTCAATATTCCATTTCAGATAAAACCAGGAGAAGGGCGCATGGAGAAATGGATTCTGAGGAAGGCCTTCGATGATGAGGAGCATCCCTATCTGCCAAAGGTATTGCATATAATAATAAGTTTCCACCTTAATTAATTATCTGTATGGTATAACTACATAGATAACGTGTCCTCTTCCATGCCCTGCAGCACATTCTGTACAGGCAGAAAGAACAATTCAGTGATGGAGTTGGCTATAGCTGGATTGATGGCCTCAAAGCCCATGCTGCTTTGCATGTAATTATCTATATATTACCTGCTTTCTGTTACTTCTTATAAGCTTGCCGTGGGTGATGATTAGTGCTCAATTTATACTCTCAGGTGACCAACAAGATGATGCTCAATGCTGAACACATTTACCCCCATAACACTCCCACCACAAAGGAAGCCTACTACTACAGGATGATTTTTGAACGTTTTTTCCCCCAGGTGATTCTTTAGCCAGCAGACAAGGCACATTCTCCCCCATTTGTGTGGCTTACATTCAGAATTTGACTTGGCTACCCGAGGCAAGGTCTTGGGTGCCTTGTCGAGTGGTTACCCAAGACAAGGTCGGATAAGGATCTACGACAATTACTTGACCAAGCTCGAATTGTTAGCAATTTGATTAGGTTATGTGAGTCTCCATATGAGATTTACTTGTCTAAGTAAATTTTGGGCTGTATGATTACCTACCCGGACATGTGGGTCTTATATGGAGTCTCTTACATTATCTGTCCTAATTACTAGTAATTCGGACTAGTAATTGTTGTGAATTCTAATCCGGCAGGTCTTAGACGCCTTGTCAAGTGGTTACCCGAGTCAAGGTCTTCGGTGCTTGCTATTTCATCACTATTTGGTTTTGCAGAAATTTTCCCTCATCTGTGCGGATTACATTGAGAATTTAACTTGGTTATGCTATGTCCATAACTATTTGGTTTTGCAGAACTCAGCCAGGCTGAGTGTCCCAGGTGGAGCAAGTGTAGCCTGCAGCACAGCTAAAGCTGTTGAGTGGGATGCTGCATGGTCCAACAATCTTGATCCTTCTGGCAGGGCTGCTTTAGGAGTCCATCTTTCAGCTTATGACGAGCAGGTGCCATCTGTTGGCACTGGCATACCACAGATTATTGATAATGTACCTTTGAAGATGGAGGTTAGCAGTCCAGGAGTTGCAATCCAAAGCTAGCATGCCTGATGTAGAACAGAGTCTTTTTAAACCCTGCTGTTTAAAGGGAGTAGTACATAATGTTTAACTGTTAAGAAAGTACTCTTATGGTGTTTTAAAGATGGTTGTGTCATCAAAATGCTGTACATTTTCTAGTACATGGTTTAGAAGTGTGCTATCAATATATATGAACTGTTTCTAATAAAAATTGGGAAATCATTTCCTTCTTTTATATTCCATGTGTGAAAATCATCGGTTCCATTTATCAATCATTGCCGGGAATCACAATGCAAAATCCGATCATTTATGACATAGAGTATGTTAGAATATTAATTAAGCTTTTGGGATGAACGATTGTTTAATTTATCGCTTATTTTAATTAAATATTCTGCCCAAAACTTCGAGAGATGAAGTGTCTGTGTTAGCAGCAAACAAACCAAGCATTTTTCCTATGTGGGCTTTTCACCAAGTCTACTCTGCCTATAGTGCAGAACTCAGTCAAGGTAGACAAAAAGCTAAAAGAATGGGCCAATTGTTATGAAAGAGGCCAGTTAGACCAGGATTGGGCTTCAAAGTGGAACCATCTTGAAGATGCCCCGCAGGATTAGACTTCTCCTTTTAATCATTTGCACAAAAACTAAAAAGCACGGAAGAGTGTGGCTGCTGGGATTCGAGCCCAGGTCTCCACGGCCACAACGTGGAATTCTTACCACTAAACTACAGCCACTTCATATGCATTACACACCTACTTTATAATACTTGAGTATAGTATGTGCGCATGTTTAAGACAACACTTAACCGACGTGGGAATAGAACCTACCACTCCACTTAGCTCTGTAGCCGTTGTCCTGACGGCCCCTCATCTTTAGCTGGGTTACTTCCCGAACCTAGTTTGGTTTTTATTTATTTATTTTTTTTACGGTAACAAAAAAAAAAAAATTGTAATGATTTGATTCATATTTTTAATTTAGAATAACTTTATCTTTTTACTTTTTTTTTTTTTTTTTCTTTTGAAGGAAAGTTAGAACTTTCATTGCTGGAATCATATTACAAACAATACACCGAAAACGGCGAACAGAACACCACCCCAAGGGTGTACAACCAACATGAGTTTCACTACAGACAGTTGCAAACTAAACAAACCCAATCACCAGACTAGTGCCTATGCGTTAACATAAACCTTTACTTGCACAAGGAATCGGTCACACAATCTGATATACAACTAAAGACTGGATTAATACAAGCACGAAGCAAACTGTCAGAAAAAAAAAACACAAAAACCCAACAAATAGAAAACAACCCAGATCACCGGCATCGGAAAACGCTGTCTCCAGCGGCAGCGCGTGGAGCACACGCGCCCCCCAGGGACCTCCCTCTTTAAAACAGACGCCACCGGATACACCCGAACCACCGAAAAACACCAGCCACGTCCCCGGAAGTCATGCCGCAACCCACACGCGCCGGAACATGGAGTGACCTCCCTAGCGCGTGCAGGCCACGCGCCGATAAGGAAAGCGCGTCACGGCCGAGGATGGAGGTTGCAGGACCGGAGAAGGCCGGCGACTACAGTGGAGAGGTCTGTGTCTTTGAGAACCCAGCAGAAGTGAGTAGATCTGACACCAAACAAAACACCAAGGAAGCACGGTCAGAACTTCGCCGAAGACACACCGAGCTGCCGTTCCCCAACGCCAAATCTCCCGTGAAATCTTCTGTCAAGGGACTAAACCACCACCGGAAAACCGGGGGGACAAAACCCCATAGCCCTACTGGCCAGGAGACAACTAAACTACCCAAAGAAACAAAAAAACAACCCTAACCCAAAAGAGCAAGAAGAAAACCATCACCAGGAGGGGGAAGGAGTGGAGAGCCCCCCCTGCTAACAAACTCCTCACAAACTCCCTCTCTCTCTCTAGAAGACTTTCGAGACCCTCTCTCTCTAGAAGTTGGCTCTTATTGGTTCATAACTCTTTTATCTTTTTACTTAAGTAATTGAAGAGTATATATATATGTAAAAGTAATTGGCCTTAGGAAGAAGAAAATGAGAGATTCAAAATAGTAAGCTATGCTTCTTACAACATAATTTTCAACCGATTAAGCTATCATTTGATAAGCAATTGAAAGATCTTTAAGTTAGAATATCCAAACAATGAAATAAGTGGCCTTATTTCTTGATTCCCAACAATATGCATTTCTTTACATGAGAAAGAGGTGCACCTTTGCAACTCTCTCATCAAACATATCACAAAATTTAAAAAACCATTAGACTAGCTAGTATTGAACAATCCAAATTTAAGAGAACAAAGTCGTATAGAATAATTGGTTCCAAGTGTCAGGCAATCCAGGAAGGCACCAATGGCTACAATCTGCAGACCGGGCGGGGTTAGCCCGCTGCTCAGGGCTCAAATCGCCGCTATAGATGGAAGGGTGGCCGTCTTTCCTTAGCTCCGATAGCATGGTTATGTCCAACAAATATGTAGGGCTCTGCATTTCCCTTAGCACTGTATCCACCACCCTCATTTGGTCAGGGTATGTGCCTGCTGAGTATGTTGTTCCACTCATTGGTGCCGTTTCGCCATAACAATTCTTTGATGTTGTTGTCGTTGCGCCCGCATTCCATTCACTTGGGCTGTCAAGGTCAGTCGCCCACATATTAATGGCAGCTAGCAACTTGTGCTCAAATTTATGAAGCAAAAGAAGTGTATCTAATTCAATATAGATTGATATAACTTCCAGATGTCGGCAGAAAAAGATTTTCTTTAAATTGGGTAAAAAAAATTTTCATTTAATCCTTAAAACATGTAATTCTCGCGTATTTTTAACAGGATTAACAAACTGAAAAATGCTAGGTTTCTCAAATTTTGAAAAAAAGAAAGAAGAAAAACCTAGCATTTATATGTTACTTTTAAGTACAAAGATGAAATTACAGTGCAGGGATAACTGTACTGGCTTGGCTTTTACAGATCCACTGAATGGAGGCCTAAAATTCCCACTAAAAATTAACCCACAAGAGACCAAGTCATCCACTTAGATTTCTAGTGTGGTACAGAAGCAAGTTTGTTTTTCATACAGCATTGCATGTGTTTTGTCCCACCGACAAAAACACTTGTTTTTATCAATTTGTTTATTTTACTTATTTATTCCTCTTATTCGACTGGACAAAACAAGCACATGCAATTACCGACCCTTATTTTTCTGCATGAACAAAACAAAACAAAACATTATTTAATTTTGTTTTCTTTAATGAATATCACTTCCTATGCATCCAAAAGGTTAACTCTTTAATTATTTAATTCATATCCAGCTATATATAATAGTCATTTTAAAAGTTTAGCCTTCCAGTTTCCTTCCTTCCAAGGAGGGTATAAGAAAACTTTTGATAATCTCATTAAAAATGTATGTGAAAATTATATATTTTAGAAACAAATATCAATATAATAATCTGAATTAAAAATAAAAAATAAAAAAATCTCAGTTCACATGCCTACTAACAATAATTTTACTTTTCTTCTTCTTTTATCTTATTTCCCTGTGACAGAAGAACCTCCACTAGAAGATTTTGGTCCACATGAATTTCCTGAATTCAAGCTTAAAGTATATATTTAATTTGACCCGAGCTGATATCAGGTTGGGCCCAGCACGGCCCGACTCGCAACCCTATAAACAGCTAAGATTGGGGGGAATTTTTGGTGCTTGGAGCTAGCAGCTTAGCACGAAGCACTCCAACGGACAATAATGGATCCTAGAATTTCACCCAATGCAATTATTAGAGAGAGAGAGAGAGAGAGAGAGAGAGAGAGAGACACCCACTTGTAGTGTGTGGGAGAGATGGACAGAAAGAAGACTCTGGTTTTGCTGCTGTCAATGTTGTTATCAACCCAATTGGCCCATGTCCTAAGTCCCTTGTCCAAGGCAGCCAACCGATCCATGTCTTGGTAGTACTTCCCTCCTGATTCCATGTAATCCCACCTGCAAATTATCATAAAAAATCCTTGTATGAAAACTTCAGATAAAGATCCCAACAATTTCGCTCTGCTTAGCCATTCGAACAATGAATATGAAAGAGTCTTTAGACCGAACAGGTTACGAGCAGTAGACTGCTCTGGTTTGGACAGACGAACTTTACAAGAACTCTTTCACATCTATTACCCAAATTGCTAACAATCCGTCAACAAACAAATTGCTTGAAGGAAGGGTAATTTTAAGAATCGCCAACCCTTGGAGAGATCCTTTGTGAGTCCACCAGTGGCCGGTGTTAAAAGATAGCACATCAACGCCCCCCCACGCTTTGCCATTGCCAGATATCTCCTCCAGCCTTAGAACCCTCTTTCCTTGAAACATCTCAATGTCGACTAGATATGGTGCTCTGTAAAAGGATATGGACACGCCATAGTCCTGCAATATCGCAGCAGTGACACATTTTTGGATTTTAGCAAAAGAAAAAAAAAACACCGAGGCTGGTGTGTTGCAGACTTGCTGTCAGCAGCGACAAGCCAAACAATAAAGCTGACAGCTTTTTGGGTCCCCCAAGAAATTTCACAAATTGTTTGATAGCACAAAACGACTTGTGGGCCGTGGCCGACTGGCCGGGCAGAATACCACACGTTATTTTTTGCTTTTATTTGTTGAAATTTGTTAAAGTCGTAAAAGTAGATGATAACACTGTAAATATCTGGAAAGAGATAGTGGAGAGAGAGAGAGAGAGAGAGTACTGACCAAGAACTTGAAGGTTGAGAGAGGATCGCCTCTGACTAATTGCGTTTGGGTTGTAGGCGCTGCAGTTTGAATCATGCAAATCAAGGACTCCCATTGATTCCGTCCAAGCGAGTCACCAACAAACATCACAGTCTTCCCTTTCATTCTCAGCAAAAACTCTACCCCATTGAACCTACCATGAATACGCTACAACAAAAGTCAAACAATGTGCGACAATATAAGCACGGTTATCATTAACTTACAAGGAAAAAGAAACAGGATTTACCTTGGGAGCTCACAGTTGAGGGGCTTCCATCGATATTTAAGGTAATCGGAATCCGGCCGACCAAACATTTGGCAGTTGAACTCGGAGTCTATGATTGTTGGACAGTTAGAAGATTGGTACATTGGGTATGTGTCGTCACGAACCCAATTGCCGGCAAACAATGCACAGGTGCTCTGGTTGGCTCGGATCATCGGTCGATTGTGTTGGTGGTTGTTATGGTGGTTTTTCAAGCTCATCAGAATAGCTGAGAACGCTATGTGGGATTGAACCAAAAGAAGACATAGAATTGTTAAACATGACCCAAATGAACAAGAAGAAGAAGAAGAAGAAGATGATCGACAAGAAAGAAGAACCATTGCAGAGGCTAATAGGGAGGAAAGGAAAAGCAAAAGCAAAAAGACAGAGAGACAGAGGAAGGGAGAGGGACTAAGTATTATAAAAGAGTGGGGGGTTTTTAGTTCTGTGCTGTCCAATAAAAATGTGGGGGTTTTTGCTTTGTGTGTGCATGTGAACGTAGCTAAGATGGGTTCACGTGAGTTTAAGTAAATTGATGACGACTGGCGGTGTGCTTGTGAGGTTGATATGGACCTTTTGACGGTATACAAAAACTGGGGGTTCTTCCTTATTGGGGGGAGGGGTTAATTTGTCTTCAAGTCTTTTAAATTCGTTGTGGCAATCCGTGATCGGTTTGAGTTGCGTTGGGACGCGGGTATGAAAAACTATATTTCCATAATATTGTTGTGTTACACAACCAATTATATTGATAGACTCATGTACGTGAAATTCACATGCATAGATCACAATCGACTCCTACGAGTGTATAGGGTTAGACCCTTTAATATTAACTCCTTAATTTTATATACACGAGACCTTTGACTCCCTGTTTTATGTAAAGATTGTGGTTGTAATTGTTTAAATCAATTTATAAGTTTAAGGGCTTCGAAATCAGAGCAGATTAACAGAGAGACGGAACATGATTCCCTTCCCTACATGCATTATTAATCTGCCTGGGCCTGCTCTATAAACAATGGGAGGAGATCAATCCTAAGAATCTTTCTACCCTTTTTGGTGGCTCTTCCACAATCTTAACATGAACAAAATTGGGTCTTTTTAACATTATTAATTTAACCAATTAAAACCAATTATAAGTACTGATTAATAGGGGTCCAGTTGAGTTTGGTCTTGTTTACAACAAATTTTGAATGATAGCTGGAAGGTTGTTCAACAAAAAGGTTTAAGAAATGAGAAGAAAGAAGAGGAAGCCAGTTGGGATATGGGGCCGAGGATGTTGACAATTTAAAGTTCTAATATTGTTACTTTTATGATTTGGTTTGATGACGTAATGAGTCATCCCCACTTGGAGCAATGGCCCCCTTGTTTGGCGCCTCAAAGTTTGATTCCCATTTCCCTCATCATTTAGAAAAAGAAGAATATTGAAGAATACTTGCGGCATGAAAAAAAAGGAAGGTTTTCCTCCTTTCTATCAATGAAGGCAAAATTGTTCAAAGCAAAATGTTCTTTGCTTTCCTTCTCCCACAACCATAGAACATCATTCTCTTCTCTTCTCTTCCTCTCAGTAAGCTCCGGTTGAAGTATCCTCAACAATTCGGGTTTAAAAGCGTCTTTATAGGACTCATTTGTTCAAACAAATCCACAGACAATGTAAAATTTGACAAAATTGCTAAAAATATCTATCAATCAACGATTGGATTTCTATTGACATGATCATGAGGATCATGATTGTCATCATTAACCTCCTATTGCATAAATATGAGATGCTCCTTTTCTAGTCCCTAGTTGGATCCATGTAAATCATGTCAGGATTGTAATGCATACCATAAAGTTAATTTCAAACCCCTTATGGGCTGTCAAATACTGCTGTGATTGAGAGGGTGTATGTAACTTTGGGGACTGAAATTCAAAGATAGCACACCCCCTGCATAAACCAATGATGGTGGTCATTGTATTGAAGACAACCGTGTCACATAAAAGCTTAGGATTTTTTAAACGAGTAATTTTACTGTATGCATTCATTGACCGGTAATATTTTATATCGATAGACATGACGTATTTTAAATAGCTTTTTTATTTTTTTTTTTAAAATGGTTGACATGTTAATTTACTTAAAATACTCCATGTCAGTTAGTATGAAATTAATGTAATAAATAGGTGTGAAGAATAATATTATTTTAGTCACAATTCTCTCCATTTCACTTTCAATTTCATGGTATAAATTAAATTTTAAAGATTTAACCTTGTTTTAGAGCTGAGGAAACACGAGATTCTATTTTAAAAATTGTTCGTGCATATTAGCCGAGCATGATTCATAACCCAATGCCATGTGATTTTTCATTTCCATTTTAGTTTAAAAAAAATTACATTTTTCTGTTTTAGCTGCCAACTATTATTATTTTTTATTTAAATATTCTTTCTCAAAAATTTCTTTATTCTTTGGAAGAAAAAGAAAAAAGAAATGAGAAAGAATAATAGTAATATAGTATATATATTACATTTGGTGAATGCTGTTAGGCAATTAAGAAAAAATATTATTTATAATCAAACAAAAGCAATTGTATAAGGCTGTGGAAGTGGGACCTGAGAAGTAGACATGTAACATGGCATGAAAAAAGTGTCCCTCATATACCAACAAAAAGAGAGAATAAATAAGCAAAAACAGCAATAAATTGCCTCATTTATCAATAGATTCAATAGGGATGTGGAAGTGGGATTTCAGCTTTTCAGTAACATCTGCCTTTCAGATTTAAGACGTGTGAGGGATGGATAGCTTCCGTGTGTCGGATGTGAAGAAATCTTCTGGAATTCACCCAAATATTGCACAAGATTTAATTTGGAGCTAACAAAAATATATTGTAGCCTTAAAAGCAACACAGAGACTAAAATACCGTGAGTATATACATATATTTTCTGACATTCCCCCTCAAACTCACAATGGGAAGCAAGAAGCAGCGAGAGTTTGCCGAAATCCGCCTACCACAAAGGAGAGGAGATGAAAGGGAGAGAGATGCTGTCATGCTGAAGGCGATGACACATAAGATGACAATTTATCTCAATATGCTTGGTGCGCTCACAAAAGACTATATTGTAAGCAATCTAAATAGCACTCTTTCGTTACAATATACATAGGAGTGGGGTCAGATAAAGAGACACCCATGTTAGAAAGTAACCAATGCAGCCAAAATATCTTACTAGTAGTAGAGGGCATGGCAAGATACTCAATCTCGGCAGAGGAGCGGGAAACAATAGATTGCTTCTTGCTTTTCCAAGAAATGAGAGTCGCCTAGAAAAATCAGAACTTGCGGTTTGTAGGATCTCCAGCCCAATCAGGATCACAGCAAGCACGAAGTTCCAAACCTAATGTAGAAAGAAGTGATATACTCTGATGTAGAGTGCTCCGAAGACAACGTAAGATGCGGAGAACAACAACAACCTAATGGACAGTAGTGAGATAAACCAAACTGACAAACAATGTGAATAGCATACGCAATATCAGGTCGAGTAATGGTGAGATAAACCAAACTGCCAATAATGGTGCAGTATAGAGTTGGATCCGCCAATGGAACTCCATCTGAAGGAGTATAATGGACATTAAGCTCAAGAGAAGTCTCAACAGTTCAAGAGTCAGTGAGGCGAACCCTCTAGAGGACATCTGCTGCATATTTGGACCAAGAGGGAAGATATCCTTTCAGAGAAGAAGTTACCTTGATGCCAAGAAAATACTGTAAGGGTCCCAAATCCTTCGTTTCAAACCGGTGGTGCAGCTCTAATTGCAATTTTGCAATCCCATCTATGTCATCTCCAGTCAGAATTATGTCAACGTAAAGGAGAAGAATGCAGCCAGCTAAGGTGGAACGACCAAACAATGCAGAATCATTATCACTATAACAAAACCCAAGTGAACAAATCACATTATAGAACTTATCAAACCAGGTCCGATGAGCATGTTTGAGACCCTACTAAGGCTTTGAGTAGTCTAAATACCTCTCCAAGATTATGGAAAACACCAAGGCGGTAAAGACATATAAACTTCTTCATTGAGATCCCCGTTTATGAAAGCATTTTTGACATCCATCTGTGAGAGGTTCCGCGGGTTACTAGAAGCTACTGCAATCAATCAAGGTGCAAACAAATGTCAGCTTAGCAATGGATGCAAATGTCTCCTGGTAATCAGAACCAAACCCCTATGCAATCAAACGAGCGAGGTATCTTTCACCAAAGCCACCAGACTTGGTCTTGATTTTGTAGACCCAACGACAACCCAACATTTTTGCCAGGAGGAAGAGGCACTAAATCCCACGGGCTAGTCTTATGCAAAGCAAAGAGAGCTAGAATATCCAACAAGAGGAAAGAAAAGGAATGAAATTTCATGCACGAATAAATAAGAGCAAGCACGACGAGCTAGAATATTCTGCTGCGTGTTTTGAGTTGTTTACCAGGTTCAAAAAGAAAAGAAAAAAAAAAGGAAAAAGATATTACAGTAGCTGTAAGATAATGGAAGATCGATCAAAGGGATAATTATTATTAAGATTATCAGCTGTATTCACAAATAAGGCACCATTACATTTCTACTCCAAATCTGTGCACCAAGAAAAACTAATGGTTAGCTTTATTGCTACATATATCCTTACTATGCATTAGTAAGTTATTTTCCCATGGTTTCTGTACAAAGAAGAATCCACGCATCTCACAAAGCAAAAAAAACAGTCTTCTAGGCATGCACACTAGAATGAGTTTTCACTTCACTGCGCTTTTTTAGCTCAATCAGCTTCTGCTATTTGATACTTCCGCTTGCAGCACATGAAATCTGAATTACTGCCGTTTCTGCTGGTTTCGGTAAAATTACCATCTTCAAGAAAGCACCCTCTATTGGTTTCAGTAAAACATGGCTGGGGCTATGGACAAGAAGCCAGTCAAAAAACCTTGTTTTAGAATTACAAAAGAAAAAAACGAAATACCAGATAAGAAAGGAAAAAGAAAAGGACAGTGATGGAAGAAAAGAAATACCATGACAAACGTATCATCAACTGGGTTATTGCAACCCTAACCGTTGTTGCCTGCAGTAGTAACAAAAGGCACTAGTCAGTGACACAACCAGCAACTCCACAAATTTATATACTGAACAGGATTCAAGAAATAATGCCAAATTTTTAAGCAATAAATGCACAGGGAAAGCATGATCAAGCTAGCACCGACTAGAAACTCATATGTCCACCTAACTAGGCAGGAAGAGAACATAATGAAAAAAAAAAAAAAAAACTGACGTGCTCGCCAACAGCCTGGTATGTTGGCACAGAGTAGGCACTAGGCAATATGGCATGATCTTTGGGGTTCAATGTGGAAAGGAGAGTCTGTTTGAGACCCAATTGGAAAAATGACATTCTAAGACCTCAATTTTTTTTTTCTCTCTCTCTCTCTCTCCTTTGGAAGGAGGATCCTCTCCTTTCAAGTGGAGAGAAGCCATTTCATGGTCAAGATTGTATACATGAAGTCATGTTATTTAAAACTTTTAAATGACGTGACAACATATTCATGACCATATGGCATCATGAACACCGTTACATCTACGAAAAATAAAATTTTGATCATGAAATGGAGAGGATCCTATTCCTTTTGCTTTGGAGTGACAGAAAATTAAACTGTAGAGTTTATAAGACCAGTGTGTTGCATATGAAGCAAAGGGCGGACTGGATTAGGAACATATATATTTTTCCATAAACTCATAGGCTAGCACTCATCTATTTCACCTATTCTATGGCATAACAGCCTCGAACAGTCAACAAGTCAAAGGTAACGGCCGGATAACAAATGAAACACCAGGGGGGTAACAGACAATTAGTCCAGGCAATACATCATTGATAAGAGGATTCTAAAGAAAAGCAGCACCATGATTACACACAATCCCCTCACCCCTTCCCCCGAAAAAGAGAATCCCATGGCCCCAAATTTGTGAGAGAAAATAGAATGTTTGATCTATGAGACACACCACACACAAAACTTTGATAAACTACTAACTTAAATTGTCATTGACATCTAAATTTATACATGACAATGAATGCAACGGATGATAGCACCTAAATCACGCAACTTTTAAGCACCTCTCTAGAGTCAAAATGTCTTTAAATTACAACTGTCTAACTTCTTACCGGACAGTAGTGGGTCAAGAGTTAAGAGAAGGCATTTTCGCACATTAATAGTTTTTATTATTATTATTATTATTATTATTTATTTTCATGCAAAATAAACAATTTAACAGGAAGATATTATATCAAAATATTAGCATTTCATTCTGAAGTGTATAGTATGATATGGAGCACTACAAGCATCATATCCAAAGCATAGTTAAAATTGTAGAAGCAGGCTACAGCATCATATATAGGTATCCCATTTCAAGGTTGGCATGACTATGCAAGCAAAGAATCCTATTTTTCAGCAGAAACAAAGAATGCTACTTTCCAAGGTGCAAAATTTATTTATTTTCTTAAAACTCTTGAAGAATAAAGTAAGCCAGTTTTCATCTGTTTTTTCAATATTTATCCAGCCTAAATCTAGCCAACTTTAGTTGAATTATAATAGTCTTTTACCGGGTATTACAGTTTTGCTCCCTCTTCAGCTATTAGAGTGAGATGGGAATTAAGAAAAACAAAGAATGAAATGAGAACATTGCTTTGGTTGGGATTTGGCTCTCTGCTTCTCTAAGTTTGGGCTACGACTTTTAAGTAAATTTATCCAACCCACCACATTTACTTGCATTACAACGACATAAAGATTTTAACATGAGAAAATTCCAGAACAAAAGATTTCAATTCATTTTTTTCATTGTGGCTCCAGATCTGAGATACAGGCACTGAGTTTGATTGTTCTTGAAGATACAATAATCATAAGCTCATATATTGTTGTGTTATTTTTTCATTTCATAAACAGAGGAAGTGAGAGGTTAGACATACATTAATAGTCCCTGTTCCGCAATTCTGCTCTCATCTATTTGTTCTGTTTGATATACTTCAGAGATAGCACTGAACACATCCAAATTAGTACAATCGCCATTTTCATAGGCAAGATCACCCTGGGTTCCTGCAAAACAGAATATTTATAGTAATTCAATGAATTACTTCCTTTTGTATAAGATGCTTTAAGGGTAAGAAATATACCTCTTGCTGGACTTGATTCTTCTGAAGGGTTCTTTATTAGGAGTTTCTGGCACATGACAGTATCTGGGAAATTCAGGAAAGTAAAATCCAAAAACTGCATCCTCTCAGAATCTGTCATTTTCGTAAACCCAAATGAAGTGGTCCACGTGCTCAGCACACTAGAAATTGCAGGCAAAATCAGCCTCTCAACTCCTAATTCGACGAGCTTCTGAAGATAAAGAAAGTGGACAACAACAGTGAGAAACTACTAATTAAGTCAATTTTCCGGACTTATTCAGCCAAAAAGAGAAAGAGGAAGGATTATTTTTCCTTTCATTTGGGTGAACCTTAACCCATTAACCCACTCCCTTAAGTGGACACAACACAACACCTCTCCCTTTGCATAATTTACATAAAATGCCTATACTCTGCAACTTTTCATAGGCTGTAAGTGGTTTGAATGATAAATCAATTATTATGAAACCCCAATTGGATATTCTATATGATGCAACTATCCAACCATTGATACTTTCAATTTATAAAAATCATAAACTGGGAAAAGCAAAGCTCATTATGATCATCAATCATTGAGGGAGCCCCTTTACCATTCTGTATTAATAGGATACATTTGCACTGATACAGTAGAAGGGTATTTGTTCATTTGTTCCAATTTTTTCTGTGTCACAGGGTAGAGAAGATTACTAGCTTGTAAGGCTCATAACCTTGAATTCACAAGTCAGATCCTGTCTCCGCAACAAGAAAACACCGTAGTACACTATATGATGAATGTACGAAGGAAACCACTAACCAACAAAGGAAAACCACAACAAACAAGATAGTACTAATACTCAAATGGTTTTAACCATAAAGTTTTAGAACATTTACGAAAAAAAAAAAAAAAAAAAAGTGCATTAGAGTGTTTTTTAAATATTCCAATTTTAGAACCAATAATGTTTTAAACAGCATTGAACATCACAAGAAGTCCTGGTGATTTGAACGCAAAATAAAACTAGCAAATTTTAGTCATTCATAATTATAGTGGCATTATAATATCTCACAAACTGAGTGCAATATATGAGAGGCATGTAAGTAACCAATTACTGATATTGCTACAACAAATCACTGAATCAATAATTTACTTGTTAAAAAAAAAAAAAAGAAGCAAAAGTAAAAAAAAAAATTGTAAGTCACCTTTTCAAGCATATTCATCAAGACGCGACACATTCCACGTCGACGAAATTGAAACCTGGTACCAACAAGAGGTATTTCTGCCACTTTCCCTCCATAGATCCTAGAACAGGAAAATAACAATTCAGAATGCTATAAATTAACAAAGCAAAAACTAAGGGATTCTATAAAACTCACCTTACAGTAGCCACAGCAATCATCTCATCATTTCTCCCCAAAACCACAGTATAAAACCCTCGGAAGTTCAATCGGTTAAGCTCTGACCTGAAACGTTTCAAATCACAAAAGTCATGCTTTTGCCCTTGAAATTAATAAATTCTCTCTGGAAACTGGTATATCTTGGGAAGGGGGAGCATATTGGTAGTGACATGGTGGAGGCACATGTGGAAGCAGCAAAGATACCAGTTTTTACATATTGGTGTTTTTGAATTTGTTCGTTTTAAGTCCAGAGTTAGTGATAAGAAATGTATTCTGTCACAAATTTTCATTTGTATTTTTAACAAAGGTTATGGTAAATGGCAATGATACTAAAAAAGACTGCAGATTAAGTAAATAATTATGTACCATGAAATAAGAAAATTACATACTGGTCCTAACATTAAGAAAAATTATGAACATAACTAAAAGAGAGGTTAAAGAATTTCTTACCCTCTATTAAAAATAACGTCTTCGACAAGATCTCTCTGGGTGTGAGGTTCCTTAACAGGTTCAAAACACTCATGTATCACACCAAGAGCTACATTAAGTTTGCTATAATTTTCCGTCATGGCCTCAACATCATGACTATCAGACATCATCGGCTTTAACAATGTCCAAGTCATGTTGTCCACACCCACTGGAATTTGTTTACCTAAAATCTCACGGAGGCCCAAAAATATCTGCAAGAACAAAACAATCATAACAACAGTGTGCAAGATGTGGTATCTTTTTTTTTTTTTGATTAACATAATAAATCCATGAAGCACATTTGCTAAAGTCATGCATAATAGATTAATTTCATCAGCTACTGACTGTATGAAAAGAGCATGAAATTAAAACCATATATGATTTGATACCTATTGTCTTTCCAAATAAAAGATAACTTTTTTTTTGATAAGTAAAAATAAAAAAAAAAGATAACTGCCACTTATGTTCACTCAGGTTGCTCCCTCCCAAACCTTTTTGTTTTAATATTACTATCCATTGTGAATAGATCTTTCTAACAAATATTTCCTCCCACTTGGATCACATTAATAACATAATGATTTTTTATTTTATTTTTCAATTGAAACCTCTAAAAATAAATTTTTGATAATTTAACTTCTTTTTATAAGGAAACCTCTAAAAATAACCAAGTAACCTTTTTTTTTTCTTTTTTTTTTTTTCTAGGCTACTAAAACCAAGTAACTGCAAAGGAACAAAGACCTCTAGTCCTGTAACGACCCAAGTAAAAAATGTTGATCACATCTGCGCTATCACTCAAAAGGAGTAGTCAGCTTGGAGTTCTCTAATATCACTTATGAAGCTCAATCTCACCTAGTAAAAAACCAATGTAGGACTTAGTACCCATGAATGCCTTTATAATCAACCTACTCTATGTGGGCTATTCATCTTCCCGATGTGGGACTGAGGTGTTACAAGTCTTCCACTACTTCATGAACTCTGTTACATAGTGCCTTAAAAATGACACATCATTTCTAACTAATAAACAAGACTAATTGGGTCTGTCCAAACAAATAAAGCAGAGGAAAAATGACAAAATTCAGAAGGAGCAAATTAATTTGGATTTGTTCTTTCATTCCTCTTAGCTATTGGCATAAGCAACTGGCATTTCCCAAAGAGACAATCTAGTTCCAGCTTTTACATTTTTGCTTTTGAACTTACTCTATAAACTCTATTAACAGAGAGCTCTTGCCTAGAAATTACTTAGGCCAATTGGGTATGCAATGATCTAATTTTTTAGGTTTTCTGCTTTTTGGACTAAGACCTCCTCAAATGTAAAACTTAACCTTGATATTTGACATGAAAAAGAAAATGTACAAGAAAGATAAAGAAAATACGAATTTTCCACATTGAATTTGACATGCAATGCTTTGTTGCAAAAGAATGTGAGAGGCTAATTCATAGAACATTGGCTAGAAAAAGTCCTTACGAGTTCATATGAACCAATAAAAACAAAAACAAATGATGCAGAAGTTGTTCACTACAAAGAAACTTCAAAATAATGAAGTCCCGAACCAACACTAATTGACACATAATATTAATATTAGAAAAATGTGGGTTTAAAATACCTCTTCACACTTTTTGCAGCAAAACCAAGTTTCTTCAGGACAATTTTCCAGATTATCTGTGCCTCTATCTCTTAAGCAGCCAATGTGATCTAGATCAAATTGACAAAAGTGCATTACAAAAAAGTTAGAAATGCATTTCCATACACATCAGTAACAGGCGCTTCTCATAAAATGAATTAGACAGATAAAAGTTAACCTACATTTATGCTCGCACTGAGTGCAAGTGAGAACAATGTCATCAGTTAGATGTTCACTGTTGTTTCTGAATTTCTTTTGCTCACAAATTCCACAACAGCATGGTGGGCAGAACCAGTCACCATCCGGAACATCCTACAGGAGAAAAACAATTTCCAGCCCAACACAGGATATCAATGACCTCAATCATATGATTCCCAAGAAAACCTCTCAAGGAAAGAGAAAAAGTAAAAGGACTCATACATCTGGTATGAACTAAGGATATATATATATAGAGAGAGAGAGAGAGAGAGAGAGGAAAAATCTACCTTCAAACTGATGCAACTTTTATGGAATGCAGATGGACATTGATCACATAAAATTAATTCACCGCCATAGTGACAAATGGTACAAATGTGGTCATTCTCGCCTTGATGTGAATTTCCCTTCAGCCTATCATGTGTTTTTTGTCTGGAGCTTCCCATTTTATTACCATGTATCATTTGCATTTGGCAATCTAACAGAGACCTGCCATCTTCCAGAAAAATATTAGCAGCTGGTCTGCGGCATTTGCTGCCAGCATGAACTTCAAAGCCAAAAATAGTGAACACCTTTTGACAACAGCTGCACTTAATCCCTTTACGAGTTATCCGCCCTTCTGCCATTGGACGGAGTTTCTTTCTGCTATGATAACGTACTTTTGCCCTTGGCAGCACCACATTGTTATCAATCAACCAAGAGAGTACAGTTCGAGGATTGTAGTGTGATGAACTAGGAGTAACCACCTCCTGTACTCTTTTGAATGAACGCAGTGTTGGGCGACCACTTTCCAGATCATTTCTTAATTTGTTCCATGCACCAAGAAACTTTTTTCTTTTAAACTTTGGGAGGCTGGCCTTTTCATTTTCTGGATTTAGGTTTCTACTACTTATTAATCCAATTGGCAAACCATCTTTTGCAGCTTGCAAGTTATGTTGTACTTGAAAAGACTGAGATGTAAGATGTAATAAATCATCCTTCCTCTTCCCACGGATTTTTCTTGTCTTCCGAACTTTAACTTTACCATGCTCAGGAAGTTCTGTTGACTGTGCTATACTGGAAGACTCTCTGTACCCCTTTGTGGATGGTGCATTACTTGCTGTAGATGATGACTTATCGCCTTCGTCTTGCTCAATGACACCGTCTATACAGTCTTTGCAGGCTAATCTAAGTGAAGAATATTTAACCTTCCCTCTTGGAGAAGTGTAGCGCAACTCACGTTTCCCTCCTGCCCGAAATGAGTAACCCATCTTCCACCCCACCGCTGAAAGGTGCAACCGTGCCTTTGATCTCAAAATACGAGACTTGGAGCTCTTATCTCCATGCATATAATAATCCACAACAGCCTGAGGACAAAATTCTGTGTTTTCTCTAAGGATATCAGACTGAGGAGACACCACAGTTTGAGGGGCAAAATCAAGACAC
The DNA here is from genome assembly GCF_958979055.1 of Alnus glutinosa. Lineage (NCBI taxonomy): Eukaryota > Viridiplantae > Streptophyta > Magnoliopsida > Fagales > Betulaceae > Alnus > Alnus glutinosa. Next base: position 27,211,779 of record NC_084894.1, on the reverse strand, counting down.
TGATTTTTTTCTGGTTGTTCTAGAACCAAAGTTGAAGACGGATCATCAGGTAAAATATGCAAACTACTTCTCTGGTTATCTGAGATTGAAGAAATCATCTCTGTGGTGGATCCCCTTAAACCCTGACAGACCTGAACAAGTGAATAGTACCATTTCCCATCAGGTGAGGTATACCGTAGTCTAATTCCATTATTTCTCACAAAATCAATTTTCCAGCCCAGGTACAAGAGATGCTTCCGCAAATTTGTAGTTACAGAACTCCCGCCAGCCCTTTTTTTACTCATACTCGTAACATAATCAGTAACAGCATGTGGACAGAATGCAGCTTCAGGAAGTATGTCCGGGCCAGCAGGTAGCCAATTTACATTCTTTCTATGTTTGGGCTTTCTGTTGATCATATGGGAATTACAACTGGAAAGATCCTCACTGATGGTCAAAGAGTTGGCACTAGAAATTCCATCTGGATTAGAAGGCAATACCGACAAACATGCCGCTTTATCATGCCAAGGTACATCTGATTCAGTCAAAAGATTCATATCCGACTCAACATCCAAAGTATAATATAATTTATCCATGGCAGAATCCTCTTGATCATCCAATAAATCACTACACCATGAGTTCTCAAGAGGGACAATAACACGAGAGTTGCCCAAGTCTGCTTCAGGGCTCATATCAACATCATCAGCATCTCTAGAATTTAATTTATCCATGGCAGGGTTCCCTTGATCAACCAATAAACCACTACACCATGAGTTCTCAACAGGGACAATAGCACGAGAGTTGGCCAAATCTGCTTCAGGGCTCATATCAACATCATCAGCAGTTCTAGCTAATTCCAATCCTCCATTGGTTTCTTGTAACAAACCCTCGGAAAGATCTCCACTGATGGTCAAGGAGTTGGCGCTAGAAATTCCATCTGGATTAGAAGGTAATATCGACAAACACACCGCTTTATCATGGCAGGGTACATCTGATTCAATCAAAAGATTCATATCCGACTCAACACCCAAAGTAGAATTTAATTTATCCATGGCAGAGTTCCCTTGATCAACCAATAAACCACTACACCATGAGTTCTCAACAGGGACAATAGCATGAGAGTTGGCCAAATCTGCTTCAGGGCTCATATCAACATCATCAGCGGTTCTACCTAATTCCAATCCTCCATTGCCTTCTTGTAACAAGCCCACGGAACGATCTAAATCCTGAAAAACATATTTTAGAAAAATATTGAAGTTCTCATCAATGACCTCCCACACTAACTTTTTCCACAAGTCTTTCCTACTACAGGTCCAGTCTTTAATTTTCTCAAAATCTTCTTTTCCGCGCGAGTCATACCAAATTTGCTGCACTGAAACACCAATATACCCTTCTTGCTCATATTCCTCAATCACCTCAAGAAATAACCAGGTCCCACGGCGCTGCCAATTCTCTGTAACCTCACTCCAGTCTTGAGTTATTCTCAACCTGTTAATTCCTGTCTTTAATTCATCACCCAAATCCGGAAAGAAAACCCTCCTCTCATATGAACCGTCATCATGATCAAAAATCACACCTTCCCACCAAGCATCCTGGTAAAAGACATCCACACACAGTCCATAGGGAAGGCTCCATTTACTAAACTCAACATGAGGCGGCGGCGGCCTTATGCACCCACGATAATTGCAGCTGTTTGCAGTGGCATCACCAATCCCATCTAATACGGGTGAAACACGCACAGCACCCACAAGTTTTTTAGAGCCATCATTGCATAGGAGATGGTCGTATTTGACACGACGACCTTGGTTATAACATGAAATAACAGTCCCAGGGTGCCATGAACCCTGAAATCCATCTTCATCACTCCTTACCTGCAAAAGTTCAACTTTTTTTTTTACACAGAAAACTTGGAATCCACAATTAACATATAGCATGGAAATAATTATAAGGGGGTGGCTCAATATCACAAAAGATAGAAAAAAGAATGGAAAATATTAAACAAAAACCCCCAAGTTCACGTCTTTGTTCCCCAATACAGAACCCCAACTCAAGGCATTGCATGAATGCCAAACAGAGCATAAACGAGCCATATATTGACAACAATAGTAAGAAAAAAAATTGCAGTGCACATCGTAGCATCGATCAAAATAGATCGCATTCACGGAAAACAAAATAATCAATATATAACGAAAAGGAATACAAAATCTAAGCAAATAATCAATATACATAAATGCACACACAGAACCCAAAAGCTTTTTTCTTTTTTTGAAAAAAAAAAAAAAAGATGTAAAAAATTTCACAACCCATGAATTGTTAACGAGAGACAATCAAGAAAAGAAAAGAAAGGACTTTACAACAAAAGCAGCACTATCTAACCTCTACACTTCCTCCATGAGCGAGCTTTCTTTGGGCCATTGTTCTTTTTCGCTTTCTCCCTCTACCAGAGTTTGGAGGAGCGTCCGCCGCCATTGCCATTGCCATTGAAGTGTAAACAAAGAATACGCACCTGAAGGAAATAGGTAGAGAAAATCGGAGATTTTTTAACGAAGTTTTTTTTTGTATTTTGCGGGTAGCGTGGCCACCAAGGAAGACATACACATAATCTCTTTTTTTCACAAGGATTTATATGGGAGTGTGTGCAGTTTACCATAAAAAGGCTATGGACAAGGAAAATAGGAAAGTTGTGATGATTTCTTATTTTACATAAATTTTTGTCAGCTCTACAGACTACAGTGTGAGGAAAAATGTTTTTTTTTTTTTGCCCTTTTTCTTTTCTTTTCTTTTTATGCAGGGTCACTTTAACGAAAATAGAAAAGAGCAATTTTGATAATGAAATTTTTAATTCTATTTGACTCATTCTTTTTCATATGCAGTCTTTGCATCAGGTTTCTGTTTACATATACACATAAAGAGAAGCAGATACGTACATGCACATTATTATTTATTAACCTTCGATTTGATAACTAGTCTTTCTTTGGGAATAATCGTATTCCAAGTCGTATCGGAGAAATAGTCACAATCCGGGTTCAATAATGACTCTTTAAAAAATTTGGTTAACAGTCCAATTCTTAGTTGAATATAGATAAGATTTCGACACCGATTTCTCTTAAAGACTGATTTATGCATCGGAGCAAAACTCCTAAAAGGGAGCGTTTATCAAAAACTCATCTTTCCTTCTTTTTTTAATCTATTTTTATTTGATGACGTGAAACCTCATCGAGTCAAAGAAAGCCCTTTGAACCTAGGGAGAGTAAACCCTAAATATACGATCTCACTTGCCAGAATTGTGTATTATGTAATTCAAGAAAAACTCCGAGTTTAAGGCTCATTCCAAACCATGTTTCCTTGTGTGACGACATGGGGCAAAAAAAGTATTCCATCATCCAGTTCCTATTTAGGAAAATAAACTCACGAGCTTAGTCTTACTTTAACGTCCAAAAAGAAAAAAGAAAGAAAGACTTTCATCTCCAAGTTTAATTTACGCTGAGCTCGCTTCTTTTTAGCATGAACTATTATCATAAAAGATTTTTAGAGTTAAGGAGTTAAAACATAAAGATCTGGTACGTTTATAACTTCTGTTAATTATTGGATATGCAAGACACACATATAGGAAAAGATATTTAATAGTAAGTTTTTTTAAAAAAAAAAAAAAAGTCAGTCGAAGTTTTATAAAAATTGTATCATGAGTTGTACAACGGACAATTATTTTTCTAATAAATATATATTTATAAAGTTTTTAATATTCAAATTCTAATCTACCCTGTTTAAATTGTTGATTTTGATAAGAGAGCAATTAATACGGCAATTAATACGGCACAATTCAAGGGTTAGAGACCACCGATAATACAGGACTTAAATGATTTAAGAATCGTAGAGAGATTATTGTGGCAAAAAGTCAGAACCTAAATTACAAATTTCCTAAAACAAAACTTAATAGAAAATTGTTCAAAATTGTAGCCATAAATAAAAATAATTATTGTTTTGGTTGACACTAATAATAATGTTATAACAAAAATACCTTTTCATGACGGTCATAGGCTATTTTTGTTAGCATTTTTGGGTAAGTGGTTTTTTTTTTTTTTTTTTTAAATGTTTTAATATGACATGAAAAAATGCTTTTAATATAATATATCTGGTTATTCTGAGAAAATACAAACATATGTAATCGTTGACAAGTGATCGTGTGATACCCTTTAATGGAGTAGCCACTCCTATCTTAATTAGGATGGCTGTGCGGGCACCTTAATTTGATTGAATTAAGTGATTCTGGACCACCTTTAGCTTACTGTGGAGACTCTATTTTTAATCAAACGTCAATTTCATATAAAAATAATCTTTTACTGTATATCACAATTTTATAATCTCCACAAATTGTCCCAAAATATTGGACCACTGGCCATTCAATATTATATTTGTGGAACACACCACGTCATCAAGCAAAAAAAAATATGTGCATGCATGGTACATGACACGAACGTTTACGATACGTTTATAATTTTTATACAACTCTAACAACTTTTTTTAAGATCAACCATTGAATATTTATAATTCACATATAAGAAAACAGATCAAATAGTTAGTTTGAAAAAAAAAATTATTGGAGTTGTACTAGAGTTGTGTCAAGAGTTGTACACCAATCATTTCTCTATTCAATATTATGAAAAATGTTAGATTTACAACACCAATACAACAACTGTACAACAATCCTTTACATGAGGGTGGGTCTCACATACTGGGGTCCACCCTCATGTGAAGGATTGTTGTACAGTTGTTGTATTGGTGTTGTACAAAAATCAAATCTCCAATATTATATGGAGAAATGATTGTTGTACAACTCTTGTACAACTTCACCTCCTTTTTTTTCTTCTTCAAACTAACAATTGAATCTGTTTTTATACATTTGGGTTCTACATATCTTATGATTGATTTTAAAAAAAGTTGTTGGAGTTGTACAATAATTGCACAGAAGTCGTAAACGTATCATATCTCTAAAATATATATATATATGAGTTGTGTTATTTGCACATACTCATTTTGTATATACATTGTACACGTACTCATAATGGATGTGTACAATGTGGCATGTGTTACATTATACCATGCGTGTTCTACATGTATGAGTCTCACATTCATTGTGAGTGTATGTGCAATACGTGTACAAAGTAAGTGTGTACAAAAAAAAAAAAAAAAAAAAAATATCATTTTCGTATGTGTATATTGATGCAGGAATCTTATGAGAGATTAATATGGCGCAAAATCAGCTGTTAAGAAAAGCAATTTCCTTCCAAAAGTGAACCTAATAGAACTTTCCTAAAAGGCTAAAACAGCTTAACAGAAATGGTTCAAAATTGTGGACATAAATAAAAACAATTATTGTTTTGGTGCTCAAATTTTCCAAATAATTTTAGTCAGCGCAGAAGACTGATGAGTAAAGATTTTATTTATTGTAGGCGTGTAGAATAAATATTTGGTTCGGATAATTTTGCGCATAAATACATTTTTCTTTTAAAGAAAAAATGAAGGAATACTCAAACAAAATCCATCATGGTTTCAATTTCTGAAAAATGACTCTTTGGATTCAAAATTGTAAATTAAATATTTGAGAAAATAACTTCATGGATAATGCCTGAACTCACTTCTAGTATGCCCAAGTGATAAGACATCTGTCATTAAAATTGCATGATAGGAATATTGAATTTTGGGGAGTCTTTTAGTTGAATTTGACTTAGATGCGGCAAAAAAACTTTTAGCATATAATTTTTTTTTTTTTTCTCACAAAAAATTTGGAATTAAATCTGAATCTGAACCGTTAAAAAACTACGTACAACACATATACCGTAGTTTTTTTTTTTTTTTACATCGCTTCAGTCAAATCAATTTTAATGAATCCATAAAGGCTTAAATGATGTCAAGGCCAAATTATACTATATTAATCACTTATACTTATGAAATATTTTCCATGTGGGATTCAAACCTCTCTACACTTACATGTGTATACTCAATAATTTTCTCCTTACATGTGAGTCTATTACCACATTGTTACACAACCTTCAAAGGAAAGATTTTTATCAATCTTATAGACCCTCTCCAAGATCACTTATGAGCTATATGTTGGTAATATAACATGTTGAGACATCACTTAACTCAAAAGCTTAAGTCTATGTAATTAGGCCCAACTATGCTATCACTTATGACATATTTCTAGGGGTATGAACGAATAAAGCTACTCGTGAGCTCGCTCTAACTCAACTCGGTAAAACTCGGCCCGCATGCGACTTAATTATTAAATGAGTCGCTTGTAAACACGAAAGTAAACTCAATGTCATATCTTCTCTTTTGAATCATTTAGCAAGGTTTTCAAAGGAAAGTGCATGCACTTTCCTTTTATAAAGACATATACTCATGTCAAGATTTTATTTTAAACTGAGTTAGATGAATTTCTTTTAATTTAGTTTATTAATCTGACATGTGTCTAAAACGCACATAATTTTATATCAATTTAATATACTAAATTGGAGAAAAACTTTCTTCTATGACCTTAAATTTAGAAGGATGAAAATACTTTTGTTTTCTTTAAAATAAGTGACATTAGCCACTCTATTAGGAATCTAAGGCTATTCATGACACCAACACTAATAATATATAATGTTTTAACAATAATTATAATTGCTATCATTATCATTAATATTATTATAATTATTATAAAGTTGGTCATCATATTATAATTTTCCTAATAACGTCACTCCAAAGTTGCAAGGACCCCCCCCAAAAAAAAAAGAGTTGATCACTACGTCTAAAGTTGCATGCAAATACAAATAATTGGCCTAAGCTTTTTTATCCATAAAGAAGCTGTTTAATTTGACCCCAACTAGATCTTGTACCTTTTCCAATGATTAGGGTACCAAAATCTCATCTTATACTCGAAAGGTGATCTTCTTTCAACTTCAAAAGAGTGCAAACGTCAATTTCAAATAATATATATCAGACTATCACAATTTTATAATCTATATATAAAAAGAGAAGCCATCTCTATACTTATTTGTGTGTTTTTTCAAAATAAGCAAGGGAAACCACGTACTGGAAACATTTTCTCAAACCAGAAGGCACTTAAGGAGAAATTCTAACATTTTCTCAAATCAGAAGGCACTTAGGGAGAAATTCTAACAATATTTTTAACATTTATCAATCATTACGAAAGTCATGAATTTATAATAAGAACATAAAAAAGTTTATGTCTCTTCACGAAGATCTAAGGTTTTCTTTTCTAACCACGTCGTTTTCTTAATTTATAGAAATAAAGTGCATTCTCCAAAGGGAAGTATGAAAGGGATACATTGTGTAGGAAGTCAATCCCGACCAATTTCGATCGTCATCAAGATTACATTACAGCAACCTTTTCCTTTCAATTTTCCTAACAAATTACTCACGCAGGAATAGTAGTCAAAAGTTGAAACTTAACTAAGCAATTTTTTTTTGGACGGCCGGATTGGCGACGACTCACCTGCAAAATGAGAGAAAAAGTCACCAGAAACTGTTAATTTCGGAGACCGAAAGCGCTTCCGGTACTTAAGTTAATAATGTTTTTCAAATAAAAACTGAACAGAGAGCGAGAGGAGAGAAGTTCCTCCTAAGTCCTAACTACCTTGAGATGTGTGTCCTTTTTTCATAGGAGACTATATGAATGGTTCCTTAAATGCTTGTCATGTGGTGGCGGGGCTTACAACCCTTTACATGCATGGCATTTGAAAGGACACAATAAAACCCCTAGAGTCTAGTTCTCGTTATAACATTACTCTTCGCGAATACTTTAGCTTCTGAGAGTTAAGACTTTGTTTCATGATCTGTACCTAAATAATAAATTACTTAAAGATAACAACTATTAATAAAGATAATATACAACCATTTAAAGATAATAAATTATAGTATCTCTCTATACCGTACTTAAAGATAGATTTCAATAAATAAATAATAATTAAATAGCAAAGTACGTATAATAACCAAATAACAAAGAGAAGTAGGACTCTTTTATTCCCGTCCTTTGTCCCATCTACTACGTAACAAACTGCCGCCACAATTTGTAAAAACTGTACCCTAACAACAGCTAGCCTAATACCAAACCGTAAATTCGGAATCGCAAGCACGTCTTGGAATCTTACATCTATATCCCTATCTCTTATAACCTTATTATCTTAAACTATGATTTCTATAACCATATATATATATATACATATATATATATATATATATATATATATATATATGAATAATGATTCAATGCCATCTAAATATACAATTTTTTCACCACCTTGTCTATGTGGTAAGGTGATCCCCCACTACTTTTTGAGTTTTTTTTATTTTTTTTAAAAAAATTAAAGTGGGGGATCACCTTGCCACATAGACAAAGTGGTGAAAAGTTGTATATTTAGGTGTTAGTGAATCACTACTCTATATATATACCCTTGAGGGACAAATAACTTCATTTTTCTTAAGCTAACCTGAAAAGGATGCTTCCTCAAAGAAAGAAAAAGGGATAGCTCTATAAAAGGATATTGAATTATACGCCGTTTTGAGATAAGAGTACTAAATTAACAAATGTCTCAAATTAGAGTATTTACATTTTCAAACGTCTCATTTAAGGATATTTCATTAGAATTTGTTGTTAAATCCTAACGGAGTACCCAAAATACCCCTATTTTTTTTTTAGGAAAAATGATAGGATTTAGGTGTTGGTCATAATTTAACAGAATTTGCAAAAATACTCATGCCTGAATCTTTGAAAATTTTATAATTTTTTTTTTTTTAAAAAAAAAAAATGGTATTTTGAGAATTTTGGCAGCAAATCCTAACGGAGTACCCTTAAGTGAGATGTTTGAAAACGTGGATACCTTAGTTTGAGACGTTTGCTAGTTTAGTACATTTATCTCAAAACGGCGTATAATTCGATACTCTTTTGTAAAGTTATCCCAAAGAAAAACAACAATAATCATGAAATTTTGGTAAAACTTCATCTTTCATCTCTTTTGCAAAATGGTACTCAAACTTTAAAAATTGTCAATTTAGGGTATTCATATTTCAATTTTTTCAATTTCAATCTTTCGTTAGAATTTTTCATTAAATCCTGTTAAAATTTCTAAAATGCCCATCTTTTTTTAGGAAAAAAAAGAAAAAAGAAATTGCTATGATTTATGTGTTTGTCATAATTCAACGGAATTTGCAAAATTACCTATGCTTGAATCTTTGACTTTTTTAAAAAATAAAAATAAAAATAAAAAATAAGCACAGGGGTATTTTAAGAATTTTGATAGTATTTAATGAAAAATTCTAACTGAGAGTTGAAATTGAAAAAAATTGAAAGATGAATATTCTAAATTGATATTTTTTTAAATTTGAGTACCCTTTTATAAAAGTGATAAAATATTCAGAGTTATAAGCGAAATTTTTCCTCAATTTTTTTGTCAAAGTACTGGAAATGAAATTCGAGACAGAACACCAATAGTATTATGTATATATAGGAAAAATCCTTTAATCCAACTATCCAATATTTGCATGAGGCCTGCTCTATCATCTATGTAGCATGTATTATACATGAACCCACCCATGCATCTCACATGTGGCACGTAGAGACAAACAGGATGCCTCTAATGAACAAAATAGATATAAGCCGGCCGATCCCTCTAGAGGGCAAGCATGCTTCAATGGGGTCATTTGGACAAAATTTTCTTTCACAATGGGATGGATGAAAATTCTTTCCACTCAGCTTATTATTATTATTATTATTATTATTATTATTATTATTATTATTATTATTATTATCTTTTTTTTTTCTTTTTTTTTCTTTTTTTTTGTTCTTTTGTTTTTTAATTAAATAAAGAAAAGGGTTATAAAGAAAGATTTTTTTAACTCCTGATCTGAAAAGAAGAGAAAGTGAGCGACCCTATAGACAAAAAATAGGTGGGCTCCCCAATTATAAACCCAAAACGAAATATAACAGTGCGAAAATATAAACAAAGGTTAGAAAATGGGTCAAACAAGTGACATGGTCGTCTCAAAGGGCCACACAAAGTGGTTACAGAAGCAAAATGACATGGATTAAGGCGAACTTATCTAAACCCTCAGTTGAAAACAACAACAACCACTCAGTTTATTAAATTGAAATGTATCTTTAAAACACTCTCAAGTGTCTTATTAATCCTATTAAAAATGCATATGATAATTACATGTTTTAAGGACATATGTAGTTTAATAGACTGAATTGAAAAAATTTCCTCCGACCTAATTTAAAGGAAAACTTTGTCCGGATAATTTTCCTCATTTAAAAGTGGTTTTATTTAGTGATATAGGAGATTCTTTTTGGTTATATATATAGAACTGCTCTTTTGAGAGATTTGAGTGAGTGAGGCTATGACTTTTGGGGTTATTTGATGAGTTACAGAACTTAACGTTATCATTGGAGTTCATTGTAGTTGCTTGTACGTCTATATTTGAAGCTTTTAAGCTTTGTCTTATATTATAAAAACATTTCTTTTAACCTGCAGCCTTTGCTTGGCATAGGTAAAAATATCACGTTGAAAGGCCTGAAAAATAAACTTTTTAACCTCATGACTTTTGAAGCAGTTCATAAGTTGTGATTTGTGTTTAGTTTTTTTTTTTTTTTTTTTTTTTTTTTTTTTTTTATGATTTTATTTAATGTAACTTTTTGAAGTTTACACGATGAGAAACGTATGAAGGTTTACCTTTCTTTTTCTTTTTGTCTTTACATTTTTTTATTCAAGAAAAGTGGAACTACAAAAACTCAGACTATAGACTTTCAGTACTCTTAATTTCTTGCAAAATTAATTTCAAAGAATAAAGATAAAAAAAAAAAAAAAAAAGCAACTTAATACCTTTTTCCACCTTGTCCACCAAAATCGTCTCCTTTCGCTCAAGACTGTTAACTGCTGGAAGTTTCTCATTCTACATCGTGGAATGGCCTAGAGGCCTGTTTAATTGTAACAAGATAAATTACACAACCCACTTTTAGGATTGAGATCCTATAATTCTTGGGAAGTGCATGAGACTAAAACTTCAAAGATATCCAATCTAAACATTCAAAATTAAGGATATGAATTGAACCACGTAAATTTTGAAGAAAAAAAAAACCCTAAAGAGATGATCAGACTCTTTTTTGAAGTGTATTGCAGCCACCCGTAAAAACTTCGAAAATGGTCACATCACACCATCCCCAATGACTAAGAGATGGTGCGACCACCCCCGATGACTCAAGGGGAGGTGGCTGACCAACCCCTCACCCTCAAGGGGGTGGTCGGCTACCTCTGTGATAATGGTTGTGATGGACCGAACATCATAACTATCATTGAGGTTGCTGACCACCCACTCAAAAGATAAAATGGTAGGGTAATTATCTTTTCCCCCCTCATGAACTACCAAAAAATGTGCGATACCCCCATGAACAACCAATTCGACCAAAATAGAGCATTCAACTACTAAAGACAACCATTTTCCCCCTTCCGTAAGTCAACGGGTCACGTGACCGTCACGTGCTGTTTTACATGGAGGCATGTTGAAAAATGGTGGTAGTTCATAGGGGAAAATAGGAAGAAAATGAAAATAAAGCAGCATTTTTTTTTTTATTTTTTTTTATCAATTGAGGGCATTTTTGTCTTTTAATCAAAATTAACGTTCAAAATCGGCATATTCTGTCCATGTTAACGGGTCTGACTGACGGAAGGGGGCAAAATGTGTAAAGTTGATAGTTGGATGCTCTATTTTGGTCGAATTGGTAATTCATGTGGGTATCGCGTATTTTTTTGTAGTTCATGGGGGAAAATGTAATTACCCTTAAAATGGTGATTGACCACTTCTAAAGGAGATAACCGACTACTTCAAGAGGTGGTCCGACCACCCCGTATTATTTTGCCTTTTTATTTATTTTTTAAAGGTTTATATGGCTCATTTAGACCATTCATTTAAAATAAACTAACTGAATCTTTAGAATTGGAGTGACTTAATCCCACTTCTTATACCACCACAACATGGTGTCACCTAAAAAGACGATAAAAAGAAAAGCCCACAAACAAAATTATATCCTTTGGGAAATGATTTTCTTCCCACAACAAACGAGAGGCAACCACAAAGCAGACCGGAGCCCGCAATGGGACAACATCGTTGAAGCCCATTGCTGTTAAGAGGCCTCCGTAAGCTTAAACCCAAAGGTCTTTCTGTCTCGTTCTACTTGTCCTTGGAAGTTGGAGCTCCGACTTCGTGGAGTGATCTGTTCTTGTCGTTAATAATTCGAACAATAAATATAAAATTTTTTTTATAAGATTTATTTGTCTTACTATGTAAGAAGGTTGCCTGAAACCTATTCGGACATGTGAGCTTTATAAGAATTCTTTTATATTTATTATCAAAATTGCTAACAATCTGAAGAGCAAAATTCAGTGGCGGACCCAGGCTTGTAAAAATGGAGGGGCCAAATCGAAAAAAAATAAATTTGAGGGGATAAAACTAAAAAAATTAAAAAATTAAGGGGAAAAATTTTAATTTATTTATTTTTTTGGTGAAATTTTTTTTTTTTAGGGGATAATTTTGGAGCTTGGGGGGGCCAGGCCCCCCCTAGCCCCAATGTAGGACAGCCCCTAGCAAAATTGCTAAAAATCTCTATTCCAAAAACACAAAATAGCTTATGGACATCTGTTCTATATGTTTGTTTAACTCAACTCTGTTTTTGACACTCTTATGCTCCTTCGATGCTTTGCTCCTAAAGTCAAAGAGTCAAAGAGTAAAAATAAAAATAAAAATTAATTGAATAAATGTGGATTCAAATCCCCTACAATTCAAGATTTTGATCATTTTCTTGTCTTACAATCTTCTTGTTGAGTCCCTCTTCCTAATTAGGGGCCTACCTTCTCGAGCAGGTGCTCAAATAGCTTGTTCATTCCCTACCATCCTTGCACTTCAAGCATAAAATTGTCGGAGATTTCGATCCAAATGCAATATCTTAATTATGGATTTGCGTCATATCAACGAGATTGATAATTAATGTATTGGAAATAGGTTTAACTTCGAAAATATGATTTTTTTTTTTTCTTCATTTCAAATGAAATGGATGGAGTCATTTTATGCTCATCATTTAATGTTATTGTATTTAACAATATAGATAATGCCTCATGATAAATATAATAAATATATTACGGCTGAGCGTATTTAGCATGTAACAACATATATACCGTTAAATCTTTAAAATCTAATATTAAGTATTAAAAGAAATACTTTTAATTCTCAACGTAAAGTTGGACTGGGCCATGGAATACAGCAATACAAATCAATTATTTCACAACGTGTTGGGTTAAGAACATTTTTAAAGCGGGTCAAAGCCCGCCCCAGATCCGGCCCGAAAACTCTCGATGGTTCTCACATTTTCAACATTTATTATTTCTACACCCTTCTCCGCAGCCGGCAGCTCCTTCATTGTTTACCAAAAGGAGCAGGAGAACAGCCAGCGTTCTTCAACCCCTGGCGCACGCTAGAGCCTCCCGGCGCAGGTTAGTTCTTGTATTTTCTCGTACTCTTTTTGTTTTTGTTTTAGGCTTTATTACTTTCATTGTTTGTTTGTATTTTTTCCCAACAAAAACCCTAGAAACTCGATGCAGAGAATACAAATTTGACGAATTTCTAAAACAGTGTCGTATTTGGGTATGTGTATGCGAAAGTAAGAACGTGTCTGTTGTGTGGGTCGCTGCATTGTGTTGTATGTTTGAGTAATGCGCTACCTGGTATTCTCATTGATTAAGGATTTTTAGGTAAAGCAATGGCATAGGATGAGTACCAATTGTTTGATGAAGTGACGCAGAGGATTTGCGGGGTGAAATATAGCTGTGTTCGGGTTATTCTCGAACAAAGTATGAGGAAGCGGATTGAGTTCGTTAAGCGTCACTGAGCGCGGGACGCTTGGGGTTGAGTTGAGCTCTTAAACTAGATAGGGTTTTAAGTACTTTTTATAATCTCATGCGGAAAAGTTTTAGGGAGTTCTATGAACTGTCGCAAGCTATTTGATGGTGGACCATGTATCAATAACGTGCGTCTTATGGTTCATGTGTTGTTAAAGTTTTATATGTCTCTTTTATTTTTGACAATAATTGTTATATTTTGGACGTTGTTACCTGGGATATGGGTTTCTGTGATATGAAGAATGGGGATGTGCTGGTGGTTTGACTTGGCTTTTTGATGGCTAGAAAAATGATTGTTTGAGTTCATACATAAATCAACTGGATTTGTAATCGTTTAATCAAATTTGGGGTAGGTCAGTGTCACAGACTTGTTACTTCTGTGAGAGAACTTGACTGTTACATGAATAGGTAATAGAATTGTAGAAAAGAAGAAGAAGGAAAGAGATGAAGAGAAGAATGACGAATTGTATTGAATAAGCCGATTCGAGATGGCGAGTCTCCTTAGTTCAAACAGAACTCAACAAATGTCCAAAACTGACTTTACAACTGCAATCAATTATATTTATACAACAATTGAAACGCAGAAGGCTTAAAGCAAAACGATATCTTGAAACAGTAACTGTAAAGCACGTGTGAAACTGAATTACTGGATTCCAACTAGAATCCATAATTCATGCCACTCCTCTGCATCTGCCACGTACACTGCCAGCTGCCCCTTCTTGAATCTTCAGCTTAACTCTCAACCACACGTGTAACAGTCAGTTAATTTTGTATATTGCTTGGAACCTGAGGGCCTGAGAACATCCTGGTTTGCCATCGGTGAGTTGGAGTTTTGAAAGTAAAAAAATAAAAATTGTTTGTCAAAATAAATTGTCTGTCAGAAAAATAATAATTGAAGAAGAAGAAACCCATATGAGATGCAGAGCCTGTTCCTCTGTATCTCGTATGGGTTTCATTATTATAGAAATTGGCCCTTGGACGAGGGTGATCGATTTAAGTAGTTTAGGGTTTAGGTGATTGATTTAAGTAGTTGCAGGTTTTTGCTGCTATATGGTGGTGAATCTGGTGATAGGTTAACCCTTAGTGAAAAACTTTTGACTGGTTTGTGATTAGGTGTAGAAGGAAATGTATTGCATTTCTAACTAGCTTCTCCCTTGAATTTTATCGCTTACTTGGTTTGATGGTCCACATGTTTTTGGAAGTGCAATGATCGATACAAACTGTGAAGAGGGTTTTTTCTGCCATTCTTGAATTTGGCTGAACTCGAGTCATGCATGAATATGAACATAAGCGTACTTGTAAATCTCATTGTTGAATTTCTTGATCCTGGACAAATGTTTGAAATTGTTTACTATTGCCAGTCGACAGTCATTTGTCTGCAAACAAATATAGTTTATCTAGACACTGATTTTAATCTGCCATGGGAAGTGGTGGAGTTACTGCTGGTTTGCGTTAGGATTCTGATGGAACTTGGAACTTGTCAAACTATATTTGAATATTGTACCATGTATCTAGATTTTAATGCTCACATATGGAGAAATGTTTACTATGCATGAAAATTTTAATCACTTATTCCAATTTCATGTTTAGTTGCATTTGTCTGATGCATAGAGGAGTAGAAGTGGAAATTAAGAGAAGAAGTCTGTTTTACTTTAGAAAAAATGTATTACATCTACTGCTTGCAATGCATATGGTTTGCTTTTAAACAAATAAAAAAAGGGTACTGATTTGCAGTATGGCTCTGGAGAAGGGCCTTAGTTTGACTGACCTTTGCCATTCTCAGCTTCCTGTGGATTTCAGTTGTACTTTATCATCTAGTTGTTCTTTTACTAACATTTCTTTAACAAAATTTTACTTTGACTGGATGATTGTGGAGAAAAGTGCATGTTTTATATTGAGTATGTTGTCAGATGATGGTCAGCTGTCAGTTGATGTTATTTGCTATGTTTCTGATGCCACAAATTAATCTGCTATGCATGGGTTTTGTTCTCTGGAGGACGTGTTTGTTACTTATTCCTATTAGATATTGAAATGCTGATAAAAATCTTTTCTATGTTTATCTTTCTTTCTTTTCTTCTTTTTTTTTTGTACTTGAGCTTTTCTGCCTTCCTGATGATATTCCTGTTTAAGTATCCCCTTGGATGGATTTTTACGTGCTCTTTACTTATTTCTATTCAGGAACTAAGAGCTTTACTTATCAAAGGAACTAAGAGCTTGTTGCAGAAAGCATGGCCAAGCATCACCCAGATTTGATTATGTGCCGGAAACAGCCAGGAATTGCCATTGGACGACTTTGTGAGAAATGTGATGGGAAGTGTGTAATCTGCGACTCCTATGTGCGCCCTTGCACACTCGTGCGAGTATGTGATGAATGCAACTATGGATCCTTTCAGGGTCGGTGTGTTATCTGTGGAGGAGTGGGAATTTCTGATGCCTACTATTGCAAAGAGTGTACACAGCAGGAGAAAGATAGGGATGGATGCCCCAAAATTGTTAATTTGGGGAGTGCCAAAACAGATCTATTCTATGAACGTAAGAAATATGGTTTTAAGAAAAGATGATGACCATTGGATAGACATGTCCGGTGCTTATAAACTGCATTTTTCTACTTGTGATGACGAATCTTGATATTTTGGAGCAGTTAGATGATGAGCATGCTATAAACATCTATGCTGCTGTTATGTACTTAAATTATTGATGAAGATTCAGATTTTGGAATGATGGAACTCTGTTAAGGTCTTGTGTTTATGTTTGTTGACATTTCCGAGTTCTCATTTTCAGAACTTTTCAGTTTTTATTTCGTGTAAGCAAAATATTGGTCAAGGAACCAACTAAACTCGATCATCGTAGAAGAATACTGACTTTAAGCATATATATGAGTCTCTCGTTTTAGCGTATCTTGTCCATTGATAATGGTTTGTGCCTTTAAAGTTAAAGATCTTCTCAGCTAGTGGAGCTGATGTGTTTATTTGTTGATGATCTGCTCTATGATCATGTTCTTGGGTGTATGGTGGTCTGCAGATAGTGACTAATTTAAAATATCAGAGATTGAAATTACCATGACTAGTTTTAAAAATCGGATATGGAATTTATGTCTCAGTGGCATACATCTTTTTGTTGTTCTGCATACCCTAAATTGGGAATATAATGCTTCGGTCCTGCAGTTTTTATAACAATTCCTTTACAAATTCACATGATAATTTTAAATTTTATAGAAATGAATGGCCTGTGTGGACTGTTACGTGACACTTTATATTTTAGTAGCTTATGTGAAGTGACATGCAAATAACCACATCAATTTATAAGAAATTTGTAGTAATTTTATTCACAAATGGAAAGAAATAGAAGTACAACTATCTGAGACCACATATTTTATGCAAGATTTTGCACCACAATTCCCATCATGCACTCAAACGGACCAATGTCACGACATTTGATGAGCTTGTGCTCTAGTGGCGGCACTGTACTGTGGTAGTGGCTTTAGCATTGACCTTACGTGATGCGACATTGGTCCCGGGAGAGGAGAAAAAGGTTTTGACTGGGGCAGATATGAAGTTTCATCATCATGGGCGAATTGCGATGCGTCACTCTCAACCCTGCCTCTTCTCAGTGGAAGAGAAAGACTATGCTGAATGCTGATATCATGCTCTCAGCGCTGTAGTATTAATTAATCAACTGTTTTTTTAGGTCGGCAAACACAATTAAGGATAGACATCTGAGCAATCAGAAGGAGTTGACGAAGGTTCTGGCCTAACTCATGCATAATGGTGTCTCTTATCTCTTGACACATTGGAGACAGAGCTAACTGGTTCCACTCTTTTGAGGACTAGCAATTTTCAATATACCCGCAAATTCGACACGAATTCAAAATTAGCGGGTTAGGATTAATGAGTTTGACTCGTTTAATTAAATG
Organism: Alnus glutinosa; assembly: GCF_958979055.1. Taxonomy (NCBI): domain Eukaryota; kingdom Viridiplantae; phylum Streptophyta; class Magnoliopsida; order Fagales; family Betulaceae; genus Alnus; species Alnus glutinosa. The sequence continues at coordinate 27,193,938 of NC_084894.1, read as the reverse complement.
AGTTGAGTTAAGATTGACTTATATAGTCTTATATTCATGCATCGACATAATTCAAATCCGATATGCGATCACAAATTGTTAGCCCTACCTGTTTGCCACAGCGATGGCACACAGTTTTGGCTAATGTGGTGTCCTGGTTCTGAAGTCTGCATCTCTGATCGTGGCCACAATTGGGTGGCATGTGACTCCTGGATTCAT